>NC_134484.1:249214903-249899903 GCF_040206685.1 Ascaphus truei | reverse complement strand
GCACCAGTCAGTGTGTGTGTGTGCGGCAGTCAGTGTGTGTATGTGTGCGCGTCAGTTAGTCTGTGTGTGTGTGTGTGTGTGTGTGTGTGTGTGCATGCGTCAGTCAGTGTGTGTGTGTCAGTCAGTGTATGTGTGTGCGCGTCAGTGTGTGTGTGTGTGTGTGTGTGTGTGTGTGTGTGCGTGCATCAGTCAGGGTGTGTGTGCGTGCGTCAGTCAAAGTGTGTGTACGTGCGTCAGTCAGGGTGTGTGTGCGTGCATCAGTCAGGGTGTGTGTGCGTGCATCAGTCAGGGTGTGTGTGCGTGCGTCAGTCAGGGTGTGTGCGTGCGTCAGTCAGGGTGTGTGTGCGTGCGTCAGTCAGGGTGTGTGTGCGTGCGTCAGGGTGTGTGTGCATGCGTCAGGGTGTGTGTGCGTGCGTCAGGGTGTGTGTGCATGCGTCAGGGTGTGTTTGCGTGCATCAGTCAGGGGTGTGTGCGTGCGTCAGTCAGGGTGTGTGTGCGTGCGTCAGTCAGGGTGTGTGCGTGCGTCAGTCATGGTGTGTGTGCGTGCGTCAGTCAGGCTGTGTGCGTGTGTCAGTCAGGGTGTGTGTGCGTGCGTCAGTCAGGGTGTGTGCGTGCGTCAGTCAGGGTGTGTGTGTGTGCGTCAGTCAGGGTGTGTGCGTGCGTCAGTCAGGGTGTGTGTGCGTGCGTCAGTCAGGGTGTGTGTGCGTGCGTCAGTCAGGGTGTGTGTGCGTGCGTCAGTCAGGGTGTGTGTGCGTGCGTCAGTCAGGAGGTGTGTGCGTGCGTCAGTCAGGGTGTGTGTGCGTGCGTCAGTCATGTGGTGTGTGCGTGCTAGTGTCAGTCAGTCGGTGTGTGTGTGTGTGTGTGTGCACGTCAAACAGTATGTGTGTCTCAGGTGTGTGCGTTAGTCAGGGTGTGTGTATGCGCGTCTGTCAGTTTGTGTGCGCGGGCACCATTCAGTGTGTGTCAGCCAGTCAGTGTGTGTGTGTGTGTGTGCCTCAGTCAGTGTGTGCGTGCGTGTGTGCGTCAGTCAGTGTGTGTGTGTGCGTCAGTCAGTGTGTGCGTGCGGCAGTGAGTCAGTGTGTGTGTGTGTGGGTGGGTTTGTGGGTGTGTGCGCGCATCAGTCAGTGTGTGTGTGTGTCAGTCAGTCAGTGTGTGTCAGTGTGTGTGTCAGTGTGTGTGTCAATGTGTGTGTGTGTGTGTGCCAGTCAGTGTGTGTGTGTGTGTGCGCCAGTCAGTGTGTGTGTGTGTGTGCGCGTGTCAGTTAGTCTGTGTGTGTGTGTATGTGCGTCAGTCAGTGTGTGTGTGTGTGTGTGCGTCAGTCAGGGTGTGTGTGCGTGCGGCTGTCAGGGATTGTGTGCGTGCGGCTCTCAGGGGTTGTGTGCGTGCGGCTGTCAGGGGTTGTGTGCGTGCGTCACTACGTGTGTGTGTGTGCGTGGCTGTCAGGGTTTGTGTGCGTGCGTCAGTCAAGGTGTGTGTGCGTGCGTCAGTCAAGGTGTGTGTGCATGCGTCAGTCAGGGTGTGTGTGCGTCAGTCAGGGTGTGTGTGCGTGCGTCAGTCAGGGTGTGTGTGCGTGCATCAGTCAGGGTGTGTGTGCGTGCGTCAGTCAGGGAGTGTGTGCGTGCGTCACTCAGGGTGTGTGTGCGTGCGTCAGTCAGGGTGTGTGTGCGTGCGTCAGTCAGGGTGTGTGTGCGTGCGTCAGTCAGGGTGTGTGTGCGTGCGTCAGTCAGGGTGTGTGTGCGTGCGTCAGTCAGGGTGTGTGTGCGTGCGTCAGTCAGGGTGTGTGTGCGTGCGTCAGTCAGGGTGTGTGTGCGTGCGTCAGTCAGGGGTGTGTGGTTGCGTCAGTCAGGGGCTGTGTGCGTGCGTCAGTCATGGGGTGTGTGCGTGCGTCAGTCGTGGGGTGTGTGCGTGCGCGTGGCAGCCAGCCGGTGTGTGTGTGTGTGTGTGCACGTCAGTCACTCTGTGTGTGTGTGTGCGTCAGTAAGGGGTTGTGTGTGTGTGCGTGGCAGTCAGTCAGTGCTTGTGTGTGCATCAGTCAGTGTGTGTGTGTGCGTCAGTCAGTATGTGTGTCTCAGGAGTGTGCGTTAGTCAGAGTGTGTGTGCGTGCGTCAGTCATGGGGTGTGTGCATGCGCGTGGCAGCCGGTGTGTGTGTGTGTGTGTGCACATCAGTCACTCTGTGTGTGTGTGTGCGTCAGTAAGGGGTTGTGGCGGGACTGTGGCGTTAGTCAGAGTGTGTGTGCGTGAGTCAGTCAGGGTGTGTGTGCGTGCGCCATTCAGTGTGTGTCAGCCAGTCAGTGAGTGTGTGTGTACCTCCTTGCGCCAGCCGGTGCTCCCGGCCACGTGTGGGGGGGGGGTTGTCTGTAGGGGGGGAGTTGTGTGTGGGGGGGGGTTGTGTGTGGGGGGGGTTGTGTAGGGGGGGTTGTGTGTAGGGGAGGGGTTATGGGGGGGAGGTTACCTCCTTGTGCCACCCGGTGCTACCGGCCGCAGGGGGGTGTGTTAGGTTACCTCCTTGCGCCACCCAGTGCTCCCAGCCGCGGGGGGTGGGTTATGTTGGGGGGGGAGGTTACCTATGCACCACCCGGTGCTCTCGGCTGCGGGGGTGTGTGAGGGGGGGGTTACCTCCTTGCAGCAGCCGGTACTCCCGGCCGCGGGGGGGTGTGTGGGGGGGGGGGGGCTGGTTACCTCCTTGCGCCACCTGGTGCTCCTGGCTCGGCCACGGTGGGGGATGGTACCTGCTTGCTGGCGCTCCCGGCGGTAATACGGGGCCCCGATGAGAAGAGCTGAGTGGGCAGGCGGCGGAAGTTTTGCTGGCGGTGGGAGTTTTTCTGGCGGCGTGTGAGAGGTGAGGTGGAGGGGGCTTGGTGCCGGGGAGGCTGAGGTTTGCGGTGAGGGGGGGCGGGGGGTTTGCGGTGAGGGGGGGCGGGGAGTTTGCGGTGAGGGGGGCGGGGGGTTTGCGGTGAGGGGGGGCGGGGGGTTTGCGGTAAGGGGGGCACACACACACACGACGGGAGTGAGAGATGGTGGAGAGTGGGACTGGCGCAGATCCGAGGAGGCTGCTTGGCCTCCCAGCGGCCGGGGAGGTAGCGCTGGGGAGGTAGCGCCGGTGGCTGAGGTAGGAGGGCCGTGCTTCCCCTCCGTCCGGGAGCCGGTGCAGGGCGGCGCACGTGATGGGGGGGGAGACAGAGGGGGGGGGGTGTGTGTGTGTGTGTGTGACCTTTGGCCCGTCACTCCGCCTCAGGCCAATGAGAGGTGTGCGGGGGCGGGCGGGCCAAGGGACCAATCTCATTGGCCTGAGGTGGAGTGATGGGCTCAAGGGCCAATGCGATTGCCGCTAGGGACAGGGAGACACATACAGACAAAGACACATATGACGGTTTCAGAAATATATAGTAATATATATATATATATATATATATATAATAAAAAAAACATTGTATGGTGCTCAGAGAAATACAGCAAATACTACAAAAATATATAAATCGTTGTAGAATGGAATTAACCCAATAATAAATGTACACATAGAATGTCCAAAAGATGCATACTGGCACTAAAATCCCACAAAGCACGGTAGTAAGGATGTATTGATAGTGAAGCACCTGCCGGTGACCAGTATAGTGAGCATCTATAACAATGGAACAGTCTTAATAAACACAGTCCAGAACTGTTATGGTAAACCTGGAAAGACTCACATGGGAATAGGTGTCCAAGATGAGCAGCAAGTCCTCAGGTATCCAGGATTCCCGGGTTAACTGTGCCTCCGCCTGTAGAAGGACAAGTATAGCAGCTAATACGGTTAAAAAGAATTTGTACAAATAATGATGATTTTCTTTTTCAGTCCTTTGATCTGATGAGGCGGTTTGAAGCTAAGGGTTATTCAAAGAAAGATCTTAATAAAGCATTTGATGATGTACAATTGATGGATAGAGTGGATCTTTTGGATAGGAATAAAAAAGGAAAAGATAGACATTTTCAATCACCATACTTTATTGTTCAACACAATAATCAAGCAATGACTATTAAAAACATAGTTAAGAAACATTGGGCAGTGCTAGCAGCAGACCCAGTATTGCACTCAATTTATGAGGAGGGTCCAAGATTCGTGTTTAGGAATAGCTCTCTCCTCCACGACGTCGACGTAGTGACGTCATGTCGACGTACGTTTCTCGCGTGAGTGGACCTGCGCTTTCTCAAGGCATGACGTCACTACGTCGACGTTGTGGAGGAGATTTTTTGAGATAAATTGCAGAACTGTAGGCGTGGTGTACCAAATTGTCTGTACGTGCAATAAAAAATACATTGGTAAGACCAAACGGCAATTAAGGCACAGGATACTTGAGCATCTAGGGGATATTCGCAACCACCGCGATACCCCCGTTGCCAACCACGTCCACAATAGACATCATTGAGTACCCACAGTTCTCAAGTTCGTGGGCATTGAGGCAGTGTCTAGTCACAGCAGAGGGGGAGACTGGGATAACGAGATCCTGAAACGTGAATCCCGATGGATCTATACCTTGGGTACATTGGCCCCCAAGGGACTCAATGAGGAATTTCTTTTCTCCCCATTTATTTGAACGATCTGGGATAAATCATCAAAACTTTAATTGAATGACATGCGTCCCCTTGATACTCACGAGTATCTATGGCAATTTATATGTAGACATGATTCTGCATTTGATTAAGATGACTTTATACCCTGGCGGACCCACAAAACTTATACCATAAACCCCCCCCCCCTGTCCTAGTTGATACTTGCCGTCGCCATCTATCTTACATATGTGTACACTCCTCCTGTTCTAGTCAACATGGGCGACCCACCTGCTATAGGGACTATGTATGCATTCTCTATCTGTATGCATCTTATTGCAGCACTTATCTGTACTTATATTCATTGTAAGCAACTTAGTGTCACTTTACTAACTACAACTATTCATACACACGTTGGCTTAACATCAGTACATTTATTTATTTATTTGTAAGTCAAGCGTGTTCAAGCATCACTCGCATGCAGCAGTTCAGGCAGTGTAACAGTTAACCCAGCAAGCAATCAAGGGTAGCCACTCCCCCCTGGTTGCCACAACAACCGAGAGCTATCTAAACTGCACGTTTACTGCGTGCATGTACCTTTGAGAAAGCGCGATCATGCGCGAAACGTGCGTCAGGTGACCAGAACGTGATGACGTCATCACACCAAGCGGACGCCTCCTAGCAGTGGGATGAAACTGCTGCGGCTGCAGCTGCTGACTTAGCAGGCTACAACCCTTCAACTCAGCACCCCGCCTCCTCTGCCTACACTGTAGGATCGTGAGCTGCTGCAACGGACAACCCCAGTCCCCATAAAGCTAAGTTACACTATGGTTGGTCAGTCAGAAGGTATTTTTTGAGGTCACTGCACCTGATAGCGGCATATACTATAGCCGCTCCTCTGACAGACATACTCCCTAAACCGAGTGTAATCTGGGGGGTCCATATTGTTAGCATTATTAGGGGTAACCCACACACACTTAGGGCAACATTACTCTGTGCAACACTCATTATGGACAACATCTTATGCACTGATTTACACTGCTATGAGCACTCTGATTAAGTACAGTGCTTCTGTTGCCTGCTATCTGGGAGACTCCACTCAGTGAACCTCTGTATTTCCATCTAGCAGAGACTCTATTCAGTGACCTCTGCATTAATTGTGTTATATTATTCTGAGGCTATAACTGGATACGGTCACTGAACCGTGCCTCAGGGCACTAGCAGAGCACGCTTTGTGCTTGCCCTACGCAGAGGTTACTACTCACTAGCCACGTAGTTAATAGCTATGTATGTGGTTTTATTTTATGTTATATGTATTACTCTCCACATTATTTGTTGACTTCATTTGTGTTCTGGAGTTGACATACACCCCCATACTTTGTGGTCTATGTATACGGATGTAAGGGCTTTATGACCCACGAACTGTATATGAACCGCCTCTTCAGATCCAGTATCAGCATACTTTTTTATAGGTGTGCTGGTTTTTGATAATAGAATTCCTGCCAACAGGACAGGTTTTCAAGTCTGAAGTTACTTTGTGGCGAGACTTTGCAGTTTTCTGTAGCCCACACCTAGGTGGTGTATTGTCTCCAATTATCTCCCATACACCTATTTGGGAAGATCTTTTCTTGGTTTGTTTTAAGGGACTGGCCGTGGACTACTTCTACCATTAACCTCTATACAATATGTTCTTACTATTTGGTGATTAAAAGGTTTTTAATGTTATCAACCATATCACTCTGACTTACCTTTCTGAGTGCATTCAAGGAGGAACTTGTCTGTCTGTTTATGCTGGCTTTTAAACACCTGAAATTGACACAGTAGCACAGTAGCACAGTACAGTACAGTACACATTACAATTCATTAATTTCATTGCATATAATTGCACACAATCCATGAAATTCAAACAAAGCAACCGCTATAAACACGTGTGCCTGGGGCGATTGGCAGCGTTAATGCCGAGTACAGCAGTGCATACGAAAACGGCACCGTGATTTGTTAACATAATGGCCGCTACATCAGTACATATGTCCTCAGTCTATTAAAATCTGCCTTTCAAAAGTTTAAGGTCTTTGTTGAACCCAAGTAATCTGTTTTTTGATCATTTATTTCAAATGAGACCATGTTATGATCACTGTTACCCAAATGTTCCAGGACTTGAATATTTGTTATTACTTCTACATTGTTTGATATGACCAAATCCAGTACTACCCCTCTCCTGGTTGGTTCCTCAATAATTTGGGTCATATAATTGTCTTTAAGCACCCCCAAAAACCTGTTCCATTTTGTTGTAACGCTAATCTCATTGCCCCAGTCTATGTCTGGATAATTAAAATCCCCCATTATGCAAACATGACCCAGTTTTGATGCCTTCTCCATTTGCAAAAGTATTTTAGCTTCCTCAATCTCACAGATATTTGGTGGTTTATAGCATATTCCCACAAACATTTTCTTTATACTTTTACCTCCCCTGCTAATTTCTATCCACAAAGTCTCTATATTTTCATCATTCAATTCATAAACATCATCCCTTATGATAGGTTTTAGATCCAGTTTAACATATAAACATACTCCACCTCCCCTTCTATTTGTTCGATCCTTCCAAAAAAGGGAATAACCCTCTAAATTAACTGTCCAGTCATGAGTTTCATCCCACCTTGTTTCAGTAATGCCTATGATATCATACTGCTCCCTTGCAGCTATTAATTCAAGCTCCCCCATTTTATTTGTCAGGCTTCTTGCATTAGCAAGCATGCATTTAAGTTTTTTTTTTCAGCCTGTACTATTATCTTATCTGCTCATTCCTTTCTGCACCTACTTGGTTTAGTCTTTAGAAGCTTTCTAGTATTATCTGTATTTACTATGGGTATCTCACTGCTTGTCAAACTCACACTTGCCCCAATTCTACCTCCAAACCACCTTGTATCCTCCTCTATTCCATTTAGTTAATTATCTGTTTCATTCCCCTCCCCCCTCTATCCTAGTGTAACGGGTAATCCACCCCACCCAATCGCATATATAGTGTGGGTGCGTAGAACATACGGTGTTACCCGGTGTGGTGCATATACCTGCAGGCTCACAGGAGGCCTGAGCCTCCGCTAGTGAGAGCCTGGGGTGAATCCTCTGGAACGTTTCTTTGTTTCAGCGCCTCCACCTATGTAGGATTCTATGGGTATGTAGAATAACCCTAACATAGGAACCACATGCAAATAATCAGTACACCATATGTATGATAACCAATATCTTTTTATTTGTGCTCACATGAACCATATTACATCAACATAATAACGGGTGTCCCTCTTTTCCCAGGGGACACTGACTCTTGCGTCTCGCAGGACGCTTCCCCCTACACCGGGTGATCCCATCCCATGTCCATCAATCCTCGCACACAGTGTCTCCCGCCCTCTTTAGGTGAGAATATGGGTGACTGCGCAGTCACTAACTAATGGAACTGTTGGTGCACTTGTTGACAAAAGGGGTCACCTGCCGAGTGCTCCTGCACTCGGGCCTGCAACTACTTCTCAAAGGATCTGTCGACCTGGATCCCGTCTGATCCGGTGGTTCCTTGCTTGGGGTCCGCCAGGGGCGATCCCATCCTGAAGATAGTCTCTCTCTGGGCACAGACTTAAGCCCACATCTCCAGGCAGGAAGCGCAGAGAACTTGATAAAGTTCTTCTGAACGAAACGCGTAGAAGGTTTGCTGCTGTCCCACATCACTATGAATTTTCAATAAAGGACTCATTTTTTGCAAGACCTGCTCTTTTCATTACTGCTGTGCGCTGCACACCCTGGCTTAGGAAGCGCAGCATCCGCTGATCCCTATCTAACACTGGCACTCTAACATGACACGGTCCCTCACCTAGGGCCTGTCCCTAGAGCACCACTAACTGGGGAGTGAGGACCTACCTGGGACCTAAGGGGTTAACTGGCCTATCCTGTCCCCCTAGCTCTCCCGGTCCTGACTCTAACTAACTAGTACCTAGTACTTGCAGTAACGCACTGCCCCCAGGCGTCTACCTACTGTTGGCTAGCCTAGTGCAGATCCTCTCCAGAATCCCTGACCTCGTTAACAGGCTATCCCTTCAGGCATCCTACCCCTAGTGCTACCTCAAGGTGACTGGGACCTAGTACTGGGTACGTACAGCAACCGGCTGCACAACACGGTGCCTGCCTGTCAGACCTCACAGCACTAACAGCCGTGACTCTGACAAGGCAGCACTCACACTAAGGGCAGAGTCCCTAACTGGGGCTGTCCCTTATAATTACCCCCTAAACTAGTGGGGAGTTGGGGCCTACCTGGGATGTGAGTACCTATCTGGATGCAGGAGCTGCACTCACTCCCTGCACCCTTGCTTCCCTCACAGCTCCCGGACTCCAACTAACTGCGTAGCTGCAGCCCAAACAATGTATCTCTTCTCCTCTGCCAAGTCATCCTAAGCCCTATTGGCTCCCTGGCATCACGTGGTGCGTGCAGAGGCTCATGGGACTCGTAGTCCCTGCTCAGAGCCTTCCCTGGTAGGCTAGGGCTTCGCGGGCTTTCTCTCTCCTGGCCTGCGCAAGCTATCTGGGACTGCCTCACTGTTCCCTGGCCTTTCCCTACACTCGCGCGACTTCTTCCTAACTCTGGGGCCTTACCTGCGCCTGCACGATCACTGCGCATGCGCGAGTCTCTCCTCAATGGCGACGCCCTCTTCACTAGCCGCCGGGACCCTAGCGACGTGACCGCGGCCCTAGCAATGGCCCGATCGCGTCCCTGGCAACCAGCCGCAGGCAGGGGAAGACGCGCTGCTCCCTGCTCCAGCCCCCACCCTTGGAAGCAACCGTCGGGTCTGTCGACACCCGCGACCGCGCTGCAGAAGAGGAGGGGGGTCTCCAGGAGCCATGGGAGCTCCAGGCTACACTAGTTTAAAATCTCCTCCAACCTTTTTAGCATTCTCCCCCCCAGCACAGATGATCCCTGTTCATTGAGGTGCAATCCGTCCCTAGAATATAGATGGCACCTCTCAGAAAAGGAGTCCCAGTGCTCTAAAAACCCAAACCCCTCCTTCCTGCACCACTTTCTTAGCCATGCATTAACCTCCCTGATCTCTGACTGTCTCCCTGCGGTAGCGCATGGCACTGGTAGTATTTCAGAAAATACTACCTTGGAGGTCCTTGCCTTAAGCTTTTGGCCTAGATCCCTGTAATCATTTTTTAAGACCCTCCATCTTTCTCTAACTTTGTCATTGGTGCCAACGTGTACCAAAACCGCCTGGTCAATCCCAGCCCCCCCCAACAATCTGTCTACCCGATCCGCAATGTGCCGAACCCGAGCACCCGGGAGATAACAAACTGTTCAGTTCATGCGGTCATGGCAACAGATTGCCCTATCTACCTTCCTAATAATAGAGTCCCCTACCACCACAATCTTTCTTTGTATCTGAGCATCCTGAGTCCCCACTGTGCTGGAGGAACTATTCCCCTGGCTGCTAGAGGAATTAGTCTCCCCCAGCCTTGCCATTTCTGCCCCGACATTCCCAATATCTTCACTCAACACGGCAAATCTATTGGAATGTGTCAGCTCAGAAACGACCTGCCTCTCCCTATTACCCCTGCTTCCCCTTCTAACTGTCACCCAGCTACCTACCTGCTCCTATCTAATAGAAACCAAGCTAACTACCTGCTCCTCACTAACAGCGCCACCATCTGCACCACAAGTCGATGCAAGGGCCTGCTCAGTGAGCTCTAAACCCCTTTCAAGATTGCCAATGTCCCTCAATATTGCAAGTTGCCTCTTCAGATCAGCAATCTCTGATTCTAAAGAGACCACCCGCTCACATCTCCCACAGCGGTATGCTCCTTGGAACAGCTGCTCCAAGTGCACATACAGTACATGTGGCAAGATGTGCATTGAGTAGCATTTTCAATCCTGCTCATTCTAGCATCTATGAAGTTTCTAAGTACTAACAGTAAACTTTACTTCAATAAACTATACCTTGTTGAACAGCTTCCTTGTTCAAACTGCTTCTGGTTCTAACTGCACACACTTTAAACAGCCAGAACTGCTTCTGGTTCTAACTGCACACACCTTAAACAACCAGCACTGCTTCTGGTTCTAACTGCACACACTTTAAACAACCAGCACTTCAAATCAACCACACAGATCAGTCAGTACACGCAAGCTCAGGATTCATTAGAAGCCTCTGTTTAAATAGGGACACCCACCAGGTGTGTTAGGTTATCAATTAACTAACCCCACCCACTGCAGGTATGTTAGGCCAGCCAATTAACCAACCACACCCACTCTGCCTCAGGCAGGAGAAAGGGGAAAAAAAGTTACAGGCTTCAAATTACAGCACACTTTAAAAATAAATTAACCCAATGCACAGTCCCCAAAAACATCCACCCCTGCTAGTATACCCAGTACATCCCTTTCCTTCTGGTTCTAACTGCACACACTTTAAACAACCAGCACTTCAAATCAACCACACAGATCAGTCAGTACACGCAAGTGTGATAAATAGGATTTGTTTTTACATTTGAAAATATTTAAGGTTTGTTTATCACTGCAAAATAAATATGTATGGTTAATGTTGTGTAGACAGACAAGATGTTACTTTTCTATAGACTGCTTGTCACTTCTCTAGTCTGCAGTATGCAGCTGGCCCTTGTGACATCCAGTAAATGTCATGTAAAGGTGTACAGTATGTATGTAACCCCCTCCCCCCCGTGTCTAGGGTGACCACGTGTGTTGCTATTACCTGAGTGGCAAACAGGAGGCCTGACCCTCCGCCACTGGGAGCCTGGGTTGTGTGTAACAGCTCCTCCACTTGGGAAGGATCCTCACACAGTGGGATAGCCCCTCCCAAGACAATACAGTCAGTAATTGCACAGAAGGGTATATGTAACAGTATTTACTGGACAGTAATTTATAACAGGAACAGTACAACATAACATATAAGAATACAATATACTGTGTATATATAGATAGATTGATTGATAGATAGATAGATAGATAGATAGATAGACCCGTGGAATAAGCCAAACAGTAATTGGGTGCAGGAGCACCAGTGTCCCAGTGTCCAGGCAACAATAGCCAATCACACCCTAAGTGTGTGACAGCGCTGCCCCCATGTATTGTTGGTGCACTTGCCCGGGCGCTCCAGCCCGGGTGCTCCAGCCCCTGGGTGCCGCTGGGTAATAAAAAACAACCAATAAGTCTGTCCACCGAAGATCCACCTCCGTGTGGAGTGATATCCGTTTGGATGGTCCCACCTTAGGATAGTCTCTGGTTTGATGGCCTGGTCCCAGACGTAGGCAACGCATACCGCGTGCATCCATAGCATATATGCTGACTAACACTACATTGCAAAGGGAAGTGTCCATGGCTAGAAGCCATCCCTACAGCACACAAGCTATTAGTGTTGGGGTCTAGCTGGAACCTATTGTCAGGATCGCTGCCAGGCTCCGCCCCCACCACGTGTCACGCGGCTGTACCTCTGGCATTCACAGACCGCTATCTGTGCGCACGCAGCTGCGCAATGCTTCATCCACGGAGGCGCGCTCCCGCAGTATCACCACTGCACCCACTCTGCGTCGCACTCTTCGTACGTGCGCACGCCGCGCGCCAACGAACACTAGCAGTATCAGCTGTGTTACACCAGCAGCCAATCCTGCACTACCCTAACGGCTCGTGACTTATGTGTGAGGTCATCATCTGCTAGTTCCTGGTTGTTGTTTTCCCCTTTAATGCCTTCCTGTTTCACTTTCACTTTGCTGAACATAAACACTGTTGTGCTGTGCTTGCTGTTTCTTGGATCTTGTCTGTTCCTGTGCCTTGCCTGACTCGTGTTGTGACCCCTGCTTGTACCTGGACCTGTCTCTTCTCTACCCCTGGACTTCGGCTTGTTATTGGACCCCCGCTCTCTCCTCTCCGCGATCATGGCTTCGGATAACGACCATTCTTCTCTCTCCAACCCCGGATCATGGTAAGTACCACGACTTCCCCGAACGCTCCTGCCCTGACCCAGCTCCACGACTCCGACTACGCATTCCGGACCTGGCTCCGTGGTTGTAGGGCGGCGGTTATATACATCCCCACCTCAGCCCTGCGGTCTAGTCCTGTTTGTGGTAGGCGCAGCGTGACATTATGTTCATCCACACAAACATGGAACCCTGCTGAGGTGGGTCAACGATTGGACAAATATGACGGGTAGTTTCAGGAAATCATTGGATCCTGTGCTCAAAGGGACAAACTGCTAGATCACCTTAAGCAAGACCTAGCCACCCTATCTGACAGGGTCAGGGTTCTTTCTGCCTCTACTATTAACCCCGCAGCATCTATACCTATTTCCACTCCAGTGGCTCCGAGTTTTGAACCACGATTACCTACCCCTAACCGCTATGCTGGTGATCCTTTGGGTTGTCGGGGTTTCCTGAACCAATGTTCAATACAGTTCGAACTGCTTCCTTCTCATTTTTTCTCCCAACGGTCGAAAGTGGCATACATCATTTCCCTTCTGACAGACGATGCCCTAGCCTGGGCCTCTCCGATCTGGGAGCTACGGCCAGACCTGACCTCCGATATCAATCTCTTCACCGCTGAGTTCCAGAGGGTCTTCGACACACCTTGTTGCAAGGTAAATGCCGCTTCTACCATTCTCAACATTTCTCAGTGGGACCGTACCGTGGCCCGCTATGCACTGGAGTTCCGGACTGTGGCCTCCGAGACCGACTGGAATGACGAGGCCCTGTCGGCAGCATTCTGGCAGGGGTTGTCCGAGCATCTCAAAGACAAGTTGGCGTCCCAGGACCGTCCCGGAGGACTTGAAGACCTGTGGCTCTTTGCATCCACAAGGATCTGCGTCTTAAGGAGAGAAGAATGGAGAAGGGCAGACAACAACAAGGTATACAATTTTCTACCTGTCATCCAGCAGGATCCGTGCCTCCTGCAGCACCAACGCTAGACGAACCTAGGCAACTAGGAGGGACCAGGCTTTCATTTGGTGTGAGGCAGCGCAGACGACGCGCAGGCCTATGCCTATAATGCGGGAACAATGGGCACTTACTGGCTACCTGCCCGCTGAGATCGGGAAAACTCCACAGTCCTGTAAGAGTCGGGAGGATCATGCTAGGCACCGCATCCTTACCTCCCTTGCAACCTTCCACTAGGATCAACCTCCCCATCACCATATCCGGAGAGACCTTCCGAGTCACGACACAGGACTTTTTGGACTCCGGGTCGGGGGGAAACTTTATTGACCAAGGATTTTTGGAGAGACACCGAATACCCTTGGTTCTTAAGGACCGGCCCGTGGATCTCGAAGCGATAGATGGCCATCCGCTGCAACCCGCGTTCATCTCCCTTCAGACTGTACCCATCCAGATATTGACTGGGGAGTCTCACTCCGAGACTATACAATTGGACGCCATCCATACCCCCTCAACAGACATCATACTGGGGCTTCCGTGGATGCAGACACCCAACCCCCTAATCGACTGGACGGAGTCTTTGCCTATCCGCTGGAGCCCTCAATGTCAGAAGCATTGCTTACCCCCTTCAAAGGCTTTGACGGGAGTATCTGTACCTGATCCAGACAGAGAACAACTTCCAGTAGAATACGAAGACTTCCGGGATGTGTTCAACAAACAGCAAGCAGAGGAACTTCCACCGCATCGCCTGTATAACTGCCCCATCGACTTGTTGCCCGGTGCCATTCTGCCTAGAGGTTGCTCCTATCCACTGTCTCTGCCTGAGACTAAAGCTATGAAAGACTACATTCAGGAGAATCTTCAGAGGGGTTTTATTCGAAAACCTTCCTCACCTACTGGCGCAGGCTTCTTTTTTGTAAAAAAGAAGGATGGCTCGCTCCGCCCTTGTATTGACTATCGCGGCCTCAACAAGATTACCGTAAAGAATCGTTATCCTCTCCCTTTAATCTCCAAACTGTTCGATAGGCTACAGGGCGCCAACATCTTTACCATGTTGGATCTACGAGG
Organism: Ascaphus truei; assembly: GCF_040206685.1. Lineage (NCBI taxonomy): Eukaryota > Metazoa > Chordata > Amphibia > Anura > Ascaphidae > Ascaphus > Ascaphus truei. The sequence continues at coordinate 249,885,400 of NC_134484.1, read as the reverse complement.
GGCCTACAACTTGGTAAGGATTCGTCAGGGGGACGAGTGGAAAACGGTCTTCAATACTCGCGATGGGCACTATGAGTACCTAGTGATGCCGTTTGGTCTCTGCAACGCACCAGCCGTATTTCAAGACTTTGTTAATGAAATCTTCAGGGACCTGTTAGACCAGCATGTAATCGTGTACCTGGATAACATTTTGATCTACTCCAAAAACATTCAGGAACATTCAGTACATGTTAAACAAGTTCTTCAAAGGCTACGGAAGAATACACTGGCGACACACTTTATCGCAGTGCGGCCAGATCCGCAAGCCGGGAGATTTCCCGGCTTGCTAGTGGCCGCCCCTCGGCGTGCCGCGCGTCATAGACGCGCGGTCACGCGTCTTCGGGAGCCTGCGCCCCCTGCACGCGCGTCCAGGGCTCCCCGAGGGAGCCCTGGTGTCCCGCGATCTGCGGGACGGCGGCAGGGGGTTCCGGGGGACCCGGCGGACCCGGCAGCGGGAGGGAGAGCGCCCCGATCGGAGGGCGCTCTTCCGCTGCTTCGGCGCGCGCCCGTCACACTCGGGCGCGCGCCAGGCTACTGCTGCGGCACAGAACGGGCAAATGCTCGAATAAACTGTGCCGCAGCAGTAAGCTCTTTGCCAAACTGGAGAAATGCCACTTTCATCAGTCTTCAACCTCCTTCTTCGGTTACATTATTTCGGACACCGGACTCGCCATGGATCCCGACAAGGTCAAAGCAGTTACGGACTGGCCGTGTCCATTATCTCTTAAAGCCGTCCAAAGATTTCTTGGGTTCACAAATTACTATCAGCGCTTTATTCAAAACTTCTCCTCAATAGTGGCACCTATTACGGCTTTAACTCATAAAGGGGCGGATCCAACACACTGGTCTCCCGAAGCCACCAGAGCGTTTGAAAAATTAAAGAAAGCCTTTTCTTCTGCTCCCATCTTGGTACACCTAGATCCAGGGTTACCTTTCACGCTGGAAGTGGACGCCTCCGACGTAGGAGTTGGGGCAATACTGTCTTAGAGGAAAAACCTGCAGGCCCGTCTGCATCCATATGCGTTTTTTTCCAAAAAAAATTCTTCTGCGGAGAGAAACTATGATGTAGGAAACCGCGAACTCCTCGCAATAAAGATGGCCTTAGAAGAATGGCGACACCTTCTCGAGGGTAGAGAGACTCCGGTCACTATCCTGACTGACCACAAGAATCTACTCTACATTGAATGTGTGCGTCGCTTGGGGTCACGACAGGCACTGTGGTCCCTATTTTTCACCCTTTTGAACTTTCTTATATCATATATTCCTGGTTCCAAAAACGTAAAAGCCGATGCACTATCCAGACAATTCCTGGTTGTGGACAGAGCAGAGGATCGTCAACAGACTATACTTCCTTCCGCATGTATTTTGTCTGCCAACACCTTTGATGCCTTACCACACATTACCAGGGCTCAACGTAACATCCCTGTAGGCCTCAAGGTTCCAGATGGACGCCTGTTCACTCCCACAAACTTCCATAGGAAAGTGATGGAATGGGGTCATGCTTCCAGGACCGCTGGTCATCCTGGCACTAGGAGAACAATCGACTTGTTGGAGCGCACCTTCTGGTGGCCAGGCATGCGCAAAGACATTAAAAAATTTGTGGCTTCGTGTCCAATATGCGCACAGAATAAAACGCCTCGCAATAGGCCGGCAGGCCTTCTTCAACCACTACCAGTTCCAGATCGTCCATGGACACATTTCTCCATGGATTTTATCGTGGAGTTACCCAGCTCTAAAGGGATGAACACCATACTGGTGGTCGAGGATCGCTTTTCTAAACAGGCGCATTTCATCCCACTTAAAGATTTGCCCAGCACGCCTAAACTCTCAGAGGTCTTCGTCAAGGAGATTTTCAGACTCCACGGTACTTCACAAGTCATAGTCTCGGACCGAGGCTCGCAATTTATCTCCAGATTCTGGAGAGCCTTCTGCCAACGTCTGGGCATTGGGAACTTCATTTCTCCTCTGGGTACCACCCACAAACGAATGGACAAACGGAAAGGACCAATCAGTCATTAGAACAGTTAATTCGCTGTTTTGTCTCACATTCACAGGACAATTGGTCTGATCTCCTCCCATGGGCAGAATTTTCACATAATAATCTTAGAAATGAGTCCACTCAACAATCCCCTTTCTTCACGAATTATGGATTTCATCCCTCGGCCTTTCCTTCCACAGTCTCTTGTTCGGGAGTTCCTGCAGCCGAGGACAGAATCCAGTGCCTCCAGGACTCTTGGGAGAAGATTCAGGGGAACCTGAGACAAGCCATCAATATGCAGAAGAAACAAGCCGATCGTCACCGTCGGAAGGTTCATCTTTTACTCCGGGACAAAAGGTCTGGCTTTCTACGAAGAATTTTCGTCTCAAGGTCTCTTCACCCAAATTGGCACCCAGATTCATTAGCCCATTCGTCATTACGGAGAGGGTCAATCCTGTCACCTACCGGCTTAAATTGCCGGCAACCATGAAGATTCCTTCCGCTTTTCATATTTCACTTTTGAAACCTTTTATCCAGGATCCCCAATCATCCATTTGAGACTTGCCACCTCAGCCTATTCTTGTGGAGGGTCAACAAGAGTTTGAGGTGCAGACAATCCTCGACTCCAGAATATCAAAGGGGAAACTGCAATACCTCGTTCATTGGAGGGGTTTTGGTCCAGAGGAACATGAATGGATCCCTCGGGAACATGTGCACGCTTCCAGATTGGTCAGGGCTTTTCATCACAAATACCCTTTGAAGCCTGCCCTGGGTCATCCGAAGGTCTCCCCTGGAGGGGGGGGGGGTACTGTCAGGATCGCCGCCAGGCTCCGCCCCCACCACGTGTCACGCGGCTGTACCTCAGCATTCACAGACCGCTATCTGTGCGCACGCAGCTGCGAAATGCTTCATCCACGGAGGCGCGCTCCCGCAGTATCACCACGGCACCCACTCTGCGTCACCAAGCTCGTACGCACGCACGCCGCGCGCCAACGAACACTAGCAGCGTCAGCTGTGTTACACCAGCAGCCAATCCTGCACTACCCTATCGGCTCGTGACTTATGTGTGAGGTCATCATCTGCTAGTTCCTGGTTGGTGCTTTCCCCTTTAAATGTCTTCCTGTTTCACTTTCACTTTGCTGAACATAAACACTTTTGTGCTGTGCTTGCTGCTTCTTGGATCTTGTCTGTTCCTGTGCCTTGCCTGACTCGTGTTGTGACCCCTGCTTGTACCTGGACCTGTCTCTTCTCTACCCCTGGACTTCGGCTTGTTATTGGACCCCCGCTCTCTCCTCTCCTCGATCACGGCTTCGGATAACGACCATTCTTCTCTCTCCAACCCCGGATCACAGCAAGTACCACGTCTTCCCTGAACTCTCCTGCCCCGACCCAGCTCCACAACTCCGACTACGCATTCCGGACCAGGCTCCGTGGTTGTAGGGCGGCGTTTATATACATCCCCACCTCAGCCCCACGGTCTAGTCCTGTTTGTGGTAGACGCAGCGTGACACCTATGGGGATGTTCTGACCTAGTCCAGTGGAGCACTTCTCCCTGTACATAACCTATCCCTTTGCTATCCAGCTTACGACTGACTAACTGACTAACTGTCCTAACTGTCCTAACTTTCAGCGCAAGCTCTCCTTACCACAAATGCAGCAGCCCTATTGGCTGCTTGTGTTCCACCTCACAGCAGCCCCTGAGGCTGCTGGGAACGCTAGTTTTCTTTGGAACCTATTCCCCTCTGGCCGCCACTCCTAGGGGCACTCATGCATGCGCAATGTTCTGTAATGGCACTACCTGTTCTGCACATGCGTTGAGTCTCGCGCATGCGCCATAACATCCAAGATGGCGGCACCCTATGCTCACACCACTCCATAGCCAAGCGACCCAGTCGCACCTCACAGCACTGCCCAAAGCCTCCCAAGCGTACGCCCTGGACCGGCAGGTAAAGGGAGATCATGGTGTACCTGGCTACGTCTATAATTGTTATTTATATAGCACCACAGTTTATGCAGCACTTTACAAAATTACAAAACAAGGTAAATAATGTCGCTTCAGATCCTATTTAATTAGCCCCTACAGCACAAAAGAAGTGAATGTGCCTCATCTACCATTAACTTGAATAGCAGCTAATGAATGATTGCAGCTTTCACGCTTTTGTAAATTTCCACCAAAGGTAGATATTTACTGTACAATATCTTGAAGTAAAATAAGCAGTAAGGAATCTGAACACCACTCTACATTTTAGAGTAAAAATGTTTTTTAGAATAAACAATAATATATGCAAAATTGGAGAGTTAGGGTTACTTTGACAAAAATAAACATAAGAACTATAGCAATGTTCTGAAGCACATTAGGATTAGTTACACGGCAACAGTTTCACCTTCTGACCTGTCCAAAATCAGATACACTTTTTCTTTTTTTTTTTTTTTGTAAATTTTGTGCAATAATTTTGATGCTGGACTTCCAATATTCATCATTACTCTTTTACAAGTTTGGGGGCACTAAGCTAAAGTGCTGCTGTACTCTGGAGGGGCAACAAATATAAAAAGCGGAATGCATCATCAGATTAAATTTTTGTTTTTGTTTTTCGGGGTTAGTTCGACTTTCATCAGGATGTTCAGCATATGTAATGAAAATGGGAGGTACGTATTCGTGTAAAATGTATGTAATGTATTATACTACAGGGATATGAATTTTATGTATCAAACTCTAACTTTAATATTAAAATAATTTAGAGTTAAAAGAGTATATAGAAGTAATTGGAGGTGTTAAACATTAGAGGTGACAAAACATATGTTTAAGAGAAATCTTCTCAAAGGGTTTATTGTGAAAATTGGCTTTCAGAAAATGTTAATTTCCAACTAAAGATGACTTAAAAATTGCATTTGAATGCAATATTCAACACAGCATAGTGTATGATTGAAGTCATGTCTTCACGACCTACATAAAAATAGAAGCTCTTCCAAGGCACAGCTTCCATATAATTCCTGGGAGCTTGTAGAGTTGTTTTTTTCCCACAGTTTTATGGCAAAGGCCAAATCTTTCTTTGGAAACAGTGATCGACCAGACTTAGCTGACTTCTCCAAGGACATTGACCTCATACATCATTCTACTATATGTTGCTGTAATTATGGCACAATACAAAGTTTATAAACACATTGTATCAAATAAATAATATATAATAATAATAGGTAAGAACAGGGAGCTAATAAGATAATACGCTAACGTGAGGGACTTTTTCGTTGTAGACAGTGCGGAAACCAGGAGAAGGCAAAAAAAACTTTACGTATTTCATTTCACTATTAAATTAAAAGCTACAAAGTAACTTACAATTAAGTTAGTATTTGTGGGTTCTTTCTGTTTAAAGGTTTGCAGCCCTCAGTCATAGCACAACACTTCTCCAGTCTGGCCAGTCCCAGTCGGGCATCTTGTACAGGGTCCTCTGCGATAACTAACATTTCTATTAATATTATACAACCTAATATATATATATATATAATAATCAATATTATAGCCTCTCCCTTCCACCTGTTTCTAAAGAGGAATCCACACCACCCTTCCACCTCAAGTTTTCCTAGAAATGAGGACAAAAACATTGTAACATAAACAAATTTAACCTAATACATAAGGCTTAAAAAACACACTTAATGCCACAGCCCAATTTAATATGTTCAATACATCAATGTATTTTTTTAGCTGGCTAACTACCCGAGGATTTTCGCTGAAAGGATAATTATTGTGCTCAAGTGCTTCATAGAAGAAGGCGGTATTAAGTGATTTCTTGAAAGCTTGGTAGGTTGGGGTTTTCCTGATGTCAATAAGAGAGTTATCCAAAGCCTACTCCCTTCAACTTAGAATGCTCTTTTTTCAATTTGATGGATTTGATTTGAGGGATTCTTAGCAGTGTGTTGTTGTTGGTTGATCTGAGCAGTTTGATTGACTGATAAGGCATGATATGTTCCTAGATGTGGTTGGGGCTAGGAGAATATCTATACTTGAAAAAGGCAGTTGCATCTGCCGAAACGTTGGAATAATGGCTGAATAAAGTAGTTTTGCAGAAATCTATAGTGCCCTACTTCCAATTTGGTTGCTGATTCTATAGTATTGACAGGGATTTCCTGAACCAGGAGCACCGGTGACTATATGGTATGCAGCATACATCTGTTGTATTGCCTTATAGATTATACAGAGTATTTTGAAGTCAAAGCACTTCTGACTTGTTGCAAATGGTGTTCTCTTGAGTACCACTGATTTGGTCATATATGAACAGGCTTCTGATGGGTATGGCTGTGGTATTCTGAAATCCCTGTAAACTATTGATCTGATTGTTTGGCAAGCTGAGATAAAGTGCATTTCCATAGTCAAGTCTGGAGGTGACAAGGATGTGGGTGAACTTCTGCAGGTCTTCTCCCCTAAAATGAAGCTTGGGTCTTTCATAGAGAGAAGGTGGTAGAGGCAAGACATGTTGAGATTATGGTGGATGGTGAGCCCCAGATTTTCCAATGTAATATGTTTCTAACAATTGTAATTTTGAGTGGGTCACTGTATTTATCATTAGATAGCAGCTTTTATATCTGGTTCCCAGTAAAGAATGAATGTTTATAAAAAAGTAAGTAAAGACACAGATGCATTCCGTTGACCAATGGTAGTATATTATGGATGAATTTGCTAATTTTACTAAATGATGTTAAAGTATAAATATTACAATTTAAGACATGTTATAAGTAAAACTATACTAAAAAATAACTAAGTATAATTCTTAACTGAAACAATTGACGTATTGGATAAAAACTTATTTTCATTTTTTTTCTTCACAGAGTATGTTATAAGTGAGGCCCACATAACAAACCATTAAAAATGTTGTCATAAGACCTTGGTAATAGATATCGAACAATAAGGCACCAATATAATCTACAGTGGACTAAATAGTCTTTATATAGCTAAAGCATGATTTATGTTAAAAAGCCCCCAAAAGGTGCGCACCTCATCCATGGTCATGCCGTGCAACTTGCCGCTCTGAGCCTGCATGACCTCGTTTGTGGTCAGACGGAAATGTTGCCCCAAAATGTTGCCGCCCTAGGCCTGTGCCTATCAGGCCCAATGGGAAATCCAGCACTGAGAGTTGCAGTTCAGTGTGTATCCAACAGGTGGCACACTGAATATCTTTACATACTGTATGATACTTTGAATGCTACAGTACAGGTGTCTGAGGAGAAATAAAATGTACACGTCTCTTTGTCAAATGACCTTGAACAGCACATATCTACGGTTGCAGTTTCATACATTATTAAAAAAAACAATATGCATTTATGGAATCTGTCTCATACTGTAACTTTTGTCCTATGCATGGCATGAGACATGGCGCTTATTCTTTGCCACACAAGACCGGCTGCAGTTATGCCTGTATGATATATTGGGACATTCAAGTCGGGACAGATAAGAGTGAAAATCTATAACGGCTTAGTGTGCCTACTGCATGGTTTACTTACACCCCCTAAAAACTGAGACGACACAGTTTTGTGGAAGTAAAAATGGTCACAGCTTTATTGTTTTAACAATACCTGAAAATAACTGTCAGCCATAATCTTAGTCCTTTGTTATCCCTATTCTCGGTATCTTCCGGCAGGTGGAGCCCTCCTCCACCCGCCCTAATCTACCGTCCACCAGGAGAGATACTCTCTGCCGCGAGAGACACTCTCCACGGCCCCCGTCTACCGTTCACTGGGAGAGACACTCTCCACCGCGAGAGACACTCTCCACGGCCCCTAGGTCCCCCTTATCAGAGCCACCTGGGCCTACCCGCATAGGATAGAGCCCAGCTGCCCTAAGACTGGTGCCAGGGGTACAGCGCCTGACCGCCTGCGTCGGCGCCTCTAGCCCGCACAATCTTTTCAGGGGGACCGTTACCTGGTGGCCCATCCGCATCGGATGGAGCCCCATTTCGGGTAATCACGGTGTCCCTACGATGACTGGTCTGACAGTTCCGCCACCCGGTGGACCCAATAAGGCCACTTACTGGGGACTCACCCCACACCCAAGCTGTGACCCTAAACCCTGACTGCTGATTGCTTGCAAAGGCCTACGCATGTTATTAATAAAATATCGAGGGGCCCCGTTGTGAAGACAGAAAACATGTTAGAAGATTATTTAATTACTCGCCTGCCGGGCCCTAATGTACCCCTTTTATGCATTTGATTGTGACTCTGAAGCTGCTGGGGGCCCAGAGTAACAGCCGAAAAGGCTGCTTCTATGCAAATTTAACCAATAGTGCTCCCTCCCCATATGCCTTAATTATCCCTTATGGCAGTGTCGAATGATTGGTACTGTATCCGGCATAGCTTGGGTCTATGGCCTCATACCCCCCATGTGTATGACAGGTGTTGTATTAGCCTGAATATAATTTTTTTTTCTTTGCACCCGGGGAAATAATTAACTGAGCAATTCGGGGGGGAGGGGATGTGAATGGACCCACCATACATCCCAATTTTATCTCCTTTAACTCACCCCCCCACTGGTATGTGAAAAACCCCATTCTCCTCCAAGAGAAAACCCTCCTCCAAGAAAAACCTACTTTCTGCTGGTCGTGGTACCCCTTTCGCCAACGACCCAAACCGCTAAGGCTGACCGGTGTTAGGGCCTTCCCTCTCCCCTGGCTGCGGTTGCCCAGGGCCTTTGAAGCACTTCTTGATGGGGTGGCTACCTCCGCACCGGCTACACACATGTCTAAACTTGCAACCCGCCCCCAGCTTGCAGTGTTTATCATTAAACGCCTAACACTCCCTTTTATTGCCCCTGCTTGTTGAATCACTCCCGGGCCGATCGCCTGGACCCTTGGAAAAGGGGGCGTCACTCCCCTGATTCCCCCGTCCCACTAACTTCATCCACAATTCCATGTCCATCTTCCCCAAACTCAACCGTGTATCCCCCTGCCACCTATGCCTGAACTGCTCATCATAATCCCGCCACGCTGACCCCCCGTGTTCGTCATGTATGTTCTGTATCACACTCATGTATTTCATCACATTATGCAATTCCTTGGGATGTTTTGAAAGGAAACAGTCGCCGAACACAATGAAACCCATAATCCAGTACGCATTACTCCTCACTACCTGCCCTTTCTCGCCCGCCTCTCGCGCGTGTTGCCTCTCTGCTCGCCCCTTTACAGACAGCTTAAACATATCCACATACTTCCTGTTACCTATGTCTCTCTGTGTTCTCCTGGGCAGGTGTGTATACAGGGAGCTGGTCTCGACTGCAAACGAATCCTCCCCGCTGTGGGTGGAAGCCTCCCCTTTGTCTTTGCGCGCTTTGCGTTTTCCCCTATCTATCCTACTCAGCTTTACCGCCTTGCTCAACGCTTCTACCTGTTTCCTTATGCGTTTTACCCCTGGGGTCTCGTCGCTGTCTGCGCCGCTGCTTGCGTCTGACTTGCTGCGCTCTCACTATCCTTGCTGTCTGACCCCTGGGACTCACAGTCCGACCCTGACCTAACCGACCCCCCTCACTAACATCAACATCATCCTCATTACTTTCCAATTCTGCATTTTCATGCTCACCTGATCCTGCGGCTTGTGCACCTGGGTGACCGGTCCTGGGTCTTTTGGCTACTGCACGAATCCTGTTGCTGCTCCCCGGATCGGCGACACTTCCCAGCGCTGACGCATCCACAGGGGGAGGGGCCCGGGACACTGGGGGGCACCCCGCAACCAGGGGCAGTGGGACTGCCGTTGCTGGATCCAAGGCTGGTGCCGGCGCATAAGGCGCGGGGGCATGTTGTGCGGTTGCCTGTGCTAGCGGCGCCGGTGGGTATGGCGCGTAGGGGGCAAGTGCATACGGCACAGGGGCGTAGTGCGTAGTGCGTGTAATGTGCCGGTGCATACGGGGGGGCTTGGGATGCGTGGGAGTAAGGCGCGTATGCGTAGGGCACGTGGGCATAGGGCACATGGGGGTAGGGTGCATGGGGGTAGGGCGCGTGGGAGTAGGGCACGTGGGGGTAGGGCGCGTGGGGGTAAGGCGTGTGGGGGTATGGCACCATGAACGCGGCGGGTAACTCTGCAGCGGCGGTGGGTTGGCTCGGCCCAGCCATGGGGGGGATGGTCTGGTCAGCAGGAGAGGGGATGGTGTGGGCAGTATGGGGGGGGATGTACTGTGTAGCGGGAGGGGTGAACAGGGCAGCATGGATAGAGGTGACCGGGGCAGCATGGGGAGGGGGTATCAGTGCAGCATGGGGAGAGGGTATCAGTGCAGCATGGGGAGGGGGTATCAGTGCAGCATGGGGAGAGGGAATCAGTGCAGCATGGGGGGAGGGTATCAGTGCAGCATGGGGGGAGGGTATCAGTGCAGCATGGGGAGAGGGTATCAGTGCAGCATGGGGAGAGGGTACCAGTGCGGCATGGGGAGGGGGTATCAGTGCGGCATGGGGAGGGGGTATCAGTGCATCATGGGGAGGGGGTATCCGTGCAGCATGGGGAGGGGGTATCAGTGCAGCATGGGGATGGGTGGCCTCTCTGTGTGAGCCTCAGTCCCTCTCCTGTGTGTGTCTGGTTACCTCTCTGTGTGTGAGCCTCAGTCCCTCTCCTCTGTGTGTCTGGTTACCTCCCTGTGTGTGAGCCTCGGTCCCTCTCCTGTGTGTGTCTGGTTACCTCCCTGTGTGTGAGCCTCAGTCCCTCTCCTGTGTGTGTCTGGTTGCCTCTCTGTGAGTAACACAGTGACAGCCTCCCCGCAGGCTGTGTGCTCACTAACCGTTTGCTCTCACACTCTATCAAGGACTCCAGCACATCTAGTCTCCCCTCCTCCTCCTGTATTAAGCAGCGCCCTTAGCCTGCCCCCTGCCGTCTCTCAGCTCCTTCCCCCCCACCTCTCCATTTCTTCCTCTCTCCTGGGATCTCTGGCTTTGTCTGAACTGTGGTGGGGATGGGAGGGGAGTAGCCGGGGACTGGAGGAGCCAGGGAGGGGTGAAGAGGCCGATACTGAGCCGCCCGAACGTCCTGCTCCTCTCACCAACGGCGCCGCTGCCAGTCGCTTCTGCGCATGCGTAGAGGGGCTCTGAGTCTCCAGCCCGGCAGAGCGCGCGGCTGGGACAGAGAGTGGGCCTGGTCCCAGGAGCACCGGATGCCACCCATGCCCATCTTCACCTGGGGGAAATTGGAGCCGTTAGGAGCGGCGCCGCCGCCGCCGCATATGTCGCGGCTGGGACAGAGAGCCCGAGGAGTCGCTGTACAGGGGGAATTGCGGAACGGCGCTGGCGGCTATAGCCGCCGCATATATCTGCGGCCATGTGGGGGAAGCGGCGGCCATAAGGAGCAGCGCCGGCGGCAAACGCCGCCGCATCTGATTTTTTTGAGCGGTTGCGGTCGGGCTGAGCCAGAACACAGCCCGGCCTCAACTGCCAGCACTGACGTCACATCCATTTCATTTCTGTCTCCACAATCCATTTTTGCCCCAGTTCGAATGAGGTGCCACTAAAGAAGTTTCACTAAAAAAAATGTCTGCCTTTGGCCCCTTACCACTCCCTGCCACCTTACAACCTTTCTGAAATAATAAAAGCCTTCCTTCACCCCAGCTCATCACTCAATAAAATATAAACATTCTCCTCCACATCAACGCCGTTCTGTCTGCGCTCCGCACGCCCGCTACTGTTACATTTCAGCCTTTCCAAAATGAGCTTTTTCAAAATGTCCACCTTCCCACCCCCACCTTCACCTAATAAACATTTGACAGTTCACAAAATGTCCGCCTTCCCGTGCAGCTACAAACCAAATGTCCGCCTTTGGCCTGAACACTCCCTGCCCCCTTTGAACTTTTGTTAAATAATAAAAGCCTTTCTTCACCCCAGTTCACCACTCAATAAAATATAAACCCTTCTTCTCTGCATCAACGCCGTTTTGTCTGCGCTCCGCACGTCCACTACTCATGTCCGCCTGCGTTTCCTCAGCGCTCCACTCCCTCAGCTTACCCTGTCTGCGCACCACATGGCCGCAACTGATGTCCGTCTCCGTTTCATTAGCGCTACACTCCCTCAGCTGACCCTCATCCACACCACTCCTTACCTCAAAACTAAGTTTTCATCAGTCTCCAAGTACATAATAATAAAACATTTCTTAATACTCCCTCTTAAAGTTTGCACAAATACTTCACTCACCCCCCCTCCCCTCCCATCTCTTTTCACCCCCCCTCCCATCTCTTTTCAACCCTCCCTCCCATCTCTTCAAGAATCTGTGTTTACAATTTAGCTACAGTAAGTGTGAAGTGGCCTGCTGGAAACTACACTCAACATGATTATCTCACCTTTTGTTAAGGAACTGGAAAAATGGGATTATACTGTTATATTATCCCCTGAAATTACTGCTCATCAGGAATGACTCACTGATTGTTAAAAGATTATCTCTAAATTGTTGACAAATCATTTGCAGACGCCAATACTCCTGTTTACTGAAACTGACACTTTTGCCTGCTGCTACAAAAACCTGAATCTGGAAGAATAGAAAAAAAGTTTAGTGTAAAATACAATAATTTTTTATACTACAGTATAATCACATTCTACTGGCCATACGCGAACGTTCTAAAACAACAGGTACTGTAACACATTATTTACATGATTTATATAATTATTGAAAATTTGGGCACTTAAAATCTGATTCCAGTAACTAATGATCACCTTGTGAAGTTCTTTTTTGTTTGTCGGCTTGACGAATTTTCTCAGACGATATTTCACAGCATATCATATAAATTCTATGGAGTTCAAATCGGGGGATCTGCAAACATAGAGACAAATACATTACGGTTATTGACAAGAAAAAATCAAAAAGCAAGCACACAGCAGCACAGTACAGTTAATAGTATACAGTGCTACTGCTTAAACAGTTACAATACTTTATCTGATGATGTTCTGAACCAGTTGATTCCACATTCCTTAATAAATGTAGTAGAAGCACTGTGCTTTGGGTCATTATTTTGGAAGAACCAATGGCTAGATGGGAATTCTTGTCTAATGTATGCTACGATCAGGGTGATAATGGAAATATAATTTATTCAGGAGTCCTTGAAAAAAACAAATGTAAACACTCTTATACAGACACAGTCACATTCAGATACATTTACAGTACTGCACTACTGTCAAAAATACTGCATACAGTACTGTCTAACACAGTTATACAGGGACAGGGTAACATCTAGATACACTTACGCCGAGGGCATGGTCAGCGCTTACCCGCTGACCCACGCTGAGCCACACTCATGCTTACCAGTGAGCCCCTGCAGCCGCAATGAGAGTAGCTTTAGCAGGGGCTTGCGCACGCTTCCACAGGTGTGCGGAGGAGACAGTGGGATTTAAATTTGCGCACTGAGGGAAGCAGAGGGACGGTCACGTAAGCGGTTCGCCCAATGAGGTCGAACCAGCTCTGTGACATCACTGGACCATCCCAAAACACGCCCCCAGACGGAGTGCAGACTAAGGCCAGGGAAAACACCCGCTTTCCCTCAGCCTGCGTGCGCCTCCGCACGGCTGATGTCCCTATGGACTCAGCCTTAAAGTTCTACTGAAAAACAAAGATAACACTGATACGCAGGGACTTACCTTCAATATAATTATGGGTCCTGGTCCAAGTCTCAAGATTGTCCCCCAACATGAAGCTTGAGTGTATTCTTAGGCCGATGTTTCAGGGGTAATGTTTTTTTTTAACCTGAATGCCATAGTGGAAAATTATTCAAGGTCGACTGATGTCTCATCTGAAAATATCAACAAGAAAGATGATCCAGGGCTGCACGGGTTTCTTTAGGAAAGAATTTATTCAAGATACACAACGTTTTGGCCTCACTTAGGCCTTTGTCAAGTGACTGGTAATTACCAGTCCTGTATCATCTGGTAATTACTGAAGCCCTGGATCATCTTTCTTGTTGCTGTATACCTGGATTGCTGCAGATAGCCATCCCTGAACCAGGAGCTCCGGCATTGCGCAAGTATTGCATTTATTTGCATTTATTTGCAATTTTTTGGAGTGCTACACACCCATATATCTCATCTGAAAATATAACATCATCAAAACTTTCTCCACTCTCATTCCATGCACATGCTTGGTTGACTCTTTTTATCTTGTTAGCCTCTCTTATCATAGGAAACACTCTGCACTTACTAGAAGATTGATGATTTGGTAGATGGTGCTTCACCAGTAAGTGCTCTATTGTATAACAACAATATATTCAGAGTATTGTCCCAATGTCCATAATAACTGTATAATAACAGAGATCACCCAAGGAGATAAAGGGACCTAGTGGTGCCCAACTGGCTACCACAAAGATTGGTCACCAGCAGGCACTGAAAAGGTAAATACAGAGGGGCTGTTGCCCTTTCTTGACAGTGAAATCCAGAAAGGGAAAAACTCTGCAGCGTGCAATCCTCAATGGTAGAGATCAGGATATGTAGAAGGAAAGGAGCATAGCTTCCGCATCAGTGGATCAAAAATACTGTAGATAGGGCAACTCCAGGTGTAGTAAAATTGTGTTTATTGCACAATCAGCTTAGCAATGAAGGTGTAGGAAACACACCAACATGTTTCATCCAACAGGACTTTATCAAGGTATCACCTGCAGGAAAGAATCATTCCAGAGCAGGGAGCTGTGCCTTCATTCCATAACACACCACAGAGGCAAATGCCACAGATGATCCATGGGAATGCAGTAGGTGACATCCTGCTTTTCATTATACAAATGGAAACTCTGTCAAGATATGCAACAAACGGCGCAGGACAGTCGCATAGATTTGCTGCACTAATGTTAAAACACCATGTCAGTTTTGAGCAGTATTCCCAGTGGTGCACTTTGATGTCTTTATGGCAAAGAGGGCAAGTCGCACCAATTTGCTGAGAGGCATTATAGACGAACCAAATAAGCAATTTAAAATGAGCATTGTACAATTCAAAACCATCAAAGACAGCTTTAATGACATTTTGTGGTTTCAGAGGGCTGTGGGATGGAGTGTTCTGAGCGAAAAATAATATTTTATGAACGAAATAAATAAAGTTTTACATAAAATGTTTTTAATCTAATAAATACAGCTTTACAGTTTGTTTGTTTTTAAATTAAGTACTTTTTTATAGTGATTGTTTAATTTTTTTCCCTTCTTGTTGTGCAGGTTTGCCGGGCTAACGACAACACTCTGTTTGTGTAGGAAACATAATGTCAGGTAATAATTGTAACATTTGCGCTCACCACGACCAAGGCGGGACCCAGGTACTGAGGTGGGAAAGTATGAAGCTGCGCACCCACTGCAGCGGAGGCATGCCTGGAGGGTGGATTGTCAAGATAGCTGTGCCTGGATTGGAGAGAGTGGGTCAGTCATAGTACTTGCCAAGGTCGTAGGTAGGTGCCAGGTGGATAGTCGAAGTCAGGAGTGCCGTGGTCTAGGGTCGGAGCCAGAAGAGTAGTCAAGTGTCCGTTAGCCGTGGTCAGGGATGGAAAATAACAGAAGGTCAGAGGCAAGCCGGGGTCAGTAATCCAGAGAATGGTCCAATGTCTAACCGGGGTCGTTACGCAAGGAGACAAGCAGCAACAATGTAAATCAGGAAATAGGAACAAGGCAGGCACAGGGAAGTGGGAACACAAGGTCACCTATGACTATGCTCAGCCAAAGTGTGAATGCACTAGCTGAGCATATATAGCTGGAGGGAACCAATGGGACAGAGGGGAGGAGCAGTGGTGTGTGCACAACGGAGACAGGGATAGGCTGTGCAGGAGACACGTGAGGGTGATCGGAGTTGACGCGCAGCTGGAGAGAGGTGCACGAATTTCACATGTGAGCGCCGCACGGGGTGGCTCCGCGTCACAGATGGAAGGGTGGAGCCAAGCTCTGTGGAATTCCTGAAAGCCCTCCGTGGGCATACGCGCTCTGTAAGGTGCGCGGGAGGTTGCACTGCAGTGGGAAAAGAGGATGCACGCCGCAGGGGACGTGCCCTGAGTTCCTTGCAGCAAGAGGCTGTGCAGTGGAAAGTTAGAAGGGAGCGCGCCGCGGGGACGTGTTCCCCGATTCCTTACAATTATATACTATACTGTAATTCATGTATCTACAGTATTTTCCTGTAGATTAATTATTTAACAAATTGAACATGTATAAGAGACAGCAATAAGATGCTAGTTGGTGGTTTAAGAAGATTGTATTGTAATATTTTAAAAAAAGGCAAAAATTCCTATTGTACAGTTATTGTTTAATTTTTGTTGTCATTAATGTTTTGCAGGTTTTGCAGGCTGATGGCAACACCATGTTCATGCAGGGAATACATTCACCGATACTGCTAGGTAATGTTAGGTAATTTATGCATCTATTTTTATTTTTGACAATACCCCAAATACTGTACAGAAATTCAATATGCATTTCAACCAGGTCCCATAGAAACACGCATGTGCAGAAATTCAATGAAATGCATATGTGTTTCAATCAGTACCAATAGAAACATGCATGCACAGAAATTATATGCATAAGCGTTTCAACCAGGTCCCATAGAAACACACATGCACAGAAATTCAATGATATACATATGCATTTCAACCAGGTCCCATAGAAACACGCATGTGCAGAAATTCAATGAAATGCATATGTGTTTCAATCAGTACCAATAGAAACATGCATGCACAGAAATTATATGCATAAGCGTTTCAACCAGGTCCCATAGAAACACACATGCACAGAAATTCAATGATATACATATGCATTTCAACCAGGTCCCATAGAAACACAAGTGTACCACACAATGTACAGCACTGTAATTCATGAACTACACTACTGTATTTCTTCTCAATTATTTATATACAACATGTTCTCTTTACAGCTGAAAATGTCCAAGAGCAAGCCAGCACGAAGAAGATGCCAAATGAAGAAGATTGTGCATTTGGACGAAGAGAAAATATATGTATTATGTATTTTTCATTAAGAAATTCACTGTAATCTAATAAAAAATATTTCATATTTTAAAATACTTTTTAGTTATCTGACGTTTTTAGGAGAATAATTGGTGGGTTACTGTAGATTTAAATACTGTTACATATATCATATTGTATCATACAAAATGAATGGGAATATGGGATGTTTACATTGCACCTAGATTTTGAAGACACTCTAGTGTCTACTTTCAGTTGTGTGAAGTATTACAACCAACACTAAAACTCAATTTTACCATCCGCGACGCATTCACGGGTCAGCTGCGAGCAGCTCAAAAATAATCGTGGACGCATACTCTACCCACAAGAGAAAAGACACTATATCTGTATGTAAATAATATAGCAAATCATCAAACAAGGTACAGTAGATAAACTGATCAGTGCTGCTTATATTGTAAAGCAATAAGGTTACTGAGCGTAGAGGTCAACTTGCTGTTTGCTGTAAACCATGGAGACGACAAGAGCCTAATTCTCTGTCATCAAATGCCAGATTTTTTTATTTTTTCATTGCAAGCCTTTATGTGGCTTTTGTTGCTTACTTTTTTCTTACAATTCATTTACATATGCCATTAATGTAACAGTTATCCTTGATTCTTTTCTCATAAAAAGTTATTTACAATACAATTTGAACCATAGAAATTATAAACACAGTGATGTGCAGCTTATAGAAATACCCAAGAGATTTATATGTTCTTATTCACTTTACCTTGTTGCAATCTAAAAAGAAACATATTTTTGGCATTAAAATGTTTAAATACGTAATATGTGACCAGGAAAACATTACAAACTACTGGATCTGGCAAGCAAATGCGCTTGCAATACAGTATGTACTTAGAAAACTAAGTATGGTTCGGATTTTAAAAGTTTATTAAATAAAATGTTCCAGAATTCCTTCAACACAAGGATTTTCACATATTGTATTTAACGGAGAATAGTTTAATTTAGTACTAGTTTATGTAACACTGTTTTTCTGTGTTTGCCTTTCTCATCAAATACTGTAAGTACAATTTGCAAACTGGTGAAAGATAACATCACATATGATTGATTACTGTGTTGTTAGGCTGTATATTTAGAAATGGGCACATTTACAAACATACTTAAAATTCAATGATCTCAATTTCCTTTTTGAATAATGTTTTGTTTTTTCTTTTATTCATCAGTCTAAGCAACAATTCAGCTTCATGCTTGCTGAACCATTCTAAAACAGTAACAGATTTAGGAATCTTGGTTAAACAGAAAGTCAAGTTCAAATATCATGATTTTGTTTTTTTTTGTGACTTGACAGGGAATCAGGTGTAACCTGTGGAATTTAACAAGAGACCACTCTAAGACAGTAAAAGTCCTGCTGCTGCAGATAATACGCGTTTGGTGAAGTGATGATGAAAAGGGTAATTCCAAACGAGTGATAACACAATACTTAGGTACTGGAACTTTGCCTGTTTGGGCAATACTGCCCATACTGTCTAAGAGCGGTCTCGCGAGAGTTGTGCCTGCAGAGGAATTCAGTGTGGACGCACACTCCAGACGCATGTCTAACCTCACACGTGGACGCGAACCTGCACCTCTCCATGCTGTTTCGGTGTTCGTCTCTGACGGAGTGACGGTGATATTTTGCAAGATTGTACCATATCCTCATGCTTGTTTTTATTCTAAATCTAGTGTTATCTGGTATTGCTACTAAATTCCCTGTACATATTACGCTATGGGAGCCGCGCTGTCTTCTTTTGTTTTATATATATATCTAGAGAAATAAAACACAAAGAAGCACAAGCTTCATAGCACGTAACTGTATAAAAAATGAGTATATTTAATTTAAAAAAAAGTGTCCCTAGGAAATTCACTTACAGGATGCTAAAAAAACACAAACATTGGAGAGAAATCTCTAAGGGGCGTCATCTACAGGAGTGGAGGGGTCCGACTGAGTGGAGGGGTCTGATACTGTGCACCTGATAGTTCAAGATGACTGCATACAGCTCCTGCCACGAGTATTGCAGCGTTTCAGCGTCTCCAAATGCTCAATTCACTTCCGTGTATAATTCACAGTTGGAAGAGAAGGCGGATCAGCTGTACAAGATATCAGGGAACTCAGGACCTCCTCTCAAACATCTGTCTAAGATGACGTCACCACGTCTCTATGCTTTTCGTCATGTTACTTGACTTCCTCAGGGGTGATTGGTTAGTGCAAAGTAGCCAGTTAAATAGTGCAGTGTCCAAGTAAACAGGGCTACAATGCTTAAAAAGGCTGGAATCAGCCAACCGCTGATTCAATACACAGTTAAACCAGCTAATGGCGATTTCATATAATGGTGGTGCTAATAAAATTATATAAATAATAATATAATATAATGAAGTGCTTAGTGTACTATAAATTGCTAACAAAAATAGACCAATATAAATACATAAATAATTACACTATTAATATATTTAACCACTAACAATAATAAACTGTAAAAATTCAAAGATATTGGGGCCTATTGACTAATGCCATACTAACCTAAACTAATCTATTAAATGTGAAGGTGAATTAAAAATTGAACTTAACTATTTAAATAGTAATAATAATTGTGATAATAATATTGATAAGAAATATGTGTGTTGATTTAAAAAATCTATTAAACAATTGTAGACCTATATCGGGTAAATGTACAAATATAAAATGGGATGAACCATTTAAAATGACAGACTGAATGGACTATGAGCGATTTGTGTATTGGAAAGGAAGAACAGCAAGCCTCAGGGGCATGGGGATGCTACATGGAACCACAAATAGTGGCACTCAATGTAGCTATATGTGGGTATCCCTACTATATCAGTGTAGCTATAACCAGAACAGTGAGGACACAGACTGCAAAAGAAGAACAGATCTAGACTTATGTACTCGTATCTATGCATTCACTTGCAAAAATTACACACCCCATCATGACATGGGTAAACACGAGAAGAAAACATTGAGTGTGATTTTCTTCATTATATATACTGTATGTAAAAATAGGTACACATTTTTAAAACCAAAGTCACTTCCAAAACTAACACATAAAAATTGTTTAGAACCAAAACCAATACCAAAACACCAGGGCAGGTCCTCACCCATAGCTCAAATATTATATATTCACCAAGATTTCTGTAAATTTTTAGAAATTGTGTGCTTTCCAGAATTTCAGCATTTAATGCGTTACAAAATAAATTGCACTCTGATGCAATTTTTTAAATTATCTCCTTACTTCATAATTAAATGCAATGATTCAGCCCCAGATTGCTAACCAGCTCTGGAGGTTCTATTTACTGTCTTTGTGATACCATTGAGTTATACTGTATATTGGAACCTCTGTGGTATTCTGTGTTACAACCAGATATGTTATGTTATCATTTGTATGATGTACAGATGTAGTAAAACTTACTGTTTTCGGGTGCCGCATCCAACATGCTGAAATCCGCGGCACCAAAAACAGTAAAGTTAGGGGCCTGGGAGGATTAACGCTGTGGGAGTCCATGCTTCTGAAGGTTAATCCTTCACTTGATGGACAATAAGCAGAGGAGAGAAACTGATACTTAACTTGTGGAGGAGCTACACAGCTGTCTCCATCCCTGTCTCAGTGTGCCATCCCTAGCACCTCTGAATGTAAGAAGCAGTCTCTGGTCTGTCCCAGGGGAGCACAAACTTTCACTGCTGCATCCCCGTGTCTGGTCGACTCAGAGCTCGTGCCACCCCTCCTATCTGGCTGCTGCGTCAAATAATGCTCCGGGGTCATTTGACCCCTGTGACGTCACATGACCCCCAGCGTCATTTTACGCTGCCTTGCCATGGAGACGCGTCACAGCGTCTGAATCCCAGTAAGATTTATTGTTGCAGAGGCCTCATATGATCCCCCGGCATTTAATTTAAATGCCTTGGGGAAGAGCGTCTTGGGGAAGATAAAGTACATTTTCTCTCCAGAGACCATAAAATGATTACTGTAACCCTGTAAAAATTGAAGGAGACTAGGGTGGAACTGGACATGTTTCTCATGTCCCAGGCTGACTGGGCTATGAAATGGACAAAAAGAAAGTTTTTTGAGAAAGCTAACAAAGCTGACTCCCTGCTGCCACACTATGGAGCAATCGACCCAATTATAATATTCAGTCTGTTTGCACAAGATCAGGCGATCTAACCTCCAATCCTGTATTAATGGTAGCAGAAATTCAAACGTTTTATGCAAAACTGTATGACGGGGGAGAAATAACATAACACCCAAAATGAATCGTTGACTCAGACCATCGTTGACTCAGACCTATTTAGACAGCTGATCTGGCCTCATTCCCATCATCCATGCTGCAAGAATCAGTATCCCTTATTCAAAAGGAGGCCAAAGATCTGGCATGCTGTGGAAGTTACCGCTCGATCTTAATGCTGACCTGAAAATATTTTCTAAAATTCTAGCCAACAGACTGAGTGTGTGCTCCACCCTGCTCTGATTCATACTGACCAAGTTAAGTTTGTTACCGGCCGTCATAGTAGTGGACAATGTCAGGAGAATTATTGATTTTACATATTTGGCACAACAAAAGATGTTCCGTCCATGCTCCTCAGCCTGGACGCAGAGAATGTATTTAATCATGTTGATAGGTATTACATACTGTACAAAGTCTCCTAAAAACATTTGACTTCAATGGTGAATTTTTAAGAGAAATCCTTTCACTATATACAAATCCAACAGTCAGGGATTACCATCTGAACCAATAACGATAAAAAGTGCACACGCCAAGGATGCTTTCGCATTAAACCCCCTGCAGCCCGCATACAAAATAATACTAATATCTCTGGGATAAAGGTGAGGAGATTCCAAGAATTTAAATAGGCTTTATTTAATGACAAAATATAAACCGCAAAAGCCAGGTGTGTAAACTGCTCCAACTTAAATTTAATTTCCATTGGCAACATACAGATGCAGCCACTTCTACCTCTAACCTGCCGCACCACGTGCTGGTGAAATGTGGACCAAAAGTTGAGCACTCGCGGCAGTTCTTAGCCAATGGCTGACATCCGATGGTTTACTAGAACCAATAGGATGACCCCCCTATCCTATTGGTTCTAGTAAACCATGTGATGCCAGGCATTCTGAGTTCTGTGATGTCATCTTAAAGGGAAAGGAAGCTGAGCCTATCTGATTGGCTGACTTTATTCCTTTTTGATCATGTCACCTCCCCAAAAAAGGGCACCTGGTTATCCCAGCCATTAAGAGGTGTGGGAACCATTCCCTCTCAAATGTGACATCACAGGCCTATAAAAGCCTGTTTAGTCTCATTTGATGCCACAGAGCTGATGGAGCAACACCTCCCTATTGGATTAACAGATGAAGAGGAAGATAAAGAACGGATGAAGACAAAGATAAAGAAGAACCACGAGTGGATTACAAGTACAGATGAAGATAAAGAAGACCCCAAAATGGATTACAATTTACAGTACAGATAAAAAAAAGAAAAGAAAGAAAAGACTTAAAGAATGTACCTGTTGACCGTGGCTATTGAGGATCATAGCGTCGTGGACCTGGCGTTGGTGCTGCTGCTGGTTTTGCTTTTGGAGTCGGATTCGGTGGGTGAAGATATCAAAAAGTAAAAAAAAGATGGACATGCCATTCAATGGGTTTTTTGGCCTTTTTATTTTTCAGGAAAAGCAATGTTGGTTTTATTTTATTCATGTTTTTATTTTTTGCAGGTTGCTCATTGCATGGCAAAGTGGCTTATCATGCCCACAGGGCATGGGAGTGCCACCATGCCGGTCATTTTTTTTGGTGGCATTTTTAAGATTAAAATTGAATGTGTGTTTTATTAGGGGCTAGTTTTGAAGATTGGCAGGATGCACGTTCTTGCCTGGCATAGTGGCATATAGTGGCAACACCTATTCTGTCCTAGACCCTCTACAATCTGGCTTCTGCACTGCTCACTCCACTGAAATAGCCCTCACTAAAATAAGTAATGACCTCCATGCTGCCAAAGACAGAGGTCATTACACTCTGCTTATATTATTCGAACTCTGCAGCATTTGATACGGTGGACAACCCTCTTCTCCTCCACATTCTCACTACTCTTGGCATTTGTAACAAAGCTCTATTCTTGATCGCCGCTTACCTTTCCCATCGTACTTTCAGTGTCTCTTTTGCTAACACCTCATCCTCTTTGGGGGTTCCCAAGGGCTCTGTCCTGGGACCCCTTCTCTTTTCTCTTTACACACTCTCTCTAGGTGACTTAATCACATCCCTTGGGTTCAAATATCACCTCTATGCTGATGACAAACAAAGTTACTTTCTACCCCTGACATTACACCTGCTGTATAGACTAACGTTTCTGAATGTCTCTCGGCTATATAATCCTGGATGGCCCTGCGCCAACTTAAACTTAACATGGCAAAAACTGAGCTCCTCATACTTCCTCTCAAACTTGGCCCTACTACCTCATTCTACATTACTGTTGGAAGTACTATAATTCATCCAGTACCCATCAGTAGCACTCTGCCTAGGGGTCACCTCTGGAATGTCCTTCCCCTCAATATCCGACTAGCACCCTCTCTATCCACATTTAAGACTCACCTCAAAACACAACCGCTTAAGGAAGCATATGAGTAGCTCCATGGCTGATAATTAACACCTCATACATAAACCTTGGCCCCTTGAAGACGTACTTACCAGAATGCCCTCCTACTGTCTCTGTACGTTCTTCCTACCAACCACTTAGATTGTAAGCTCTTCGGGGCAGGGACTCCTTTTCCTAAATGTTACTTTTATGTCTAAAGTACTTCTCCCCTTTATGTGTTATTTATATTATTTGTTATTTATCTGATTGTCACGTATATTACTGCTGTGAAGCGCTATGTACATTAATGGCGCTATATAAATAAAAGGAGAGAGGCAACGCAAGGCACAACAAAGTCTGAGGAGTAATCTAATGTATTAAAAAAAAAAAAACCTTTTGACCTAGTGGTCTTTATCAAGTGAGGTAGAGTGGCACAGAGAAACACTAGTGAAAGACATAAAAAACGTGTTTCTTTTGGCTTAATAAATTAGATTACTACTCAAAATCCGTTGTGCCATGCGTTCCCTCTCTCCTTGTACTGTTCGATGTGCTGCAGGCTTTTATCCATTCGTAGGAGCACCGGTAATTATACCACATTTCCTCACTATTTGGTGTGCAGAATCTACCTTTCTTCATATTGACTTTCATGCTATATATATAAAGACATACATACATACATGGGTCTTGGGGTACTGTGTGTGCAATCCGCTTGGAATTGGAGCAAGAAACTGTATGAAGTAAGCAGAGCACTACAAATAGAAAAAGCACACACAAAACAACGCAGAGAAGTACTCTCCCATAAAAAAGTGAAAATGTATTGGGTCATCTTTAAAAATGGAGGTATTCAACCCACCTACAAATTTCAAGCTCATGTAGCCCTATGTAGTTTTGGGGTTACATGTCTTTCTCCTCCTGTGCAATAATCCCTATTAAGGGCAGGTTTTCCAGGAGTGATCATGGAGTTTGCCCCCACCTCCTGTGCTTTGTATTATTCAGTGAAGGAAGTGACATCATGCTCTGTGTCCACTTACAGTGACCTAGTGAATCTATATAATATGCAGCACTTCCTCAATTTAGTCAGTGTGTGCCTCACCACCTGAGTGAGGTGAGTCTATCTAGCAACCTGTCAGGGCTCAGGCAGTGTTTGTGGCCCTCCCTCTAGGGAGTGGTGTGGAAGACTATACCTCTTACTTCATTAGGGACTAAGGGAAAAGCTAGACCTGCTTTCAGTGCCCTTGCCTGGGAGTGTATGGTCAGGGACTTCATTTGGGTTGGCAACCTGAGATGAGTGGCTAGACGACCAGCCACTATGATGGGCGGCTGTCCATGTATGATGACAATAATGGATGCCAAAGAAAGATATCTCTTCTTTCCTGTGTGTGGAGTCACTTGGGAAGAAGGTGCACATAGAGGTTCTCTACCAGAGACTCCTCCCTACTACGCTGGGGGTCTGGAAGAGATGGAGGCGCTGTACCATGAGTGAGTATAACTCAGCATTACCTCAGAAGCCAGTTCTGATGCCATTCCCCATAACACCATCAAGCGGGAGACTCAAGAGTCCTGTAAGCCAGCAGGTGCACAACACTAGTATGCCATGTAACAGGGGTAAGAATTCACATAGGGGGGGGCAATCTGAGGTTGCCCCGGGCAAACTGTTGGCTTTCAATGACGTCACATCCATTCTCCCCCAAGCCTCTGTCACATGGTACTAGAGCCAATCAGAGTAGGGATGGTGTTCCCACGCTCTGATTGGCTACCGTACCATGTGAGGACGGCCATGTTTCTTTTCATGACGTCATCTTAAAGGCAATTGAAGCAAAGCCATTCTGATTGGCTGTGCTTTCATTGCCTTTAAGTGACGTCATCATTTTATTTTTTATCGGCCAAAACACATGGTTTTCACGGCCCAATCAGGGGCGTGGGAAACATATGACGCTCTGATTGGCTACCGTACCATGTGAGGACGGCCATGTTTCTTTTCATGATGTCATCTTAAAGGCAATTGAAGCAAAGCCATTCTGATTGGCTGTGCTTTCATTGCCTTTAAGTGACGTCATAATTTTATTTTTTATCGGCCAAAACACATGGTTTTCACGGCCCAATCAGGACCGTGGGAACCATGATGAAAATGTGACGTCATATGTCTTTAAAAGCCTATGTCGTCTCATTTTGAAGCCAGGCGCCGAGGAGGAAGGACTTCCAGAGAAGAAAGAAGACCAGGGCATGGCCGAAGACGGGAAGAAGACCCCGGAAGAAGATAGAAGAAAGAAGAATACAGATTAAGATGGATTACAATTAGAAGACCCGTGTATTGATTTGGATTTTTAGTTTAATGTTTATTTTTTATGGTTTTTGATGTTATGGGTTCCTATGCCTGGTGGATTGGTTCGTGAGTAAGCTGATCAACGGGAGTCGGTGGGGTCAAGTAATGGTAAGTGACCTAAAGAAATGTATTTAATTGAACTTGTTAATTTTTTTTAATGCTTTTTTAACATGTATATTTATTTTTTGTGGTATATCATTTCTTGCCACTCTATGTATGTATGTATGTATGTCTAGAGAGATATATACATACAGGGTAAGAAATGATGTTGTTTTAAAAGCTTGATTTGATGTGTTTGACATTAATTTGTCTATGCTGCTATGCTTCAATGTGTGTTTAAAGTATTTTAAAATTAGATAGATGTAATTGTTGATATTGTACGGTGTACTTGAGGTCAGGGTTAGCCTTGGTTTTCAATTTGGTATTCTTGTTGGTACTTATATTTTTTCACAGGCTAAATTGTTATGTTAAAGGCTTGAATTTGTTAATTGTTTAATTTATAGGGATGGAATGTAAATTGTTTAGGGATGTCCTTAATGAATGGTAATTGATTTATGTTTACTGGATTGGTTTAAATTGTATACTTGTTGGGAGGTATCTGTATTTTGCTTGCAATGTTATTGTTAACATTCATTTGCAGAATGTATATGGTGCATAGATTGTATGCATCATATATACAATGTAAATGCTATGTGTTGATTGGCATTTGAGGTATTTGTTTGGCAGTTGATGATTGTGATTGTAAGTTCAGTTAGGATTATTAAAGGAAATTAATTTTATTGTAGTGTGTCTATATGGAGAAGTGTTATTTGGAGTACAGCATGTTTTTGATAACCCTTCTACATTTATTTGTATATTGGATCATCATCTGTGTGTGTATATATATATTTATATATCTCTCTCTCTCTGTGTATATATATATATATATAAATATTTTTGCATGATGAAGCCACTGTACAAATTCATGGGTGAAGGGTGGGTATCGGGCCAGTGTGGCTTAAATCCTTAATTACCTTTGCAGTTATTATCCGATAAGGTGTTTAAGGGGTTAATTGATATCTGAATTTAATTGCAGTGTATTGGCTTTGTTTTGGCTATGTATTTTGTGGGCAAGACAAGGATGTTGCTGGCGACGGAGACTTCTTATTGATGAGGTCAGTAGTACTTTATTTATTTGAATATGCTAGTTAATGTTTTTAATAATGGGCAAATAATCTATTATCCCTATCTGGATAATAGTTATTTTGCACATTATTGTACTGTAGGTGTGGGGGAGGGGGGTGTATGTATTGAATGTATAGGCCAGGTTTATTTTTTTAACTTTCAGGGTTTGTTCCGTGGTTCTGCGTGAGACCTCTGGAGACCACCTGCGGGTCTCCTCGGGTATCTCACGGGTATCAGGCTGGTGGTTCCATGGGTGACACATGCGGGGATGAAGCGGTGGCCTCACATCTGTGGGGCACCAGGACACGTAGTCTGCGGGGATGAAGCGGTGGTCCCACATCCGTGGGGGCACCGCCGACCCATAGGTGCGGGGATGAATCGGTGGTCCCACATTCGTGGGGGCACCGCGGACCCGTAGTGAGCACTCGTGAGTTCCCCAGAGCCCCGTGGGAACCACCCCCCGAGGCCCCGCAGACACCTGTGGGTTTGACCCGGGGCTCCCAGACATCCTTGGGCCTACCGTGGGGACCCAATTGTGGGCCACGGTGACCCAAGGAGACCACCTGGGGGCCATGGCGCTTGGCGGGACCCACCAGCAGGCCTCCAGAACCTGTTTAAAAAGGGCTGTCAGGTGCCCCGCCAGCCCACCGGGGACTCGTGGGGGGCTGTGTTATGAACCCTGTTTGTTAAAGGATAAATCTTGTATTTATGGGGGTGGGGCACGGGGGGGTGGGTAATGTATTTATTAAATATAATGATGTTTATTGTGGTCACTGTATTGTTTTTGTTGTGGGTACTGGGGGTGGGGGGGGGGTTCCCCAACGGTATGTGGGTAGGCCTCCCTTGTGGTTAGTGGGTGAGGGTGGTTAGGCCTCACGGGGTGGGGGGTTAGTGTGGGAGGGTAGGTTAACCCCTTAATGACTGTAGCGGTTAATAACCTCTATGGTGATTAAGGGGTTAGGGGACATTACATTGGATGTTTTCATTTTTGTGTCTGTTTTGCAGAAGCAGAGAATACTATAAGAAGCCATGAGCCAATCAGATTATGTGTTCACCTTGAGTCTGAGCTGAAAGAGTGCAGGCTTTCCAAGGATGCTTTCTTTGTAATAGCAAAGCAACCGGTTACGATTTTTTGACAGTGAGGGGTAACCAGGCCATCAATAGAGGAATTATGCCTGGCTGATCCATATTTTGGGGTTTAGAGTGTCAGCTCTTGGACCCATTTGTTGTACATGAAATGTATGTGATTGTGCGACAATAAAGAATTGATGTGTTTTACCTTTCATGGGGGGTGTGCCAGCAAGCAGAGATTGTAGGCTATGAGTTTCAGAGTGGATTTTGCGGAGAAAGTCTTATCAGATTGTGCCTAGATAGTCGGGGTCCAGAGTTGCTGGGCGCCCCAATAATGGACCCTGGTGTCCGGTTGGGCAGCCCAGATACATATAGGCACAAGGCTCCAGTCAAAATCCTGCTCTGGAAATGTTTTTGCAACTCACCACCAGGACTGCTTCAGCACAGATCAGAAAGGTAAGCGTGGCATATGGGTGTAAAGTATCGCCAGAACAGTACAGGGTCTTCCCAGTAACAGAGGAATCCCCAGTTCAATGCCCTATTACCCAGAAACAGGATAGATAGTTTCTGGGGGTACTCCAACCATATATGAGGTTGCAAGGGTTTTTAAGAAACCTATGTCTGGTTTTCAGTGTATAGAGAAAACAGCCGTGAAAATTAACCTGAATGTTTTTTTCATTCTACCCTAAGGTATTATGAGCTGGGGACTTCCAGGTCCATGGTTCCGAGAGACCATGTGGCTACTGTAAGTATGCAGGGTTCACGGCGCTTGCAGCTTGACCCCTCCTTACCTCTGAATGCCCCGCTGCCGTGAGACGTCCCCCTCGCCTTTCCCATCCGACTCCCGCTATGGTGGGGCATCCCCGTCGTCTCCAACGGACCACCGCCATGGGCAGCCTGTACTCTGGTGGTTGACATTGGTCCCGGGCGCGCGCTCTCTGACATTAAAGAGCGCGCGCCGGGCGAGGCTAATTTATTCACTGCACTGACAGTGAAACCACGCCTCCAACTCACGTGCAGGCTTCAACTTAACTCTAAAGCTGCCCACCTGCGTGCCTATCAAAGCAACCTATCCTGGATGGCTCCACGCGCTTCTCCAGCCCTGCCCCCACTTCCTATTCAGCAGCCGCACTATATAATGCCTGTCTTACCATTTCCACATTGCTCGACATAGTCTCCACTTGTGGATGTCTACTCTGTTTTCCTCTTCTCTCTGCTACTCAGGTTATGGCACGGCTTGGCGGACTTTTCTCTCTGGCTCTCGACCCTGGCACCTTCCTTACGATGCTGTTTCTCACGCCCCTCAGCTCGCTTCTGAAACGCGTAGGGTGGTCACGCTGACTATACTGCCGAATTTATGATCTATCCCCCCCATTGACTGCTATCCAGAATCTGCCATTACAGATTGAAAAATCATTGCCAAATCCCAGGCGAATCTGCTGCTGTCGTTCACGGGCTAGCTACACACTCTGAACAGTGTATCGAGAGGGGCTTTCCGCCCACACACCAGCCAGTGTGTGCAACTCTTCACAAACAGAGGAACAACGTGTCCAGCTGCATTTACCACTGAGGAGAGGGGATACTCTCAAATATATCCACTGCCTGCCCTTATCATCTGTCTGGTGAGTGGGCAATTCTACCATTGCAGCAGTGTATCAGTCTGACCGATTTCATTATTAGTTTATTCATGTATTATTTTGAAATGTCATTTGTATGTTTCTTTTTTTTAATTAAATGCAAATTTAAATTTATATATATATTTTCACCTGTTGATTACCTCAGCTGTTTGTCATATGTGTTACAGTATATGTTTTGTTTGTTATGCCAACCATACAGTATTATGCTATGCACTGTTTTTAGTCTTTTTAAGTACCCATTACTTCAATTGGAGACTCCTTGAGATCTGCACATCTACCAGGCTCGGCTGGTTGTATCCTTTTACTCAATAATTTTTATGTTAGGCGCCTTAGATACATATTCCTTTCCATCTAGTCATTTTCTGACTAGGGGGTCAGAATTGTATCAGTGGCCGCCACTTATATATATTCATATTATATATATATATATATATATATATATATATATATATATATATATATATATATATATATATATATAAAAATAAGGTTTTGTTCTTGTGAGTCACATATGTGTACACATTTATTTTATATGTTGTATTAATCATTAACACCATCTTAGTATAGTTAGCGCTACCTATCTTGTTTTTTTTTTTCACCTGAGGGGTACATACTCTCACCTGCAGTTGCAGTGTCCTCTAGTCTAGCCAGGGTGCAGGAGGTCATTCCAGCCCCGGTGGTCATGGAAAGACAAGGGGAGGGAGGTGGCAGCAGCAACATGGACATTGTTGGGGAGCCAGTTATAGGGAGTGCAGCCGTTGTAGCCCCAGTGGCTAACGGTCTCTCTATGCCCGGAATTGCCGCACTTCTTGCTTCTTGGGAAGAGGGGATCATCCTTGCGGAAAGTATTCAGCTGCTTGCGGCTGCACAAGGGACACCAGCCCCATGTTCCCAACCTGATAATCGGGAGCAGTCCACCTCCTGAATGGACCACCACAGCTTCAGCAAATTCGTAGATGGCACGGACAAAATCGATGGGTACCTGAAGATCCTTGAGACTCAGTGTCATCGTTACCGGGTGCCAGAATGGGACTGGGTTTTGCAGTTGACACTATTATTGTAAGGGGCTGCCCTGGAGACCCTCCAGGCTATCCCAGCCATGGATGGCAATGACTATCACCATGTGAAAGCCCTTTTATTGACTCAGTATGCCCTCACCCCAGAAACTTACAGAGGCATGTTCAGGATGAAGAAAAAGCGCCACCGGAAATCCTACATGTGGTTTGCGTCCCTCATGGGATTGCATGGGACAAAGTGCATGGATGTGGTGCCACAAAGTATCACACTTTACTGGACTTGTTTTTCAAAGAACAGTTTATACAGCATTGTCCACAAGACTTAAGGTAATGGGTCTTTGATCGTAATCCAAAAACTTATGTGGATGCTGCTAATATGGCTGATGAATTTGTCACCAGCCAGGCACTGAAATGCAAGAAAGGGACTGCTTCATAAGCGGTCACTTCGGCCAGGAGAGCCAAAAGCACTCCACAATGGAAAGTTAAGACTGCTGCAGATGGAAGTGCACCCAAACCTGTAGAGTTTTAAGCACAAGGGGAGGTGCTATCAGTGTAATAAGACTGGTCACATCAAGCCAGACTGTCCGGACCATCCAAAGTCCGGGAGTCCCCATCAGGGGCAATGCTCTCCAGCTGCAAAGTCAGTCGCCAGCGTGCGGGTGGCACACACAGAGGAGCAGAGTGCAGCCATCCAGCCAGATCAGTGAGGGATGTTGACAGAAGAATCTTCACATGCAGCCTGTGACACAGCCATGGATACAGGTTGCAATTCAACGATGTCCGGCAAAAGCATTTCCGCCAAGTGACCATCGGCTTGCTTGACTCTGGTGCCACTGTTACCCTTGTCCGACCTGATATTAAGTATTTTAAAATATGTGTCTGAATGCTAGATTTTCCGATCAGAGAATCTGCTCCCAGGCACCGAGATGGAGGTGACCATGCCAGACGGAGGACTGCGGTCCATCCAGGTTGCCCGGGTCTCTCTTGATTCGGGTGCTAGAAGTGGCATGAGGGAGGTGGGGGTATTGCCTGGATTAGATACTGAGGTGCTCCGTGGTAATGACCTGGGGCCTGTTACTTGTGTTTTTACATCCGAATTGGCTCCTGTTGCAGTGATTTACAGGAGCCAGAGCAAAGAAATTGCACATGAGGATTTCACTGTCCATGAGAAAGGGTTCCTGATCGGGGTTCTACCTAAGGGCAGTTGTCTTCATCACACGTACAAGACATCAACATCTACCAGTGAACGGGAGAGAAGAGGTGTACTCTTTTAAGATACCTTGATGGGTCTTTTATCACTCCTGGTCATGTAAGTAGTGGCATTGATCTCTTGCCCTATAACATTAGCTCTCATCCAAGACTTTATCGTTACAATATTTGCACTACAGTATATGCATATTTTCTCTTCCACATGATTCTGCTCTCCCTAATTTTTAAAAGCAACTTCCTGTAGGGATCGAAGGAGGATCCTCAGTGGTCGAGCAGCATATCACATTATGTATTCACTATTTATCACTATATTTTGTCAGTTATCCATTATTTCCACTTATGTTCACAGCGTGGACTGATTCACACTCTCACTAAACGATGTACACCCATTTCTAGTCCATTTTTCTAGTTATCACTTCAGAGCGCCCCGGCTTTTTCTATACTCACGTTTTGACCTACAGTATGTGATGCGATGGAGAACAGAGATACCATATATGTTCTGAATTCTGCTACAGCAGAAAATAAACCTGTCTCTCCTTATTCCATGTAGCAAAATGTGAAAAAAAAAAATTGCAGGAAAATCTAGCATTCAGACACATATTTTAAAACACTTCAGAAATAAACTTTTCAGCTTGTTCTATCTTTTATTTCGCTATTTGCCTGTACGAAGCAGGACAGACTGCTGAGTTGAAATCATTGCTAAATGTCATAATGAAATATTGATACTTTGGAGAATTTTGTATGTAAGTTTAGGAATATTTCGTATTGCATGCCTGATTGTATGTCATGTGTATACATTTGCTGGATGGCAAAATAAGTCTGGTAAATATATTTACTTGTTTATATAACTTTGTCCATTTTCTTTCCCGCCATAATATTTGCAGTGCCTGGAAAAATTATATGTCCAATGCTGCTTACCGTGCTCTATATTGTAATTGTGAAGCGCTTTGGGTCCCATTGGCACTACAGTTCATTAAATAAAGTTATTATTATTATCATTGTAAGTAAAGGTGCTAACTTTGTAAACAATGACACTGAGTTTGAATCAGTTGAACCTGGTTCAATTCCCGGTGTCAGCTCCTGTGCCGCTTATGCTCACTTTATCCCACTGTGCCTAATAAAAAACATAGATTGTAAGCTCATCTCAGCATGGACTGTGTCTGTAAAAATCTTATTTGCTGCGTACCGCGCACTGTACTGTAATTGAAAAGCACTTTGAGTCCCATTGGGAGAAAAGTACTATTTGAAATATTAAACAAAAAAATATGAAATAAAGAACTGCATGTAGGATTGAGAAGGATAAGACAGGAAGAGTGAATAATGATTTTAGTTAAATGTGCTAAGAAAAGGCGCAGATGAAACAGATGTTTTTGGTCAGCAGGAAGGCTGAGCTGTAAAAAGTTATATATCAAGGCAGAGGAGCAATTCCACGCTATCAAAACAAGCATTGGCTTACCAATTCTTATCAATCAGTTTGCAATAGGGCAAGTTTTGGTAAATGTGTTAATTGGTTAATAGTGTTACCAGGTGGCTTCTCCAAAAATACTGGGCACAATGGTGAAATATTGGCTGCATTACCCAGCAGCAGCCAATCAGGATGGAGGAAGCTGCCCAGCCCCCTAGCAATAGCCTTCCTCCCTTCCTGCTCGGGGAAATCCCGCTGCCCCCAAGCAAGTCAGGTCACTATGTTCTGAGAGGTAATACCAGACACATACATGGCCAGTATTACCTCTTTTTTTTTACAGGACAGAGTGTCCAAAGACGGGACAGTCCAGTTCAATACTGGACACCTGGTAACCCTATTGGTTAAGCAGCTAATTGTCGGTCCCAAATGATCTTCAACTTTTGCAAGGCCTAGGGAAAAAATATCTTATATAACCTAAATCACATACCTAAAAAACAAAACCACAAAATTCAAACTTCACTGTGGCATAATACACTGAGGTTTGAGGCCTTTATCTGCATTCGAAAACATACTCTTTTATCCATATACTTAATTTCTTTTAATTGTATTTCCTTTTTATTTTCTTCCTTTAGGTATCATCTGGTCATCTTTCTCCCACGACTCCAATGTCTCTGTCCTACATTGCATATGTAAAAAAATTTTTTTTTAATTCCTCATGTAAATCTTTTGCCATTGGTGTTTTTCTTCTTCCCCCACTATTCTGGTCCCTGTTAATGCTTCTCATTCTTCCAAAGGGCTTTATAGAAATGTTTTTTGTGTCTTGCTTTTTTAATCCCATTTCTGGGAGACATGCAATGGATTTTATATTTATGGTTTGCATCTCCCTCTGATCCAAAGGGATTATAAAATAAGATGGTCAATGACATGGATTCAACCCTTCAAACAAGGGAAGTAACACATTTTTTTGTAATTGCAGCCCAAGGACATGAGGTTGGAGGACATGGGGTATGGTGTTTATCCTAGTATGTCTACCTTATTATTCTTCCATGCTCATGCTATACTTAAGTCAATGTTTTGCTTCTTTGACAGGGAATGTTTATTACACTATTATACTCTACATTGAATACTTTTTTGTAGGCCTATTCATCTTATCTTCAAAAAGAGGGAAGGAAACATGAAAAGACACCATTTAAGATGTGTCTTTCTGGGTCTAATTAACAAATCCTTTATGTTTTGTCATTACCGCCCAATTTATCAAAATAGTTTTGCAAGTAAAATCTCTTCAAAAAGATGCCACATTCCAAGACTGCTGAGTGGATTTATGTTGGCAGAGTTGAGTTGGGATTTATGGTGGCAGAAATGATTGTACTAAAATGCAATCCTGGCATTGTGAGAGCCATTGCAGTTAGGAATTAGGTTGTTTCTGGCGCTGGAATTTTCTATGTATTTGTAATACATTAGCTATTGAGATCATGTATTAGATCAGCTTTGTAACAGGTGTTTCATATGCTTTCTGACAAAGTGACATGTAAGCGGAAAAGAATGTCAGGGATCTGCCTTGATGATCTGGTTTTCAAACCACTGAACAAAGAGTATTGAAGTCAATGCTTCTGGCTCCTGATCCTGAAACCGTAATAATCATGGGTTGAGAGAGTACACACAGCTGCATTCATGAGCCGAAGGATAATGTATATTTCTTTAAAGATGCAGTTCTCCCTACATGTTTTATAGTTGTTAAAAATGTCTTAACTATAATGTTCAAAAGGGGCTGTCTTAATAATGCCAGGTGTGTAATCTTTTCTAACTCAGTGAGGAAAAATGAGCCCAAAACCAAAGTTAATATGGCTGATATTAAGTACCTCCCACTTTGTGACATCACTGGAAGTCAAAGAACCTGATCTCAGTAAACAATCCTTTGGGCTGCCTGATGGTGTGGAAGAAATTAGAATAAGCAGCCAGGATCACCATCTTCACTGCAGGCATATTTAAATAACAAAAATGTTAAAATCAATAAAAAATATTGTGAATTTGTTTGCCGATTTGCTTCATAGGACAGTACATTAAACTCACATTCAAGATACAGTCTGTGATTTTTTTGAGAGTTCTACACATTTTACTTGCTTTTTGGTCAAGGATGTAGAGGCTGCTTCATGAAGCTCTTCTGGGTGTATTGGATATTCTACATTTGCTTCCGTGTGAATGGTAGATGAAGGATGAAGATGCTACAGGTGTGCCGACGAGTATTCTAAAACTTGCCTTGGAAAATCTGGGGCTAACACCAACAAGATCCAGGTACATGCTGGGTACATGCTGGGTACATGCTGCAACATTTCAGTGACATTTCTGCAGAGACTAATGGCCCATCGGATTAACACTGCAGGGGTCCCAGGCAGTCCCATTCGGTTTGAATGGGACTGCCAGGGACCCCGCTGTTAATTCAATGGGCCATTGGTCTGTCTGCAGAAATCTCACTCACATGTGGCAGCAGGTACCCAGCATGTACCCAGCATGTACCTGGGTCTTGTTGGTGATTGCTCCAGATTTGTTTTAGAATACTCGTCGGCACTACAGTATTTATCAGGCAATAAATTGTACCTACGAACAAAGTGCTAAACAGACTTGCTCAAACTGTGGTCGGTAAATGAGACTACGGTGCTACTTAGGATTGAGTTTCCAGGGAAGCCAGAAACCTGTAACACATACTGTAGATGCTGAGGGAGAAAATCCTATAAGGAGGTGCACTCCTATGTTGTTTATTGTAAATCTATTGATTCAAGATACAGCACAGAGCATTAGGCTGAGATGAGCATACTAGGCTCCTGAATAACAAATGTACGTTTACTATGCCAGAAAAAATGATACCTTGGCAATTATATAGTATCAGTGAAGATAAGGACATATGTGATAAAAAAAAGGGTAGTTAATTTACAAATATACTCAAAATAAAATATATGATCCAATGAAATGAGGGTCCACGGTATGGGTTATACGCCTAGAGTGTAGGTGTTGAAAATTAACACATATCTAGAGGTGCCTATTGTATTGGTGGATACAATGAGGGCTGTTTAGAGTGTAATACAGGAGTGGAGGGGTGTGAGAACAAAGACCTTCAGCTGACTTGCTACTGTGTGTCATATGATGAGGGATGTCAATTAGCATTTAAGAACCCTACTTCTAACTACTGTACTACATCGATAAACATATGAACCAACTCTAAGTACAATATGAGTGTAACATACAGCATAAAACTGCCACTAGAATGGCTATAGCATCATGCAGTACACTAGGTGACTGGAAGATGGATTGTAAATACTGTATTATAGCTTTAGAGACCCCAGGTAAGTGTGACTGTCAATAAAGCACTGAGAATAATTATAGGCAAACTACATAAATTCCTAAATAAACATGTGTCACAAAGTAACCTGAGGACTATAGGAATTGCCTGCTGGGTAAGTGTGTAAATTAAAATTGCCAGGTGAAGGGGTTAATCAATCCCTTTAGGAGGCTATATATTTGCTGCTATTGGTTTGTAATAAATAGATACAGTACATACTGATGGACTACGGATCACTGACTCCTGGGGCCACGTGACGACGCCTGCAATCAACACAGGAACTTAAACAGCTGCATCAACTCGCAGGCTTTTTAATGATTGGTTCACTCGTTATGTTCATTGCAATGGGTGTTGGTATTTATATGTTGGTGTTTGTCACTTGACTTGTACACTGCCTTGAGAAAGGTCCTGTTTGGAGGACCGAAACGTCGGTGTATGTGCCAACTTTCTTCAATAGAGTACATCTTTTTGTACTACAATTCCATTTGTGTACTGCCTCTTTTTTTGCTAGAAGATTTCGTCAGGACAGTCTGACGGACTCAGACTCCCACCTCCTAGACAGAAGTATAGTAAAATAAGAGGGGTTACAACTCTGAACTGTAGATAATGAAGTTTCTCATTCTGTGGTAGACCCTTTTCCGTCATGAAATGGTCACATTGTCTGATCTTAAGATATGTGCTTATATTGTTTAGTCTGGCTATTTTGGCCCTGGACCACGGTAGAAATTGATATCTAGATAAGCCTAAGCTAAATTCAGATTTCCCAGAACTGGAGTCATCAGGGAATTCATAGAGGTAAGTTTGTATTTAAACTTTAGTTTTCCCCACAGCTTTTGGGAATGGGAGATAGTACTGATGGGACGGCCGTTATTCGAACATTTAACGCGGTGTGTAGATTGGAATACCCATGCGATGGCGCGCAATTTATTTGAATCGTGCCGACTTAAACACGCGGCTTGTTTATCGTTTTGTCCGGGTTAGAAAAGGGCATTTTAGCGTTGTCTGCAATACCGTCGAGAAACTCAAGTGGGCAATCGCGAGTTGTTGTCATAAAAATCCAATAGCAATTCAATGTCTGTATTATACACAGAGCAGCGTGTGTACTGTACTGTGCAGTATCTGTAGTATACAGTACGCAGAGCAGCGTGTGTACTGTATCTATATTATACACAGAGCAGTGTGAAACGCATAGGCGTGTCACAGTATCACATTTCTGCGCATTAAACATTATGATGACCTTTTGAAAATATTTATTTGAACTGATAATCCATCATACAGTGCTCTCGCCCCCGCACACACAAGGCTCTAGGATTTCAACTTCTTATCTACAGTACACCTCTCCCACACCATTCATTTGTAATGGATGGCTTTCTGGCTTGAATCTTCCCGAGCGTGGCCTTATAGTACATTCCTGCGCATGCATATACTGTATGACGTCCCAGTAGAAGTTCAAGTCTGAAAAAAAAGTTTTTTTTTTGTTACAGTATTTATTTTTCTTTTCTCAACATGGGCTTGCATAGCACTTATGGATATTATGAGAATCAAACAGTACTGTTGCTTTTTAAGTCATGTATGTTCTTTCTGATGTGGGTGGCATACTGTAGTAATGTGATTTTTAATTGGGGGTGTGGGGATCAAAACATTATGATGACCTGTTGAGAATATGTCTTTGAACTACAGTACATGTAATCCTTCATACAGCTCGCACCCCCTCCCACCCCTCCGCGCACACACAAGGCTCAAGTATTTCAACTTCTTATCAACACCTCTCACAAATCATTTATTTTCAAATGGTTGGCTTTGTGGTTTCATTAATCTTCCCGAGCCTGCTCTCACAGTTCTGCGCCTCCGTGTAATTCTCTTTGGTTGGGACCTGGGACCTTGTTGATTATTAATGCGCATGCGTGTATAAGTTGGCATTCATTTGGAAGTTAGTTCAAGTTTAAAAATATATACTGTACTGTATAACATTTTTTTTTTTTGGTTATCGCCATGGCTTGCATAGCAAGTATGGATATTATGAGATTCAAGTTTTACAAATGCAGTATATATTTTTGGGGGTTATCACCATGGGCTTGCATAGCAATTATGGATTTTATGAGAATCAAACAGTACTGTTTGGTCTGGAAGGTCTGAGAGCAGATATAAGCGGCCTCTCTACCCACACAGTTCTGAGGGGGGTGGCATACTGTAGTACTGTGATTTTTATTTGGAGGTGTAGGGATCAAAACATTATGATGACCTGTTGAGAATATGTCTTTGAACTACAGTACAGGTAATCCTTCATACAGCTCGCACCCCCTCCCCCTCCCCGCACACACACAAGGCTCAAGGATTTCAACTTCTTATCAACACAGCTAACAAACCATGCCACGCATGCGCAAGTGCGAAAAGCTAAGCCCTTCTAACTTGCCTTTTCTTCAACACAACACTCCCCCCCCACTAGTAATAAGATTAACATGTTGTGTGAGATACAGGCTGAGCTAAGCAAGCCCTTCTAAAACTGCTATTGTACTGTAACAAAACAAGTCAACTGGAAGTTCAAAGCTTATCAACAACACAACAACAGAGCCCTCCAACAGAGCCATTCACGTAAAAGTACTGTTGCGTGATTATCATGAGCTGGGCCGAAGACATGTTGGATAATCCTTAATGCAGGAAAATAGTATTTTTCTATAGAATTTTATTGCATTATTAACAGAAATGATTGATTAAACAAAAAAAATATAATAATTTTTATAAAACATTTTTTGTTTGGAGAGACTTCCTGTGACGTCAAGGGGAATGGATGCTTGAGGAACTGGCTCCAGAGCCCCTCCAACTGAATATCTTAAGATCAAGCAAATACAATAGCAAAACACCAAGTAAATAATCTCTAAATAAACCCCCCAGGACTGAGTTCCAGTGACATTCTGGGCATCAGAGTGGCCGATCCCTGCGTTCCAGAGAGCAGTTGTCGGCACGCTAGGAGACCCCCTGCGAGCCCCTGCCCTCGCTGCAAAACTTTCCCCCCTTCCACCCACAAAACGTACAACCAACTGCGGGAACAGAGAGGAGAGGCGGTGAGACTCCGAGTGCCCCGTGGAGTCCCGATTGACGGGGATTCAGTGGTGATCGAGGACGGAGCCATCGCCCCCCCCTCCCCCCATGGTGTCTAAGGAGCGCCCACTGCTGTCTCCCGCGGCCGTGAAATAAGGCGCGGGCGGTGTCTCTCCGCTGCGGGTCCCGCTCTCTCCCTCAAGATGACAGCGCTAATAAAAGGTACAAACCTGGTCTGAGGCGCTGCTGGGAGGGGAGAACGCCGGAAGGGTACCCTCTGGCTAAGGGAGTAACAGGCTCCGGTCGCGTGGCTGAGGGGGAGAGAGCAGCCGTCTTGAGTGGGCACTCTGTGGAGGCACCACCACCCCATAAAGGTGTTTAAGAGCGGGCGCCCTGTCTGTTAAGATCTTAGCTCTACTGTCTGAGCCCCAGGGTCCCAGAACCCTCCATCTTCCCAGAGATACTGTATTGAATTAAATAAATAATTTTATTCTGCTGCACCAGAAAGACCCCTGAGTGCCTGCAACATCCCTACATACACCTCTCCCCCCCCCCAAATAAAAAGGAAAAATAACAATTGAAGGGGGGAATTCCGGTGACGTCTAGGGGTTGCCAGCTTTAGAGGAGCTCCCGTCGACCCTCCTGAGAAAAGCATCAGTACAAGCACTACTCACGCCCGACCCCCCCCCCCCAGGTTGGCAGCAATCGCAGAGGCAATGGCGAGTAAACATAAAATTCCACAAAACCAAGGGGTTTTCCCGCTACTTTACCCCCGCGAGGCACCTGCTGGAGCGGGAGACGGGAAATCAAGAAGGCATCGAGGAGCCCGCGCGGGTTGAAGAGGGAGCTGATCAGAGCTTCCCCGACCTAGAACTACCTGCGCAAGGCCTGGGGAAGGAATTCTTCGAATCCCTTTTCGAAAAAATGCAGAAGGGATTCCAGCAAGATATAACTGCTGCCCTGGAAGGTCTGAGAGCGGATATAAGCGGCCTCTCTA
Organism: Ascaphus truei; assembly: GCF_040206685.1. Classification (NCBI taxonomy): domain Eukaryota; kingdom Metazoa; phylum Chordata; class Amphibia; order Anura; family Ascaphidae; genus Ascaphus; species Ascaphus truei. Next base: position 249,844,710 of record NC_134484.1, on the reverse strand, counting down.
CCCGCACAGATGAGCTGGAGTTCAAAATGGAGGAAGTACTCCTGACCCAGTCTAACGCAGAGGATGAGGTGGTCAGACTAGGCCATGCAGTGAACAAACTCAAGGATGCCCTAGAGGATCAGGAGAACAGAAAGCGCAGGCAGAACCTGCGCATAAGAAATATTCCTGAGCCTGTTTCTCCTGACGCACTCCAGGATTACCTCCGCAGAACCTTTCTAACATTGGTGCCTGAGCTGTCAGACCACAATCTTCAGATGGATCGAGCACACCGCGCACTGGCCCCCAGGTCGGAAGACCCAAATCGCCGTAGAGACGTAATAGTTAAACTGCACACTTACTCTGCCAAAGAAAGAATTATGACTGCCAGTAGAGTGCTAAATGATCTTCAGATGGATAATAACCCAATCCAAATCTTTGGTGACCTGTCCAAAGTCACCATCGACAGACGTAGGGAGATGAGGCCCCTCACAGCATCCTTAGGGAGAGGGGCATCAAGTACAGATTTGGTTTCCCCATTTCTAGGCCAGAAGAACCCCAGAGTCCTTGAAGTCTTGGGATTACCCCCCCCCCCCGCGCGCGGGACCGGAGATGTCCTCCAGAGATCCAGAAAGACAGGAAGCCTCAGAGATCCCACGAGCAACCCAACGCCTAGCAAATCAGAGGAGGCATAACCCTCCCCCCCTCTAATCTTCCATCCAATGAGGATATCTGAAGAAAAAGAAGAAGGCGACCCTCCCTCCTGGCAGACTTCAAAGCCTCCAACCCGCCGGCCGAACAAGCCCTGAAGCACAGATCCCCCTGGGCCTCTCCTCCCCCCTCCACCATCTTCCCCTCCCCCCCCTCTTTTCCAGCCTCCCCCACCCACCCCCTCTCCTTCCCTTCCCCCCTCTTCTCCCTCCCCCCTCGTCCACCCCCTTTCCTTACCTTCCCCCCCCTCCACACCCCTCTCCTCCTTCCCCACCACCATCTCCGATCGCTTTACGCCAGAACTTGCCAACAAGATGCCCCGTGCCGGGATCCCAGACACCCCTGGTCGCTAGCCTTCCTCTTCTCGCTTGCAGATGCCAGCTAATACTAGGCTTTTGATGGCTGTGGCACAAGAGAAGAATCGGCCCCCCGACGCGGACCCCCTGCTGGAAAACCAGAGAATTTCCAATCTCCCTATCTCCTCATACCTCCACGTGTTGGAACTTCCATACCCTAAAGCCCAGAAGAATAGAACTTACACAACCATGCCGTTAACTGTTGAAGGAATGTGGCCCCCTTTCTGTGGGCCCTTTCCCTGGTTGTTGTTTCTGGCACCTGTCATTCCACCGAGTGTGAACTTCATCTGGAGAAGGTCGTATATATTCTCCCTACACACCCACGAAGCCCATCCCTGCCCCTCCCCCCTTCCTCCCTCCCCTCCCTTCCTCCCCTCCCTTCCTCCCTCTCTCCCACCCCCTCCCCATTTTCCCCCCGCTCCCTCCCCCGCACCTTCCCCCCCACTACCTCCCCCCAGTTCCCTCCCCCTCCCTCCCCCCCCCTCCCGCAACTCCTCTCTGAGCACCCAGATGTAATGTAAAGGCCTCTACCCACTGTGTCAATATGAATATGCACTGCTCCCAATTGCAGGTTGTCTTAAGTTCTTATCTTGTACCCTCCTCTCTTCCTCCCCCTCCTTTCCTACCCCCCTTCCTCCCCCCCTGTACACTCCCTCCCCCCCACATCTAAACTTAAAGCACCTGGCTCTGAACCCTCCCCCCTTGTATCTAAATGACATACTATTTATGAGTACCTGCCCTAATAGTTGATGTACGGAGGTTTGTTTCACAATACAAATGTTGTTTTGATTACTGGTTGAGACCTCTACTGCAAATGCTTTACACTATGTCCCCCCTCCCTCCCTCGACCTCCCTCCTCCCCCTCTCGACCTCCTTCTCCCCCTCCTTCCCTCCCCCCACCCCCCTTCTCTCCATACACATCCCCTCCTCCCCAAACCACCAACTAGGTTAAAGGTATCTGCACTCACCACCAGAAACAAATGCCTCTGCTATCGGTATACTTGTACTTGTTCCCCCTACCCCACATGTAAAGACTTTTCTAATGATTCCCCGTTGAAATTTTGGAGGTCGCTCGGTCCTGGTCTCCGGTTTCCGGCCTTGCTTTACGGCTCAGGAAGCTCTCCAGGGGTTTCCAACCACCTTTCCTTCTTCAACCTGGTGATTAAGGATCCTCTCTCATGGCCACTGTTAGGCCCACAACACCCTCCTCCTCCTATTGTCTCTACCACCCTTCTCCCCCCCACCCCTGTCCCTCCCGTCTGAGGGCCCCAACCTTGCGGAGTCTTGTCTCAGGCCCTCAAGCCCCGCCGAGGCTCCTACATAATTCAGTTCTAGCCCCCTTTCATGGGAAACCAAGGGGCTGTGAGGCTTTTAGCCTCACAAACAGAAACCCCACAAAATGTCTTCCATAAAGCTTATCTCCCTTAACGTAAAAGGCCTAAATTCGGTAAAAAAAAGAAAACTTGCACTCCAAGAATTTAAAAAATCAAAAGAAGATATCCTTTTTTTACAAGAAACACACTTTGACTCCCCCAACCCACCAAACACGTTCAAACGTATTTTCCCATACTATTCCCAAGCATTCTATGCCTCCTCTCCAAATAAAAAAAGAGGAGTGGCCATACTTATTAAAAACAATGTCCCCTTCTCCCTTACAAAAGCCACCCCAGATCTAGATGGGAGATACTTGATCCTCCAAGGTACCATATCTGGGTCCACTGTCACTCTAGTTAACCTGTATCACCTTAACGAGAACCAAACTCTATACCTAAAAAATCTTCTAGATGGTATAGACCCGCAAGCCCTCAACTCGGCAATAATAGCTGGAGATTGTAACATGACAGCTTCACCTACCCAAGACAGGTCAACAACGCCATCTACACCCCTTTCTTCCCAAACTCAAAATAAGGCCAAAAAATTTAGAGACATCATGGAGAGTTTCTCTTTAACAGATATATGGAGGGCTCAGCACCAAGGTCAGAGGGACTACACCTTTTTCTCTGCCCCTCATCAGTCCTATTCCAGGATCGACTATTTTCTAGGTACCAAAAATATTCTACAAGCATCCTCCCATTCGAACATTGGCCCAATTACCTGGTCTGATCACGCCCCTGTCAAACTCACCCTCTCTCTGCCCTTCGTCAAAAGCAACTCATACAAATGGAAATTGAACGACTCTCTGCTTAAAGCTGCAGTTCAGTCAATATCCTGCATGTTTGTTTTTTTTAATAAATCAGTTCTGTAGTAAGAAAAAATACTTTTAGCATTTTCTGTTTTTAAAAAAACAACTTTGAAAGACCAATTTTCTTGTATTCTATTTTAACAGCCATTTGCTAAGGCACTGCCCCTTCATGTCCTGTCACAAGCTCTGGCACACCCCTTTGTCAGCCCTGCCCTCCCTCTTGCACATGTCAGTTCAGGATTGCTCATAAATATTCATGAGCTTCCACTGCCAGCCAAGCAGATTATAAACAAATGCCAGCTTTTAATATGTCACCAAATTTCGACCTATCAATACATGGAAAACGAATTGAGCTGCAGCTATACAGTTCTTTAGGTAATTAGAGATTGCACACATGAAACTATTGAAGTAAAAAAATAAATGTAAAAAAAAAAAGACTGAACTGCAGCTTTAATTGCCCAGAAACAGAGAATATAATCAGACAAAAGCTCTCCACTTTTTTTCCAAATAAACAAGGGTTCAGTCTCAGCCCCAACAACATTATGGGAAGCTCACAAAGCTTCGATTAGAGGAGACCTTATCTCTATCGCCTCCTATAAGAAAAAAATGAAACTCAAGCTGCAGAATGAACTCACAGATAAAATCATAAAGTTTGAACATATTCACAAATCTAATCCGTCCAAAAAAGTCCTAAAACTGCTAACCCAAGCCAGAGCGGACCTAAAGCAAACCCAACTCGAAAAAGTGGAGAGGTCGCTGAGATGGACCAACCAAAAGTTTTTCGACAAGGGCAACAAAGCAGACATATTACTAGCTACTAAACTCAGAGGGGTCCAGATCAAATCCCAAATCTCCAAAATCCGCACCAAAAACGGAAAGGTCACATATATAGAGAAGAAGATAGCCCAGTAATTTGCAAAATTTTACTCAGACTTATACAATCTACATCCCCCAGACCGAGACCACGTCAATCTTGAGACAATAGCGCAATACCTCGCGCAATGTAACCTTCCCTCACTATTGGAAGAGGAGCTAGAAGGCCTAAATAAACAAATTTCCCAGGAAGAGCTAGCCGGAGCCATTAAATCCCTCAAATTAGCCAAAACACCCAGCCCTGACGGCTTCTCCAATATCTATTATAAAACATTCATGTCAACTCTGACCCCCTATCTGCTCGATATGTTTAACTCCTTTCTGGCGGGCGAATCAATTCCCTCTACAATCTCCTCTGCAAACTTAGCCATCATCCACAAGGAAGGTAGTGACCCACTGTTGTGCAGGAATTATAGGCCAATTTCCCTTCTCAACACAGATCTCAAGATCTACAGCAAGATCTTAGCAAACAGGCTCAATCCAATTCTCCCTCGACTTAATCACATTGATCAAGTAGGTTTTGTGTCAGGAAGGCAGGCCTCTGACAATACCCAAAAAATTGTGGATATTATTGACCATGTACACCTCACTGGAACTAAGGCTATGATTCTAAGCCTCGATGCTGAAAAAGCGTTTGATAGAATCAAATGGTCCTACCTAGATCAAACATTGCTTAAATTCGGCTTCAATGACCCATTCCTCCAAGGAGTCAGTGCAGTCTACCAAAACCCCACGGCTCACATTAAGCTCTCAGGTGGATCATCAGATTCAATACAAATTAAAAATGGAACCAGACAGGGATGTCCCCACTCCCCTTTATTGTTCGCCCTTTCAATGAACCCCTAGCGGCAAAAATTAGAGACGAAACAAGTATAAAAGGGGTTACGATTGCCGAAACAAAGTACAAAATCTCTCTGTTTGCCGGCGATGTAATACTGACCCTCTCCAGCCCCCATACCTCCCTCCCCAACCTTCAAAAATTACTAGACCAATTTGGATCAATTTCAGACTACAAAGTAAATATGGATAAGTCAGAAGCTCTTAACCTGACTCTCCCTGAACCATTGTGGAAACTGCTACAATTTAATTATAAATATAAATGGAGTACAACCAATATTAAATATCTTGGGATTAAAATCTCAAACTCATATAGGTCCTTATACCATTTCAATTTCCCCCCTCTTTTCGATCAGATTAAAAAAGACCTTGAGTCTTGGAGCAAACTCCAGATCTCCTAGTTTGGAAGAATAGTCTCAATAAAAATGAATATTCTACCGAGACTTCTCTACCTCTTCCAAATGCTCCCCATAGCCGTTCCACTTCCAGCTTTAAAGAACATCCAGTTCCACTTATTCCAATTCATCTGGAAAACCGGGAGACTAAGGGTTCCGAAATCGGTAATGCTATCCCCCAAAACGAAGGGAGGGCTTGGGGTCCCTGACGTGATCAAGTATTACCAATCGGCACAGCTGAGGCAGGCCATAGCTTGGAATTACGACCCGGCCTCCTCATGCTGGTTAGCAATAGAGTCCCATGACGTGGCCTCCCTCCCCCTCCCGGTGTCCCTCTGGTCCCGGGGGGGCAAGGAGAAAAGCCCTAGGAAGTTTGATCTAGGATCAATGAGATGTACGTGGGACATATGGCTCAAAAATAAAGGGAAGTATGGCCTGTTAGCATCCCCCTCTCAACTTACCCCCATCTTTGGAACCCAAATTTCCTGCCCGGGTGTTCACAAAGACAATTCGGTCAATTTCAAGACCTGAACATCAGGCTGGTTGCAGATCTGCTGAAGAAGGGACAGCCCTTCACCTTCCAGGAGCTCCGGGATAAATATCAGATCCAGGATCTCCAATTATTTAAATACCTGCAAATTAGGCACTTCCTCTAGTCGCTTTCACAAATGCTAAATTTCCCACACTAACCAAATTCGAATCCCTTTGTATCAAGGGCAACTACCACAAGGGGTTGATCTATACAGTAACTACTGAGAGAGGGTGGGAGAGGGGGGTTTGTGTAGGCTGGTTTGTACATGAACACAGTACTATTATCTTACACACACTCCCCCCCTTCCTTTTTTAACTGCGGCAGTTCTGAAAATGAAAAGAAACAATAAATGCAGACATGGTTATTTTTAGGGCCATACTTACCTGTATTATACTTACCTGTGCCTTATTACTTCCCGAGGCCTGGCCATTTCGTTGTATAACAATAGGCAACACAGTCGCAATATGATCGATATATTTATAACATCTTGCTACGGTGAGTATGTTGTTCCAGAAATGGAGTATCCCTTTCTCCAATTCATCCTTTTTTTACGGTTTCCACACTTTTCTGATATAATCCTTCAACTCATGCCATACCATTTTGATGTAATTAAAATCTGGTGATCTGGAATACAGTAGAAGGGGAGAAAAAAAGTTAATTACATACTGTAAGGAGATATAAACCGTGTAAAACAATGAGAAATGGTTACCCAACTTACTCCGCTGGCATCTTACTGTAACCCAGTTGATACCGCTGGCAAGAATGTGAGCTGTTGACGCGGTGTGTTTCGGATCATTGCCCTGGAAGAACCGGTGACCAGATGGGAAATCATTCCTAATGTATTCGACAACATGTGTAATTATGTGATCTTGGAAGAACACTTTATTCATGATTCCTGTAAACAAGAAAAGAAAAATGTACAGTAACATTAGGGTGCAAAATACTGTATGGTACAGCTGTCCAGTGCATGAGGCAAGGCCACAGGCACAGCATGTGTATTTGTGCATTATTTTACCCTCAAAGATAATAGTGCATCCTGGTCCTTGTATAGAGATATCACCCCACACATGCATCTTCACTGAGTGCTTGGGACGCGGCTTCAGAGATAGGCGTCCTTTTTTGTAGAATGCAAAGCGGGCAAATCTCTCATGCGCTATAGTTGTCTCGTCAGTAAAGATGACATCCTGGAAAGTCTCGCCACTTTCAATCCATGCCCGTGCCTGGTCCATTCTTTTTATTTGTTGGCTTCCCTTATCATAGGATACGGTCTGTAATGACAAGGAATAATGTTAGAGGTATGTCAGGAAGCAGGGCTTACGCAACACCTCCTTACCTGTCTTGGAGATTGTTGCTGCCACCCCTCGCTCCCCACTGACGTGTCCTCGGCGTGGGACTCGGCGATCTCGCCGACTCCGGTTCTTGCGTCCGCCATCTTATCGGGGCGCACGCAGGAGGATCTTACACAGCGCACCTTCATCTGTAATTTATTTACTCCTCCGGCCTTCTAGCCATGTTAAAAAGAAGGACAACTCTCTCCGACCGTGCATTGACTATCGGGGCCTCAACCGGATCACGGTCAAGAACCGGTACCCCCTCCCTCTCATATCCGAACTATTTGATAGACTCCAGGGGGCTAAGATCTTCACGAAATTGGACCTCCGGGGCGTACAACCTTATTCGTATTCGGGAGGGTGACGAATGGAAGACCGCCTTCAATACACGTAGTGGTCACTTCGAATACTTGGTGATGCCCTTCGGGCTCTGTAACACCCCAGCGGTCTTTCAGGACTTCATAAATGAAATTTTTCAAGACATACTCAATTCTTTTGTTATTGTATACCTAAACGATATTCTCATCTTTTCCAGCAATCTCCAGGATCACACTCGACACACCAGGCTCGTTCTTTCCCGTCTCCATTCCAATCACTTGTACGCCAAAATAGAAAAATGCCTCTTTAATCTGTCCTCTACGCCCTTTCTTGGATACATCATCTCGGAAAAGTGTTTCTCTATTGACCCCGAGAAACTCAAAGCCAATCTCAACTGGCCACAGCCCAATTACCTCAAGGCTATTCAACGTTTTTTTAGGCTTTTCGAATTAACATCAAAGGTTTATTCGGAATTTTCCCACCATAATTGCACCCATCACCGCTCTAACGAAAAAAGGAGCCGACCCCTCAGCTTGGTCCCCTGAGGCAACCTCAGCCTTCGAAACTTTGAAACGTACATTCGTTTTCGCCCCTATTCTTCGACATCCTGACACGAGTCTGCCCTTTATGCTAGAGGTCGATGCATCGGATTGCGGTGCAGAAGCCGTGCTCTCTCAAAGATGTTCTCAGCAAGACCAGTTGCACCCCTGCGTTTTTTTCTCAAATTTTTTTTCCTCTGCTGAGAAGAACTACGATGTGGACAATAGAGAACTGCTGGCTATTAAGATGGCTCTTCTGGAGTGGAGACACCTACTGGAGGGGTCTAGAGAACCAATTTCTATTCTTTCTGACCATAAGAACTTCTTTATATTGCGACTGCACGTCGCCTGGGCTCCCGCCAGGCTCGCTGGGCACTCTTCTTTTCCAGATTTAACTACAACCTATCATACATCCCGGGTACCAAGAACATAAAGGCGGACGCTTTATCCAGACAGTTCTCTCCAGAGGAGAGACCCGAAGAAGTTCCCGAAACTATTCTGCCCAAGGGACTTATAATTTTTACGGCCTCATTCAACATTCTGGACAAGATCCTTAGGGCTCAAAGGAACATTCTGGGTGTTCTAGAGGTACCAAAGGGGAGGCTGTATGCTGCCCTTGAATTTTGTCCCAAAATCTTAGAGTGGGGTCATTCTGCCCATTCTGCAGGACATCCCGGCTTCCAAAAAACCCTGGATCTTATCCAACGCACCTTTTGGTGGCCTAATATGGCTGGTACCATCCGGGAATTCACCAGCGTCTGTCCCACTTGCACTCAAAGCAAAGCCCTTCGACAAAAACCCTCTGGCTTACTTATGCCTTTACCCATTCCGGAACGCCCCTGCTCCCATATTTCTATGGACTTTATTGTTGAATTACCCAGGTCTAAGGGGATGAACACCATCTTAGCTGTTATAGATCACTTTTCTAAACAGGTATACTTTATTCCCCTCAAGGGCTTGCCCTCCTCACCCACCCTCGCAGGCATTTTTCCCAAGGAGATTTTTCAGATTCATGGACTTCCCACTTCTATAGTTTTGGACAGCGGCTCCCAATTCGTATCCAGGGTCTGGCGAGCCTTCTCCAAAAGACTCGGAATTTCACTATCTTTTTCCTCAGGATATCATCCTCAAACAAATGGACAAACGGAGAGAGTCAACCAGACTTTAGAGCAATATCTGTGTTGTTTTGTGTCCGTGACCCAAGATAACTGGTCAGAACTGCTGCTTTGGGCAGAGTTTGCTATCAACTCCATAAAGAACGAATCTACCCACAAATCCCCATTTTTTTTTAGAAATTACGGATTCCATCCTGCTCGTCTTCCCATCTCCAATACTCCCTCAGGACTGCCAGCTGCCGACGAACGGATCTCCTTACTTCAGAACTCTTGGACTAAGGTTCAGTCTTCTCTCCAGGAGGCTTCAGGAAGGTTCAAACTCCAGTCTGATCGACATCGCCAAGCTTCTCCCAGATACAAGCCAGGGGATATGGTCTGGCTTTCGGCAAAAAATATTCGTCTAAAAACTCCTACCCCAAAATTGGCACCTAAATTTCTGGGATCCTTTTCCATACGGGAACAAATTAACCCTTTCTCCTTCCGTCTACAACTTCCACCAGCAATGAAGATACCCAACGTTTTTCATACCTCATTATTAAAGCCTTTTGTACAGAGTACTCTCTTTCCAGATTATACTCGTAGACCCAAACCTGTGATTGTTCAAGGACACGAGGAGTACGAAATACAGTCTATAATGGACTCATGTCTCTCCAGGGGGAAGGTCCAGTTTCTCGTACATTGGAAGGGCTACAGTCCGGGGGAACACACCTGGCTGCCTCGAGGTCATATTCACGCCCCTACACTCTTAAAACTCTTCCACAAGAAGTATCCATTAAAGCCTTGGAAGGATTGTCCACAGTCCAATCCTCGAGGGGGGGATAATGTCAGGAAGCAGGGCTCACGCAACGCCTCCTTACCTGCCTCGGAGGTCATTGCTGCCGCCCCTCGCTCCCCACCGACGTGTCCTTGGCGTGGGACTCGGCGATCTCGCCCGACGCCGGTCCTTGCGTCCACCATCTTTCGGGGCGCGCGCAGGAGGATCTTACACAGCGCGCGCCTCCGGCTGTAATGTATTCACTCCTCTGGCCTTCTAGCCACGCCCCCCATGTACAGCTGCAGCCCCGCTCCTGCTCTCACACTCCACAGCTGATCACAGGCAGGGATCACAGCCTGCACCAGTCACAAGGCGCTCCACGGCACCCCCCCGCTCTGCCTCCTTCCCTGTATGGTCCCTCCACGTATATTACCCCTGTTCTCCCTGGGAATCATTGCTCTGCATAGCTTCTGATAGTTGGGTTAGTATTCCTGTGTGCTCTTGTTCTTCGTATTCTTCAGGTTTGAACCGGCTTGGCTTTCTACTCTTCCTCTGGCACTGAACCCCGGCTTACTCCTCACGACGCAGTCTCTCTCTGCCCTTCGATCTCGGCTTGCTCCTCTACCTCCCGGACATCTGGCACCCTCGAACCCCGGCTACGGCAATCACTACGATTCTTCTACCTCTGGACACGGCAAGTACCTTTGGTTCCCGTACTAAAGACTCCTGGCCTGGCAACTATTACCACACTCTGGACATGCCCCTTTGCTGTGGGTGCGTGGTATTATACTTTCCACCTCAGTCTTGGGACGGGTCTGGTCTGCGGGCAGCACTACTGTGACAAGGTACTAAAAAAAGCACAAAAAAAATTAAAAAATAAGTCAAAGACTTCTACTGTACAGTATAGAAAACTAACAGTAATGTATTGAAACAATACAGTATACAGTATGGACAGTATTACATACAGTACAGTTGGCCAACCCTATTGTACAGTAGGCTAGGAGGGAGCCTAACATGAAAATAGAGGGCTAAACAAGAAATCACAAGTCTGGAGAGGGAGTGAGGTGGGGGCTATACAGTACTGTACAGTACTTACTTAACACGCCCATATTTCCATCCCAATTTCCATCTCATCTGCCTGATGCTGTTCGGAGATGCTTTTATTTTGTGAATTGCCTCTAGTGCATTCTTTACCCTTGTGGCACACGTCTCATCATTCTGTTCACTTATTTGGTCCACCAGAAGTGTTGTCGCCCTACAGTGTAAAGAAAAAAAGAACAATTTGTTACAGTAGGCAAATTAAGCATCCCAATAGACTGCACAGTCACACACTCAGTCCCACCACCAATCACTGGCATAAAAGCTGGTGACATACAGTACTGTACTGTTGATGCTTTGTGGGTGTGTGTGTACAGTAAATGCAGGATTATTAGTTACCACAGGCATACAGAACACACAAGCAAACACAGGCATACAGAACAGTACAGGACGTTACAGTATGGAGGACAAGAAGTACTTTTCTCAAGCTGAGATCTTTTGAAATCCTTTTCTTTGGCATCGCTGCTGTTAGAAAAAACATGCGAGCACACACTGAGCAATTCGATGTGAATTCGATGTGCATTGAATGTGCATTGAATACACAAAATGGATGGTGTATTTATACTTTAATTTAATGTGCCTCAACGTCACTCGACAGGATTAGTACACAGTACGCCCACTTTTAACACCTGCACCTCGTGTCCATGCCCGCGAAAAATTTCAAATAAAAGGTGAGACAAATTGCATAGACTCTCACACACTAATCCCTATCTGAACTTGCTCTTGTTCAGATACTGAATGTGCATTCGTCCTTCTTTTTCCATGGATCGCCCCCGATTCTACGGACGAGGACCCAGCTTTCTTCTGCTGTGCCTGCCAAGCGAAAGGCGGAAGCTGTTTCCCAGCCAAAACCTAAGCGAAAACCAAAGCAGAATAAATAAAATGTTCCGAAGGCTCCAAAGGTTAAGACCCCTGGGCCTTATTTTGTGAAGAAGAAATTCGGCGCCCTTAGCACAGTGCAAGTCAAGTGGAGTCCCGATCCTCTACTTGTACCCCCCGCTCACCTGCTCCACAACCCATCTTCGACGCTGCTTCTCTCCTGTCAACCCCCTGCCGACCTGCTCCACAACCCATCCTCGACGCTGCTGCTTTCCTATCAACCCCCTGCTGACGTGCTCTACACCCATCCTCGACGCTTCTGCTCTCCTGTCAACCCCCTGCCGACCTGCTCCACAACCCATCCTCGACGCTGCTGCTCTCCTGTCAACCCCCTGCCGACCTGCTCCACAACCCATCATTGAGGCTGCTCTCCTGTCAACCCCCTGCCAACCTGCTCCACAACCCATCCTCGACGCTGATGCTCTCCTGTCAACCCCCTGTCGACCTGCTCAACAACCCATCATTGAGACTGCTCTCCTGTCAACCCCCTGCCGACCTGCTCCACAACCCATCATTGTGGCTGCTCTCCTGTCAACCCCCTGCTGACCTGCTCCACAACCCATCATTGAGTCTGTTCTCCTGCCAACCCCGTGGTCACCAGCTCCACCAACCATCCTCGACACTGTTCTCCTGGCCACCCGCTGGTCACCTCCTCCACCACCCACCTACGCAGATGTCTACAGCACAGATCAAAAGGTTGATCTTCTTTTGGAGACCATGTTGAGTATGGATATGCGCATGGAGAAAATGGAAAGGAACATGGAGAAAATGGAAAGCAAGATTGTGGGGATGTATTCTTTCCTGCGAGTTCCTGTCCCTGTACCAGTATGTACGACGCAGGAGCAGGAGGGTGACCTGCATGTTGTGACCTTCACGCTTCCCTCACGAAGCCCCCCACGCTCACTCCATCCATCACAAGATCGTCTGTACCAGTATGCCTTTGAGGACATGAGATGACAACTCCGATAAGGCCACGACATTAATTATGAAGGAAATAAAAGAAACAAGGCTCTGCCCGCAAATTTAAGAAAGACCATTTTGAATGAAGTGGAGCGTTATTTCCGTGTTACCCCAACAATTATGAGAGCTGTGAGAGACACTATAAATGGCCTGATGAGGCATACAAGGGCTCATGCTTGGAGTGGCAACCCTCTTGCTAATGACTTTTCCCAAACTCTACTGTAGTGCAAAAGTTTACCAAATAAAACATGGATTTATGGTTTAATGTGTTTAATCATTTTATTTTTATTTTTATTGTTTTGAAATATTGTTATTGTTTAATAATGTATTTCTGTTAATCAGGCACAGGTAAGAGGTAAGTATGATACAGGCACTTTACAGCACTGTAAGTACTGTATGGCACTCAAACTAACCATGTCTGCATTTATTTTTTCTTTTAATTTTCAGAACTGCCGCAATGAAAAAAGGAAGGGGGCGGGGATGTGTAAGATAATAGTACGGTGTACATCCTGTATCTTACACAAACCCCCCTCTCCCACTCTCTCTCTCAGTAGTTACTGTATAGAAATTCGTGTTTGCCAAAAAAAAGAAGTGTTTTAAAAAAAATCTTTTGAAATAAATACTGTATTGTTATTGTTAAATCATTTATTTCTGTTAATCAGGCACAGGTAAGTATGATACAGGCACTTTACAGCACTGTAAGTACAGTATGGCACTTAAACTAACCATGTCTGCATTTATTGTTTCTTTTCATTTTCAGAACTGTCGCAATGAAAAAAGGAAGGGGGGGATGTGTAAGATAATAGTACAGTGTTCATGTACAAACCAGCCTGTATCTTACACAAACCCCTTTCTCTCACCCTCTCTCAGTAGTTACTGTATAGAAATTCGTTTTTGCCCCCCCAAAAAAAATGTTTTAAAAAAAATCTTTTTAAATACTGTATTTTCAGAGCTGCAGCCCCCTCTCTCCCCGATCTTCCCCCATCTTGCAATGTCATAACGAAGAGAAAGACAAGAGTTACTGTATTGTATTTTTGTACTGTATTATGCATTAAAAAATAAAATCTATTTTTTAATCCGACCCCCTCTTGCAGACCTGAAATTCGTATGAACAGTTCAACAAACTGTTAGGATTCGGCGTCCCCTGCGTCCCCCACACAGAACATCCTCTACTTTCAGGGAGACCCTGGCTGCACGGCGCAACCCTGCCTTACCTTTCCCGTAACCCTTGGTCTTCCTTGGTTGCAGCTTAACAACCCACTCATCGACTAGACTTCCTCTACTCCTATCACTTGGAAACCGAGGTCAGGCAAAGCCCAGAAATTATTGGCCAATACCTCGGCCCCTGAGGTTATCCTTCCTCCAGTCTACCATCAATTCCGGGACGTTTTCAATAAGGTCCAGTCAGACCTGTTGCCACCTCATAGGACGTACGATTGTCCGATCGATCTTGTTCCAGGCAACTCCTTACCCAAATCTAAGACCTACCCTTTGTCCTTACCTGAATCTCTGGCCATGGATTAATATATCCAGGAAAACCTCAAGAAAGGTTTTATTCGTCCTTCTAAATCCCCAGCAGGTTTTTTCTTTGTCAAAAAGAAGGATGGGACGTTAAGACCTTGCATTGACTACAGGGGTCTGAACCGTATCACCATTAAAAATCGTTACCCCCGCCCCCTCATTACCGAACTGTTTGATAAATTACAGGGGGCTAATATATTTCCAAGTTGGATTTACGTGGAACCTATAACGTGGTACGTATCAGGCGGGGGGATGAATGGAAGACGGCCTTCAACACACGTAGCGGCCACTACGAGTATCTTGTTATGCCCTTCGGCTTATGTAACGCCCCCGCTGTCTTCCAGGACTTTGTCAACAATGTTTTCCGTAAAGTACTCAACATTTTTGTGATAGTATACTTAGATGATATCTTGATTTTTTCCAATGACCTTCAGGACCATATACGCCACACCTCCTACGTTCTCTCTCGTCTCCGTGAACATCATTTATATGCCAAGTTGGAGAAATGCACCTTCCACCAGACCTCTACCCACTTCCTAGGGTACATAATTTCCGATGAAGGCTTTATGATGGATTCTGGTAAACTTCAAGCTGTGACGGAGTGGCCAAGACCCAATTCCCTCAAAGCCATACAACGCTTTTTGGGTTTCGCAAACTACAATTGTAAGTTTATACGTAATTTCTCTACCATCGTGGCACCTCTCACTGCCCTTACGAAGAAAGGAGCCGATCCTTCGTCTTGGTCACCTGGAGCCATTGCCGCCTTCGAGATACTCAAGCAAGCCTTTATATCCGCACCTATTCTCCGCCATCCCAACATCGAGCTTCCCTTTGTCCTGGAGGTTGACGCCTCCGATTGCGGCGCAGGGTCAGTGCTATCTCAGAGACCCACGCCCCAAGATAAGTTACATCCCTGTGCATATTTTTCCAACAAATTATTTTCCGCTGAGAAGAATTACGACGTGGGTAACAGGGAACTTCTGGCCGTGAAAATGGCTCTTCAAGAGTGGAGGCATCTCCCGGAGGGGTCAAAAGAGCCGTTTACCATCCTCACGGATCACAAGAACCTTCTAAACATTGAGAGTGCCCAACGTCTCGGCCCGCGACAGGCTCGTTGGTCTCTTTTTTTTTTCTCGATTTTCACCTTTCTTATATTCCCGGGACTAAGAACGTAAAGGCGGACGCACTTTCCCGACTACACTCCTCTGAAGAGGTTCCAGAAGAGTCTTTGGAAACCATCCTTCCACAGGAGAGGATTCTCGCCACTTCCTCCTTCAAGAATCTTGATAAGATTATGCTTTCCCAGAGACGCATTCCTAAAGACTTGGTTGTTTCCGACAACAAACCCTTCGTTCCTTCCAAATTTGTTCCTGAAGTACTGGTTTGGGGTCACTCTTCGAAATCCGCAGGTCATCCTGGTTTTAAGAAGACTATTGACCTAATTCGTCGGAATTTCTGGTGGCCTAAGATGTCTCAAGATGTTTTGGAATTTACCCGCGCTTGCCCTACGTGCGCGCAGAACAAGTCTCTTTGTCAAAAACCCCAGGGTCTTCTGTTACCTCTTCAAGTCCCCGACCGTCCCTGGTCCCACATTTCGGTGGATTTCATCATGGACTTTGCCAAATCCAGAGGAATGAACACAATCTTGGTATTCGTGGACAGATTCTCTAAGATGTCTCACTTTATTCCGCTTAAGGGACTACCCACCTCTCCCGCCCTCGCTGACATCTTTATGGATCAGATTTTCCGGATTCATGGGATTCCTTCTTCCATCGTGTCTGACAGAGGTTCTCAATTTGTATCTAAATTTTGGAGAACTTTCACTAAGAGATTGGGCATCTCTTCCTCATTCTCTTCTGCCTATCTATCACCCACAGTCTAATGGACAGACGGAGAGAATAAATCAATCCCTGGAGAAGTACCTAAGATGCTTTATATCTGATTCCCAGGACGATTGGACTCAACTCCTTCCTTGGGCAGAGTATGCTGTTAATTCTGCCAAGAATGAAGATACACGTGAGTCGCCCTTTTTATAAATGATTGGTTTCACCCTCCCTGTTTACCCATTTCCAACATTCCCTAGACGAACGCATTTCCGCCCTCCAAACTGCATGGTCCAGGATTTAGTCTACCCTCCTGGACTCCTCCCGCAGATCGAAACTTCAAGCCGATCGCCATCGTCGTACGGTGCCGTTACAAGCCAGGGGATTTGGTATGGCTCTCTTCTAAGAATATCCACTTAAAGGTACCATCCCCCAAATTGGCACCCAAATTCCTGGGCCCTTTTTCTATCTGTGAACGGATCAATCCTGTGGCGTTCCGTCTCCAACTGCCATACAGTATGAAGATTCCCAATGTTTTTCATGTCCCTCTTAAAGCCTTTTGTCGCCAGTCATTTTTTTCCGGACCAGACTCGTTAACCGGACCCCGTTACCGTCAAAAATAACGAAGACTATGAAGTTCTGATACAGATACATGGAGGAGTGGACACACCCAGGACTGCAATTACATATTTTTCTCAGCAGTCCATTTATCGTACGCTACATACTGTACATATAGACTACTTATTTGTGGACACAGATAGCACTAGGATGCTCACAGATGTGCAGCTCCATGGTCAGACTATGGAATGATCACCATAGGTGCTATCACACATCTTGGAGGAGTTGGTCTCATATTTTACTACCAACACATCACTGGAAACTTCACTGACCATGGTATGGGAGACATACAAGTCAGTACTGAGGGGGCAGTAATAACTAGCTAGCAACAGGA
The DNA here is from genome assembly GCF_040206685.1 of Ascaphus truei. Lineage (NCBI taxonomy): Eukaryota > Metazoa > Chordata > Amphibia > Anura > Ascaphidae > Ascaphus > Ascaphus truei. The sequence goes on along the minus strand of NC_134484.1, from coordinate 249,827,558 downwards.
AAAAGACCAGACTCCATACTGTAGATATAAAGTGGTATGAAAAAGAAAGTACACCCTCTTTGAATTCTATGGCTTTACATATCAGGACATAATAACAATCATCTGTTCCTTAGCAGGTCTTAAAATTAGGTAAATACAACCTCAGATGAACACCAACACATGACATATTACACCGTGTCATGATTTATTTAACAAAAATAAAGGCAAAATGGAGAAGCCATGTGTGAAAAACTAAGAAGATGTAGCCAGGTCTCCTTTTTCCCCACTGACCCCCCTCCTTCTTCTGCATACAGCCGCGCATGAGGGCGTGAAGGGGCAGGTGCGCGAGTAGCGCGTTACTGTGGAGTGCGGGCCGGTTGCCGGGAATGCGATCAGGCCGTTGCTAAGGCCGCGGTCGCGTATCTAAGGTCACGGCGGCTGGCGAAGAGGGCGCCGCCATTACCCGGCCACTCGCGCAAGAGAGCCCCCAGAGCCAGGAAGAGTCGCGCGAGAGTAGGGACAGGGATAGAAAGGTTGCGGCAGCCATTAGGGATTAGTGCATGCGCAGGAGAGGCGCGCACGCGGCCCCTATCTGTTTCTAGGCTCCATGGGACTACAACTCCCATGGGGCATAGCGAGACAGGCACCAGGTGCCTCATAGGAGCCAATAGGGCTGCAGGATTGCCCTGGAGCAAGTGGAAACATTTGGCGGGCTTTCAGCTACGTGGCAGTCAGAGACCGGAGCAGCCCAGGGAAGGAGGTAGGGTACAGGAGTCAGGGACTTCCTGTACTAGGCCAGCACCCCCAGGGCCCGAGATAGCTCAGCTCCCCAGTAAGGTGAGTGTTGCCAGGGACAGCCCTCAGGTTAGGGACCCTGCCACTTACATTAGTGGGAGCTGGGATTAGTTAGTGATCAGGTGAGTGAGTTGGAGTCAGGGAGCTGTGAGGGAAGGAATGGTGCGGGGAGCGAGTGCAGCTCCTGCCCCATATAGGTACCCACACCCCAGGTAGGCCCCAACTCCCCACTAGGTTAGTGGGTAAACGCTTAGGGAGGCCCAAGATAGGGACGCTGCCCTTAGTGTAGAGTGCTGCCTTGTCAGAGTCACGGCTGTTAGTGCTGTGAGGTCTGACAGGCAGGCACCTTGTTGCGCAGCACGTTGACTGCAGCATCCAGTGAGCTACAGCTTGCTGCTGTAGGCGCTGGGACTCGTTAGGTCTTAGTAAGTACAGTCAAGGCTGGGAAGAGTTAGGGGAGTGGGGCAGGTTATTAACCCCGGTAGGCCCCTAGGAGTTTCCCCCAAAGCCACTTCAGGTTGCGGTACTCCAGGGACAGGCCCTAGGTTAGGGTTCCTGTCACGTTAGAGCCAAGTGTTAGTTAGGGACTCAGCGGACGCTGCGGTTCCTGTGAATCGGTTCGGACCCACGTTGGGGTCCGCAGAGACTATTCCAGAGGGAGACCGCCCTGGCGGTCTGCGTACAAAGGAGTTTGGTTGGAGGATCAGACGGATTCATCACACGTCTGACCCTTTGTGAAGTCAGTTGCTGATCCGAGTACCGGAGTGCTTGGCAGGTACCATACAGTCATAAGTGCACCAACTGGCCCTTAGTGTAACTGTGACTGCGCAGTCACCCACGTTCTCTCCAAGAGTGCGGGACATTGGGTGGGATTCTCGGGACACTGGGTGGGATCACCTGGTGTTAGGGAAGCGTCCTGCGCGACGCAGTAGGTGTCTCCTCTAGAGAGGGACACAGGTTATATTATTGTATTGTAGTGATATGTTGTTTGCATGTTAGTAAAGTCCTTAGTGATTATACCTCACCGTGTATGTTATTATTTGTTGTCCTGCGAGGAACCACTCCCCCTCTGGTGGGAGCCATCGCAGGTGGAGGCGCTGTATCGAGTAAGTGGTTGTCCCTAGTATAATTGCCCCAGGTTCCCCGTGGCGGAAGCTCAGCCCTCCTGCGAGCCAACAGGTAATGCACCACACCTATGGTAACCTTGTATGTTCCCTTGCACCCCACACTATATCTGCGATTGGGGGGGGGGGGAGAATACCCGTTACATATACCTTATGATTCAATAGCTTGTAGAACACCTTTAGCAGCAATAGCTTGAAGTAATCATTTTCTGTTTGACTTTATCAGTCTCTCACATCGTTGTGGAGGAATTTTGGCCCAATCTCCTTTACAACGTTGCTTCAGTTCATTGAGGTTTGTGGGCATTTGTTTATTCACAGCTCTCTTAAGGTCCAGCCACAGCATTTCAATTGGGTCGACTTTGACTGGACCATTGCAACAACTTAATTATTTTCTTTTTTAGCCATTGTGTTGTAGATTTGCTGGTGTGCTTGTCATTGTCCTGTTGCATGACCCAATTTCGGCCAAGCTTTAGCTGTCGGACAGATGCATACACATTTGACTCTAGAATACTTTGGTATGCAGAGGAGTTCATGATCGACTTAATGACTGCAAGGTTCCCAAGTCCTGTGGCTGCAAAACAAGCCCAAATCATCACACCTCCACCACTGTGCTTACATAGTTACATAGTTACATAATAGATGAGGTTGAAAAAAAATGTACGTCCATCAAGTTCAGCCTATGCTAAATTAGACAAAAGATACTTTATCATATATCTATACTTACAGTACTTGTTGATCCAAAAGAAGGCAAACAAAACCCCCCAGAGTCATATCATCCAATGATATCTCATAAGGGGAAAAATAAATTCCTTCCTGACTCCAAGAATTGGCAATCGGATTAATCCCTGGATCAACAGTTGGTATGAGGTGTTTGTGCTGATATTCTGTGTTTGTTTTTCACACGTTGCTCTGTGCATTATGGCCAAACATCTCCACTTTGGTCTCGTCTGTCCAAAGGACATTGTTCCAGAAGTCTTGTGGTTTGTTCAGATGCAACTTTGAAAACCTAAGCCGTGCTGCCATGTACTTTATAGAGAGAACCATACTTGTTCAGTCTTTTTCTAATTGTACTGTCATGAACTTTAACATTTAACATGCTAACTGAGGTCTATAGAGTCTGAGATGTAACTCTTGGGTTTTTTGCAATTTCTCTGAGCATTGCACGGTCTGACCTTGGGGTGAATTTGCTGGGGCGTCAACTCCTCCTGGGAAGATTGGCAACTGTCTTGAATGTTTTCCACTTTTGAATAATCTTTCTCACTGTTTAATGATAGACTTTACATTGTTTGGAAATGGCCTTATAGCCCTTCGATGGGCAGCAACAATTGCTTCTCTAAGATCATTGCTGATGTCTTTCCTCCTTGGAATTGTGTTAACATACACCTGAATGCTCCAGATCAGCAAACTGCTAAAACTTCGGCTTTTATAGAGGTGGCCACACTTGCTGATGATCAATTAATCAAGGGCATTTGATTAGCAGCACCTGTCTGCTACTTATCATCTTAATTCCTATGGAAGTCGTAAGGGTGTACTTAGATTTTCACACATAGCTTCTCCATTTTGGCTTTATTTATGTTAAATAAATCATGACAGTGTAATATGTCATGTGTTGTTTTTCATCTGAGGTTGTATTTACCTAATTTTAAGACTTGCTAAGGAACAGATGATTGTTATTATGTCCTGATATGTAAAACCATAGAATTCAAAGAGTGTGCACTTTCTTTCTCACACAACTGTATATCCTCACTAATAGAATTTCAGATTTAGAAAAAAAGCATACATTAGGGAACAGAAACTCAATTGCAGTGGAACTGGATCACACCATTGGGGAGGTTCGCTTAATGAACACAGCAGAAAAGCTGATAAAATGGACAGACCAGAGATTTTAACAGAAGTTTAATAAAGCTGACAATCTATTAGCAAAGCAACGCTGCTCCAACCAGTCTCAAAATGATATCCACTGCATCAACCTATTAAACAGAGATATTACCCTAAACAAATTGTAGCAGAAAACTACTGCTATTATCAATCACTGTATGATGGTAACCAATCAGCACACTGCTGAATAAACAGGTGGCGATTTACCCCCTCCTGAGCTCATTTGCTCTCCCCAGATTATGTCCCGCTGACTCCAGAGCCCTAAATCCACCTCGTCAGAAGAGGTAACCCTGGTCCTGAAATAGCTCAAATATTCTAAAGCCCCAGACCTGATGGTTTTACCGAAAAATATTGTAAAAAAGTCTCAGCAATATTATGCACCCATCCAACAAGCCTATTTAATCATATCCGAGATGTGGGACAGATTCCTGACTGTAATTGCAGCTCACATTATAATGTTACACAAACAAAAGGAAAATAACCTGTGACATGCTCTGGATACAGGCCAATATTTCTCATTAATATAGGTATCAAGATATTTTCTAAAGTAATAGCCAATAGGCTTAATACTTGCCTCCTCCAGCTGATCCACCTGAAGCAGGTAGGCTTTGCTCCAGGGATACAGGAACTGGACAACACCAGAAAATCAATCTGACACACATACCAAAGTCCAGAGTGCTACCAGCCATGATTCTCTCCCTGGATGCACTCTACGAGCCTTCGCCTTTTGTCGTGATTGCCTCCCGCAATACTCCTTGTAGACCTGTAGGGGTGCACCGAGGAGTCAGGTTCAGAAATGATAAGAACTAGAACAGTCCATGGCCAGATGCCATCTTAGTTTGGGTATAAAGCCCCACCCATTCTTTTAGTTCTTTGCTTGTCAACTTTCTGTTTACAGGTCAGGAGTCAGGTTATTCCTTGTTCCCTAGCACTGCATCTCTCCCTGTTCCCTTTTATTCAGGCTCCTAGTTCTGCAGATCTACATGTACCTTCTTATTTGTTGTATTTCTTCCCTTTGCACTATTTGCCCCCTGTTTATTATTTGATCCCTGCTACAATTGCTCTTTGCATGTACTGTAGTACTGCAATTCTTGCAGCTAACCTTGGTTTGTCCTATTATTTCCATTAATTCTATTTGATCCCTGTCCTTGTTTATTACCTTAGCTACCAGAGCCTTTTTGTATGTAGCTTTGCACACTTTGAAGACTCCATTTTGTTTTCCCAGTTTTGTTTCCTTTAATGGGATAATAAACCCATTCAATATTTACATATTTCAGTCCACAGTTTTTTGTGGGGTCCCATGTCACCTCCGAGGGTTCCATACGTCCTGATAGATTTATAGGTAAATTCCTAAAGTGAGTCTCAGCTCTTTACAAAGGACTGCTGAAAAGGAGATTCAACGCACTGCGGGTTTGCTGATTAGGAAAATGTATTGTGCCACACAACGTTTCGACCGTGAAGGTCTTTATCAAGTGACAAGCACTTGATAAAGACCTTCACGGTCGAAACGTTCTGTGGCACAATCATTTTTTCTATTTAGCAAACCCGCAGTGTGTTGGATCTCCTTTTAAGCAGTGCAGATTCGGAATACCAGGACAGGTACCCATTGAACCAGCAGCACCGGTAATATTGAATGTATTATTTAATTGTGGTGTGCAGCATATCAATTCTGTTTAGCTTTACAAAGGACCACATGTCAGAATATCTTGCATGGGCATTCTATCAGATACAGTTGTCATACGAAAAGGCACTTGACAGAAATGTCCCATGTCCCCATTATTATTTGGTGTCGTAATAGAGTTTCTCGCATATCTAATCAGAAAACACCTCAACGTCCACTGCATTTCCATTGCCTCATCTAATTATACCATCTCACTGTTTGCAGATGATATCCTTCTCACACTGACTAGACCCATGATATTGCTACCCAATTTGATTGAGACTGTTTAAAATTTCAGAGAGGTGTCAGGCTTCGGGATAAATCAATCAAAGCCAAAGGTCCTCGGTATAGGTCTCTCAGCTGTCACAAAAAAACTTGTAAACGTACATTTTGATCTACAATGGGAAAAACACTTGATCTTGTAATTGGCTATGAAACTGACATTTCCTTTGCCTCACTGTACTAGGCTAACTACCCACAATTAATAAAAGTCCTGAAAATGACCTTATGTCCTCAGACAAATATTGTATCTCATAGCAGGCCAGAGTGTGTTTGGTAAAAATTAACCTCATGACCAGGATTATGTATCTTGTTAGGGTCCTTCCGATGCCCATAATATATATAGATATCAGGTTACCATACTGTTTCTACATTTGTTTTGAACCACAAAAGATAGATAATACATCATGTGATGATGTCCCTAACACGGGACCCAGGGGGGATGGGTCTCCCTGACTTATTATCCTATTATGCCTCTCAATACATTCACCAGACACTGTGGCAGTCTTCCCAGAATACAGGAGTTTTGGTCGATATTGAACACGACTTGTTTCCTCCCAACGACATTCACTCCCTATTGTGGCTGCCCAGAAGTTATAGAGACCCATCCTCTGGTCTTTTCCGACCATAAAACATTCTTTAAAATTAAACATAATCTAACCTCCCAAAACTCATTCATGGTCCCACTGTTCACAATATTGGGCGTTTGGGGCAGGGGAGACAGTCCATCACTAAACTAAAAGACATGATCTTCTGGGACAAATCCCATTTCAAATTCTTAAAGAGAGGAAAAAACTGCCAGAGTGAAAGAGGTTCCAATGTATGCAATTTTCCCACTTTGTGTCCAAGAGTTTGGTTGTGTTCTCAACCCCCTCCTCAACTTACTTTAAAAATGTGTGTGGGGACGGGGGCGACTGATCTCATCAATATATCAGAAAATACATAACCCTAATAGAGAACCAAAAAGCGGGTTCATGCAGCCGTGTGAGAGGGATTTGGGTGTTTCACTGGACATTGAGGGTTAGCTGGACATATGCGAGGCCACAGCCACAAGTTCCATATGTGTCACCCCAAAAGAAAATGCATACAAAATATTACACAGATGATACCTAACGCTGGTACTGCTACATAAAATGTCCCCATAGGTCCCCCCAGAGAGCTTTAAGGCCTGGGAACAATTGGGCAAACTCAGAAACATATGGTGGGATTGCACCAAGAAAACTGTAATGTGGTCCAGTATATTTGCGCTAATAACAGGAATCATGGGAACTATGGTGTGTGTAGACCCCTTGGTGGCACTTATCATCACACATAATAACAACCTGACCCACTGATAATCCAAGTTGGTGAAACATATTAACACAGCAAATTATAAAGAAGAGGGCATACGATCTAGAAACTATACAGAAAATGATGACAGAAAAAGATCTACCATACACACACACAAAAAGAATATGAATGGGAGGAAGTTCCTAAAAGAAGGAACGACAATAATATTATGCAGATAGTTACAATACAACAGAGAATGAAAACCATATTTCAAATATGAAAGAAACACAGATACACACTATAAGAGATTTAAACAATTATTTCATAATAGAAATAGATTGGAGAATGAGGAAAGAGATACATAACATTCCAAACTCACTGTGGGATATGGAGATAGAAAGGAAAACTTTTTTTAGAGGATTGCAATATGGCTTCTCTGTCACTAGAATAATCAGGACCCGTTTAAATGTACCTTGAAAGAGGTTCCTGAAGGGAATCTGCAAATAGAGAATGTATAAACACTGCTCACCTTAATATTCAAATGCTATAGATAAAAAGTGGTGCATGGGAATATGTAACAAGTGGATAGGATTGGTCAGAGATGACCAACAGAAAGAAATCCCATAAGTTTGCACTCAACTGAAATATAACTCTGAGTATAGATATATATTAAACCATATGGGTACCAGGAGGTTAAAACAAAAAATTATTTATTAAATACTATATAAGTACACATCTAACCAAAAACTATTTAGACTAATTTAAAAGTAATCTTAAAATCTCTAAAGAAAGCGGTGACGAAGTAGGTCGGCGAACCCAGTGAGGGTATATGGGTATACGGCACTTAAAGTATACAATATACTATCACAGTGGTCCCATGCGTAGGTGCTACTGCATGTAAACTTTACAATATAAGTCTGTATAGAGTAAATAGGCAATGTGCCATAGAGTATAGCTAATTAGCCTTAGTGCACAAGCCTGTGTACCACAAAGACCGTCTGCAAATACCAGAGGGTGGGGCTTAGAAAGTATTACAAAAAGTATACATTTATTTAATGGCAAAAAATCCTCGCAGCAATTCACAAGAATAAAAAACAGATATTTTTAACCGTTGCGATTACACATATCAGTGTGTATTAATCCTTGTCCCATATACAGATCACGTGCTCACAGGTGTGTCGTACTTGACATACTTCTTCACAGAAAGGGTGGTGGGTTTATGGAATATCTTCCCAACAGAGGTAGTAGTGGCTAATACAAAAGGAAATTTTGTCCGCCGATGGTTGTGGGGACACAGGACTGGTTTCTGGGTCACATACCCCACGTGGTTCTCTAGCAGTGCAGCACCTCCATCTGCCACAGGCTCCAGATGTATGGAAGCGATCTCCTAAGGTAGAAATACTCCCTCTCCTTGCTCAGTAAGATCACACACCAGACAGGAGGTATATGAAACAGGAACAGCTTTATTCTGTTCAGCACAATGCAGCAGGCTTCTGCCCTATGCAGTCTCTGGTGGTCTATCCAGCTGTAGGATGGTCCCTGAACATCCACAATGGGTCAAGGGCCCCCACAGCTATCCTTGCTATTCCCTGTCCCTCTAGCAGAAGCAGAAGAAAGGTCCACACTCACTCTCCCCCGAGGAACAGAGAAGGCCCAATGCTCAAACACTCAGTTGTGTGACCTGCCTCTCTCAAGTGTATTGTAGTAGTCTTTAATTTACACAACTCCCCCTCTCTCAATGACAAAAGAACTAAGAACTACAGAATGCAATGCAGCCGTTATGAAAAAGATAAAGATTGTAAATTTGTATTATTCATGATTATTTGTCTTTTAATTCTTCCATGATTATCCAGATAAAATGAAAAAAAATCTTCTTTAAATTCACGAGAATCCTTGAAACACCCCCACGCCCAAAGAAAAAGAAAGAATGGCAAAAATTGTTAACTTATCAAAAACATGATTCAGATTATGGTTTATTTAAATCAGTCCTTAAAAAAGGGATGTCTCTTGGTTTTTTTAAACTTGAAATTCACTTTGAATGTGTGGCGGATTCTCCAAGAACGGCTTATCACAGATGAATTGCTTTGGGGAAGATGTAGATAAGCATTTCTAATCACGTTGGTTTGTTTGTAAGGAAGGCTTTGTGTATGAAGTGGTGGAGGGGGGAAGTGATACAGTCACCACCGGCCCTTAAATTAAAACTGACAGAAGAACTACAGTACAATACAGAATGCAATGCAGCCGTTACGAAGAAGATAAAGATTGTAAATTTGTATTATTCATGATTATTTGTCTTTTCCATTCTTCCATGATTATCCAGATAAAATAAAATAAAATCTTCTTTAAATTAACGAGAATCATTGAAACACCCCCACCCCCAAAGAAAACATGATTCACATTATGGTTTCTTTACATCAGTCCTTCAAAAAACGATGTCTCGTTTTTTTACCTTTTTTTTTTTACTTTAAATTTAAATTCCAATGAGACATACACGCATGCGCCTAAATGTGTTGACTCGCATATGCGTTACAACAAGGTTCTAATGAGACATACACGCATGCACATTAAATAAAAACAGTATGAAAACAAGAGAAAGCCTAACAAAAGTTGAAAGTATTGAATAATATATATAGAATAAAAGATATACATTTTTATTTTTGGGGTTTCTTAAAATAGTTAATTAAACATGCAAGTGTATTGTAATTATACTGCAAAATGCAAAGTCAAATAGTAGTGATGATTACAGTACAATGTAAAAAAAGTATTGAATATGAAACCAGCAGCATACTGTTTAAGGTTTTCAATACAACTCTCAATTATCCTATCCTAATCAATAAAAATTGCACTGTCACTAAATTGTAGCCCACAGTACTTGGATTTTTAAATCAGATTCACAATGCGCAATCAACGTTTAAAAACAGCGATATTATACTGTAGGTCCATCGAAATCCCTCCTTTTGCCTATTTCCGCTTGATGTCAAAGTTTCTTTTCTGGGGAAAAATAAAATGATATATTTATAACTTGTTATATACCGCTCGCCACATAATCATGTAAGTATCCTAAGTGGTGTAGTAACAGTCGGTGCAAAAGGGATAATGATAACAAACAGACACATACAAGGAGACAGAAATTCTCCAACCGCTCCCAGCACTGTGGGAGGACAATTACCACTAAAACTGCCCTTGGGCAGAAAATAATTAAGACTTTAATGTTATGCAAAATACGGCGCGGTAACACAAACTCAGGACAGAATAAAACACTTAAAACTTAAATCACGGGTGAAATAGGGTACAGGGATATCTAGGATATTTTCTGCCCAAGGGCAGTTTTAGTGGTAATTGTCCTCCCACAGTGCTGGGAGCGGTTACTTAGTGGCACCCTTCATAGCCCAACTATCTATTACTAGGTGGGGTTACTAAACCCTCAATATATTTTCGGTCTTGTTGTGCAGCTAACTGGGATCTTTGTTGGAAAAATAAAATGATGCTATTATTTCCTGTATTGTGCATGCGTAAAGTCGAGTCATTGGGAATTAAAGCAGCCGTTCAAACAACTTCTGATAGGCTCTTGAGCCCCGCCCTCTCCCTAGCTATCCACCAATTGTATCTAATGTAGTAACTGCGCAGTTAATCATATTGCTAGACTACATTTTCAATAATTGTGCAAGAATTAAATAACACTGGGCAAAGCGATTGATTACAGGAGAACGGACCGATCTGCAGCTTACTGTAACTAATCACTTGTCTGTCTGCATAATGTATTGATGTACATACTGTACTGTACATACAGTACAGTATTTTTAAAAAATTATATATTTTTTAAAATACGTCAGCTTGAACTGCAGCTGTAAACTTAATACTGTACTGTATAGTGTAATACAGGTAGTTACTGTAGTAAATTATATTTACCTTCATTTTAGACTTTGCCAAATGGGTGGTGATGAGCCACTGTCACTCCTGTAGTCTTCGTTATAGACGTAGTTGACAGGTGACAGCGGGCCTGCTACACCTGTAGTTGACATCTGATGAAGCTGGATATCTTTTTGGTACATGCAAGCTTGCTGGTACCCGTACGTGAAATCAGGCTCAGGCTGGGAGTTTTGCAGGTATTCTGGCAGGGACAGATAGCAAGGATTGCCGTTCACCTGGTTTTCTCTGACGGTCGGACCGTTATTGTAAGCCGGTGCAGGCGCCGATGCAGGTGCTCTTGCCAGCGCTGATGCATTGCTGGATTGGGTTTGACGAATCTTATATGGATTTAACCCAGACTTTCTCCTTTTGAAGTTTCCATGATCAAACACACTGGAAAAATCTGGTACAACACGCCAATAGCCTCTTCTATCTCCACATGCAGGGTCAATAAGAAAAAAACACGGATCGCTACTTAACTTTTTTCTTATTGCACGCTTCCACACACGAGCGTCAGGTGAAAATTTGTAAAAATCATAGTTTGAAGTGAAATATTCATACATTTCGGTAACAGTCGCCATGTTATCAGCTGCAGCATTAATTGCAGAACAAATTAAAAAAAAGCATAAGTACAGTCAGGTATTTTATATGTCTGTGGTGTACTCATTGTGTCCAGTCAGCAATTGTGCAGACCACTGTTGCAGACATGGTTTTTATCTGTATTTTTGAAACACCTGCAAGTCGACACATTAGCACAGTACTGTACACATTAAATTCATTACAATTCATGAATTTCTGCCACCTGGCGGATATGCGAAGAATTGCATCCAATTAAATCCGAAACCATTAAATTAAACAGACCAACCGCGGATCAACCGTGGATGCAGGGCGGTGTGAATGCGGCATGAACGCGGGAATGCAAAACTAATACTGCATGGAATACAGCAGATCCTATGACAACAGCTCTGTGATCTTTTACAAATACGGTCGCTGCAGTCATATATATATATATATATATAATCAAAAAATAAATAGATGATACCGTTCTGTGGCTAACGAAATGCTTTTATTTGTGCGAGCTTTTCTCACACTGAGCACAAAAAAAAAAAGCTCGCACAAATAAAAGCATTTCGTTAGCCACAGAACGGTATCATCTATTTATTTTTTGATTATTGAAGCTCGGCTAACACGGTACTGATACCTCTACATATATATATATATATATATATAGATGTAGCCAGGTACCCCTCTGGGCTTCCTTCGGCTTTCCCCTTGCTTCCCTCTTACCTCCGACAGCATTGCAGGAGCAGGTAGAGGGGCGATCCGGTAGCCGTAGCTCATATGCAGGCGGTGGCCATGTTTGTGCTCCAGGTGCATGCGCAGTAGGCTTCAAGGGTTGCGGCGGCCATATTGGTTCACCATGTACATGTACAGAGCAATAGAGCAGCGGCCATTACTCCAAATGGCTCCGCAAGGGACAACAAGTCCCATGAGCCTAAGGAACAGAGGCAAGGAGCTGGAATTAGATACAGTTGGTGCGCTCAGAGGCACCACGCTAGTTGGAAGAGGGAGCTGGATCAAGCAGGTAGTGTCTCAAAGGGATGCTTCCCCATTGTACTGTCTAGTGTCAGGAACACAGTGAGGACACCGCACAGTGATTCCGGCCTGTGGTCAGGGACCAGACACCTCTGTTGTAAGAGACTCTATATGGTGATATTATATATACGCCGAATTCACCCCACGTGGAGGAGGACGCCATCGCGGACGATGACAACGTTGGATCAGGCGGATCCCTTTGTTAATCTGCATTACCCAGGTGCTGGAGCCCCGAGCAGGTACCCAACTGAGTGCACCAACACTTCACAGGATAACCGTATCGATACACTTTTGGGTGGGCCCTGACATTGGGGGAAAAGTACATCAGGGTATTGGTGCAAGCACCCTATGTACTTTGGGGCATACTCACTGGTGGTATCAGGTTGGGGCACTGTTGTACTGTGTGGTTACAGGGTTCTGTGGTCTGTGTTCAGTAAAGGTTGTTGTTATATACCTGACTATGTGTATTATTGTTATTGTTCCTGTATGGGGCCTATCCCACCACGTTGGGATCCCTTACAGGTGGTGGTGCTGCACTGAGATGAACCAGAATCACCCCAGGCTCCCAGTGGTGGAGGCGCAGGCCTCTTGGTCGCCAACAGGTAATAGCAGCATTGGTAGTTCCTTCCCTGGTATGGGGGAACAAGGGTTACATATATATACTCAACTTTTTAAAGTCCTCAACTTTTTTATGATAAATTCACAAATGTATAATCTAGCAGAGGAAGAGCAAGAGGAATCCATCAATGATGTACCATGCGTCATTCCAGAAGAAGTGGCAAAAGCAATTAAAGCCATGAAGATTGGGAATGCCCCTGGGGAAAATGTCATTTTATCTGACATCTTGAAAGAAACTAGGGGAGAAGTAGAGAAAATCCTTTCAAACATTTTTACATACATTACTGCTTGAAAAACAAGAAAATTCCAGAACAATGACGCAATGCTATGGTTATTTTCAAACACAGAGAAAAAAAAAAGACCTCAAAAGCAACAGACCAATCCGTTTACTTCCAATTACTTATAAGATTTTACCGGGCATACTTATTGACTGCAACGGATCAAGGACTTTTCCCAGGCTAGAGAACAAGTTGAATTTCACAGTGGATACAACACAATGGATCACATCGAAATTGTACAAGAAATTATTTCCCGAAGTAATAAATATGATCTACCACTCATCTTCATGTAACCCTTGTGTGATGAGCTCCACACACTCATACTCCCCCCTGGCATGTTCCTGTCCAATGTGATCCAGACATGTGACAGTAATGGACATGAGAGCAGCCAATAATAATGTTGTAGAAGAGGACGAACTATAAGGAGACTTTAAAAATCTGGCCGACCATGTTGAGTCAGAGCTGTGTGCACCTGAGTGCTATCAGGTTCAGTCGAGGATTGCAGAGTGTGCACGTGTGCATGAGTAGCAAAAAATTACAGTCTGGACATGGAGTGTTAAAACTCCATCGGAGGTGACCCTCAACAATTACGAGGCACATCGGTACCGAAGAATCCTTTTCAAAGTACAGGCCTGCAATAGTAGTACACAACAAGCTCCAACTGTGTGCCTGCACCATCACAAATAGTCAATATACCCAGGATTGAGTGGTGAACGCACCACTGACACTGACTTATACCTGTGCAGAATTATTGGGAACTGTATTATAATTGTATTGTATGTGTGTGTAGTGATCCTCTGCTAAGTATCATAGATTGCCCAGGTTATTTAGAGTATAGTAAACCCATTATACCATCCATTTAATGTGCCTGCATTTCTACCGCTGTCTGACAGTAGTCCACGAATGGCCATTTAGTATCAATAGGGACTCAGACGCCACCTCCATTAATAATCATAAGTCTGAGGGCTAAAAAGAGGGGTTACATTAACATTCCTAGATGATGAATTCGTAGAATCTGTCTACTTCTTAGTAGTTTTAAAGGCATTAAGAAAAAGTACTGAAGAATTGTACATCGATATTATAAGAAACATTTACAAGAATGCCACATGAACCATTAGATTGCATAAAGATACTATCAAGATAAGGATCAGCAAGGGAGTACCACAGGGAGGCACCATAGTAACATGAATGATTGTTTAAGACATTGAATTGCGACAAAAAAGCAATCAAAATCAATGGTAAATAATTGAGTCACTTAGGATTTGTAGATGACATCCTTATTTTCCACAAGTCCAGAAGACTTCTAACAACAAATCGGAGAACTAACTGAAGCATGTAAGAGGTTGGGCCTCCATATGAATCAATAAACGTGTCGACAAAGATCAAAATGGAATCGAAATAGTTGAAGAATATGTCTACCTTGGCAAGCATATATTAATTAATGGGAACTTTTCAAATGAAATTCATCGGAGAATGAAAATGAGATGGAGCGTATTTGGAAGAAACAAGACAATCTTTCAAATGATCCTTCCACTGTGCATTAAAAGGAAAGTGCTTGACCAGTCTGCTCACATTTGGATGTGAAACTTAGACCCCAAATGCAAAGACGACTCATAACCATTAGCTTCAGATAACGGAAGTATGGAGCGATGTACTATATTCTGGGTATTACTCTGATATAGAAAAAAGAGTATGTGACATCATCACAAGGGTGAAGAAAATAAAATGGCAGTGGGCTTGATATATTGTGTAACAAATTCAACAATCTTGGACAAATAGGGTACGTAAGTGAAATTCATGGGATATCAAAAGACCAAAATGATGACCAAAAGTAAGATGAGATGATAAAATCAGAAAATGTATTGGAGCGACATGGAGGATTACAACCTCAGTACCTGGAAGATTATATATATGGTATCCGCAAGAATCTTCCAGGTACTGAGGTTGTAATCCTCCACCCTTGTGATGATGTCACATACTCTTTTTTCTATATCAGAGTAATACCCAGAATATAGTACATCGCTCCATACTTCCGTTATCTGAAGCTAATGGTTATGAGTCGTCTTTGCATTTACATATATATATATGTAATACTCTGTATCTATATATACTGTACATATATTATCAGTGTGTGTTCTGAGACTGAACAGAGCTGGAAGCTCTATTAACCAATAAGAGCTTCGGAGCAAGAGACTAAATGACAATCAATAGAAGGGCATGTTGCAGTGGGGTCAAAGGGGAAGAACAAAGCAAGCACAAGGAGACTTTGTCTTCCATAAGGCAGGTTGGAGATCTGGAGCTGTGCTGCACTGAGTGACCTGAGAAAGGCTGAGAGGGATCTGTTTGCCTAAGGACCTGAGGAGGACCAGATCAACTGAGTACCAGAAAGCAAGATTTCACCTGTCCGTGAGTTATTTAGATACTGTTGGATAGTCAGGAGTAATTATTATGCAAAGTCAGGACTTCAACATCCATTTGCTGCAGCACAATAAAAGAGAAACAAACAAGGTTAACCTCTCCATTTCTGGCCAACAAAATAGAACTGTTTGTGGGACATCACCAAGATTCATATTTATAAGAGACATTACTCATCTTCGCAGAGTATACAAAAGACAAGCACTTTATAAATGTCATGAGTTCCCTTTGTTGAGGTGTATCTATTCCCATGTTCAAATTATATACAGTATGAAGACTTACAGTACTGAAGTTTTATAAGGTATTGTGGTGATCTATTAAGTACATGCTCCCCTTTTATTTTGTTCTGGGGGGGTTGAACTTGGGACTCATCATTCATGCAATACACATACTGTATTCCAGGGGTGCGCAAACTGGGGTTTTTAAATTAAATGTCAGGGGACCGTGTGAGGCATCTATAACACACTTACCTTACCTCCCAGCAAAGCGTCATCATGGTAACCAGGCGTCAAATGACGCCGCGGGATCACATGACATCACGATACCATGGCAACGGATGCTGGGGCCGAGCAGGGGGGTGAGGGCAGGAGCCGCAGAGAAGGCACGGTTGCGCATCAGGAAAAGTTTGTGCACCCCGCTGTATTCTATTCTGAACAAGGATGACATATTTATATTTTATGTATATATATACACTATTATTTACCTCATTTAGAACAAATGATTTTGTTTGTTCATGAAAAAGTGAGTGGAAATGAAAGGAAACATATTAAATAAGCCTATACTATCACCTAGTGGAATATTTTTGAAGTGCAAGAAAATAGTAGATAATCACAGACAGCTCCTGCAGAATTGATTTTTTTTATTGTTTTACCTTATAAGGTTTTCAACTACCTACACTGGGGCCTCGAGGAGTAGAAATACTGTAGTGCCGACGATTATTCTAAAACAAACCTGGGGCAATCTCCAAAAAGACCCAGGTACATGCTGGGTACATGCTGGGAATATGCTGGATAAATGCTGCAACATTTCACACATTTCTGCAGACAGACTAATGGCCCATCGGATTAACAGCGGGGGTCCCTGGCACTGCCAGGAACCCCTGCTGTGTTAATCCGATGGGCCATTAGCCTCTGCAGAAATGTCACTGAAATGTTTCAGCATCTACCCAGCATGTACCTGGCTAGTTTAAGGCAAGTTTAAGGTAAGTTTTAGAATACTCGTTGGCTCGTCTGTATGTGAATGTGTTCAAATGCGATTTTTACATTCTTGCCAAATTTCTCTGAAATTTTGCATTTTTCCAACTTTTTTGAAAATAGTCACATTATTTAAAATGTCACCACTTGTGCTTGAATTTAGCAAAATTGACATTATATGAGGGGTTATGTGACTTGAATTTAGGACCATGTGACCTGCGCACTGACTTAATTCTTAACAATTTTGTTCTCGTAAAGCTTAAAGATTTGGTTAAAAAATAGATTTTTTTTCTGAACTTCAGCAAACAAAATGTACAACTCAGTTCACAAATAGGAATGCATTGGCCTAACCATTGAGAGGCCTTTTGTCCAGCATGTACGGCTATGGGATTTTCCAACATTTTGCAGTGGAAAAAATGGGTGTGTGAAAAATACAGTATTGCTGACAAGTCAATGAGTTGGACAAATGCGGCGGTGTTGCTGTATTAGCTGTATTATTCCTTGACCTTGTGGGCTGCCATACATTTACATTGATTTGAAATGATGTGATCATCAGATTTCTAAAACTCCTGAACAGTTGGCTCCTGCTGGTACTACGGGGATAAACTTCTTTAGTGAGACATGCCAGGTTATAAATGCAAAATTATTTTGGGGAATGGTGCTTTAAAAGTGAACCTGATTTGCAGCTAGTATATTGTGCATCATGCAATACCAATGAGTTCAACTCTAAATGATTTTAGAAATGATTTATGTAATGTATTCAGATTCAAACCTTTTGTTAGCTGTATGTATCCATGCCATCTGTGGCTACTAGTTTGCTTCCCTCCTGCAGTAAACCTTGGTACAATCAGGTTGCCAGTAGTTGATATGGGGTTTTTCCCCCTCTGAGGAGCTGCACTTGAGTAACAGCGGGTGGCGGTGACATCAGGTCTACGCATGACCAATCATGAGCCAGACCTGGTGCCCTCCTCCTGGCTGTATTTAAGGGCAGTACCGCCCCAAATTTGTGAGTTGCACCTTCCCCCATTGAGGAAGGCAGTTTCCACAGTGGAAAGGCTGAGATTGGGTCTTCTTCCCTGCTGGGGAGAGTGAGTGTGGACCATACCTCTGCATCTGCTAGGGAGGCAGGAAAGAGCTAGGACGGCTGCGGGTGCCCTTGGCATGTAGTGATGGTCCAGGAACCATTATCCAGTGATAGCTGTGAGACTGCATCGGGCAGAGGCCTGTCGTTGTACCTGTACTGTACAGAAGAGTAATAAACCGTTCCTCTTTTCATATACCTCCTGCTTGGTGTATGACCTTACTGGGGGGGAGAGGTAATAGTTCTACCGTGGGAGCTCACCTTCAGTTTCCTAGAGCCTACGGCAGATGGAGGCCCGGCACTGCTAAAGAGATATGTAGGGTATGAACTCCAGAAGCCTAGTCCTGTGTCCCCACTGCCATCGGTGGACGACTCAGCCCTCCTGTTACCAGTAGGTAGGTGATTCACCGCACAATCAGTAATGACCAAATCTCCCCCTGGGTGGGTGAAACACCATTACATATATCTTTATATATATATATAGTGCCAAAAGTGTACTCAGCGCTACACAAAGAATACAGTACAAGTATTACAATAATACAATAAGCGCAGCAACATCAGAGTGTTTACAGTCTCTCTAAAATGTTCTTTCTCTGCAGCTTTGCTTGGATCAACTATTTCTATATCACTCTACACCAGTGGTTGCAAATCTTTTAAATTAAGCCCACTCCAAAAGTTTTCTAAGTTGAATCTTCACATGCCACCTTCTGGCACCGGAATACATATAATGCCCATTCAAGTGAAGAAGCTGGATGGTGTCTTGAAGAATTACACCACTTAGTAAAAATGTACCTCAGTCCCTTCAATCCATTCTATACCACTCTAGGATAACCCTGGTTGCAAAGTAAAGTACAGTACTAGAATTTTTTTTGGTCAATGAAAACCTTGACATTTTAGGCCTAGTACAATTTGCTATCCAAGAATCAAGAAAACTGCATATCTTTAAAGTTCTGTAATTTGTTCCTCTTTCCCTGTCATCTTCCTCTTCTGGTTGACTTAATGTATTGGTTAACATTGCTTATTCATACAAAGCTTTCTTTGAACTAGTCAGTGCAATGATCCTTATATTGTAAAAAAACACAAACATCACCTCCAATACTCACGGTGTGAATTTTGGGAGACGTTATGACAATCATTGTTTTTGTTTATTTTAACGACTCAAATATCTTTGGCAGCTACAGTATCGTAGTAGAAGAGTAAAGTACGTTTTGCTCTTTTAGGAAAGGTAACAGATCTTTGTAATAGTGAGATATGACCCTGTTTTCAAAAATGCCTCTTGGGCCCCAAATTAGTTTTCATTTCAATTGGTTTACAATTATCCAAAAAATGTATACTGTAATTAGATATTAAGATCTAGCACATTATATATCACTATATATGCAGTTCCATTGACTCCAACAGTATGTACTACAGTGCATGCAAATTGTTGGCAAAAGCCTCTTATTTATTAAGCTTATTATGGATTGTAAGAACAAACAAAAATCATGAAAAGCATGAGGGATTGCAGACCCTATATTTGTGCACTAATTACCCAAGGGATATATGAAGAATATAATAATGGAGGATAATGAAAGTAAAGTCTCATGTAAAGATGTGGACAAATATGCATGGATGACGTAAATGACCACTAAAAATAGCCCCTATGTGGAAATATGAATGAAGACCCCCACTGTGTACAGAAGAAATGTCAGGGGGAGCCTCTTGGGAAAATAATGTAGCAGAAAAAGGACATAAAGTCCATCCTCGGTGCAGCAGAAATAAATCCCAGTCATAAAGTATAGCATCCAATGAATCCCATATAGACTGAGTAATGAAAATCTTGATCCTGGGAGTATAAATCCTTGTATAGCTGCTCCACTATATAAAATAGGAGTATTGACTTTAAGTGTAGTCAAAACCTATGGCTCATGAACAAGTGGCCGCCAACCTAACCAGCTTAAATCATAAAGTGGGATTTATATGGTACTGGGGAGTCACAGACACCAAAAGGTGAAGTGTCCCCCTTTAACCAACCACACTCAGTTAAGGCCACAGAGCACATAGGCAACACAGTCAATATGCAGCAGGAAAATTCCACAGTACACTCACTGTTTTTAGAAGTGGAAATTGAACACAGGAACTCCATCAATGCGTGCATCCAACTTGATTGAAGATCAACAACAGAAGGAAACCTCTAGGGAGGGAAGCGGAGCACTGCGCTGGTATGAAGTACAGGAAACCGGCACACCAATGAATAAAAACTAATTTATTGTGTGACTGCGTGAGACACCAAAAAACAGGACAACTACCCACTCTGACGCGTTTCGGGCTAAGCCCTTTGTCAAAGAGTATAACCCCAACTACAAAAACGTTGACTTAAATACACAATTTACCTGATTGATGCCATCCGTGGCCGGAAGTGACGCAAGTGGAACTAACTGAAAGTCTCGCAAGACTAACGGTGAAACCGGAATCTCAAGGAGAAAAAACAAGTACACGTCACAGCGCCACCTGGCTTGGAGGACGGCAAACAATAAGATAGCACAATACCTAACATACACTAACATTCAGCACAGCGGCAATCCCATACAGTTAAAAAGACAAGAGTGATACCTGTCAAGTCACTCAATATAAGTGACAATGCTCTCATGTAGTATGCAAAGATGACGAAAGGAATTGGGGGAAAGGGGCCAAAACTAAATATACAAACAAACCATAATATATTAAACATATTGAAAAATTAAAAGAAAAAAGGGGAAAGATTATAGTTGATGGAGAGACATATAATCCGGCACATAGAAATTTAATCACAATTATATTAACCATTAACTGAATATACATCCTGCAGATATATATACATCTCTGCATAAAACCCAACATAGGAGTAAATACCCCATATATACCGTCCTGAGACCAATATAATAATATTATATAGCTTGAATTCACATAATAAAAGTTATTTCCTAGATGAAACTACATTGTTTTAACCTGATCAAGGTTTTGTCATGACTAAACATCAATGAACTATATGACATATAGAAATATAAAAAAATAAAAACCATAATACATATGAAAAAAATCTAATGACAACGTAAACAACAAACAATCAATACATGTCATCAAAAACCAGAAGAAAACATTAATACAAATAGCGAGGGATGAACACCATTGTCACTGGGATAAAAAAATGCTTCAGTTCCCAATCGGTGTTCATCCCTCGCGGAGACAGTGATCCCAAAGAATGTATCCAGAACATCTCTCTGCAATTAAGGATATTTTCTCTATTTCTACCTCTGACAGGTGCCCTGATGTACTGTGACAATGGTGTTCATCCGTTGCTGTTTGTATTGTACTTCATCCCAGCGCAGTGTTCCGCTTCCCTCCCTAGAGGTTTCCTTCTCTTGGGAAAATACTAGTTGTATACTAATATAACAGGTTCACAGCCTAGTTCTATGTTGAATGTAAGATTAGTCATTCTGGTATGACAAGTAATATGCTTAGTTATAATTAAACTTAAAATGTATTTATAATGTTTTTTTTAAAAATACATAAACCGAATATAAGTGATCATACTGTATGTACAGTGAATTCTAAGAAAATTGTAAAAGCAGTCCTTAATTCATTCCTTTCAACAGTAGCAATATAAGATATTATCAATCAGATATCTAAGCTCTATCTATATTGAGTGATACTGTAATAACCTCAATAAATTAACTCTGTTCAAAGTATTTTACTCCCTCTGTAGAAATACTAACATTTAGAGTGAATATAATTAGGTGGACAGTTAATAGTTTGACTGCTAATTGCGCTGATATGAAGCACCAATGTACTAAATGACATGGCTGTAGCTAAATGTCCGCACTGCTGGACTAAATAATCAATTATAAGTATCAATTTCTCACAACCACAAATTGTAACTCTATAAAGGTCAGATTGCAGATATCCTTAGTTGTTAATGAAATTAATGTGTGAATGGCAAGGTATCAATAAACTGAATGATACAGTTGCAACTTTCCTATTGTCTATAGTCAGATCTACAATGTCTCTGGTGAAGTAGAAAGAGATGAACATAGAGGTAGAGTAGGGTAGAAGAGTTTTGCCTATTAATAGCAACCTTAAATCTAGCGAGCTCGATAATCTGTCTTGATGTAATTCGATTAAGGGAAACGCTGACTACTGGCGGTTCGCTGCATCACAAGAGGTAATAGCCTCTCTGCTAAAATGTGTGAATAAGCACACTGACTCGATGATGTCAGTAAAGTTCCTTACTTTGTGTTTCACGCATCTTCACTCTTTCTCAATGAAGAATCCGCTGGCTCCTAAATGGCGCTTGATATGCACATTTCAGACCCTAAAGATAGATCAGAAGTTAGCCTATAGTGGTAATTGGGTTTGGGTGATAGACTGTGACATATAATGTATCAGGTTTCTAGTGGAAATAACTCTTCATGACAATAATAAATAAATATGAGGGTTGTTAGTAAAAAGAATCATTGTATTTAGATAATGATGATACTATATCTAAATAATAATATTAGTCATTAAAGGGAATGGTTTTACAAGAAAAGTAATGTCGAGGGTACTAATAAACAATAAATAGTACTGAACAAATACTGTAGAAAGTCTGTTTTGTCTTGAAATTGTTATCACGCCAGATTAATATATTGACCAAAAAAAACTTTTTGTGACAAATGAACATCTTCTTACATAATAACTAATTAATAACCACTCCAATTAAAATGTTGAAAAAGTGCAAACGAGATACCCTAAATAATCAGTGCGATAATTGGTAAATTCTATAGTAAGGCTGTAAATAAGAAACCCTCATTCATACCGTTGAGGCTGAAGGTTTGCAAATTGTAGATCAAGTCAAATCTAATCCCAGTTGCTCTTTTTGGGAACCACTAAGAATAATCATACACTTATACAACTTATACATCTAGATAATCTATCTAATACCTTATACTTTTTACCAACAATATATTGATGGGTTTAGATAGACGCTATAAATGATGTAAGCAAGCTTTCCCTATTAACTTAAATAGAGGAGAATTGTCTCAACATCTGCCTAAGTATGATTGATCCCAAATTCTATAAGGGGGAAAAATACACTTCAGGCATTGCCTAATATAATAGGAACCTGCTATAATAAAATACCGGATACAATCCATACTACTATACCAATCCAATACATTTGCTCTTTTTATTTGTGATACTAGTTGTCCCTGGGTAATGCACCATTACAGGCTATCTGCATGTTTTGTCTTTTCTCCTGATGTATTCGTTTAAGAGAAGAATCCTGTTTCCAATTTACACCCTTGCCTCAGCGCCACAGGAGGTTGCTATTTCTACATTTCCAAGTCTGGTTTAGAGATACCAGAACAATCTTTTTGGGCAGCTCTAGGACTACCTATTGGACATTGTATCTAAGGTTGTGTTTTATATTTACTTATGTTTGCATGAGCACTTATTTTTGCACCTATTTTTTCACCAGGTTGTGTTCATCTTGGGTGATAGCAGCTGTGTAACATAAACACTACACAATTAATTAATATGAGTAATCTATTTCAGAATCGTAGTAGTAGAGGTCTAGACATAGACTCAGTATTTTCAACACAAGATCCTAATGATACACCTATGATACAAGAAGATGATAAGGTAGAAGGTCTAGAAGCAACTTATGAAAGATTAGAAAAGCTATTAATAAATGAATCTCGACAATTATGGGATGCGGTAGCTTTAGAAAAATATTTAGAACAAAAAATTATCCCTCGGGGTCTTAGAATCTTTAAGTCACCTACAACTGATTTTGAGAGTGATCAATTTGTAATTGAGTGGAATAGATTGGTAGACAATTGTTCATTTGAATTGATGAGATTTCTCATCTCAAATAGAAGACAATTATTGCGCAATTGGATAACGAAATAACAGAAATTCAGGA
Organism: Ascaphus truei; assembly: GCF_040206685.1. Taxonomy (NCBI): domain Eukaryota; kingdom Metazoa; phylum Chordata; class Amphibia; order Anura; family Ascaphidae; genus Ascaphus; species Ascaphus truei. The sequence continues at coordinate 249,803,564 of NC_134484.1, read as the reverse complement.
ATACCTTGAGACAATTAACAGTCAGGAGAAATTAATTTATGAAGGTAAAATTGAAAAAAAGACAAAACAAATAGAGGCAGACATCAAAGAAAATAAAAGAATAAAACACCACAGGGACAAGATTGATTATGCCCAAGGTAAATATAGAAATTGGAAGAAATCCTCTAATCAAGATAGATCCCAGAATTTTTATACAGGTCGGAAAAAATATGATAATAAAAAGTGGGTATCATCCAAAGACAGGCGGGATGGGTCCCATGATAGAACGCCATCCAGACATCGAGGTGGTAGTAATAAACAAGAGAATGCTGATAAAAGTTTACATGATAGGGAGAATTCAACTAGTAAAGAAGATTATAACATTCAACCTAAGTATCACATGAACTCTCCCTTCCACCAACTAAGAGGCATTCAGGAAGATGACACACATCAAAAGAAAAAAAGCCCCCCAAAAACCTCTAAATCTAAAAAAACTGAAAGTCCCACCAAAGCCCCCAGAATAAATAATGGTGACAAAAATTGGGAGGAACACAAAATTCCAATCTGGAAAGGAAAACAACGTTCTCTTTTTTAGATTGGAAGAGAGAAAGGGACCAGGAATTTCAGAGAAAAAAACCAGACAAAAAATGGGAGTCACCAAATTCGAGAAAAAGAAAAATAGAAAAAGAGGTAGACGAGGAGGGAAAGAAAAAACCAGCCAGAGCAATAAGCGAATGAAAGAAGCTAAGAAACCAAAACAGCAATTCAATATATTCAACATCAGCAAATATGAACTGTCAGATTATGAAAAACAAGTTTTAAGCAAGGGCCTAACTTTTGCTCCAACATGTGGCCCAAATCACTTTGGGTTATAGATAGATATTCAAACATTTTTTAGAAAGTTAGCACTAAAAAGGTTCTTTGCAAAAAATAAAACATCAGATAATACAACTAAAGAAGGGGAAGAAAGACAGTTCACAAAATTCAAACCAAGTTCTACATTTTACCCCAAATTTGCTAGAGGTAACTTGGTAGAATCATTTGCTGATCAGCAGATCTTGAAAGACTTATATTGAAGGAAGGAACCAGGAAGGACAACTTAAGCAAAAATGAGAAACAGGCTATCACACAGTTAGAGAAAAATGATCAGATTGTAATTAAGTCGGCAAACAAAGGGGGGGGGGGGCATTGTGGTAATGGAGGCCCCCTAATACATTGAGGAGTCTAAATGGATACTTGGAGATAAAGACACATATCGTCCATTAGACAGCAACCCTACAACTCAATATCAAGAATTACTAAAATCTATATTAGAGAGGGCTGTAAAAGATGGTGTTATAAAGGATAAAGAACAAGAGTTTATTTATAACACACATCCAAGGATTCCCATCTTTTACATGATCCCAAAAATACATAAGGACTTACAAAGACCTCCCGGTCATCCTATAATATCCGGTATAGGATCATTAACCTCATCATTATCAGAGTTCATCGACTACCACTTGCAACAATATGTGACAAAATTACGCTTGTATTTAAGAGACACCACCCACATTTTGAAAGTTCTAGGGGACATTCAATGGCATCAGGATTTCATTATAGTTACAGCTGATGTAACATCACTTTACACTGTAATATCACATGAGAAGGGCTGCGAAGCAGTAGCATCCAAGTTTGTGCAAGACAAATTAATATCAGCCAAATTGGTAGAATTCTTAATGGCATCCATCAATTTCATCTTAAGGCACAATTATTTCCTCTTCATGGAGCAGTTCTATCTACAGATATGTGGCACCGCCATGGGTACCAAATTTGCTCCCAGCTACGCGAACCTATTTATGGGCAAGTGGGAGGATGATTTCATCTGGTCCAATACAGAGCTGGGAGTGAATTTGGTCCTATGGCGGCGCTACATAGATGACGTCATTTTCATATGGAGAGGAACTCTTTTGGAGTTGGATATGTTCAAATTATATCTTAACAGCAATGACAGAAATTTAAAATTCACGTTTAAGGAAAGTAAAAGTTATATTGAATTTTTGGACCTCCAGCTGTATGTTGAAAATAATGTCTTGCAAACGAAAACCTACTACAAACCGGTTCAAGCGAATTACTACCTCCTAGCCAGCAGCAATCACAATCCCAATTGGATTAAGAACATTCCCAAAGGACAGCTGGTTAGGATCAAACTTAATTGTTCTGACCCTTTAATATTTGATGCACAGGCACAGGACCTGAAACAAAAATTTGTAGATAGGGATTACAATAGACACCAGTTAAATAGAGCCATTGAAACTGTAAGAGACATGACAAGATCAGATTTATTAGAATACAAACCAAAAGAGAAACAGGATAATATGAACAACACAGTGGCCTTTATTACACAGTACAACTCGTTAGCTCCACAAATAACCAAAACTTTTGGCAAATATTAGAGTCTATTAAGACAAGATGAGATCTTGAAGACATATCTGAAAGAAAAACCAGAAATATATTTCAGGAAAGCAAACAATCTCAAAACACACTTCAGGCATTGCCTAATATAATAGGAACCTGCTATACTAAAATACCGGATACAATCGATACTACTATACCAATCCAATACATTTGGATATTATACTCATCATAGGTTAATATTGTGCTGCCTCACAAATGGGGATTTTAATCACACTGTATATAATTATCACAAAGCGTTATTGTTGATGAATAATAAAACGTTATTGTTTTCATAATACATTTTTATTGGTACATATGAGGTATTTTATTGTATTGTATGTCTTCATTTATATAGCGCCATTAATGTATGTAGAGGGAGATGGGGGTTAGCCCGGTATTAAAGGGGTTGCACCCCATATGGCCACCCCCTGACCTCACCAGGGAGGCAAGGGGTTAACTGGACTGCGGTCCAGGAATGTGGCTTACACCTTGTCATGTCAAGAAAATGTATGTTCCCCTGTTCCCATGTTTCATTATAATCCTGTATTTTAAAAATGTTTTAAAGTGCATTTCTGTATCTCCGGTTCTGGAGGACGCAGAGAGTTGAAATTTGGCCAATATGTAGAGTCACTGTAGGCATTAAAAACTGTTAAATTTTGACCCACTGGGACCACCAGAACGGTACTTATTAATACATGAAGATATTAAAGTTTATATGGTATTTTGGATCTGCTCTGAAAATGCAGACTCCATCTGCTATGCTAATAAGTCAGGAAGGGCAGCCGGAGGATTTAGCATATGCCCTGTGATCAAAAGTTTACTGCCCTGATTGTTTACACTAGGAACCAAGTACTGATCAAAAGACTCTGCCACTCTAAGGCCTCGTTCAGGGTGCCAGCTGCAGGACTCGGAGGGAGGGCGTGTGGGAGGCAGTGCTGCAGTTTGCTGGGCGATCTGTGTTTATCCCCCAGCAGACTTTTCAGCGTTGGGGAGGGGGCGGGGTTACACACAGCAGGGTAAGTATTCAAGTTGCAGTCATGAAATCATTCTGAAGAATGATTTCATTGGCTGCCTTGGTCCCTGTGACGCTGCTGCAGCTCCAAAAAATGAAATTTTTGTTTATTGAAACTGTAGTCAGCTTCAACTCCTGGCTTCGGAGACAGGGCGGTTGCTACCCTGAAAACCAGTATTCAAATTGAATACTTTGTTTCTCACGGCAGCACGCACGGCAGCACGCCCTCCCTCCGAAGCCAGCACCCTGAACGAGGCCTAACTGTTTACCTGAGGGCGGAGAAGCATCAACCTGGAGTGGTTTGTAAGTGTTATATCTACACCTACAAACAATGAAGATCCTGCCAGATACTTCATCTGGTAGACTGGTCGTCGCCCCTGATTTAATTATCGGGCTACAGAAATTAGACCCTCAGAGTCCCAGTACGCATGGGCTAACTAGCTGGGGGGCATGGGTTAAACTGTGTTTCCACGTTAGGGATTGGATACAGATAATTGTTCACCAATAGTCTGTATTCAATGTTAAGAATAGGGTTACAAAGGTATTTAAACTGTGGTAAACCCTACAGTCCTGTTGGTTCTTCTGATTTCACCTTGAACGTCACCGGATTGCTGGAGAATTGCTAGCTGATACTTCTCCATTCCCCAATCCTAAGTAAGTGTTACATTCTTGCCTGTTAATTGTACTATATTGCTGTGTTCACCTTTTTAAAGAATAAATATATTTTATTATATCTAAGCCTCGTTCAGTTCAACCCAGATATTTGGTGTTTGTTATATCTTGTCATAAGTTACCGTGACAATGTATATAGCGCTTCACATAAGGGCAGTGAATAAGATCAATGTACGAAATTAGAGGTGCCGCCGTCACTCCCGGGAGCCGGAAGAGTTGCATTCTCACCCACTTCAGGCCTTCGCTGCTTCCGCAATCGTCACTTCCGGGTTACGGAATCCCGATAACGCGGATGACGCCCTCCCAGCACTGGTCCTATGGTCTACTCTGAAAAGTGCTTCTTCCAAACACTAGACACATACACTAATAAATAATACAATATATATGATGTGGTGGGCCAAAGGGTTTAACTAAATAACCAAGTAATTATTATTATTATTGAAGTATTTAAACTTTACACTTATTACCATATATGTTTTGTCAATTGGATGTAGCATTGGGCACCCCTGTCTTATGTAATATAAGAAATAAGCAAAGAAAAGAAAGAAAGCTCCCTAATAGCTGCACAAGAGAACACCTGTACCTATATTAAAAATTACTATTTATTAATAAATGATTTAAGTATATTTATTGCAGCAAAAAACTAACGTGAACCAAAGTGATTAAAATAAATTAAAAACGGAGGAGGTAACTGTATGCCTAGTTCAAACTAACAGTGTATGCTAGGAATAACTATTTTAGAATGTCCCACTGCTATATGATTATACTAACAGTGGTAGTTATAACAATACAGTTCTATATAGTTTGAGGACTACACCTAAATGGAGAGTATAGCTTAATATAGTGTGTATGCTCAGAATAATATGTATATTTGTTGAGCCAGCTAATGCTAGTATACGGATATATACACACACATATGTACCAGACCAGCAGGTTCAAAGGTAAATGAACCTAGAGGTCTGTTATGTTTAGCAAAACAGCTATTTCAAGATCACAAAGTATGTGTCTTGTACTCGGAACCATGACAAATAGGAGAGTAGTCAGAGTGTTGTGCTTCCTTTAGAAGGCTCCGAAACACTCTAACTGAGAAAAGGCAACAGACCTCTCCGATATAGCCAGCGCACTAGGTGGTGACGCTTAGCCTGCCCAACATATGTTTCACCGTTGTGGCTTCATCGGGGGCAATTACAGAGTGATTCTCTCAGATCTTTATACACTTGATTCTTACCCCATTGGTTGATTAATGTCAGACTGTGATAGGGCTTCTGCATACAAATCCCTCCCACACTTCAATTTGGGTTATATAATGGTAGGGGTCCCAAATTGGCTGTGACTCATCACATGGCTAATGATACATCCCATTGGTGGGTGGTGGTCATGTGATCTTGGCCCCAGATTATCCTGCCCCTTTATTTGATTATGGGGGAGGAGAGTAGGGGAGGGGAGGTGCATGAAGTCCCATATGTTTTATGGCCGGGAGTAGCGTCGCGTCATCAGAATGCGATCTCCCTCATTGGCAGCAAACAGCATAATGCCAGTAACCTCAGTACAGAGCCAGCCGCGCATCCAATTGGTTATTCACAGTCACTTGACTGTTCGGCATCTTAGCCCTGCCTTGTGGTTTGGTTTGCAAGGGATGGTTGTCATAGCTCCCAAGAATGCCATGCGCTGAATGGCCTGAAGTTGCGTCGCGTCATCAAGGCGCGACATACCTATTGATAGCATGGGGGAGATCACTGCAAGCAATATTCTCAATGTAGCTGAAGAAATTTTTTTTTAAAACACTCGTAAATGGCTACCATATAGCATGCTGACAATAAAAACATTATTCATTGTGATTGCTTGCTATTGCTGGATGCTTATGGTGTCACATCAGAGTCTTCTTAGTCCTGACTAGGTAAATCTAATTAAAGGACATATTAGTGATTGCTTGATGTTTGTATTTGCCTGTGTTTGTAAATAAACATTCTTAATCAGCTATGTGCTTATTATTGACCATTTCTAGAGTCTGACATTAAATTTCAAAGGTAACTAGATTATTCATCAAAATTGATCATTATATTGTCATGGAGTGTAGGAGTGATTACCCCAGACGGAGAATTACAATTTGTTCAGAGGAACAGGGTTGGAGAGTGATGCACCTATTTAAAATGATGCACCTATTTAAAATGAGTATCACATGCAACAAAAAGTTTATCAGAAAGATTGTTTGCAGGAAGGGGGTATTTTTACAGGAAGGGGGTGAAGAGGAACCCCTCATTGAGACCTAATGGTGATAGAGTGGATAATTGTTATATCCAACGGGACTCTTGCTGTAAAAGAATTTTGTCCCAGTCTCCCCCTCTTGTATTGGCTTTGAGGCAAAAAATGCCTTGAAAGCGTAGGGAATTGATGTCTCCCCCATGATGCCCCCTAACATGGCATGACACAGGTGTGTCTAACTCATTTCTGATAGAACCAATATGTTCCAATATGCGTCTGCGGAACTGGCGGCCCGTCTTCCCTACATACTGTATCCCGCATTTACACGTAATTAGGTATACTACTTGTATGGTTTTGCAATTTATGAAACTCTTCATCTGAAATGTTTTGTTGTTGTTGGTACTTTTAAAACATTTACTGGTGTGGATATAGGTACATGCTTTGCATGTTCCGCACTTGTAGGTGCCCTGTGTTTTTGGTGGAAGCCATGTTTGAAATTGGGATTTAGTTTGGAAATGGCTGTGGACCAACGTGTCTTTCAAGTTCTTTGATCTTTTGGGTACCATTGTTGGATATGGTTTTAGTACTTCACTAAGGTCTTTGTCCACCAAAAGGATGTGCCAATATTTCTTATAAATGGAGTTGATCTTACTCCACTGGTGACTATAAGTGCCTATATATCTGATGGTTTTATCCATATCCAGTTTCTTTTAATTTATTTTAATCACTTTGGTTCACGTTAGTTTTTTGCTGCAATAAATATATTTTAATCATTTATTAATAAATAGTAATTTTTAATATAGGTACAGGCGTACTCTTGTGCGGCTATTAGGGAGCTTTCTTTCTTTTCTTTGCTTATCATTAACCCCATCCCTGCCAGCACCACCTCCGCACTCTTATTGCAGTTTTTTGTTCCGTCACCACACATTCACAATTTATTGGTTCCCCATATCTCCATTGGTGTAGTGCAAGGTGCACAACTTGACCTTTTTTAGGCCATTCTATCTTCCTCAATATAAGAAATACAATGAAACACCATCCCCTTTAGCTACTGTAGTGGGAATGAAACTCTCTGGGAGGAAAGAGTAAAAGAGAACAGAAATTAATAATGCATCGTTTTGCGTTAAACAATATAATCTGAATAAATATTTACCACCACCAATGTGTTTTTTCTTATTATTGTGTATTTGAGCAGAGATGTATCTCTGGAGCAAAATGATCCTTTATATTTAGAGGATATCCTCTATATTTAGATGGAGATTTATATTATTGTCCTTATATCTACAATTAACACCAACACATGATGAACGCATATCGGGCATGTGAATCACAGGACACATATGTCGCTGCATCCAATACGTGCTCCACTGCTGGCAGGACATCAGACACCAGTCTGGATATTCTATATGTGCCTTGATTGAAAATTAGCAAAATGGACACATCTGTCAGAAAAGGTTAAATTGCGTGCCCATACTTCAAACATCCAGATCATATGACTCACAGAAATGAATACAGTACCCATCATGTCCTGCTTAAAACACATTTTCCATTCGTATTAATGGGGCCCTGAAATTGTTTTGGCCTGGTGGCCCACGTAGTTCTAGCTACACCACTGGTGCTGGGTCTTCTTTATGACCTTCCGTTACTGAGTGAAAGAGTTCACTCACTCCCTCTGCAAGGATAAGGAAATTACACACTGGTGTCAGGTTTTCTGCCTGAGCTGTGTAAAATTAATTCCTGATTGAGAAACCTTTGAAAAGCAGGAAGTAACTGTGTGCCAGAGTTCCTGCTCCAGCATCAGAGGAGAGTCACAGAGGATTGCCTGTGATCCTCCAGGGGTTCACATCCAGCACCAACCAAGCTCAAGCCTGCACGGACCAAGGCTTCTTTTTCCCAGAGGAATTTTCCTAGTAAGAGCTGGAGCTCAAAGCCCCGCACCACAGAGACGCCTAGACACAGAAACAGGGCAAGAGTGGACCTGAGACATTTCCTGGGAGCAGCAGGAGTGCATCACCTGCATTTAATGTTCATCTGGAGAAACTAGAGACACCGGATCAGCATACGCTGATAAGGACTTTTTATATTGTTCCAGATATTTTTGTGCATGATTTGGGGCTGGTAACTGGCCTAGCTAGTCAGCCAAGTAGCTCAGGCTTATCCGGTCTTGTAAGTCTCTCAAGGTAAAGTAAGCTTTATTTTTATGTTGATGGAAATCTCCAATTATATAAGATCCTGCTTCTCTTTTAAAACTCAAGATTACACATATAGGGTCATGATCCGAAAGTACAAAATGATCAATTTTAACTTTCTTAACTCTGTGAAAGCCTTGGTAGCAATTAGCAAATAAACAATCTTAGAAAGCGTGTGATGAGCTCTGGGCATACATGTACCATCTGGGTGTAATGCTCACCATGCGTCTTCAGGTCAAAGTGCTTTCTTAGATATACAACCCCCACAGTGTGGTTTTTCTCAATTTTATTTTGTTCTTCTGGCTAATTTTATCAAGGGTTTTATTATCTTAGATTTAAATCACCCACCCCCCTAAAATCATTGTACATTCTGAATAGCTACTAATTTTTCTTATTCGTTGAATAGTTAAAATAGTAGATAAGTTTTAAAAAAGACATACATCCATGAAGTTCAACCTATGCTAAATTTATACGACAGATACTTTCGTCTATATTTGTACTTACCTCCTGCCCCCTGATGGGACTGCTATTATAGTGGAAGGATTAAGGGCCTTAGATGATTTATTTGGGGCTCACCGCAGAATTGCTTCTATCCCCATCATGTAATGCAGGGTGACTTGCAGAAAGGATAGCCACTCCCCAGTTTGTCTTGTGCACAGTGATGTCACCATAGGGAGATGGGAGAGTATATAGATCCAGGTAGACTGTTCTAGAAACAGGTTCCTTAGAAGTAGCTTTTTAAGAGGGCCTCAATGTAAGTTATGTATAAAGGTTTGAAAGTATAGTTATGTAGTAAGGATGTCTTGTCACCTTATTATGTTCAGTTAAGGAACGTGCCATTTACAGATATAGGCCATAGTAATGAACAGATCTTTTTCTCTGACCAGAGGAGCAAGCAAGTGCTCAGCAGTGACTACTCAGAGTAGAAAGTCCAGAGCATAGTTTGATTGCACTCACCAGAGAGCCCCTAGTGAAGTCCAAATTCAAAAAGGTATGCACAAGGTAGATGTGCACATAGTCATGGGATACTGATCCCTGAAGTCAGTGTACTCCTTTTGACAGGTCCTCCGTAAACTCCCAATCTGATAAGTATAGAGGAAAAATACTGTCCACAGTAAATGGAAGAAGAGGCAGAGTATTCAACAAGTATTCAGCAAATAAATGATGAGGAGCGTGTGTGTCCCATAAAAAATAATTATTTAATTGTCATGTAGAAAAAAAGAGGGCCAGAAAGCCTCACCAACGTTTCACGCTACACAGAGCGCTTTGTCAAGGTATACATATCCAACTTTATTAACATATTTATAGAGCCAAACTAACATAATTAACCAATACACATAGCACAAAATAGGACCACCCTACCTGATTGCTAACAAGCCCATGGTGTGTCTAAAGAGACTCCTTAATGCATTTGCGGGCATGGAAACCACAAGTCCCACCCCCGACAACCAATCCAGAGCCAGGACAGATCCAATATCCACCATGGCAAGCGCTTGCGCAATAAGCAAACTGTAGATGGATCCATCCTGACAATAGAGGCCACCCACAGTGGGAAAAGTGCGGCGCCATCCCGCAGATCGCACAGATCAAAAGTCATACACCATAAGCCGAGCGCAATGCGCTCACATGACGCTCATAAATCACTCCCCTAGCAACCAATCCAGAGCCAGGACGGGTCTGTTATCCACCCAGGTACATGCTTGCGCAGTAAATAACTGTGGGCAGATCCGTCATGGTAATGGAAGCTGCCCATAGAGCGTGAAGATGATAACGTCAATGCGTGCATCACAGGGGCTGAAAAGTTTCCTCCCCTCAGACTCCCATAAAGGGTAATGTAACACACACCAATGCCGGTACATGCATGCGCAGAGCCAAATCAGAGGTCCGTGAGACATGGCCAGCCCTGGGTGTAATACAAGGAGAGAATTTAACAATATGAGTATCTCAAGGAATATGATATAATAAAATGTGCTCATCATGTAGAACACTCAGAACAATTAAAAATGTACACTGGCGACACACTTTATTCGAGCTTGGCTAGTCCCACGAATTCGGGTATACCCGGGTGTATTGAGGTTTGTGACTGTTTTCTGCCCGAGTACATTGAGTTATTTTCCAAGCAGGGATTGAAGCATTTTATTCCTGCTGGCTGCAATACTGCACAGTATATATATATATACTGCATTACAATTCATGAATTTATGCCATCTGGTAGACACGCGAAGCATTGCAGCCTATTAAATCCTAATCATTATCATTTAACAGATCAGCCGCCCATCAGCCAGGCATGAACCCAGGCTGGGAAGGCAAATGCAACGGGGCTTGTCAGAGGTTAGGAGTGGCGCATTCCAGGTATCTGCCAGGTACATACCGGGTATTTGCTCGAATAAAGTGTGTCGGTGCAGTATATGGTAACAAAGTAAAAATAATATTGAAAAAACCTGCATCTATCTTATCAAACTTTTATTAGAATCTCTGAATAGAAAAGGTAATATAAAAATATGACTGCATACCAGACCCTAATTTAAAGGAAGCTGAGAATAAAATAACATAACAAAAAGAAGAGATGGACCTATGGGAAAGACCCTAAATAAGGGTCAAGTTATTAATAAACTAGCATTGTCAAAACTATTCGAGTATTTTCCCATATAGTTTATCATTAAATCCAAGTCTAACCAAAAAAACTAAAAAACCTAGCTGGTACATCCAATTTCCGTTAGTGTCACATTTGAAAGATGAATAACCCCTGAGACCTGAGTTATGGATTTATCTTCCTTTTCTGAGGATTTGGAGCGGCGCCTTCCCTTTGAGCCCCTTCTTGTCCCTTTGGGTACGATATTTTTTTGAAGAACCTTGTTGTTCCATATCTCTGTGGGTCCCAGGACTGCGACCATCATCCCTTGATACGTCATGTGGGCTCCTTGAGGTGATATCCTGTGAAAAAGTTATCTGGGAAAATAAACCGTTATCTGAAACATCTGAATCTCCGCTAGTAGAATGTGAGAATGAGATATTCTTTTTCAATATGGATTTCTGTTCTTTTGGTTGATCCTTATTCCCTTTATGTGGAGTGGAAGATTTGGGTTTCCTAAATGGTGTAGGCCTGTGCCAGATGTAGATTTGTTTTTTCTTATAATCCACCTTATCCCTTTCATACTTCGTCTGTTTTTTAAACATACTGTCGCGGCCGAGTTTATTCTAACCTTTACCCGGTCTCGGCCACGACAGATACCGGGCGCGCGCCGAGGTGTCCCGTGAGCGCGCCAGAGCCTCGGAGGATCGGTACTCCGATCGGGGCTTCCCCCTCCCCTCTCCGGGTCTGCCGGGTCCCCCGGAGCCCCCCACCGCCATCCCCCACATTGCAGCAAACCCGCATGCTCCCGATGTAGCATGACCGCGCATCGATGACACGCGGCACGCCGAGGAAAAAAAAAAACTCCCGGCTTGCGGCTCGAGCCATGGGCGGATAAAGTGTGCCGCCTCTGTAAGTGCTTTTTCCATTTTAGAGATATTAGTGGCCAATATGCTGTCCATATTTTTTATGGGACACACACTCTCCTCATCATTTACTTGCTGGAAACTTGTTGTAGTGCTCTGCCTCTTCTCTTTTTTGTCACATCGATTCATCGGACGGATGCACATGTAAGGACCCCCACTTCAGGATCACATGGATGTTGCAGCTTCATAAGTGAGTACACATGCTTGCTACATGTTTTCCCTACTATGGATATCAGGACTCTAGGTACTCTCTAGGGTACTTCAAATGTTTAGGATTCCTGGTGTTGTTGTGTATACTTACCTACGCGGGTGGGCAGTTCACTATCTAGGAATACGTACCCAGTAGCTGTCTTCAATCAAGCATTTATTTGGGGGTCCCTTTACAAGTACCTTTTATTATTCTTCATTACTCTTCTCCTGTATTAAGCATTGACCTCTACCACAGTAAATGGATACTGAACCCAGAGAAGAGTGTGTTCCCAGATATAGGGCATTGAGGAAGCTATGCAAGAAATTGCCAATCTATCATTACTAAAGGACACCAGAAAAGTACCTCCCCAGCGTATGGGTAAGAGCTACCAAGGGGATGAATTCTAAAGAAGCTTACAGTAAGTACGTCCCTAGTATAAGTGTGACAGCTACAACAGTACCAAGGGAAGTAGAGTAACAGAGTAATTATATTGTTTGGCACCAGTTAATTTCTATGTGACGTCTACCTTTGTATGTGGAGCATTGTCAAAGGATGTGAATAAAGCTCTTTATTTGTACTACAAAAGTTCCTGGTGCCCATCCTTGTTCAATCTGCATATGTACGCCCAGCCTGCACTGATCAGCACCCTGAAAAAGTATGAGACACTGAGCACAGCCATGTAAATATTCTATCTTATGTGAACTAAAGAGCCGGGCAAGCAGAATAACATTAGATTCAGAAAAAAATATATTTTTAGTAATTGTTAGGAGCATAAGTATTACAAAGGATCAGTCTTTCTTTGTCAACCTTCACATTCCATTACCAAGCAAAATACCAACGTGAACAATGTTGTTTAAGTGACTATCCAACTTAGTCCATTGCTGCTTGAAAGGATCCTGAGTGGATCCTGTGATTATAATATTGGCCTTTCACAAGGTACTTTCCAAAAAGTTTTTCCAGTGATATTTATCTTAGGGTAATGCACCATTGCAGCACTCTTTTTCTCTCTTATGTTTTCACCTGCAAAATCTCTGCCAGCATTGTGTGCAGGAATTGTTAACGACAAAGTGGATTTGAACAAAAGAGTACATTTCAAAGAAATCGTTTGGAAGGGTTTGATCCCATTTAATTGTTGTCCTAGCGCCATAGAGGTCTATTTATTCCCAAGTATCCAATCTGGTTTCCAGAGAAAACAATCAGACTTTTTAGTCAGCTCATGGACTTATGTGGTATTTGTTATTGTAATTTTTCATCTGCACCTATTTAAGCACAATCATGCACATTTTTGTCATTACAGCTGACATTTAACTAGTACTTTTTTACACCCCTCAGTCTTTTCACGCTCACTCGCCAGGCACTGCAGCCACATGAAACATGGGAGCCCATGTCCCTCCTCCTGAGCATCTCTGCCTGAGCTCGGTGTGACATGACCTATGCCTGTGTAATAATCTTGTAACAAAAGGTTTCAATACATTCTTGTAATACACTGAATACATGCATTGTACAGAGCCATTATCACTCCTTCATTATTCTGCATTTGGATTAGGAGATGAGTAACACATCTGAATAAAATTTGGAGTACTGGCCTGTTTCCCTCACCAGGCCCTTTTTTTTTTTTTTTTTTACCAAAGTACAAAGCTAAATAAACCATTCACACCCCATTAGTAGTCGATACTAGTAAACTCTTCCAAAAGTCCTGCTTATTGTCTACTGTAGATGCTTAAGCAAATAAACTTGATAATGGTACATTACAAGAGAAGGAAAAACATAAAAAAATTGTATGACAATTACAACTGATACTATAATTTGAAGCACAATGTATTATGACTTTTAAAAATGCCCTTTCCTATCCAATTTCTTTCAATAACCACCAATGACATGTTTTATATGGTTTCTGTACTTGTTGCATGTTTCTATAATTAAGAATTAAATCCAATGATTCTTCACCCCTTCACTAGGTCATCTTTGTTAGCAGGCTTCACAACTTGTGTAGATGATGAATTAATGCTTACGAGAAAAATTAAATGGGATTCAAATCTGGGGATCTAAAAGTATATAGACAAATACAGTACAGTTGTTGCCAAGAATAAAGCAAACAAACACAGCAGCACAATAGTATTTTATACGGTTAATAGTATACTAATGCACAATACAGTTACTCTGGCGTGTTCTGACACAGGTGTTTCCTCTGTCCCTAATGAATGTCACAGATGCACTGCGTTCTGGTTCATTGTCTTTAAAGAACTAGTGACCCAATGTAAAATATTCAGAAATGTATGCTGTTGCCGCCTGAGCAACGATGACCTCCTGGAAGTAGGATTCATCCATAATACCTGGAGATACAATAAAAAATATTATACAGTTTTAGTTGATGGGAAAAGGCAAGCAATAGTTTTACGCTAAGATACAGTTACTGTTCACAACACTGAACATGCTACTGAGAATGACCTGCATGAAAGTGGCATCCTGTTGCAGTTACATATGCCTGTTTGCCAAAGCACACCTGCAGCAACTGAACCACGGAGGCATAAACGCACCTGTATCCCAGTCAGTGGGGATCCAGTAGATGCCATCCCTCTTTCCATAATACCCAGGGAAACTTTGGAAAGATACTGTATGCTACACGTGGCAGGAAATAGCGACATTCATTTGCCCAATTAATCTTCCAGCATCATGTATCTTTTAAACTTTACACCAAGTGGGCCAGAAATGTGAACTCTGATAGCTCTCATAGTAAGAAGGCTATACCTAACAATTTGAGGAACGCTATTTTAGATGTACTTGGGAAGCTGTATAAATACACTACTGCAGATTTGAAGAAAATGAAAGGCACAATTAATGGACTTTTATGACATCTAATGAACGTGAGCTGAAGTAATCAATAATGGAAAATAATGAAAACATGACTTTTATTTAATACATACAGTTTATTGCTTAATTATGTTGGGGAAGGGGGTGGGGGGGTATTGTTTGCCATTGTTTTCATCTTTGTTTTGCAGATTCTGAAGCTTGTTCATGTTGAAACCACATCCTGTAAAACAGAGCTTCACAATTGGCTAATTAAGTATGCATTCCACTCAACTAGCATATATCTGTACCAAGCAAGTGCACAAACTCAATGAAACACATGTGTTCCACACAGTATGCATAGAGCGCATATGCACAGCGGTGTTCCGACACAACAGCACAGTATTTAATAAATACATCTATTTCTTCTGGATTATCTTACAGGCAAAACTGTAAAAGAGAGCCAGGACATGTTGGTGAACAAGATTGTGTTATTAGAAGAAGATTGTATTATTTTCTGAAGTCTTTTTTATTTCTGTTATTGTGCACTAACTATTTTCATAAATCTTAGACCGGCGTACAATACCATACAGGTTTCTCTCATTTACTTTAATAAATATTTCATAATTTATAAAGACTGACTGTCTGTTCTCTGAAGTTTTCTAGCATTAGATGAGTGTATGAGAGTAAGGGATGGGTTACATTACACAGAACAGTACAAAACATGCATTACTGTAGCACTAGGTTTGGAATACTGTGCATTGAAATTAGGTTAAAGACAGACTAGCACCACCTATAATTACTGCAAAATACTATGGCAGTGGCATAACACCTTATGAGATTGCTTCTTCCAGCAAGGTAGACTGGTTAAAACGAATGATTGACCACTACTTTGATATGAATGGCTTTTGAATGTGTCTTTGTTCTTGAAGAAACATTCTCACAATAGATTTCCATCAACAAGTTTTGATTGATAATTTGCATGGTGCTAAATCAATGAACGCTAGAAGCTTGATATTAAGTGTACCAAATCTATCTGATTTTACCTACTTTAATATACTTTGCATGCTGTTATCTCTATATTTTACCAAGTAATTGGACTGAAACAATAGTGTTCTACTTTCAAATCTTTGAAATCAAAGTAGAATTATTTCAGCTACACAGTTGAATCCGTGCTTTGGATTGTATTATCATTCAAGCATGGATTTATGAAGCATAGGTCATGCCAAACTAACCTTATTTGTTTCTTTGAGGAGGTAATTAGGAATTTAGACCAAGGTAATGCAGTTGATGTGGTCTACTTAGATTTTGCAAAGGCTTTTGATACGGATTCACACAAGAGGTTGGTGTACAAAATAAAGAAAATTGGACTTAGTAATAATATATGCACCTGGATTGAAAACTGGTTAAAGGACAGACAACAGAGGGTTGTCATAAATGGAACTTTTCAGGTTGGGCTAAAGTCTTGAGTGGAGTACCTCAGGGATCAGTACTGGGACCCTGCTTTTTAACTTGTTTATTAATGATCTTGAGGTTGGCATCTAGAGCAAAGTCTCCATCTTTGCTGATGATACTAAATTGTGTAAGGTAATCGAATCAGAGCAGGATTTAATTTCTCTTCAGAAGGACTTGGAGAGACTAGAAACGTGGGCAGGTAAATGGCAGATGAGGTTTAATACAGATAAATGTAAGGTTATGCATTTGGGATGCAAGAATAAAAAGGCGAATTACACATTAAATGGGGATACAGTGGGGGAATCCTTGATGGAGAAGGATGTAGGAGTGCTTGTAGACAGAAGGCATAGCAATAGTGCCCAAAGTCATGCAGTAGCTGCAAAGGCAAACAAGATCTTATCTTGCATCAAACGGGCAATGGATGGAAGGGAAGTAAACATAATTATGCCTCTTTACAAAGCATTAGTAAGAACATATCTTGAATATGGAGTATAATTTTGGGCACCGATCCTAAGAAAAGACATTATGGACAAATTAATAAAAGGGATGGACAATCTAACTTATGAGGAGAGGCTAGCTAAATAAGATGTATTTACATTAGAAAAGAGGCGTCTAAGAGGGGATATGATAGCTATATACAAATATATTCGGGGACAATACAAGGAGCGTTCAAAAGAACTATTCATCCCAAGGGCAGTACAATGGACTCGGGGGCATCCCTTAAGGTTGGAGGAAAGGAGATATCACAGCAACAAAGGTGTGATGACTCAGGAGATTCCTTCCTCTTCCTCTTCCTCTCCCTCTCTCCCATCTCCCGTTATCCTTTCTGCCCCTTCTCACTCCTCTCCTTCACCGTCTACCTCTCTCCCCTTGCCGCAGCGCGTTCCCCGCAGGTCTCGCGTACCCACGCGTTCCCACAGTCCCTGCCGTAATCCTCCCCACTCCCTCTCCCCCGCGGTAGCTCCTTTACCTTCCCCTGTGGTGCCATCCGTCACGTTACCTCCTCCACCTGTGCTGCCCGGCGTTCCGCGTGCCTGGTGACACGTCTGGTGCGCGCGCCCCCTCAGCCCATGGGGGACGCGTGTGCATGCTCCTCTCTGCCCTTGCTGGCCATCGCACGGGCACAGGCCTCGCCCGCGTTTCCCTCTGCTTGGCTCCGTCCCTCTCCTGCTGCCTTTCCGTGCGGGCCGCGCCTGTGTTACAGTCTGTGCACGCGCATGCCCAGTTTACAGGGGCCACGCGCACCGACTCTCCTTATCAGGATTTCCCTGTCTCCGCGCCCCAAGCTGTTCAGGCCATTCCCATGACTGCCCCTTCTGTCTCCTCCTCTTCTCTCCTTGACCTATCTCTTGCTTCTCCCACTTCTCTCTCTACTCCTCCCCTCTCTACCATTGGTGCACCTCCCTTTATAATCCCTGTCTGTCCACCTCTTCCTCGCTCTGCATAGTTCCTGTTTCCCTGTGTGTACCTTTCCTATGCTGTGCTCCCTCTGTGCTCCTGTGAATACCTGCTCCTGTGTTACTTTGGATTTCCCTGGCTTTGACCCCTGCTCCCCTTGGACTACTCTGCTCTCTGGTAACCCCTTGAACCCTGCTACGCATACGACTTCGCTGACCTCTGGCTTCCTAGGACCTGGCTTGCTCTCTGATGACTCTACTCTCTGGATCCCCTGAACATTGGCAAATGGACACGACTATTCTCACGGACACTCCCCAAGCGTTGCAAGTATATGCTAACAACTCTTTCAACAGGCCCAGCAACGCTATACCACACTCCGGGCTTGCTCCCACTGCTGTGGGTGTGTGGTATCATACCGTTCCCACCTCAGTACTGGGGTCTAGCTTGGTCTGCGGGCATACAGGCGTGACAAAAGGAAAGGGTTCTTTACAGTAAGGGCAGTTAAAATGTGGAATTTATTACCCATGGAGACTGTGATGGCAGATACAATAGTGTATAAACAATAATAGACAGCACTCTAAAATATGAATACAAAAATCATGACGTACAGGATTCAAACGGAACAAAGTGGGCCCAAACAACCCCACTGAAGATCATATTAACCAAAACAAGGGCTCCAGCACACACTGATTAATAGAGAAAATGAAAGAGTCACGGAATAAGCCAAAAATTTAATAGCGGTAATACTGTAATAGAACAATAGGTATGACACAAATATGGAAATGCTACACGACTATAAATGCAGAATATATGGACCTTAAAAAGCACAAGAGTAGGGGGAGAGACACAGGAAAGGGGAGTGGGGGAAAAAACACTAAACGAAAAATTGCAAATAAATAAACATAGAATAAGACAATGGGGGAGGGTATACAACGGTTTGAGTTTGTATACACTCTTGCATATACTGTGGACTTTTGACCAAGGCTTGATTCTGAGCTAATTCTTATTTGGCTACTTTGTGTCTTGTAGGGGGGATAGGGTTGAGGGAAGTACCTTGTGGTTCCGTTGAACCCAATGGAACGGGCCTGAGGAAAGGGTTGTTACCCTGAAACGTTGCTCCTCTTACCCTCCCCCATTGTCTTATTCTATGTATATTTGTTTGCAGTTTTTCCTTTAGTGTTTTTTTCCCCACTCCCCTTCCCTGTGTCTCTCCCCCCTACTCTTGTGCTTTTTAAGATCCATATATTCTGCATTTATAGTCGTGTAGCATTTCCATATTTGTGTGATACCTATTGTTCTATTATTACCGCTATTACATTTTTGGCTTATTCTGTGACTCTTTCATTTTCTCTATTAATCAGTGTGTGCTGGAGCCCTTGTTTTGGCAGATACAATAGATTTTTTTTAAAAAAGGTTGGACATCTTTTTAGATGGGAAAGGTATACAGGGATATACCAAATAAGTATATATGGGAAGGATGTTGATCCAGGGATTAATCCGATTGCCAATTCTTGTAGTCAGGAAGGAATTTATTTTCCCCCTTATGAGATATCATTGGATGATGTGACTCTGTGGTTTTGTTTCCCTTCCTTTGGATCAATAAGTATAGATATATGATAAAATATCTGTTGTCTAAATTTAGCATAGGTTGAACTTGATGGACGGAAGTCTTTTTTCAACCTCATCTACTATGTAACTATGTAACTATGTAACTATGTTACAATGATTTATTGTTTTTCAGTGCAAGAAGCTAATTTAATTTTTGTTAAATTAATGATAATTTAATATACAAATGAGTAAGCATATCTACAAGTTTTCTTCTTAAATATGTAATATATCATTTTTTTTTCATTTATTGCCCTTCTTATTTACCAATTCCTTATCTACATCATCTACCTAGATTATTATCTGGATTTTTTACATCTGTTTTAAACTCATTGAATCTTTTATAAATCAGTTTAACTGACCCGGGGAAGATAGAATTCTCGAAAGCTTGCCTTATAATATCATGATGTATTAGTACTCATTTACTCGGCACTATCGCAACTGCACTAACATGGATATTTCTATTTTATTCATGATGGAAAATACCGCATATAACCACATGAAAAAGCAACTGACCAAACTGATTACAAAGGAAAGAAAACTAAATCGCGACATCTACTTCCTATCAGAAGGCAAGAGAGAGAACCCCTTTCAATAAAGCACAATTCACATTACGCTGAACAACTCTACATATGCACCAATGAGAAACAGAGAAATTAAATAATTTATCAACTACTGTATATGTGTCAGGCATAAACTGGTAGGGCTCCATGTTATAAGGGATTTGAAGCAAAAGGTGACACTGTGTGCTTATTTGCATGTAATTTCCCAGAATACCTAGCTGCAGTGAATGCATTGTATGCTAGGAGATAATGGTGAAAATCTGGGCTGCAGACCTGTCATAGACATGTGAATGTACTCACAAGGGATATTTTCATACAGTATGCTATCAACTATATGGAAAGAAACATACTGTATATTAAAATGTCACAAACTAACAATACTCAAAACCCTGCTAATACAAAGTATTGCAAATACTAATCAACTGGAAAATGATATGCAAACTCAGCACAAGAAACTACAGTGGAATTTAATAAAAAAAAGAAACAGAACGAAATACAATGCCTTTCTAGGTATGACAGCAGATCATAGACACAATATACAGTACGGTATTTCACACAAACACAATGCCAATTAACTTTACTACTACGAATCAACACTCTGGTTTCGCTTTCAGTCTCTGCTGAAGAGCAGTACGCCGATTGACTTATTCACTCTTTATATGCTCAATCTTTGCCTCTGCAATTTAGCTGAGCATAACAGTTTGTACCGTGTGATGTTGTGCTGGTCGCAAGCACTCTATTATCCCTTGTCCTGCCTTGCCTTGCTGTGCTTTGTCTTTCTTGCTGCTCACCTGGACCTTTGCCATGGATTTACCTACTACCTTCCAGTCTCCTACCCTCGACCATGGCTTTGATTCCTATTACGATAACTTCTACTACCCTTGACCTCGGCTACGTGATCCCTATTTCTCTCACCTCTCCAGCCCTGACCCGGCTACCCACGACTACGCATCTGCATTCCGAATGCAACTTCGCGGCTTCAGTTCGGTGTTTCTATATTCCCACCTCAGCCTCGTGGTTCAGTCCAGTTTGTGGAGAGCACCCGTTACACACTATCAGCTTCATACAAGATACAACAGACTTTCTCAGTAAACTGAACAACATCAAACAACTACCGTCCAACACACTATTAGATACCATGGATGTAGAATCCCTATACAGTAACATCCCCACAAGGATGGCACTGAGACAGCCTAACAATTCCTTGCAACAACTCCCATGGATCATAAAAACAGTGCTGAAGTAATTACCAAACTGATAGAATTCATCCTCACACAAAACTATTTCAGCATCAACAAGGCAATGTACCTACAGTACAACTAATGGGGACTGCAATTGGCACCAGGATGGCACCGCAATATGCTAATCTTTTTATGGCTAATCTTGAACAGAGATTCCAAACCACATTCCTGCATACTTACAAATATTACAGATATATTGATGATCTGTTTATTAAATGGATGGAGGGGGAAAAAAATCTAAAACAATTTCACAAGTCCTTCAATTCATTCCATTCATCTATTAAGATCAAATAGGTTATTCAGCAAACCTATATACACTATTGCCCATTGTATGTTGGCCAATCATTTGTTACCTTTGATTGTATTAATCTGTGCACATCTTCAATTGTTGTTATATGTTGACTCAGACTTGCATATATATTCCTTATAGTTAGGTCTGTATGAAACTCTTATGATATTTAACCAGCCTTTCTGAGTGATAGGCGGCTGATCACATGCCTCCACACTCAAGGGTTAGCTTACATACTCATGTATACTATATACTAGCATAAAGTATTACCTTTGTGCTAGTGTATAGTTTACCTACTACATGTAATAGAGGTTTTTTTTAATTAATCAGTGAGGTTTCTCAGCTTAAATTTCTGTCTCAGGGACACTGTGGACAATTGTAATTGTTATTCGTTTTGTGTGATGTACTTAATAAATTTGATACTTTTGTCTGCTAGAGTGCTATAGCTGGAATACTTTTTTCTTCTCGTTTACACATATCCCTAGCACCATCAGTAGTGTATACTATTCACACTTAATAAACTGATTTTAGCACATGTTATTGGTGGTCTGTTGCAGGCTTTTTTCTGTGTTTCATATATGTATGTATGTACAGTACTATATGTATATCTTTATTTATATAGCACCCTCCAGATACATAGCGCTTCACAGCAGTAATACACGTGACATATAATATAACATATAGTAAGAATAAGCATTTAATTCATGAAAGTAACAATAGAAAAGTGAGTCCCTGCCCTTAAGAGCTTATAATCTAAATGGTAATAAGGGAGAATTTACAGATACAGTAGGGGGGTGTTATGGTAAGTGCATCTGCAAGGGGTCAAGGTCAGTGAGTCTTAGTTGTATAGGTTTATCCAGCGGAGCTACCCATATGCTTCGTGGAGAGAGAGGGTGCCAGTAGGATATTAAGGAGGACATTCCAGAGGTGTGGGTCAGTGAGTTGGAAAGGATTTGGACAGGACGGGCCATTTGATACAAAAGGGATAGACAGAAGACATCCTTGAGCATAACGCAAGAATTGGGCAGGTGAATAGTGAGAAATTAGGGCTGAGATGAAAGGAGGGGCAGAAGAGTGTATAGCCTTAAAAGTGAGGAGGAGAATTTTGCAAGTGATACAGAGTTTAATAGGAAGCCAAGAGAGGGATTTCAGCAGGGGAGACTCTGAGAAAGATTTAGGAGAGAGAAAAGTGATTCTACAAGCATGGTTTAGAATAGGTTTTAGGAGAGACAAATGAGAGGCAAGAAGGCCAGACAGTAGAAGATTACAATAGTTGAGATGGGAGAGAACGAATGTCAAGATCCCACAGCCTTTCCCAAACATAGAAGATCCAATATTAAAGGATCATACTGATTCACATCCAGGAATGTGGTATATATGATTCAATGCAGCAAATGTGACCAAGTATATTGCTAGAGATGGGTGGAACTGGCAAAATTTATTTGTGGTGGTGAAGGGGTACCCAAGCCAATAATAAAGGTATAATGCCCGGCTGGGTAACCCTGAGCCATATTGGGGAATTGTAGATTGCCAGCTCTGCAACCCAGTAATGGCAGTAACACTGTGATTATAATAAAAATGTCTGTGTGTCCCACCAGGTGGCGAGCATAATGACATTTCTAAATATAATGTATAACCGTAGCAGTGTTTCCCTGTAAACCGTGCAAAGGAAAAATGGTTTTAAAACCCAGCAGCTAACAGCATAGCAAGCGGCGTGTAGTTAAATTCTGCTAGGAAGCTCCTAGCGTGCTGAGATTTTGCAATTTTTTTAAAGTTATCTAAAAATTGATGAATGAAAGTCCCGTATTTAATTGTTCCAACAGTATAGGCATAAGGGGATTTTGATTCAGATGGCCGGAACAGAGAAAACACTGAATTTGTAATCACTGTACTTCAGAAATGCATAGCAGGAAATTCCTGCGAGGTGAGCGACGCATATTTAGCCCGGACTTCTAAGACACCCCGCTGGCTCAGAGCCAAGATGTCTGAAAAAGTCCAGAGTTAAAAGGCTTCAACCGACTAAGGTGTTAAGTGGGGAAGGGTAATGCAAGTATCCCCATCTTAGTAATTGTCCAGGCAAATGGGCCAGATGTTCGTCCAGCTCAGACAAAATGTTGCAGGTAAGGGGGACGGGTCTGGTATGCTAAGCAGCAAACTTGCAAGGTTCACACATGCCCTAAGCAAACTAAGAAGCCCTCTGCCAGGTTTTGCCAAGTATGGGCAACTCTGGGATAGGTGGGAATATTTGTTCTCACGGAGATATTGGCGGACGAGGTTAAAGATAGGGGTTTTTACTGCATAAGAATCCCTGCAGCCGATCGGGAGTCAGTTCCATCTAAGCTTGACTTGAAACTTTTTACCATCGTAACCCAAGTCAAGTGTTCGTAAGAACTAAGGATTTCAGAAGCAATTCTACGGCGGTAGAACAAAGAAAGTAGCACCGGCGGAGAAACAACGGTTGCGAGAGGCACCACTGTCCAAAGACTGGTTTCGGCTCTGTTTCTGCACAACTCCCGCTCCTCGGAAATTGTGCCTAGAAACTGTATTTCTAAAGATTTCATTTTGGGAATAGAAGATTTCGTTTTACCCCATCCCAGTAATTCATGTGTTTTTTGTAAACTAATGTGTGTATAGTCATTTCTGTAAATAAATCACAATTTATTTTATCTCTTGCTTTGCTCAAAGGATCCGGGTATTAAGGTGTTAAAAGTGCTGGTCTCCCGTGACAAAGTTTCCAGGGTTTTCCCTTCAAAACACGTTCCGCAGTACAAAATCTGTCTGGGGATTGCGTATTAAACAATCCAAGCGGATGAATCTGAATCCCCAATTGGATACAATTCGGGTGGATTGTTAAGAATCCGCATTCATATTCCCTATTGAATCCGAAATCCGCACCGTGAATTGTTAAAAATCTGCACACTCTCCTCAGATTTAATCTGAGTGTGGATTAATAATAACCTGACTGTGTATTATTAATCCGCTATGTCGATTGTCAGTGATAGAAAAAAATTCAAAAAAATCGGATTGGCCTTTTTGGGACTGATCCACGGAATTCCGCTGGCCAAACAAACCGGCCCATCCAAGGCGGCTCCAAATCAGCCAAAAAAAGGGTTGCCCATCTCTAGATTTTGCATTGGTTACATACGCCCATAACATATATTTTCTTTAACTGTGCATGCAATGTCGTGTATATAATATATACCCTGTTCATTTATTCAACTGTATTTGTAACCATGTATTATTTGTCTTAACTCTGTGCCCAGGACATACTTGAAAACAAGAGGTAACTCTCAATGTATTAGTTCCTGGTAAAATATTTTATAAATAAATAAATTGGTGAAACCAGCCAAAAACTTAAATCTACAATAAATCTATACAGACACACAATAACACACCATGAAGAAGGAAGATATTGCACTCCAGTGGGACATCACTTCTCACAGCCAGATCATTCCATAAATGAATTAAAAATCTAAATCCTCAATGGAATTTTTAAAAGCACTTAAGATCGGAAAACATCTGAACTCAAAATGATAATGCTATTTGACACTACAGAACAAATAAGTACAGTACTTTATGCTGATTTGAGGTTTCTTTCAAATGATCATCATTTTTTTTCATTTTCTCCCTGCCTCTGTTCATTTTACAGTTCTGCCTGTCCCCACCCCCCCATTGCATCCCCACCCCCACACTGCTGATGAATGATTGGTCCTAAATCTCACTCTCCCTTTCACCCTACTTACCAATTCCTTCTCTACATCATCTGCCTGATATTGTTATATGGATTTCTACTAAAATCCTATTGCTAATTGATTCTCGATACCAAGCCTGTCAAATTCAAAATAGCATGGAGACCAATTCTTTACCCCGACTTCAAGACTCGGGTTGCACCATCAAAGCTGCAGAAGGCAAAAATAAAACTACTGTGTAATCTACTTTTTAACATTAGTTTGTTGAGATTTCCTTATTAAAAATATGTAAACATCACAAGTATCCCTCCCCCTATTCACCGCCACTTCCCCCTCACCTCTCCCCTCTATCCCCCTCCCCATCATCCCTCTCTTCCCCACCACCTCTTCCCCTCTCCCCAGCACACCACTCCCCCTCTCCCCAGCACCCCATTTCTCCACTATCCACCTCTACCCAGCACCTCTCTCCCTCCCTCCATCCATCACTCCTTTCTCTCTCCTTGCTTTTTCCCACTTTGGTGAAGGGTGGTGTTTGATCTCCCCTACACCCAATTCCTCCAGACTCACCTTCTCTTACTCTGGGTTCCAGCGCAGAGTCTGTCTGGATGCCTGATGTGGATTGTCTGCTGAGCGGGTGTAGGCTGCATGGCAACACCTTGTGGGCTTTGTGTTTGACAGCCCTGCTCTATACTAGAATTATAGTGGGAAAATGCTTGTACATCAAAATATTTGTGCTAAAAAAAGAATTACAAACCTTGAAAAACTGCATCATATGAAGATAGAGATGGGCACATTTTTGGGGAGAATTTCGACCTGCAGCGGATCTGTTGGTTTCTTTGGTTTGCAGGTATCAGTGGATCAATCTTAAAAAGTGCAATTCGCGTTTTACAGATTTTTTATTATTATTACCAATTCACTCTGCGTATTCCGCAATACATCAATGGATTTATAGAATCAGATTCAACAAATCCATTCAAGGGTTGTATCCATTGGCGGTTTTTGATGAATCCGTGCAGATTAAAACTGACCAAATCCATTGCAGATTTTACACCGCAAAATGGATTTTTGGGGGAAAATCTGGGGAAAGGATTTGGACAGATTCGCCTTCTCTACTTGAAGGTATTTATTTTATAGTATAGTATACAAAATAATGTAATATTTATTATTGCCATGCTATGAAAAACATTTTTGGCTGATACATAGGAACTTCATTATTTGTCAACAATAGACTTTTTATTATTTATGCCAGGTTCAACTTGGAGTACAATTTTAACAAGGTTAAACCATTTGTTGGGGGCAGAGAGATACAATCTCTTTTTTAGTGCATACCATATATATGTGTGTTATGAGCATCTCATTTGTGAGCGCTAATATACAGGACTTAACTAAAGAAATATTTTACATTTTAGC
This sequence comes from Ascaphus truei, assembly GCF_040206685.1. Taxonomy (NCBI): domain Eukaryota; kingdom Metazoa; phylum Chordata; class Amphibia; order Anura; family Ascaphidae; genus Ascaphus; species Ascaphus truei. Next base: position 249,776,949 of record NC_134484.1, on the reverse strand, counting down.
CACGCACCGAGGGAAAAACTGTTTCGGTTTATAGACAACAAAAGTGCAATACAATTTGTGATTTCTGTGTTGCATTAATTATGCCAAAATTTTAATTTACGATGAGTACATAGTGCCACAATAGGTATATTTAGGCATGATAGATCTACTAAAAATGAAACATACAACAAGCTTTCTTTTTACAGCAATTTGCAATCTGACAAATAAGGAGCATACTTATTTCTATAAACACATAAGATCTTCTAAATAAACTATATATAAGGCCTGAGGATTTAAATTGCACAATTACTGGGTTCTTCTTACTACAAATGACTTGCTAAGCATGGTTATATGTTAATTTTAAATGACAATGTGTGATTATGAGGTTAATATGTTCGTCTGACACCTTCCATGTATACAATACTTTCAGTGTATGAGTGTATCATTTACATATTTGAGAAATGCTCGCGCAATAGCTCTCTGATTATACAGTGAGTCAGTGCATAGAGACACTACACGTGTTTGAAATATAATTTCTATTCTCTATGTTTTAGATAATATTAGCCCACTATATATATTGTAAGGGCAGATACAACATTGCATGAGCAATATATTTGCACTGTAGAAAGACTGTATAATGGATTATTGATAAGACAGGATGTTATGGCGATTTTTTACATGACCAACAACAACTAACGTTGTGCTTTAATAAGCTTAAAAGGTTCTAAGGGCTGGTCATGGATATTTATACAAGTTCCCTTCATAACAAATTTTTATATATTGATTATTAAAAGGTTTTTAACCCACATTTTCAATCTACTCATTACATTTATACGACTGCATTCACTGGGGTTTCTTTTCTCTCTTTTGCTTTTTATAACTGGTAAGACTAAACTTTTTGTTTTTGAAGTAGTGATTATAGAATAAGTTAGAAGACAAGTAATATAATGAGATGTATACAATTCTACATCAGTTTGTCATTTTCGTGTTCATTTTATTTTTATTTAAAATTACCATATGTATCACCATGTATCCACCCCCCTCCCCCCAGGGAGATTGTCACGGGGGACCAGGTACTTACACATTTAAAACCGGGATCGTATCACCGAGCAAAGCCAAGAAATAAAATTAATTGTAATTTATTCCATAGAAACAGGCAAACACACATTGAATTACAATAGGCGGAATAAAAATACACTTACTGGGGGTTAGGGTTGGAACACTGACATTCCTAGTTGAAATAAAGTCTTTAAATTACTAACAAATCTACGTAAGTACCAGCACTCTCTGTCTAATGGCTAAATGCCGAAAACAGTTGTAATGCAGAAACTACATTTAATAATAAAACAGAAATAAGTCAAATGTGTTAGCCTACACTGCATGATGGCTATCTATTTTCAGGGGTGTCTGATTTGACCAGTGATAGGGGAAGGACGGCTAAGGAAAGTACCTCTGGGACCATTTGGACCAGGGGGAATGGGCCAGATGAAGCGGTAGTCCCTCGAAATGGCCCCCCTAGCATACTTTCCATTCTCTGTTTTTTGTGTATATTCCTTGTGTTTCATGTTTTTTCCCCTTTTCCTTTTTTCCCCCCACCCCTCACTTTGTGACATGCCCATTTGTGACACTGGTTTCTGCAAACACATTTGATTTATTTCTGGTTTGTTTTATTATTAAATGTAATTTCTGCATTACAACTGTTTTCATCATTTAGCCATTAGACAGTGAGTGCTGGTACTTATGTAGATTTCTTAGTACTATACAGGGGAATAAGGGTCTCCTTTTGTTCCGTGCACCATGCAATTGCATAAATTTAACACTATCAGTGTGCTTTTTATCGTCCCTCTTTCTCCTTAAAGTCTGTAAATAGTCCGTTAGTTGACCGGGACTTAGCCCAAAAGGTTCTGGAGCCCAAATCGGCATGGGCCTCCAGTAGCTCCTGCACTTTCCACTCCAAATGGTACTGAAAGTCTGATGTAGGAACTTTTCTGCTTAAAGTCCTGTAGCTGTTTCCTTGATGTCTCCGCAAGGCTTCTATGGTCTTGGAGTCACTTAGAACTCCTAGGACTTAGGATCTTGAGAACTTGGAAATCTTGACAAAAACATTTTATCCCATTGAATCACTGGGGAAAACCTCCTCTCTGGGCTGGCTGCCCTCTTTTTTTAAAACCTTTTCAAAGTCATTCTTGCAGTATTACAGCCAATCTGCAGTATGGAAACTTCATCTCTAGCTACTCACACACTTTACCAGGTTTGTGAAACCTGGCACCTCTAGCTTCAGCATGGCACTGGGCATGTGTGACAAAACACCATCTTACTTATTTGTTATGCTTAGCTCCTGCATGGCTGGGGCCTCTCTGTCTAGGGAGGTGACAGTTTGCCAGGATTGCCTGTATTTACACAACACCCCCCCCCCCCGTCTTGCAGGACAAAGGCTCTGCCTGACTTAATGTATAAAGTTTAAACATATTTTAAAACAGTGCTGCTTAATAAAATATACTTTCGAAGTCACGTGATGACGGGGGGGTGAATGGCTGCTTAGTACCTGATCTCCATTCCCACCGGCACTAGTTATTTAAATAACTGCAGCAAAATCGCGACAACAGCAACACAACCAGCAGTAAAGAATCTCTAAATATACCAGGATGGCATCTAACAAAACAGTTCGAAGAAAAACTCAGACAGTCTCTACTTATTTCAAAAAAGGAGAGGCAGCACAGGGAGACAGGCCTGAGTCCCCTGCACAACCCATCATGGCAGACCCTGAGGGAGAAAATGCAATCACTACAGCGGACGACATGGAGTTTATGAGGCGCAAGGATATGAAAGCCTTCTGCGCTGAAATGAAGCAATTTTTTAAAACAGAACTTTGGGCTCTCAGGAAAGATATTGATGCCATAGGTGAGCGGACAAATTCCCTGGAGGTTAAGTCTGATGAGACCGTCACTGCACTAGCACAAACCCAGAAACAAGTGACTAAGCTGGGGGACCAGGTCAGATTCCTAGAGGAAAAGATTGAGGACTCTGAGAACAAGGACAGAAGAAGTAATATCCGTCTAAGGGGGGTCCCTTAGACTGTCACCGACCCAGAGGAATTTGCCACCAAGTGGCTAGAACAACTCTTCCCTGACAGAACGGACCGTGAGCTCCTGTTAGACAGATGTGCCCTGAGAGGGAGACCACAGACAGGGGATCCCCCAAGAGACATTGTTATCAGGTTCCACCATTACCGCACAAAAGAGGAGGTCTGCAGGATCTCACGGGACACAAAACATATGGAGTTTGATAAAGTGAGATTCCAGGTGTTCCAAGACCTGTCCCCTGCCACACTGGCCAAAAGAAAATCCCTAGCCCCCATTACAAAAATTCTGAGGGACCAGCAGATTAGATACCGGTGGCTATTCCCATGTGCACTAATGGTGCTGCGGAATGGGGTAGCACATACCTTGAGACACCTGGAGGACGGCGAGGGATTCCTCGGCAAGTTGGGCGCAGGGGGAAGCTGGGCGCAGGGGGAGCGGCGGAGGTCTTGCGGGCAATCCCACGAGCAGAAGCAGGAGACGCGGACGTACCCTTGCCCACATGGAGCAAAGCGGGGGCTCTGCAGTCGGCGGCAGGAGCAACGGGATCAGCGGTGGCCCATAACTGAGTTCTCACCCCATGAAATTTGGAATTGCTCAAGCAAAGAAATAATCATATAAAAGGGATCCCTTTTGGTGTTCAGAACCTTCATCATGTCATTTTGCCTTTTCGTTTTACCTTCCAGCTGGGGTGTTTCAGCTGCAGTGCCTTGCTTCACCCAGAGGGAGGCATCGTGAGCGCGTCCTCCGGAGACCCAGCTACCCCCCAGACCCTGCGGCTGCCCTCCTGGTCTCGAGCGGGTCCATCGCTGAATTTTGGAGGGCAGCCATATTGCCTCTATCCTTCCCTGTGCTCGGCGGGAGCGGCTCCGACTTTCACGGGCTTTGCCGCTGATGTCACTGCCGGGCGATGGGCCAGGGGCCGCTCTCTCGCGAGAGGACGGCGCGGCCCCACGTGACTGCCCACATAACAGGGAGATTCTGTCCGCGATGCAGGGGGGGGTCGCTTCCCGGGGCCTGGGGACGCAGAGAGGGGGAATGGAGAGAGGGGAGGATGAGATCGGAAGGGTGGAGGGAGAGGAAGATGAACACGGAAGTGTGGGGGGGAGAGGAGGAGGATAATGATAGGGTGGGGGGAGGATGAGGATGATAGGGGGGAGGATGAGGATGATAATGAGAGGGGGAGGATGAGGATGAAAGGGGGAAGGATGAACATGAAAGGGGGGGGAGGATGAACATGAAAGGGGGGGAGGATGAACATGAAAGGGGGCGAGGATGAAGATGAAAGGGGGGGGAGGATGAAGATGAAAGGGGGGGAGGATGAAGATGAAAGAGGGGGAGGACGATGAAGGAAAGGGGGGGACGATGATGGAAAGGGGGGGAGGATGATGATGAAAGGGGTGGAGGATGATGATGAAAGGGGAGGAGGAGGATAATGAAGGGGGGGGAGGATGATAATGAAAGGGGGGGTGGAGGATGATAATGAAAGGGGAGGGGAAGAGGAGGATGATAAAGAAAGTGGGGGGGAGGATGGTAAAAGAAAGTGGGGAGGGAAGACACAAAGAAGGGAGGGGGAGGATATAAAGAAAGTGGAGGAGGAAATAAAGAAAGGGGGGGGGGGAATAAAGAAAGGAGGGGGGGAGGAGATAAAGAAAAGGGGGGGAGAATATAAAGAAAGGGGGGTGGAGGATATAAAGAACGGGGGGTGGAGGATATAAAGAAAGGGGGGGAGGATATAAAGAAATGGGGGTAAGATAAAGAAATGAGGGTGATAAAAGAAGGGGGGGGGATAACGAAAGAGGGGGTAAAGAAAGATTCAATTTACTTGTCACCATCTGACGTTGAGCCCTTCCCAATAAAGTTTCAATGAGGCTCTGTATGTTATGTTATATGTATGTTAGATGGTATACAATATCTGTTGCATCTGTTGTATAGGTTATAGGTTATATATGTTATTTATGGTTCATATGTTATATAGGGTTAATAGGTTAAATATGTTAAATATGTTCATTATAGCATTAAATAATTGGGTTCATTCAAATGCTGGGTATAGGCATGTATGTGTGTATATATATATATAGATATATGTATATAGGTATGTATGTGTATGGATATATGGATATGCACTCACTAAAACTTAGGTACTGCTGTAAGTCGTTATAAAGTTAAAAATCACGCTGCAGTTTAAGGTTAAGTTGGTTATCAGTTTTGCGCCGGTGGGATTCACCCACTATGTCGTACATATGTTCCTCACATAGGTCCCTGACGCATCAGGACCTTAAACAAGTCCCAGGGGTGTCGGTCCCGGGAAGGGACAGACGGCCGTTTTGGAAGGTCAGGCATACCGACCTGCCCATTGGGCATCAGACTCCCACTCGGGGGACCCCGAGGGGAGCTCTGGTTTTTCTTTTATTTTTTTCATTATTACAAAGCGATTTAACTTATGTTTCGAATTTTGCTTTACCCCTTATGTGTTTTCCCTTGTACTGTCTCCTCCCTCCCTACCCCTCCCAATCCTTTCCCCATCCGTCCGGGGAGCATGCCGACGTAGACGGAACACAAGAACTTTGCCGGATGGTAACACCAAAAGCGTCCGCCAGTTGAACAGGAGACAAAGTGGACAGGGTGAGTCATCAAACGTTAGCTTGTTACACTTCTCACACATTTAGTGATGGCGTTAACCCTTATATCACATAACGTTAAGGGCTTTAATAGCCCAACAAAGAGAAAAATAGCTTTCACTGACTATAAACGAAAACACGCAGATGTCCTAATGTTACAGGAGACTCATTTTAGCAAGACCAACGCGCCTAAATTCCTAGACAAAAACTCTGCCAAGTACTACCTTTCCTCCGCACCGGTTAAAAAACGTGGGGTGGCCATCTTGTTCCATAATAAAATCCCATATGTAGCCCAAACTATTAAAATAGATACAGAGGGACGTTTTGTTATACTAGTGGGCACGATACGGGAGCAATGCATCACAATAGCCACAATCTATGCCCCCTGCGAGCAGGACGCAGTCTTCTTTGAAGACTTTTTTCGGACTCTACGCACCGTCGCGAGGGGCGGCGTAATACTCGCAGGGGATATCAACATGGTCATGCAACCAAATCTAGACAGATCAGGGAATACGGGCACAGTACATAAAAAAGTGGGGACCTCTTTATGCAAGGGCCTCAAAGACAACCAACTGACTGACATATGGAGAGAACTTCACCCGACTGATAGGGACTATATGTTCTATTCCCACCCACATGGCTCCTACAGCAGAATCGATTACTTTTTCGTCTCTTGCCAACTGGTTCCTCTGGTCTCCCGAGCTGGGATCCATGATATCTCATGGTATGACCATGCACCGATATAGCTAAGGTGCGAGCACATCCGAACAGGCAGACCAGGAGCGAACTGGAAGCTCAACGAATCAATCCTAAAAATCCCTGAGATTAATGAGACAATACAGGAAGAAATAGTTCAATTCTTCCACACAAACACAGGCTCTGTAGATTCCCAGTTTGTATTATGGGAGGCTCACAAAGCGACGCTGAGGGGCATACTAATTAGCACTACAGCTAGGAGAAAACGGGAAAGAGACTCTAAAATTATGAAGCTTCAATCGAGATTACATTCCCTTACATCACACCATAAGAGTAACCCAGACCCGCAAACCCTACAAGAATTGAAAGATACCAATATTGAATTAAACATGTTGTTGACCTCCAGGGCAGATAACGCGCTGAGTTGGTCTAAGAGGAAATTTTACGAAAAAGCGAACAGGCCAGATACTATGCTGGCTCCAGCGTTAAGAGACAGACAAGTGAAGTTTAATATCCAAGCTATATGCTTAAAATCAGGCACCCCCACGGCCAACCCTAAGAAAATAGTAGAAGAATTTGGTTCGTTCTATGAAACATTATATAATGGAGAGAAAGTGGCACATAACGCTAAAACAAGCGAGAAGCTGAGAGATTTCTTAGCCAGCTCAAAACTAGGGAGATTGACAGAGGCAGAGAGAGAGGCCATGGGCGCTGATTTCTCTATAGAGGAGGTGTCACAAGCCATTAAGGAACTCAAACCCTCAAAAGCCCCAGGGCCAGATGGCTTCTCGGGGCTATACTATAAGAAATTTGCCAAAGTACAAGCCCCTAGGTTGCTCCACGTGTTCAATGCAATATTAGCAGGAGCCCCCATCCCCAGAGAGATGTTACAGGCGTCTATATCATTAATCCATAAACCAGGTAAAGATCCGCTGGACTGCAATAGTTATAGGCCCATATCCCTAATCAATACTGATATTAAAATATACGCTAAACTATTGGCCAATAGATTATGTCTAATCCTACCCAGACTTATACACCCAGATCAGGTCGGATTCATCAAAGGCAGACAGGCAGCGGACAATACCCGGCGATTTAGTGATCTGGTAGAATTGGCTACTAAAAATAACACACAAAGTATGCTGTTAAGTCTGGATGCAGAAAAAGCTTTTGATAGGATAGACTGGCCTTACCTGGAAGAGACGCTTGTGGCATTTGGCTTTGGGGATCAGGTGAGTAGAGCGATTCTCTCGCTGTACTCAAGACCTACCGCCAGGGTAATACATCAGGGCTTCCCATCTCTCCCCTTTCAAATTAAGAGCGGCACGAGACAGGGATGCCCATTATCCCCTCTTTTCTGTTCGCTCTATGTATAGAACCACTGGGGGCGCAAATTAGAGGCAACCTGGATATCTCAGGGTTAAACGTATATTCTCAAACACATAAAGCGGCCCTGTACGCAGATGATATCCTACTATTATCTCAAAGCCCCTCACCTCCTTGCCAAACCTATTGGATTTATTGGACAGATTCTCGAGCATTTCGGGATTTAAAATAAATCAAGCTAAATCTGAAGCCCTCAACATCAATCTCCCTAGACACGTAGAGAAGTTATTGCAACTGAATTTTAACTTCCACTGGAAACATAAATACATAAAATATCTAGGAGTCCACATAACCAAGAACACCAAAGACATCTACAATGCAAACTACCCCAACCTAATTCGGACGTTGATAGCTGACCTCCATAAATGGGCCTCTATACGAATATCCTGGATAGGTAGGATACATAGCGTCAAAATGAACCTACTCCCCCGTATCCTATACCTTTTCCAGACGTTACCAGTGCCACTCAGACTGAAGGATTTGCTCTCACTTCAGTCTGCAATCTCTAAATTTATCTGGGGAGGGAAAAATCCGAGAGTCAACAAATTAAATATGAAAAGATCTGTCCTAGCGGGGGGCTTAGCGGTACCCTGCCTGCTCTCATATTACAAAGCGGCTCAATTAAGCCAAATTGTTCAATGGCAATCCAGTCCACATTTAAAACGGTGGGTGGAATTAGAGAGTGCTGCCTGCGCTCCTTTGAAAATACGCAACTTGATTTGGCTACCTAAAACAGCACGACGATCTGCTGACATGCCGCTTTCCTCAATGACCAACTCGTTGTCTATCTGGGAGGCTAATAAGACTAAATATTCCCTCACAACGAGTAATTCATCAATATCCCCAATTTGGAACAATCCCAAGTTCGCTCCTGGCCTACTAGAGGGAGATGCATCAATGTGGAAACAAAAAGGTTACATATGGATCAAAGATCTGGAGGGGTACAATAGAAAGATTAAAATGTTTGATCATGTCAGACTAGAAAAAGGTATACCCCACTCAAAATTTTTTAGGTACCTCCAGCTCCGAGCATTTTATAACAAATTTGCCCCATACCCCCCCTTGACGACATTCGAAAAGCTCTGTCTGGCAGAGACCGACACAAAGGGACTCACATCACAATTGTACAAAGAAGTAGTTGATTCTGCGAGCTCTAGATAACAACCACCGTCATTTAGAACCCAATGGGAAAGAGACCTGAGAGTGACATTAGAAGATGACGAGTGGAACGCTATATATCTGGCCACGGCAAAAAGCTCCTTATGTACCACACTAAAGGAGAACGCATATAAGGTCCTAATGCGGTGGTACCTCACCACAATGAAATTAGCCAAGTTCGTGCCTGGATCCTCCTCGCTATGCCCCCGGCAGTGCGGAGGATCGGCCGATCTGTTACATATGCTGTGGTACTGCCCGCAGATCTCCCCACTATGGGAAGAAATTAGACATTGGATACAGAGGGTCTTCGACTTCACTATTCCCCCAGACCCATCGCTATTCCTCTTGAATAGACCACTAATGGGCCTGTCCAAAGCAAACAATAAACTAGTAGCACATTTTGCAATAGCCACGCGGAGCGAGATCGCAGCACTATGGAAACACCCCGACATTCCAAGCATCCCAAAGATTCTAAATCGATTGTGGTTTATCTGCCAGATGGAAAAGTTGACGAGTCTAGTCAACGACACTGGCACCAATTATCTCAAAGTATGGACGCCTTGGCTGGCGCAGACGGATATCCCCGCGGTTGAGAGGAACACAATCTGGCTGTGATAGATGCAGGTGCGTTCTCCTTTGGGAGTGGAGATTCAGCGCACGATGACTACACAGACAAATAGACAGAAAGCCTACAGAGGTGATAAACTGGAGAGGATGCAACCCACAAAGAACCTTACTAGGAACGATTGGGAGACCTAGCACGAGTGGATGCTCCTCTCTTGGCCGCGTTGCCCCTTACTCCCTCCCTACCCTCCCCATCCCTTCCTACCCTCCGCATCCCACCCTCCCCCTTTTGTTTGACTTTATTAATTTTTTGTTTTTTTTGTTTATCAAGTTGAATTAATCGTATTATGTAAAATATGTTATTATCTTTATTGCTAGTCCACCCAAAACAACCCGGTCGAGTAGGGCCCGAAAAACCGGGATATGTCTCACGAGCTGACATACGGTACTGTCTATAGCAGAGATTTACACTAAAAATGAATGTTAATGTATACTGTATTCTGTATCACTTGTTTGGAAAAACTACAATAAAATCTAAGTTAAAAAAAATAATAATATACTTTCATACATGTTGCTGCTAAAATGAGTTACAGTTCTGTGGTGTAGGAAATAGAGTGTAAACTAAACGGTTCCCCTTATACTAGGCATTATTTCTTATCCACAGCAAACGGGATCTTTAAACATTTTAACTTTACTTTGAAAACTTCCACAGCCTTATCTTAATAAACCCCTCTCAGCCTTATCCTTGGCTGGAGTATCCCCTAAACTCCTTATACCAGAGTTAGGGTGACCTGGGAAATAACTGGGCAGCCCCTCCTGTTATATTAGGGATGCCTTGACTGTTACAGGTACCCTTTTCCTCCTTTTACCTTTTCTGGTCTATGCTGAAGCAGGACCTCCTAGTGGTGAGTCGCAAGAATACTTTCGTGGTATAGTTTTGACTGGAGCACTGTGCTTCAGCATAGCCGGGAATCTAAGCTGATCCCTGGGTACGTTTTTGGGGTCTCCAGTAACTTTGAACAACACTTAATAGACGCAATCTGAAAGAAGTTTCTCCGTCAAACCTACCCTGAAACGCACAGCCTGGTCGTCTCCACTTGCTAGCACTCCTGAAAAGGGTAAAACATAAAAAATTGCAATTGTCACATATTTTATTACATGGTACAGTAACGCATGCACAATACACAGGTCCAAGAGCTGATGCTCTACGACCCCCAAACACAGTTAAGAAGTAACCAAGTGGGCTTAGCCTTTATTATAAAGCCTGTTACCCCGTCACCGAGATCTACTCTTCCTCGATAAGTGCCTCATTTTACCGGTGTGATGATGCATACCGGTAGGCTCACAGAAGGCTGAGTGCTCCATGGATGGTATTTGGGAGTATCAACAGGGCAGGTTCTCAGCATCTGGTCTCATAGTGCAGCACCACCATCTCATGGGGTTCCTGCCAGGGACGAAGTTTTCACCACAAGCACTCCTCCTTCATAAACACACAGGCAGGCAATGATACAACTGGTGTTTATTGAGCAGTCACATCATCCTGAAACCTCCCTTTTACCTGAATCAGACACCAGGGGCTTGAGGCCCCAAGAGCCTATCTTTAACCCACTTACCCCCTTATGGGGCAAGGTGGAATCACTAACACTCCACAGAGGGAGGAAAATAGAAAGAGAACATACACAATTTAGTGAAGTGACAACCTTTATACCTGGGGAGGGGTTTGTAACCCTGCCCTATAACAGGGAAGGTCAAGGTACTAACAGGCAACACATCACCTGCATGTGATCCAGTCAGTACCTTCTCAGGCATGACACTCCAAACTGCCATTAGGCCTGCACCTGAATATGGTAAGATTGTACCCTATCCAGTCTGCAACTTAAATGCTAAACCTCTGTGCAGGAGTTTAACCCCAACACTGACTGTTCCTATCAGGACTTATGTTAGGGCCAAAGAAAATGGTATAGCCAGGGGCACTAGGCTACACATCTCTGTGTTGGCATTAACTCATTTAATTAATGAAGGTTTTCTCAACACTGCTACAGTACACACCCCTGACATACATATTATGCTAGATCAACAATATTTGCTTGATCAACCTAAGTGTAACACAGGTTCCCCCACCCTCTGGGAGATTTCACTGTTACCTGGTGTTTTTGTCCTGCTCACCTGCTAGGCTTACAGGATACTGAGTGTCCGCCGATGTTAGTTGGGGATGAACAGGACAGGCTTTAGGATTCCTCTTAGTTCTTCATTTGGTGCAGCGCCTCCATCTCCAGCAGAATTGGGTGCAGTCCCTGCAGGGAACAGATACAAACCAGCGCCCGTAGTGATATAAGTCCAATAAGTCCAATGAATCCAAATGAGGGGAGATGGGAGAAAGAGTCCAAATGGTCCAATGAGCGGAGGTACTCCAATCAGGGGGTCCGTGACATGTGGACAGAGATAAAATAGATAATCATAGTGTAAACTGTATCAGTTAATGGGTTAAAACACTACACAAAAACAATAAAGTCAAAAAATCAACAACAGAAACATACACATAAAAAAATGAAGCTGAAATAAAAAACTATTTATTAAAACAAAGGAGCCTGCTGCAGCGGGTCATCAAGGGGTTAAAACCCAAAACCCTATTTACAGCAGGACCGGATAAATGAGCGTGTGAAAACCAAGCAGGAACGGATGCCAGATGTAGAGAAGGTCCTCCGTGGGCTCTCAGGTGTATAGTGTATGGCTCTGTTTCCCTCCGACTTGTAGAAAGTTCCCAAGATGGATGAAGGGGAAGGGGAGCTGCACACGTCTGATACAACCTCTCTCGCAATGACGTCATATCCTGCTAGGGTGGTCAGGAATGCTACACACAGCCAGCTCTCTCCAACACAAACCCTTTTGTACTCCCCCTGATTAATTGCAGACTCAGGCAGGAGTATAAAACAGGAACAGTTTTTTATTCTTCAAAATCATAGCAGTACAGAATGCCAACATGTACACTAGTTTCTCTATCTCTCTCTGGTTCCTGGAATCAACCTAAGGAGCTTGAGGCCCCAGTGGTCTAACCTTAGCTCCCATATTCCCTGGTGGAATATGGGGTAGCTGTTCCCACTCCCCCGAAGGAGGGGATCTCTTCAGCACTGCACTAAATTTATATCTGCAGCCCCTTTTGTACCCAGGTGGAAGGTCCTACGTCTGAACCCCTAATAGGGCAGTACACAGGTCCTAGTCCCACTCTCCCCCCGCCCCCCCCGTTCTCACACAAGGGAGTTGCTTACTGCAGTGGAACCCAGATTAACCCTAACACTGCCTGCACTGGTACCAGGGTTTATATGTTAGGCAGGGAAGATTAGTAGCCAAGAGGATACATGGCTACATAAGCAACTTGACAACTACATTGTTTTCTGTTATATGACAAACATGGATGACTAATTGTTTTTAATCAAAAGTACTCATCAAATCATATTGCTGATTTGTTTTGCACAACACATCAAAAATATGTTGCCTGTCAATGTTTGCATGTAGTGGGAGTTGGTGGTACATTATACTTTTTAATGACTATATTTATTCAAAGATATGCCATTGGATATAGTTTTAAGATACTCAACATAAAATAATCACTGAATGTATGTACTGTATCGTCTGCATTTCAGTTTTGAAAATTTAGAAATAATTATGTGAACAATGGACAAAATATTAAATACAATATATATATAATATATATATAATACAATATATACACACACAGTAAATTGTAGGAAATATGGTATGTTTGTGGTTATTTTACATTTGGAAACATTAATCCTGTTAGACTTAAGTTTGGTGATGCAATTCGTGAGATGTAGCATTACGTTTCTACAATAGAGGGCACTGTGGCCTCAGCTTTGAAACATTTTAAGCCTTATGCTTCCTGTAACCACAGGCTTGATAAGAAACACAATTTTTATTTTTTTTCAAGACTGAGTGGAGTTCTTCACTTCTTTAACATAAACCAAATTGAAATTGGCAAAGTAAAAAAGTTAGCTTGTGTTTAATAAGAATTTCTCTTCTATGGGTTTATAAAAAAAAAAAAAAAAAAAAAAAGTTCTCATATTTGTTGGGGCCAATGTATAAAGTCTATTGCATTTGAAGGAAAACATTTCAAGAAAATGATGTTAATCCTCTCTGTATGTTGCTGCTTTGTGTGCACATTTTAACGGAGGTGAGGAGGGAATAAGGCTAATTACCACTGCTTTTCTACTTCGGGAGAACATTAAAAAAAAGACTGTCAGTACTAGTTCTGTCAACAACAGCGCAGAGACAAAGCAGTTTTTCGTTATTTAATTGCTGTTGTGAGCAGAAAAGATAATGAAATCTTGGCAGAATTCTATTATTAGATGTACTTTTCAATGAGCACAGCAGATTGTGGGGGGAAAAACCCAGTCAAAGGTGAGAAACATTGTTCCATGACAGTCTGTAATTTTACAATAAGAAATAAGTCAACTCTTTAAAGTCAGGCAAAGGCATATATTTCGCTTTAATGAGAATGTATTCAAATGTACACGTTCCAACCTCAATCAAACATACAGTGAAAAGGTAAAGATTTATTATTTACACTTTTCACCACACTAAACACTCCTTGCTCTTCAATCTAATATGTATAGCCCTTCTTTAATCTACTTTAAAATGTAATGAGACAATTTATATCAAAATTGATACTAACACATGTGGAATAGTCCCATGATCATTTCTCTATTCCTGTTCTATTGGATTCATGCTCAGATTTTGACATGTTGTTCTTTTCCTCATTGTCTACTGCCTAAACCTATTGACACTTCTTTGTGATTTTCTTCATACCTGACATACTACTTCATAATGCATCCTTTCCAGTGCTTGCATAGTACATAGTTCTACAAGACCTGATGCTAAGCCCTCTAATTTACTCTATTTCAATCCCACTTGTCATGATCTGGACAGTAATTTTATTCAACCTTGTTGATGATATCCCCAATTTATAAAATCAATCCCCCCCTGACCTGTTACCACTTTCCAGTCGTAAGCTGCAGTCATTTGAATATCTCTTCTTGTGAATGACATTGACCCTACAAAACATATAAAACATTGAATGCCTCAGTTTTTAACTTTTTCCTCCCACCAAATCAAATTCCAAATTATTTCAAGGAAGCTGCATTCTGTTTTTAAGGCTTTTATAGTTTTCAGTCAAGAATATGAAATGACTGTCGTGCTATGGAGATGGCTTATATAGTATAGTCAAATATATGTCATGGTAATGGGATAAAAATATCCTGCCATTATACCCCTGAACACCTACTGTACCTGGACCCTGTGAGGAAAAGGGTAATCTTACCTTCTAGAGGGAACCCGGGGTCATGGGTGTTCAGAGTTGATTGCTCTATAGGGGTTTGTAGCCCCTGCAAGCCCAGCTGAGTGCAGCCTTAGCATGTACCAAGGTGCACTTTCCCGCTAGGAACCCAGGATCCTAGATGTTCATAGTTGTCTGCCCGATGGGTGAATGTAGCAGCTGTGAGCCCAGCTCGCTGCAGTCTCTGTGTGTCCCAAGGCGCATATTTCCATAGCAATGAATAGACAGGAGTAGAGGAAAATTACGGAGTAACAGCAAACCGGTTGACAGGGCCCGGAAATAGTACAGGAACCCGGTCTGGAGAAAAAAAATATAAAGTTCTTTATTAGGACATTTCCAAAATAGTAGTGATCGAAGTGAAAGGGCGAAAATGTGTTCACTTAAAATTGCCATCCATTTGATCCATTCCTATAATTTACAGTGGCACCCGCCTTTAGCCTCCTGCGGCCGTTTCAGCGCGACTTTGAAAACCGCGGGCAGATGCAGTGTTTGATGCGGCATGTTCCGGTATTTAAAGCCGCGCCGCGTGCATTGTACAGTATTAGCGCTGTGCTTATTTAATTGTTTTCAAATGTTTTCAACATTACAGTCTCACAGTTATGTGAGGTCTGTATTAGAGGTACACAAGCAAGCTACTGTAACATTATGGGCGGCGTGCGTGCAACATTATGGGCGGCGTGCTGTATACAAACGTTCACTGATAACTACAGTACAATTGGCGCTGTCTCGGCATGAATGCAGCATGAACGCGGTGAAGTGCGTGGCATTCAAAAAAAAATACCTAAACAAACCAGCGATGTTGGAGAATAAAAGGGGCCGTGACAGTAGCTATATTAGATAAAAATATTAGACAAATGGGGCCTCGGTCAATTGGACTTGAATGGCTGATTTCAGCCAACTGCAATTCACCCTTAGACCCTTATTTCATCTACTGAACAAGAACAGGGGGTGTACCCAGCACTCAAATGAGAAAAATAAAGTAAAATCACAAATATGTTATAAAGAAATTTTACTGTGATATTGCCACAATATGTCAAACTTTATAAATCGTGTCCTCTTACTGTACATATTCTACAGTATTTTAAAATATATATATACAGTTAGGTCCGGAAATAATTGGACACTGACACAATTTTCATAATTTTGTCTCTGTACGCCACCACAATGGATTTGAAATGAAACAACCGAGATGCAATTGAAGTGCAGACTTTCAGCTTTAATTCAAGGGGTTGAACAAAAATATAGGGGTTTTAGATATTGTTTGGCAAAGTCTAATCTGGCCTTTCTATTCTTGACTTAATAAAGGACAAAACATAGAATCCAGACAGAGCCCAGTGCTACATCCAATGAAACAAATACACAGTAAAGTATATATATATATATACACACACACACACACATTTGGTCATTTAGTTTGATTCTTTGGCCAAAGCATCTTAAGCCTGCACACCAAACGCCAAGGTAGACCAAGTCTGTGAAAGTCCTAACACTAATCAATTCTTAACCTGTATAATACCAGGAAGAAAACTTTATAGAAAGCGGTTGTGATTAGCTGCATAGTTCTTAGTTTGATTTTAGCTCTTTTTTACCTGTACAATACTAGGAAAGCAGAAAGCAATCTGAATTAGATGTTGTCGCAACCAAACTGCATGCAAGGACCTGCTTGTGTGGAAGGTGAAATGAGTAATCCTTAACAATTTAGAAGCAAGGTGGGATGGGGGTGAGCTTAGAAACTGAGGAGGAGCCACCCTCGCAATCAGCTGTGACCAGCTGGACAAGATTACAGTACACAGAAAAAAGGATCCGGGGCCCATCTACTCCAAAAAATGTAAGTACTCACCAGCAGAGAAGTTAAAAATGTTATACTTTAGTTAACTACATAAAATCAAAAAAACGAACAGCACAAACACTCTCCCACGCGTTTCACGCCCACTATGGCGCTTTTTCGTGAGAGAGTGTTTGTGCTGTTCGTTTTTTTGATTTTATGTAGTTTAATAAAGTATAACATTTTTAACTTCTCTGCTGGTGAGTACTTACATTTTTTGGAGTAGATGGGCCCCGGATCCTTTTTTCTGTGTATCGTTTCGTGTGAGGATCAGTGTCCACCACCGGATGCGGAAGCAGCTGCAGTTCTCACAGAGGGAGACGCTCTCAACTGTTCAGCGTCAAGACTGGAGCCAGACCGGGAGAGAAGCGGAGCGGTGATTTTAGTGAGTCGCGTGGACTCCACACCGGGCCAGGTCGGGCCAGGGCTTGGGACTGAGTGAGTACTTTTTGTCCTAATTACCTTTAGCCCTCTCCTTCATTACCCGTGAACTGGGCTATTATCACCAGCCGTTCATCCCATTTACCGGTGTTAGCTCCTATAATCTGCCCTGCTTGGCACTTATTACTTTGACACACTGGCTCTTGGAGCTATTACACGGTTGTTGTTGTTTGGACAAGATTACAGAACAGAGATACCCAGTAAGCTCCTATTAAACCCCAAAGTAAACACAATATATATATATATATATACACACATGTAGAGGTATCAGTACCGTGTTAGCCGAGCTTCAATAATCAAAAAATAAATAAATGATACCGTTCTGTGGCTAACGAAATGCTTTTATTTGTGCGAGCTTTCGAGATACACATATCTATCTATCTATCTCTATATATCTATCTATCTCTATATATCTATCTATCTATCTCTCTATCTCTATCTCTATCTATATATATATATATATATATATATATATATATATATATATATATATATATATATATATATATATATATATATATATACACATAGTGTCGTTACATTGGGGGTTTAATAGGAGCTTACTGGGTAAATCTGTTCTCTGTTCTTTCTATTCTTGAGGCTTATGAATGGTTTGCACCTTGTGGTGAACCCTCTGTATTTGCTCTCGTGAAGTCTTCTCTTTATGGTAGACTTGGATAATGATATGCCTACCTCCTGGAGAGTGTTCTTCACTTGGCTGGATGTTGTGAAGGGATTTTTCTTTACCATGGAAAGGATCCTACGAACATCTACCACTGTTGTCTTCCGTGGACGTCCAGGTCTTTTTGTGTTGCAGAGCTCACCAGTGCGTTCTTTTTTTCTCAGAATGTACCAAACTGTTGATTTGACCACTCCTAATGTTCCTGGTATCTCTCTGATGGATTGTCTTTTTTTTGCAGCCTAAGGATGCCCTGTTTCACTTGCATTGAGAGCTCCTTTGACCGCATGTTGTGGGTTCACAGCAACAGCTTCCAAATGTGAATGCCACACCTGGAATCAACTCCAGACCTTTTACCTGCTTAATTGATGATGAAATTATGAAGGAATAGCCCACACCTGCCCATGAAACAGCTTTTGAGTCAATTGTCCAATTATTTTTGGTCCCTTGAAAAAGAGGGGGCTACATATTAAAGAAATGCCATTCCTAAACCCTTAATCCAATTTGGATGTGAATAACCACAAATTAAAGCAGATAGACTGTACTTTAAGCCCATATTCATTATTTAACTGTAACTTGAATTTATTTTGGTAAAACGCCGAAATAACAAAACGTGTATCAGTGTCCAAATATTTCCGGATCTAACTGTACATGTAATTAGGAAAGATACAGTGGAAAAAATGTATCTGTGTTTTCAGGTATAGCCTTTTTAACTAGTTCTGTGACTATGGCAGGGAAAGCATGTTGCTGTGGTCCTGTAAGCACAGTACCATGGGTGCACCGTGCAAATATTTACATTTCTCACTGATTGCTGGGAGATTGGACTGTGGCTGACTGTGGTTACAAATAAATTAATTTGGTTACATCTGTAGAGTCTGTTAAGTACATGGGGAAAATACATTTATCAAGGATCACTAATTATGTAATTGGCCCAGGCAGTAGTTAAACCAACAAATGTGCATATAAAAGGCTCCTACTTAGTTTCATCTCACCTACCTATAACAATGATAGAAGTAACATTTTAACTTTTGACCCTGTAATTTGGGTTCTTATTTCCTTGCAAATCATATACATATTACACGTTTCATTAAATTACTAAATAGTCTTTAAGAAATTAAATAATATAATTTAAATACATTTCTGAGTTGTACTAACTTATGAGCCCACTGCAGTTACTAAATCCATGTGATCCTTCTCTGCTTTTGCACCCAAGTCTCTGTTGCAATCCTGTAATAAATATTTTCGTCATCAGACATCGCACACAAGAGTGTAAATTCAAAATGTAATACATCAGAAATTAAATACACATTGTGATTGACACATAGTTACTGGTTTGCTTATTAAACGTATCACAAATTAGAAATGAATAACTTCTGGAAAATGAGATGCAATTAATTTGACTGATAATAAAACGTAACTTTATTTCACTGGCCTTTTTTCCTCACTAGTTGCTTGCAATTTACATCATTCTCTCATTATTTTTCTTTGCTCCTTTTCGCATCTGGAACATGTTTTGCCAACTGAAGCATACAGTAGTTTCATGTGCATGATGGGTATAACAAAGTTCAAACCAGTCTCAGTCAATCAGTTGCTCTAACTCATACAGCATGAAAATATTCAATAATATAAAATTAACAGGAGTGTTGTACAACGGTAAATTGTCTGACGGTAATCATGCCTGAATGGTTGATGACTAACAAAGAAATCAACCTTAAAGATAAGAATATATCATGTTAAGAATGTCAATGGCTTAATAATTACATACTTTCTGTTTATGAAGTACTCTTGACATTAATTGTAAATGTTCAGAGCACTTTTTTTTTGTTCCTTTGGACGACTTTCCCATGAACTGATATTTCTCTCATCTTTTTTTATCCTAAGGGAAGTTGAGGTCTTCAAAAGAGATAAATAATCTAATTCTCATTCCATGGCTCATTAGCAACCTGCATGAGTACTTTTAATGAGTTCAAATGAGAAACCGTGTAAGCTAATTTGTACAAACTACACTGTGTGGCTCACAGCAGGGAACTTTAAACATCAATAACCTCTTAAAAGTTTGGTGGCAAGTTATTTCTGTACTGTTATTTCATCCTTTAAAGTCTAATGCTGTTGGAAACACATCTTAACAAGACCCACTTGTGCCAAAATTCAAAGCGTTAAATGATGCATTCTCATTCTTTTTTCCTAGAATATGTCTGATTTTTCACAAAACAAACATGTCTTTATTCTCCGGGTTGTCTGGAAATCCCCAGATGAAACAAAGTATAATTAGTATAATCACAGATCATTTTTATAAGCATCGGTGCCTGAATGTCTTCTTTAGAAAGTTTTTGCATGGTTACTTAGCTGTAATATGACGCAAACCACAGGCAGGGACACAAATAAGTAAGATACAGCATACAATGTATTATTTATAGAAACTGTTCAGAAAGGTAAAGTCTTAAAGAAACAAAATCATGTAGCCAGCCAAAAAAAACAAAACTTTTCTAGACAATTTAACAATCTAATTGGCATTCTTAACTAATTTAACCAACCTAAAAGCAAATATTTGGCTTATTTTTTTTATCTCTGGAAGTCAATTACAAATTGCCCTTGTTATGGGCCTCTGAATGGGGGAGTGTTTGTCAATTCATTTGTTACTCTACCCTTACCTTATCAGAAAACCAATAAAGTAAAGGGAGAAGAGGGGTGCCTTGACTGTGTAAACTCTTGCTGAGTACAACATGAAAAAACAAAAGAGAGCAGCCAGAGGGAATTAAACCCCTCCCAAGTCTCAGCTCGCTATTTTTACAAGTTAACCTTAGGTGTCTGATTTTGGTCAAAAAGATGTCGATGATCGATTTGTAACCCCTTAATATGCCAAAGCCACTGCCCCTTTTAAGTGTTAATGCACTTAAGTGCATGGGTATAACCTAAGGGGTCATTTAAGGCATCTATAGATAGAAATTTGAGTCAAGGTTTTTTAAACATTAGCATTTTAATATACTACTGTATTTTAATAGCCGGTGTAATCATTTGTTGTCTCCACAGCCATTCCAACAATGGAATACATTAACTTGCTAACATTATCTATTCATGTAATCTCTGGCATATAGAGAATCAGTAAAAGTATCAAGCATTATTCACTAAAGATTTCAATATGAATAACATTTCTCCATAAACAATTAAAAGTAGATGTTACAAGACAGCAAATCTGCTAGAAGTACAACTTGGCTTTTGAAAATCCAAAACATCTCTTATGATCTTGCCCTGATTTAAAGTTATTCAGTATCGATTGCAATCCCCAATCAACTACTCCCATTTATTTTTTCTTGGCTCGGTTTTTTTTCTACTACTGCCCATCCTCACTTTCTTAATTTATTATACACAATAATTTGTGCCAATTTTAATCCAATGAATGGCCTTTAAAGGTCATTGTTTAATAAAAAAAAATCTCTATATATTTTAATCAGAAACACACTGCAGTACACCCATGCATTCAAACACATTTCTTATTAATATAGACCCATACGTATAGTCAGTGAAAGCCTATTGAAATATCCTAATTTGTAGAGCTTCTATCACCCCTCCCACAGCAAAGCTAATTGTTTACACCATACTTTCTGTCTATTTACCCTAGGATGGTATTTTTATTCTTCTGGCCTTCAGCTTACACTTGCTGTTTGCTTGGAGGCTGCCTGATTATACACAGTCTTTGCTACCTTTAGTTCGCCGAAGGAAAGGCAGTGCAGCAGCCATGGGTCCTCAACGGTTTTCTTTATAGAGTGCTTATATTTATCATATCCTGCATGCTTACAGTATGTTTATCAGTGGCTGAAGTTTGATTGCACAAAGAACCGCTACTATATCTTCACTCCCAGGGTACCACTTTATTAACAATCTTAAAATTCCATTTACCTTTAGTTCTTATAGAGAGCTTATCCCCTTCCTATTTTTACAGCATAACCTTTATTAATTAAATCTTTCGAATAAACAGTCCAAATAGCTTTGCCACAATACTTAACAAATGTTGAGTTTTTTTTCTATTTGGGCACAGCCCCACTACTTATGTAAAAGTCTTTAACCACTGCTGTACATATTTTTGATGAGTTGGTTAAGGTAGTTACTTTTGGACCCCCTTACAATGCCCCCTATGTTCTATGGTGGGTGAGAGAAAGGAAAAATGAATAAGTGCTAGTCAAATTTCTCCCTTTATCCTTCCTACAGCAGAGATTAATTATTGCAAATTGTTTAAACATAATTTCTAGCCTATAAATACTTTTGCATTGCTCTATCGCTTCAGATTTCGCTGAAATGATCATCTGCCCTCCACTCATTCTCTGACAGTTTGCCGCCTTACGCTGAGGCCAGGGTGGCGCTGAGCCTGCAGGTGCTCATGCGCTTGCTCACGCTGGCCACACACATTGCCGCAATGTGTTTCATCGCAGCCAGCGTGAGCGCTCCCGCTCAGTGGCACCCTGGCCGTAGCCTCATTATGCGGCCTCATTCTACAGTGTGAACGAGAAAGGACAAAGCTAGCCTAATCAATAAAAGCATGTCAGTCCTCTTCATGTCAGCAAAAGCATGTCAGTCACACACGACAATTGGGTGAGTAAAAGAACAAGCATCTAATTTGTAAGATATCTAACATTAGGGTCCATATTTACTAAGTGATGCTAAGCACCCAGACACATTATGATGCTTTAAGACACCATAGCACTCATTCCATTGATTGAGCTATAAGGTGTTACCTCCGTTTTGTAAATTTGTCCCTCAGAGTTATGATTATGGGGTTTGGAATTTGGGCCATTTTTCTAATAGCCATTTATTTATGTACCTTTATTAAACCTGTTGATACTCTTGCATTCACAATCACGGGGTAATACTTAATTTTAATTGGCAATGCCTAGACCTCATATGATGTTATGTAGTGAATAACATTTGCATTTCCTTTATCATATCAGCCTTCTAGTGAGCACTAATCTATGCAATCGTTCGTCACACTCATTAGCAGCAAATTTGCAAAAATACATGGAGTAACCTCTGAACATACTAATCTTAGATTATGCTATCCAATAAACAAAAGGACAGACGCGAATATTAACATTTTGTAGAGAAATCTAATTCAACACATTACATGATTCAGATGTAAAAGTACCTATGCCTCAAAATTCTATTTTAATTGCGTGTCAAGGACATGGCAACTGATAGAAAATAAACACATTTTGGCCTAACTGACCAAGTGTTCTAGTGACCCTCGGACACTAGACTGGGAAGAGTTTTAAATATTGACATGGATATAGATACGAGTTGTTAACACATCTAGATTTGGTTTTGGAGCCCTACTAAAAAAAAATAAACAGAATTAATATTGTATTGGCTTTCCTCTAATACAGTGAATAGCCATCTATATGTTGTACCTAATTTGTTTGTTTTAATGGTTACATACCCTATATACAGCACAACATGCTATCCTGCTAGCAACGTGGATCAGTGAAGTCTGTATCTTCTGTATGGACTGTTAATGAGCTCCACATCTGAAATATCCATGGAGATTAAAGTACTCATATTTGAGCTATCGCCTCTGTGTCCAAATACATTTGCCTATTCTTAAATTGCGTGCAGTAGTCATACATAGCTGCCTTTTCGATTCATACTTAATGTTTCATATTCTAACAAAATGATACACTGTTTCCACTTTTATAACACCACATTACTTTCATGATTGTATGAGACAATCCATCAGAAAAAATGCCAGCAAGTATGGGCATTAAAATTAAATGGCAAAAACCTACACAAACCACTTAAAGACACTCATTATTATTGCCCTTGCAACCTCAGGCCACTGGAGAATTTATAATTTAGTCAGCATTATGCAGTTTGAAGTGTTTCATGTTCTGCATGGGAGCAGGTTGCAATTCAAATATCAGTGGCCATGAAAAATATGCACATACGTTTAGTATTAAAATCTCCAAGGGCATAATGGAAGAGACGGGCACATGTTGCTGTGTGTGATGGAGACTTTCTGTGAATCAATCATTTAGACATAATTTATCACCATTTTAGTTTTGCCAAAGACATTTCCTTTCCATTTGTTGAAGAGCCTTATTATTCATGCACATCTTAGAAAGGTAATAAGTCCCAAACCTTTGATGCTTAAAGCAACAAGCCTTTGTTAGATTCTGTTTTGGCACATACAACTTCTCCACTGACAGTGCTTTTCAGATAACAAGAGTAATTGCTTATTTTATCAAGTTCAGGGAATAGGGCTCATTTTTCCCTCCTTGCCTATTACATCAGTTATTATAGCGTTATCTTTCATTGGGCTCTCTCATTAAAGGTGCCTACCAAAGCAATAGCTGTCCTATTTAGATTCAATTTAATGTGTATGCACATTCCTAACCATTTACTTCCAGGTTGTTATTTTTTTTTGTTTAGTTGCAGTGGCTGTATGTGACATTTTATGTTTCACTTCGATTAGTGACATTGGGGCGACACAGAAATATATCCCTTCGGTGCTTCATTAAAGATAACAATATAAATCAACAAAAACATTGCTGTGTGTTATGTCATCATTGACATCATTATGGGTTCAATTATGGTTTACAACTGATTCTTAACTATAAATGGGATCAGGATGAAACTTGGCAGTTCTGATGAATGTGTATTTATCTAGGTTGTAATGCTAAAGTTTATTTACAAAAGCTTTCAAATGCAATTTAACCTGAAAAGTAACATTTTATTGTGCTTGCTGATGTAGGTGTGTCCCCCTGCTCCCCCCCTTGCCTCTGATGCATGTGCGGGGCAGGGGGAGGCTAAGGTGGCTGCGGCGGCGGACAGGGATGCCCCCTTGACTCCAGTGGTGGTGGCGAGGTGCAGGACAGCTGTGGGAGGAGAATATGCCGCTAGTGCGACCGGGTCGCCGGAGCTCTGCAGCGGCGCCTCTTACAGGGTGCCACCATCTTGCAATTGTCATGCATGCACAGAAGCAGTCACACATCCGCAGAGGAGTCATAAACCCCGGCGGCCATTACAGAGCATTTCACATGTGCATTGAGCAGCAGCAGCAGCAGCAATGTTAGATAGTGCTCCACAGGGGAACTACAGTTCCCAGAATGCAACAGGATGCTGAGATCAGGTGGTGTAGCTCAGCCAATAGGGCTGCTATTATGTCCTGAGAGGTTTTGTTAGATTTAGCGCACTCTGAGCGTGAGGCAGGCAGTCGGGAGCATGACGGAGAGAGAGAAGGTAATGTCCAAGGAGCAGTGCTCCACTGGGCTTGGCCAGATTTCTTCCCAGGTACAAGATAGATCCCCCGACTCACTGTAGTTTGTGTGTGCTACAGGGAAAGGCCTTAGATAAGGACCATTCCCCAGTAGCGTGTCAGTGAGAGACATCAGCAGCAGAACACTGCACAAGTGGTGAAGTACAGTCTGCGGTCTGGGACCAGATTCAGGCCACATTGTCAGAGACTATTTAAAAGGGGTACAATCCAGCTGGAGGCCCCTTCAGAGGCAACCACCATATGGGACCAGATGCGTGGAACCACATCGCGGATCCAAAGAGTCCATTACTTGTTGACCTGGTCTGGATTGCGAGCAGGGAGGTATTATTCACATGCACCAATGGCCCAACACACTATGGGTAGCGCTATCCCACACATGCTCCTTGGGGAGGGACTAGTCTGTGGACACTAAGGGGTTAAGAGCCCAGGCACTCCAGTACTTGGGGGTTCCACTCGGGAGGTGTTATTGTGTGGGAGTGGCTTGCATGGCGTTGTTATTCTTGTTGTGTATTATTTGCGCTCAATAAATACTGATAATATACCTGCATGTAATTACTGTGTATATTGGCTCTGGTAAGGGGATCCTCCCACTATGCTGGGATGCCCTCACCGGTGGAGGCGCTGCACCGAGGCAAACAAATGATGCCCCAGGCTCCCAATGGTGGAGGCTCAGACCTTTTGGTAGCCAAACAGGTGACAGCAGTACTGGTAGTTCATTATTGATTTACCAGTTTATAGCCACAATGTTATTAAATATGGCAACGATCCTATAATGTATCACTAGCCAAAATCAACTAATTGCATGCCAAAAAGGCTAGAAGAGTCATTGCATTACACTGCCTACTAACCAATAAGAAACAAGAGGGATTAAACCCTCCATATCCCTTGAATCCTTTAACTGTGCTCCTCACCTCTAATGCTTCCATATAAACACTTTCTCCATTTTTAATGGCAATTTATATTTTTTCAACAAGAGACTGTGTCCCTAATTATTTGATTGTTTATATTTAAAGCCCATAATTGAAGGCCTTGTTTTCATCAATGAAACTGAAGAATTTAAGAAATCAGGCAACTTATACCACTCTTCAAGACTAGGTCCCTCCAATTCTTCAAGATCTTCAAGATTTCTTACCTTTTTGCCACATGCAAATTATACATATTTCACACACAATAAATACATTTTATTGCATCCGGCAACTTTTTTCCATGAGAAGATGAGCAAAATAAGGGTAAATGTATATATGGGTGAATGTTCCACTTAATCCAATTCTGGGTGTGGCTAAATGTATATAACAAAAAACAAAGAAGCCCAAAGCAACATCCAATATGACAAAAATATACAGTGAAATACCTATATATCTCTTTGGCCAAAACATTTAACTAAATGACCCTTTTTTCAAGATATATAGGTAATTCACTGTATATTTTTGTAATATTGATTGTAGCTTTGGGTTTTGTTTTTTGTTGAATACTGTCAGGGTCTCCTAGACCTCCTGCCTAGCCATAGTTCTTCTTTGTCCACTGGGTGTGCTGCTGTCTTCTGTTTCCTCTGGGTTCCTATGCCTGCATGTCTGTCTTCTTGTTGCTCCAGTCTCTGTCCTTTATAGCTCTGCTTCCTGTCTGTTGCTTTTGCCTTTGCTTGAAGTCAGACTCCTACAGTATTGCACATGCCTCTGATCCTGATCTGTTTTCTGTACCTGTACCTGTATTATAGAAGTCTGTTCACAGTAAAAGCCCTTGCTGGTAATCTGGCTTGTCCCTGTTTGTTCCTTGCTCCCCGGTCTCAGTCCCTGCTCCCCGGTCTCAGTCCCTGCTCCCCGGTCTCAGTCCCTGCTCCCCGGTCTCAGTCCCTGCTCCCCGTTCTCAGTCCCTGCTCCCGGACCTGTCCTGCCCCGCCTGTCCTGTTCCAGTCTCTTCGTTGCCGACCTCTGCTTGTTACCTGACTTCGCTACCAGCCGCCTGCCTCGGACCCCTGCTTGTGACCCCTACTTCGCTTCCCTCTGTTCCGGCCACCGAGATCCTACCCGCCACAGGAGTCTCCCGTGACAGAAAGCAAATGCCACTTCAGGATCTCGCTGGAACAGATTCTTCTTCTGCCTGCACCCTTTCCTGCCTGCTGCAGCAGACCACATCCGCATGGTTGAAGATAAGTACTTTCGTTTCTTTTTTGGAAATCCCAGTTGGGAAGGGTTTTTTTTGCTGCTAAGTGTTCTGCAAGAATTATTGCGTTCATAACGAAAAAACATTTTTGCTGAGACTAGAACTGTTGCTGCAGAGACTAGTGCACCTTTCTTTGAGATTTTTCTTTTGTGCAGTGCCTGGGTTAACCCTTTCAGTACCTGTTGCCACCTTTTTAGACTCTGACTTTTCATTCCCTGGACAAGGCTTGTCTCTGCATCCCTGGTTGGACCACTGCTGTTCACAGGGTTCCCATTTCAAAAGACAAGAGTGCTTCAATTATTTTGTTACTGCATGCTGTGATTTTTCTTGCAATCTGTAGTTCTTCCTATGATTGGTTCTAAGGTTTCAGGTTTACCTGAAAGTTCCCCTAAAGTGTGTTTCTCTGTAACCTGTGATATCCCTACGCCTGATATCAAAAGTTTCAGATTTAACTGCAAGGTTCTCTGTCTGATATTCCTATGTCCGATGTCAAATGTTTCAGATCTAACTGCAAGTTTTCTCTGTATTAGTTTCCTGCTGTCTATGATATTTCTATGCCTGATATCTAAAGTTTCAGATTTAACTGCAGATTTCTCTGTATGATATCCCTACGCCTGATATCTAAAGTTTCAGATTTAACTGCAAGGTTCTGTCTGATATTTCTATGTCTGATGTCAAAAGTTTCAGATCCAACTGCAAGTTTTCTCTGTAGTAGTTTCCTGCTGTCTATGATATTTCTATGCCTGATTTCTAAAGTTTCAGATTCAACTGCAGGTTTTCTTTGTCTATATTATATCCCTACGCCTGATGTCTAAAGATTCAGATGTAACTGCAGGTTCTCTCTGTCTGTATGATATCCCTACGCCTGATTTCTAAAGTTTCAGATATAACTACAGGTTTCTCTGTCTATGTTTTTTCCTTGCATTTATAAATCTCTGTGACTGATGCTAAAGTCCCAAAAGGTCAGCTCTCCTATTTTGTGTCTCTCAGTGTCTAATATTCCTGTTGTTCATTCTAATGCTTCTGCTTTAAAGACACATTTTCTGCATTACTGGTTTCTTGGGACGTTTGGTTTCCCTACAGTATGTCTGAAGTTATGGCTCCCACTCTGAAAACAGTTTTGAGCAGTAAATGTGAACACAGTACCACTGATTCTTCAGAACTTCTCAAAGCAAGGAAGAAGAAGAAAAAGAAGGGAGGCATTACTGTGGAAGTTACAGAATAAATTAAGAATGAAAATTTAACCTCAGAATCTGCATTTGATGAAAGAGATACTGCACCGACACACTTTATTCGAGCAAATACCCAGTATGTACCTGGCAGATACCTGGAATGCACCGCTCCTCACCTCTGACAAGCCCCGTTGCATTTGCCTTCCCAGCCTGGGTTCATGCCTGGCTGACGGGCGGCTGATCTGTTAAATGATAATGATTAGGATTTAATAGGCTGCAATGCTTCGCGTGTCTACCAGATGGCATAAATTCATGAATTGTAATGCAGTATATATATATATATACTGTGCAGTATTGCAGCCAGCGGAAATAAAATGCTTAAATCCCTGCTTGGAAAATACCTCAATGCACTCGGGCAGAAAACAGTCACAAACCTCAATACACCCGGGTATACCCGAATTCGTGGGACTAGCCAAGCTCGAATAAAGTGTGTCGCCAGTGTATGCTGCAGCTTAAGGCAACTCACAGACGTATCTCAAGAATAGTGGAAGAAAAGAAAGATGCCCTAACTCAGACGCTTCAAGCTGCACAGAAAACGATTGATTGTCTTTATGGACGTTTAGATAAGGAGCAAGAAGCCAAGACTGCACTACAGAGCTGTCTATCCTCAGCAATTGCTAAGTGTGTTCTCCAGGACAAAGAAAAGCACCAGTTGGAGAGTGACCTGGATGTTATGTCAGGTGAGCTGGAGAAGGCATATGCTGATGCTGCTGAAAATTGGCGCCTCACTTCTAAAAGTAACGAATTCCTGGAAAGTTCTATGAAGGAAATTGACAGGCTAAATACAGAGCTTAAAGTCTCCCAGGAGGACATTTGCTACTTTAAAAAAGAGATGGAAGTCGATCGGGAGGAGAGATGCTACTGTACTTGAAAACAGAGATACGTTCGATAAGAGACGGCTCCGAAGAGTTAAATAGTAGGTTTGAAACTATAAACCAAATGAGTAAGAACTTCTCTGTCCAAGCCAGTGAAGGAGATAAAAGACTCCATGAATCAGAAGAGGAGAACAGACTATTGATAGAAGAAAAGTCAAGGATGCAATTAGCGATGGAAAAAGCAGAGGGTGACTGGGAAAAAGAAAAATATCAGTTGGAGAATGACAGGGTGAGTTAACGCAGCATTGGAAGCATCTCAGAAAGAGGTTCACAGGCTTACTACAGAGCTGGAAGCCTCTAAGGAGAAGAGTTGCCACTTCAACACAGAACTATGTTCATTGAGAGAAATCTTCGAAGGGTTAAATTTCAGGTTTGAAACTGTAACCCAAGAGTGCAAGAATCTCTATGTCCAAGTCAGTGAAGAAGATAAGAAACTCCATGAATTAGGAGAGGAGAAGAAACAGTTGGCCCAGGAAAAGTTAGACGTACAGACAGCACTGCAGGATGCAGAGAGAGTGCTGCAAGAAGAACGTGTCTCCCTGGAGCGGCGCACACAAGCAGAAAATATGCTGCAGAGTCAGCTGCGAGAACTGCATACACATCTGCAGGACACCAAGGAGAAATGGGTGAATGCTGAAGAAAAGCAGCGAGTTCTGCAGGAAGAAAGTTTCCAGACTGCCTACAAAATAAAGATGCTGCAAGATTATTTGAGTACCCAGTGTGTCCCCAAAGAACAGCATGAGGAGCTGAAGACCACACTGAGCATAACCAGAGCCTCACTGGAGGAAGAGCTAAAGCTAGCAGCTGAACACACGTCTCAGCAGCTCACAGCGCTGCAGGCGCAGAACGCTGAGCTCAAGACACAGCTTGAAAAAAAGGAGGAGAGAGAGAAGGTGTCCGTCTGTCAAGTGGCTGGCCTGACACAGCGCTATGAGGTCAAAATGGCCGATGCCTGCAAATTCTTGGACCACACTGCCCGTGATAAGGTCCGGCTGCAGCTGGACAATGCCCGGGAGGAGTACCGGCAGCTGCAGATCAGAAATGAAGAAGATTAAACATATTTAAGCTTTACTCTGAGTCAGCTGGGAGATATGGAGTCGCGACTCAACTCCAAAGAAGCCGAACTGACAACTGCATTGAGTGGGAAAAGAAGTGCAGAAGGACAGCTTCAAGAGCTGAAAAATCAAATAGTTGGTCTTAATGAGAATTTAGGTGATACCACGAAACGGCAGTCACAAGAGGAGACCATGGAGCGTGAATTTTATGTTCCCACTTACCCATGTGAAAAGTCTGCACCCGTCCTTGATGCCCACATTCCTGATGTCCATGCCTCTGCAATGGAGTTGAACGTATCCATTGGGAAGTTCCAGATTCCAAAACTAAAAGAGACATATTGGTAACAAAAAGAGACCACGGAAAGTGAATATGTCCCCTCTGCCGCATGTGAAGAGCCTGATGTATCTGTTCCCGATGCCCCTGCAATGACGTTAGACAGATCCCGGGTGAAGTTCTTTGCTATGCCTAATGTTCTTGATGCTGATGCCAACGCTCTTGTGATGAGGATTAATGCACCTCTCACAGATTTCCCATCAGCACTTGACGTACACATTAAGTTGGCCTTCCATCAAGGTTTCCCTGAAGAGCCTGGAGGATCGTCCGGAGAACGCTCTTGAGAGGGGGGAGTAATGTCAGGGTCTCCTAGACCTCCTGCCTAGCCATAGTTCTTCTTTGTCCACTGGGTGTGCTGCTGTCTTCTGTTTCCTCTGGGTTCCTCTGTCTGCCTGTCTGTCTTCTGTCTCTGTCCTTTATAGCTCTGCTTCCTGTCTGTTGCTTTTGCCTTTGCTTGAAGTCAGACTCCAACAGTATTGCACGTGCCTCTGATCCTGATCTGTTTTCTGTACCTGTATTATAGAAGTCTGTTCACAGTAAAAGCCCTTGCTGGTAATCTGGCTTGTCCCTTGCTCCCCGGTCTCAGTCCCTGCTCCCTGGTCTCAGTCCCTGCTCCCCGGTCTCAGTCCCTGCTCCCCGGTCTCAGTCCCTGCTCCCCGTTCTCAGTCCCTGCTCCCAGACCTGTCCTGCCCCGCCTATCCTGTTCCAGTCTCCTCGTTGCCGACCTCTGCTTGTTACCTGACTTCGCTATCTGCCGCCTGCCTCGGACCCCTGCTTGTGACCCCTACTTTGCTTCCTGCTGTTCCAGCCACCGAGATCCTACCCGCCACAGGAGTCTCCCGTGACAAATACATTTAGCCACGCCCACTAGCACTCCAATTGACACTTTTATACATATATATTATGTGGTAATTTTTGTGTTTTTTTAGAGCTTGCTGGGTATCTGTGTGTTTATTAACTTTGTCCAGCTGGTCAGCTGTTTTGGAGGCTAGTGGCTCCTCCCTCCTAGGGTTTAAGCTCGCCCATCCCCACTTTACAAGCAAACAGTTCTTTCTTTGACAAGCAGCTGGTTGTGACAGATCCAATGCCATCATTCTTCCTCTAACTATAGAGGTAAATAAGAATTTTAATTAATTAGTGTAGGACCTGCAATATGTATGTCACCGTATATTTTTGTCATATTCGATGTAGCCTTAGGCTTCTTTATTTTTTGTTATACAGTATATATTTGACACTTATAAACACACACACACACATATATATATATATATATATATATATATATATATATATATATATATATATATTGTGACATAGTCCAAAGATGTTAGGCAGCTTTCTGCCCCGTTTAAGAGCAGAAAGTGCAGGAATAGTTAATGATCCGTTCCACAGCTTCCCATTAACTCAGGCAGCTAGATGGAAAATCCAGACCACAGATTACAATGGCTCTAGTTCTCCCTCACCTGCTCTTCTAATCACATGCACAGGTACTTAGAGCAGAGAGGTTTTGCATTTCACTCTCTCTCCTTGGAGCCTGGGGGCTGGGGGTGTCGCTGCTCCCCTGCATCCAGTATCGGGGTTGACGGCCCCTCCACGTATCACAGTACCAGAGGATTTGCCTGGACTCCACGAACAGATAAGACAAAACAAATGGTTACTGCTGTTGCTAAAAGACTGTACTGTATCTTGTGACCCTAAATGAGAGAGCATTGTTTTAAGCTGGGGAACCAGTTTAGTTGGCCAGCAGCTGTTAGAGAGACTGATTCTGATGTGTAGTTAGATCCCTGAAAGGGATAGGATTTTGCTTATATGATTTTGGTTTTATTTCTTGAAATAACAGTGTGGGAAATATGGTAACACTGAAATATGTGAACTGCTGAATGAAAGTATCTGAGTACCTCTAACCTTCACATGTTAAAGCTGCAGTACCTTACTTGGATGAAAATAAAGCAGGCAGAAGCCTGAGTTAAGCAGCATAATACTTTGCATGATCCTGTTTGTTGTATAATTAACCCTAGAAGACTGTGTCGGGAAGAACCCAGACAGACGTCAGCACTACAAAAGAGGGGCGTTTGTCACAATATATATATATATATATATATATATATATATATATATATATATATATATACCACCACTATTAAGGTTATGGTGGGTAAAAAAAGTGACTAAAACCCTCCACAGTAAAGCATAAAGCAACTGTAAATATACCTGTATTTTCATTTGCATGTCTTAGACAGGTCTGCAACCCTGTCTTTCACCATTATCACCCAGCAAACAGCACTTCCACTGCAGGAAGGGATTCTGGGAAATGACATGCAAATGAGCACACAGTGCCACTTTTTATCTCATGCTCACATTACATGAGCAACCCTTAGCCAATGCATTCTGCTTTAAAGACAGCTTTTAAGCAAGGACTTGGGAGATGCAAAGTCAGTTATATATATATATATATATATATAATGTAGTAAGTTTAATTTTTTTAGAGCTTGCTGGGTATCTGTGTGCCCAATACAATAATGCGCAGTACTGTAGTCCAAATTTGTTAGTTAAAGTTAGGTCTCATAAAGGCAACATTTTTTAAATAAAGGCAGGAACTGGCTTAATGCAGAGTGGCAAAACTTTTCTGGGATACAGTAGTCCTTAGCCCGCATCCATAGTATGATCGACGATGTGAGTGATGTCACGTGCGCGTCAAAAAAAGTCCATAAGGCAATGTGCATGGCCATAGAGCGCACATGCAAGAATGTGACGGGCAGTCGATACTTCGCGAGACATTTTCTTGATTTTGCCGCACTTTGGCCGGGTCACATGCGTTGTTCAGCCAATGGGGGCGAACTGCTCATGTTACGCCATGGGCACGTCTTCGGCATGCCATCACCACACCACCGTCGTACAATCCTACTTGCCACAGATTGCTTCTAGTACAGGTGCACGACTTAGAATGAGTTTGGTACAGTACAACAGTGTTTGAACTGTTTCACTGTCAAAGGTGCCTGCAAAACATATAAAACTAAATTACTTCTAAAAATGCATTTAACTCATTTCAATAACAGCCTTTCTATTAGTGAAGAATCTTCTAATGAAAGCCTTAATTCATGAATAATAAAAACAATTAAAAAAATATATGAATTACTTGCAAACAACAAAAAATTTCTGTATACTGTATACACGCAATAATAAATGTATAAACTGAAGTACTTTTTAGGACACAAAACATCTGACAGTCAGTAGAAAATTCATCTAAGTATCAACAATGTGAGGCAATCTTACCATGCTTCACTGAAAAAGGAGTTATAATACCATAAAAGAACAAAATTTGAAAGTAAAATGACTCAAAACCATCACGAAATGTGCAAGGAAGGAGCCTACGCTTTTATCCTCTTTGCTGCTGTAAGAGTTACTTCAATGCACTGAAGCACTATCCAACATAGAAGGATATATATATAATATATATATATATATATATATATATATATATATATATATATATATATACATATACATATACATATATATATATATATATATATATATGTATATATATATATATATACACATACTGTTTACATATATATATTTATATATATATATATATATATATATATATATATATATATATATACATACTGTTTACATATATATATATATATATATATATATATATATATATATATTGTGACAAACGCCCCTCTTTTGTAGTGCTGACGTCTGTCTGGGTTCTTCCCGACACAGTCTTCTAGGGTTAATTATACAACAAACAGGATCATGCAAAGTATTATGCTGCTTAACTCAGGCTTCTGCCTGCTTTATTTTCATCCAAGTAAGGTACTGCAGCTTTAACATGTGAAGGTACTCAGATACTTTCATTCAGCAGTTCACATATTTCAGTGTTACAATATTTCCCACACTGTTATTTCAAGAAATAAAACCAAAATCATATAAGCAAAATCCTATCCCTTTCAGGGATCTAACTACACATCAGAATCAGTCTCTCTAACAGCTGCTGGCCAACTAAACTGGTTCCCCAGCTTAAAACAATGCTCTCTCATTTAGGGTCACAAAATACAGCACAGTCTTTTAGCAACAGCAGTAACTATTTGTTTTGTCTTATCTGTTTGGGTGTCCAGGCAAATCCTCTGGTACTGTGATACGTGGAGGGGCCGTCAACCCCGACACTGGAAACAGGGGAGCAGCGATACCCCCAGCCTCCAGGCTCTAAGGAGAGAGAGTGAAATGCAAAACCTCTCTGCTCTAAATACCTGTGCATGTTATTAGAAGAGCAGGTGAGGGAGAACTAGAGCCATTGTAATCTGTGGTCTGGATTTTCCATCCAGCTGCCTGAGTTAATGGGAAGCTGTGGAACGGATCATTTTTAACTATTCCTGCACTTTCTGCTCTAAAATGGGGCAGAAAGCTGCCTAACATCTTTGGACTATGTCACAATATATATATATATATACATACATACATACATATATATATATATATATATATATATATATATATATACATATATATATATATATATATATATATATATATATATATATATATATATATATATATATATATATATATATATATATATATAGACCATAAGATACCGGTTGCAACATGACATCAAGGGACAGCATGCAGGTAAGTAGATCATACTTCATCATTTTCTATATTTGATAGAAGACACAAAAACCGATGTTTCGGTCCCCCAGTGGGACCTTTCTCAAGGTGGTGCAGCACCTATGATTTACTTACCTGCGTGCTGTCCCTTGATGTCGTGTTGCAACCGGTATCATATGGTCTGTTATTGCTTTATGGGATAAGCACCAAAACTTATTTACTTGCAAATGTTGTGCCGGCTGTGCATTGGATTATATATATATATATATAGAAAAAAAAGAAGAAAAAAGCGCAGGAAGGAAGGACGAGATCGATGATGCCCTCAGGCGTACCAAGTAAATGACCAGGGCCAGCCTCCTAACCTCGGACACGCCTAAGGTACCGGATGAGCGCCTGAATGTGGATACCACATACTCAACAGCATCACAGTTCATCAAGAAAAGCCTGCACGTGAATTGACACATTCTTGCAAATTATGCCAGAGTGGGTGATACCTGTAAGCAGCCGTCTAGAATGTGTTTCCGCAGAGGTCACAATATCAGTGACATACTCATGCAAGCTGACCCAGTGACTAAGTACAAACCACCTAACTTCTGGCTAACCAGAAAACCTGGTGTATTTCGATGCCATGGATGTATCATTTGCACCTACATGCAAACGGGTGGTAGCTTTTCACATCCACAAAGCGGCTAACAAATCCAGATAAAGAACTACCTGAACTGTGAATCCAGGTATGTAGTATACTTCATAAAGTGCCCATGTGGTCTGCTCTACTTTGGAAAGACTCAACGATGTTTAAAGAGCGTATGGCGATCCACATATCCACGATCAGGAAAGCATTACAGGGTAACGCTGGTGACGATGACCTTAACTACTTACCTGTAGCGAGACATTTAAGACAGCAAAAGCATGGACTAGCCACTCTGCGGTGTATGCCGTTTTTACACCAATTCAAGAGGAGGGGACCGAAACAGACAACTTCTACAACTTGAAGCTAAAAGCATCCATAACAACTGGCACATTCTGGCACCCAATGGACTGAATGAAGACCTTAAATTGGGCTGCTTTCTATAAGGACATTTAGCATACCCATGCACCCCTCGCCCCATGCCTGCCCATATCCACTACCCTAATAGTTTGCATTAGTAACACCTAGTGCAGCCATGCCTGTCCCTTTGTTCCCCTTTAAGCCCCCTCAATGCTTTAGATATCTGTTTATCCCCCTTTCAGCCTCTCAGACTGCCTTCACCCCTCCCCCCACGTTCACCCCCCCCCCCCCACCACGGGTGTCCCCCCTCTGTTCCAACAACACACTACAAGCAGCCTGCACTCAGCAAAGGAGTCCCCTAATGTTTACATGCCTCTGCGCATGCTCAATGAACTTTTCACTGCTACATGGAATTCCCCTGACAGAGCTGATGCCTTAGTCACGGCTGATCAGCTGTTTCCACTATACAGACACCAGCTACATCCGGGTCTCTACCAAAGCAGGACATTAACCAGTAACTGAGTGCATACAGCTGACTTGTTTCATGTGCTTTGGACAGAGCTAATTATTTGATTGCATGATTAATTGATTGTTCATTGTGTTCACATGGGATGGTGGGTATATATAGTAGTCAAGATCACTGTGTTTGTTGCACTGCCTTGGGAAAGGTCCCCCTGTGAGGACCGAAACATTGGCATTTGTGCAATCTACTCTAATACAATCTTTTTGAAAATTACCTCTGAGTGCTGTCTCGTTCTTACTGTGTTGCTGCGGCTGCACCACTGCTGTGAGGAACACCCCTGCATATATATATATATTAAGTAATGGTGGGTGATAAAGGTGAAAAATGTGAAAAAACCTCCACCGTTAGAATGTAGTATAGCCAATAAAGAATATCACTTGCCTTTCACCATTATAACCTAGCATATAGTCCTTCCACTGCAGCAAGGGTTGCAGACCTGTCTAAGACATGTGAATGTGCTCACAAGTGAGTGCTGCAGTGAGTGCTGCAGTCTTGTTTTTCCTCTGCAACCCCACCTTTCACCATTATTTCCCAGTACACAGCACTTCCACTGCAGCAAAGGATTCTGGGAAATGACATGCAAATCAGCACACAGAGCCACTTTTTGCTTCAAAAACCATTTTTAACATGGTTCCCTATAGGCTTAAGCTTGCTGCATGGTCACAGCTTTGAGCACAGCCAGGGTTAAGGTGCATACCCAGAAAACACACCCACAGACAGCTTTTATTTATTTTTTCCTCCCGAGAGGGTACACCCTCTCGCTCATCGGATCCTAGTCCACTTCAGTGGATAGGGAGCTTGCCTTTGGACTGTCCAACCGAAGTCAGACCCGCCCTCAGTGCACATTTTCCCTGAAGGTTTCAGCCCGAAAGCCTAGGTCTCCAGGGACATTGATGCCTTCCTCCGTTAGGATTCAGGACATCCGTCTCTTCCTCCCTCTGGCCCGAGGCCCACAAGGGAGTTCGCATCATCTCCCCTCTTTCGAGGGTTGTGCGGGTGCACCCCAGCCCCGAAGGGCTGGTTGTTCGAATGCCATCCCCCCTTAGCCCGAAGGCTCACAGGTTCTGTGGTCCGGGGTCTGGACACCACCTCTCAACGAGCTAGAGGGCCAAATGCTTGCCACAGACCTTTCTTACTGAAACCCCAGATAGGATAGTACTGCATTTGGTCATAGCTGTGCAGGTCGAGAGGAGCACTCATATCGCCTTGATCTTAGCCAAAAGGCCGAGAAGCGAATCACCCACAGACAGCTGTTTCAACCTTAATGAGTCTCATCAGTGTGGGGTTGGTTAACTGGGTATGCAGAGAAGCTAAAGGATGGGGTTTACCATACTAAGTTAAGTTATGGTGAGTAAAAAAAGTGACAAAAACCCTCCACAGCAAAGCAAATATGCAAATGTAAATACAACTGTATGCTCATCTGCATGTCTTAGGCAGGTCTGCAACCCCGCCTTTCACCATTATCACCCAGCACACAGCACTTCCACTGCAGCAAGGGATTCTGGGAAATGACATGCAAATGAGCACAGTGCCACTTTTTGCTTCAAAAACCATTTTTAACATGGTTCCCTATAGGCTTAAGCTTGCTGCATGGTCACATCTTTGAGCAAAGCCAGGGTTAAGGTGCATACCCAGAAAACACACCCACAGACAGCTTTTTTTGTTTTGAAAATTCTTTTATTTGAATTTATATGAATCTTTACAACAAGATTATAACAGTACATAAATCATTTTACAAACGGAAAAAAAACTGCGACGTTAACAACAGCGTAGTGCATATCCCACACAACTCACATACATTTTTATTAATGGTTTCCCCAAAAGTAAAAAAACTGTGATGAACACGGCGGTGCAGTGCATTTATACGTATGCACCGCACCACAGACATGACATATCATACACACATTATCTCTAACTTTATTGCACAGAAAAACTTTTGGGGCGGGGGAGTAAGGGGGGGGGGGGGGAGGGGGGTGTTTAGTCCTCCTCCTCAGGGCCGTCAAAGATGGAATAGTCCTTGAGCAGGCTGTGGAGCAGCCTGCGACAGTCCTGTACCGACATCCTCTTCTTCCCCTTGATCAAACGTTCCCTGGCGAATAGTAAAACGTCCTTGAAACAGCACATTAGACGCCAACCGGCTTCGATTGCGTCCTCTGTGTGTGTTCCTGTGAAAAGTCCGTGGAACGCCGAGTAGTACGTGACGCACTTCCTCGGTATACAGTCCTTTAAGTCAGTGTCCAGCACGCGCAGCAAGGCCTGCGCAAAGGGGCAGTTCCAGAAGAGGTGTATGATGCTTTCCTCCACTGGGTTGCATCTGGGGCAGTGCCTCACGAGGCTGAGTTTACTCTGGTACTTGTCCGCATTCACAGGGAGTCCCCCGTGTATGGCCTGCCAAGCAATGTCTTTGTGTTTGTTCATTAGTCTTTTCGATGCCACATTCCTCCACACCGTTCCAAAGGTGTTGGGGTGGAGACCTGGGACCGATTCCATGATGTCTTTAGCCCTGATACTTTTGTTGATGACCTTGGGCTTCCACAGGTCTGGTTTTACTCCCTCCAGATTCTTCTGCCTCACAAACTTCTTCACGTCCTTGTAGAACCAGGGCGTGCGCCAGCTGTAAGGGATGGAGCTGTCCCACTTGTCCCACCCCAGTGCTCTCCAGAGCAGCAGGAGTAGGAGGCGGGACATGGAGTAGCCAGAGGAGTCTTTGTCGCAGTCTCTCAGGGTTATCCGCACGCAGTTGCTTACAAAGAAGGCGCGCAGCATAGTGGGGATGTCGGGGATTCCTCTACCCCCCTTGTGCAGCTCTTTGTACATCACCTCGCGCTTTCCCCTCTCAAACTTGGCCCCCCAGACAAAGCGGAACACTGCCATGGAGATCTCCTGGCAGGTTCTGGTCGAAGGCGGGTATGCCTGGGCCACGTACTGCAGGACAGGGAGGATCTCATTCAGCAGTACCAGATTTTTCCCCTCAATGGTGAGGGGTCTGAGGCGCCACAATCCGATCTTCTGCTTCACCTTGTTCAGCCTCTCACTCCAGCTCTTCAGGGCAGCGGCCTCGCTCCCCACACCAAACCAGACTCCAAGGATTTGAATGAGGCCTGCTCTGATGGGGAAGGGGAGGGGGTCGGCAGTCAGGTTCCAAAGCCCAAAAAGCTTGGTCTCTGACTTCCCGCAGTTGACTTTTGCTCCTGAAGCTTTCCCGAAATCCTCGCACATCTGGACCAGCATCTTCACCGACCGGCTATCTGCGCAGAAGATGGTGACGTCATCCATGTAGAGCGAGCACTTCACTTCACGTCTCTGGGGTCCTGGCACGACGATCCCTCTGATCTCTGCGTCTCGTCTGATGCACTGGGCGAAGAGCTCTATACAACAGACAAAAAGGAGAGGTGAAAGAGGGCAGCCCTGTCTAACCCCTGAGAGGACAGAGAATGGGTTAGTCTTCCATCCGTTCACGATCGCCACACTGCAATTTGTCAAGGTACATCAGGTTAACATAAGAACAGAACATCTCCCCCATCCCATACTCACGCAGCACCCTGCCCATGAAATCATGGGAGACATGGTCAAAGGCCTTCTCCTGATCAAGGGTGACCAGGGCCGCGTGTACACGGCAGTCTTTGATGTAGTGGACTGCGTCTCTGATTAGGGCGAGGCTGTCTGCGATCCTGCATCCGGGGATGCCGCACGTCTGGTCTGTGTGGATGATCTGGCTGATGACCTTCTTCAGTCTGTTCGCTAGGACTTTTGCTAGGATCTTGTAGTCCGCGTTCAGGAGGGAGATGGGACACCAGTTCTTGAGGTCGCACCTCTCCCCCTTCTGTTTGTACAAGAGCGTCAGCATTCCTTCCCTCAGAGTTGGGGGCATCCTACCTTCTGCTTCCATTTCCCTGTAAAGCTCGAGCAGGTCCGGGCCGATCAGGTCCCACAGCTTCGTGTATAACTCAGCTGGGATACCATCTCCGCCCGGCGTCCTACCCGTCTTAAAGGATTTGGATGCAGCGTGGAGCTCCTCCAGCGTCAGGGGGGCAT
The DNA here is from genome assembly GCF_040206685.1 of Ascaphus truei. Taxonomy (NCBI): domain Eukaryota; kingdom Metazoa; phylum Chordata; class Amphibia; order Anura; family Ascaphidae; genus Ascaphus; species Ascaphus truei. Next base: position 249,736,084 of record NC_134484.1, on the reverse strand, counting down.
TCATGGCTGCTTTTCCTGCCGGGTCGATGGTGTTTGTAATCCCTGACAGGAATTTGTCAGCCTGGTCTCGGTCTGATGCTTTTGGGGAGTAGAGGTCTTCATAGAAATCTTTCACGACTCCCATGACTTCCTCCTTACCCTGCTGCACGTTGCCATCTTTGTCTTGCAGCTCCCTCAGGGGCATGTGGGCAGAGTGGAGTTTCTTGAAGAAGAAGGCATTGCATTTCTCCCCCCTCTCAAGGTTCTCCACCTTGGAACGGAAGATGATTCATCTGGATTCCTCCTCAAAGTGCTTTTGCAGGCTCTCCTTGGTTTCCTCCAGGTCGTTATCCACGTTCCATCCTCAGCGTTTGAGGTCATGCAGGGACTGCAGCTTGCGCTGCAGGCCCTCGAACTCCCCGTTCCTCTCACACGCCAGGCGTCTGTCCTTTGCCTGCAGGAATCAGCGGATCCTTATCTTCATGAATTCCCACCACTCTGCAGTGCTGGGGAAACAGGCCTTTTCTTCTTTTCATGCTGTGTATGCTGTTCTCAGCTCCTCCATGATCTCCTTCCTTTCCAGCAGTGCGCAGTTCAGCTTCCAGGATCCTGGCCCTGGGGGGAAACCTCCTCCCAGGCGCCCCTGGAGATGAATGGCTCTGTGGTCAGAGAAATGTACTGCGACCATGGAGTGCTGTCTGTGCTGTACCTGCTTGGTGGTCAACAGGAAGTCAATCCGAGAACGCACAGAACCATTTGGGTGGCACCAAGAGTAGTTTGCGGTGCCTGCTCCCATAGATCCCACCAAGTCCTTCAGGGATGCCTCCCCAATCATCGCCGTGAGTAGCCTGGACGTCACATCTATCTTTGATGATTTGCTGGGGGGCACGCGCCCCCCCACTTCAATCGTGCAGTTGAAATCCCCACCCATCACCACTGCCCTGGAGGTTGCGAGCCATGGGCGAAGGTGCTGGAAGAGTTCCAAGCGCTCATTTCTCCGGGGTGCGGCGTACACATTGATGAGCCTAATCGGCTCCCCTGCCCACGAACCGTCTACGACCAGTAGTCTGCCGCAGACGAGTTCATGGACAGAATCAACAGTGAAACATCCCCCCCCGGATCAAAATGGCTACACCCGCGTTCCTGCACCCATTCCCCCCAGACCAGCAGGAGGGGCCGTGAGACCACTGCCCACTCAGGTGCCTGTAGGACCGAGAAAAAGGTAAGGCACATTCCTGTAGCATATACACATCACATTTCTGTAAAGAAAGGAATGTTAGTACCCTGGCACGTCTCATCCGCTCTCCTATGCTCCTTACGTTAATGGAGAAAATGTTAAAAGACGCCATTAGTTTGGGAATAAAGGGTTAGATGGACATGCAGTGATACTAGTTACCATCCTCGCTGGCGTGGGTGGTCCTGCTGATCTCCTCGCACAGCTGGGCCAGCAGATCCATGGTGTGCCCAAGGTTGTCATCGAGGAGGAGGGTCTCTGCTGCCTCTCGCCCCTCTCTTATGAGCTCTTCCACGGTCACCTGTGTCTCGCTAGGTGGCTGTTCTAAAATGGCCGCCTGCTCCTCTGCAATGGCTGCCTTCTGCATCTCTGTTTCCCCCTCCTCCTCCTCCAGGTCGCTTTCAAGGTCGCTGTCAGCGTCGCTGGAAGTGGGTGAGTCGCCGATTTGCATTTGGGCCCTCTTCTGCTCCAGCCCCTGGTGTGGGCTTTCCATCTCAGGGGCTCTCCTCTTTATTTCCTGCTTCTCCATTCCGGTCCGGGCTCTGGGGGCAGCATCTGCAGCAAGGGGGGAAGGGGGAGGGGGTGCAACAGCCTCGGGGCTGGGGAGAGGTGTTACAGGGGGAGGGGCTGCAGCCTCATGGAGGGTAGGGGGAGCTGCAGTGGGGGGTTGGGAGGAGGGGGCAAGGGGTGGTGGGTGGAGGGGGGAGTTTGGGTGGGAAGGGGGGGTGGGGGTTGCAGCAGCAGTGGGTGTGGGAGGGAGTGTTGCTGCAGGGGTGGGGGTGGAAAGGGGTGGGGTGGGGGCTGCTACTGAAGGGGCAGCGGGCTCAGGAGCTGCAGCAGGTGCTGCTTTTGTGGCCTCTTTTTGCCCTTGCTCCTGATACTTACCACCTTTTGCCTTTACGGGTTGGTTTGCAGGGGGCTTCTTGGGTGACTTCTGGGTTGCTGTCAGGGGAGCACCCGGTGCCGCGCCTTTCGCCGCGGCCTCTGCGTAGCTCCTGACCCTCAGCTGGCAGTCCCGGAACCTGTGGGTTGTCTCTCCGCACAAGTTGCAGGTTTTCTGACGGGGACAATCCTTTGTTTCGTGGCCAGTGTTTTTGCAGTTTCTGCAGGCTTTCAGGGTGCACTGTTTCCACTGATGCCCCAGATTCCCGCAATTACCGCAGGTCTGGGGCTGGTCAGGGTAAAAGATCCTCCCTGAGCTGCCCGCGAGTGAAAAACTGGGAGGGAGGTGGTGCAGCCGGTCCGTCGCTTCTGAATCTGGCCACAAGCGAACGACCATGCTCCACTTTCCCACCCAGTACCCCAACTTGTCCTTGATCCTGCTTGGCTCCCTCACCACGGTGCAAGAGCGCCGCAGAAAGGTAGCGATATCCTTTCCAGGGATATGGGGGTTCCTCACCGTCACAGTGATCCTCTTCTCGTCCCTCTGGATAGGGCAGTTCACGTCGAACTGGGAGAAGGGGACCTCCTGTTTCAGGGTTTGGAAAGCCTCCCAGTACCTCCTGCAGGCTCCCACCGTGGTTAAGGTGACAAAAAACAGGCCACCCCTGAGGTCCTGGATGCTCAGGATCTCGTCCGGAGTAAAGCCTGCTTTGCTCACCAGCTCCTTGGCAAAGGTCTCAGCGTCAAATTGAGGGCGCTGTCCGTCGACCTCCCTCAGCTGCATCACCACCGTCTGCCTCATCCAGGGTTCCAGGCGGAGGATCCTCCAGGGTTGGAGCTGGGGCCGCCGCTGCTGGTGCTGGCACTGGGGGTGAGGCCGCTGGGGGTGACAACGTCGCCTAAGCCACTGGAGCTGGTTGCTGCTGGGCCTCCTCCGTCCGTCTCCTGGCTGCTGGGGACCGTCTCCGGGGGTGCCGTGTGCTTCACCTTCTTCGTCTTCTTCTTCTTCTCCTTGTGCAGGGTGGTCCCAGCGGGCTCCATGGCAACCTCCATCCTCTTGATCTTAGCCAAAAGGCCACCCACAGACAGCTTTTTGTTTTGAAAATTATTTTATTATGCAGCGAATCTTTACAACAAGATTATAACAGTACATAAATCATTTTCCAAACGAAAAAAAACGCGACGTTAACAACGGCGCAGTGCATATCCCACACAACTCACATACATTTTTATTAATGGTTTCCCCAAAAGTAAAAAAACTGTGACGAACACGGCGGTGCAGTGTGCACCGCACCACAGACATGACATATCATACACACATTATCTCTAACTTTATTGCACAGAAAAACTTTTGGGGCGGGGGAGTAAGGGGGGGGGGTGGGAAGGGGGGTGTTTAGTCCTCCTCAGGGCCGTCAAAGATGGAATAGTCCTTGAGCAGGCTGTGGAGCAGCCTGCGACAGTCCTGTACCGACATCCTCTTCTTCGACATCCTCTTCTTCCCCTTGATCAAACGTTCCCTGGCGAATAGTAAAACGTCCTTGAAACAGCACATTAGACGCCAACCGGCTTCGATTGCGTCCTCTGTGTGTGTTCCTGTGAAAAGTCTGTGGAACACCGAGTATTACGTGACGCACTTCCTCAGTATACAGTCCTTTAAGTCAGTGTCCAGCACGCGCAGCAAGGCCTGCGCAAAGGGGCAGTTCCAGAAGAGGTGTATGATGCTTTCCTCCCCTGGGTTGCATCTGGGGCAGTGCCTCACGAGGCTGAGTTTACTCTGGTACTTGTCCGCATTCACAGGGAGTCCCCCGTGTATGGCCTGCCAAGCAATGTCTTTGTGTTTGTTCATTAGTCTTTTCGATGCCACATTCCTCCACACCATTCCAAAGGTGTTGGGGTGGAGACCTGGGACCGATTCCACACAGACAGCTGTTTCGACCTTAATGGGTCTCATCAGTGTGGGGTTGGTTAACTGGGTATGCAGAGAAGCTAAAGGATGGGGTTTACCATACTAAGTTAAGTTATGGTGAGTAAAAAAAGTGACAAAAACCCTCCACAGCAAAGCAAATATGCAAATGTAAATACAACTGTATGCTCATCTGCATGTCTTAGGCAGGTCTGCAACCCTGCCTTTCACCATTATCACCCAGCACACAGCACTTCCACTGCAGCAAGGGATTCTGGGAAATGACATGCAAATGAGCACAGTGCCACTTTTTGCTTCAAAAACCATTTTTAACATGGTTCCCTATAGGCTTAAGCTTGCTGCATGGTCACAGCTTTGAGCACAGCCAGGGTTAAGGTGCATACCCAGAAAACCCACATATATATATATATATATACACACACACACACACACACACACACACACGTATGTATGTATATATATATATATATATATATATATATATATATATATATATATATATATATATATATATATAGGAAAAACAAGACTGCAGCACTCACTGAAAATGTTATAACTATTTATTACATCAGAGAGCAGGAACAAACTGATAAGAGCAATGTTTCGGACCTCTTGGTCCTTTCTCAAGTTTGTGAAACGACCAACAGTTCCAAAACGTTGCTCTTATCTGTTTGTTCCTTTTCTCTGATGTAATAAATAGTTATAACATTTTTCAGTGAGTGCTGCAGTCCTGTTTTTCCTGCATTTATTTTGAAGCTGGATGGTGAACCTGGTCCTTCTGCAAACACCCTGTTTGCTACAAGATAAGTATTATTTCAACTTTCTCTGAATATGGCTTCTAGATACTGAGTGCCCTGGACTTACATATATATATATATATATATAATCAAACACAGGGGGTGCCCAGTGCTACATCCAAATGACAAAACATACATGGTAATAATTACAAGAAATGATGCTTCAGTGTAAATAATAATGCTAATGCTATTAATATTAAAATATGTTTTTTTAGGTAGAAATTTTGGCCAAAACATCATAAGCTTGCACACCAAATAGTCAAGGTAAACCATAATAAGTGCAAGTCCTACACTACACTGCATTAGTTCCCTATACCTCTGTGTGAGGGGGAAGAACCATAATAGATTCATTACCTGCAGCAAGAGGAGAAGATCCACAATTAAAAAGGGGGAGGTGACGTGAGCTCTGGGGGAGGTGCCACAACCTCCATACAACTGATTCCAGTCAGAAATTAAATTAACATACACACCCAGCAAGCTCAAACGCCCACACCCACCTAATCTTCACTATATGTAATGCCACATAGAGTGCAACTGGGCGTTTGTGGCACACAAATACAGCAAACACAGGGGGTGCCCAGTGCTACATCCAAATGACAAAACATACATGGTAATAATTACAACCACTGCTCATGTGCAATAGATCACCAGACACGCATGACAATGCTATCTAAACAGAGTTTTTAACATCTTTATATCTTTATCGATATAGGAAAAGGGAACAGGGAATAGAGGGGGGGGATTATATATATATATACTAACACAGAAGAAGTGAAACCCCAATTAAAGCACTCTGATAATAAAGAAAATACAAAAAGTTTATTTATCAGAACAATGCAACAAAGAACAAAAAATATATAAAAAAAAATAGATTAAGACCAAACGGGGATCAAAGAAAAGCCTACAAAGAAATTGTAACACATAACCTACTGACTGAAATAAACAGACATGAGGAACACCAACAAAATTGCAATAAGGTGCCAATAAAGTACGCAGCAAAATGAAAGGGAATATCTCTATACAGACAGTGGGATCACAATGGTTCCAACGGAATGTAATGACCGCTCAGTCCACATGACAACTATAAAATGCTCCAAAACAATAGTGAAAGCACTTGGTGGAATAGAACACAGCTGTACTCAAGTAAAGAGAAATAACAAGCCAATAAAGTACATGCACAAAGTCCTGATCCACAGCATGATAATGGAATCCTAAAGATGTAAAAAAAAAAAAGCAAATAAATTCTAGATATAACTAGATCTAGAAAATGCTGTAGTGAGTATGATATCCATGAATAATGACAGCATGAAATGTCCATGAAAGATACACAGCAGTATATAATAAGCAGTATATGACCAACAGTAATAGCTTGTAAAGCATTATAAATTTAAGCACTTAAAAAAAAGGGATGATGTCCCATTACTGTCTGAGGCGACAGAGAACGTGTAATCTTCTTAATACGAAAATTAAATACCCCACTTGTGTATAAAATGGGAAGCATATAACAGAGCTTCACAGAGTGAGAGTTGTATGTCACTTAAATCGCTTGGCGGGTAGGTGAGGGGAGAAAAAAGTGTGTCCATATCACCAAAAGTCGTCTGCTCCTCAATCAGTACATCAGCCGAGTCCACTTGCTAACTTCTCTCAGAAAAGGAGGAACATTCAATGAGGTAAGGCTGGCTCCCCATTACAGACACTCTGCACGGATCCGTTATCTATATATATATAACAAGAATGTTCAGGTGTAACGCTTGCGCTCACCAGAAACAAGGTGGGACCCCGGTACTGAGGTGGGAAAGTATAAAACTGCGCATCCAGAGCAGCGGAGGCACGCATGGAGGGTGGATTTTCAGCGTAGCCGAGTCTGGGTTGGGGAGAGCGAGTTAGTTGCAATACTTGCCGAGGTCGTTGGGAGGAGCCAGTGGGATTGGGTCAGTGTCCGTAATGCCGACGTCAAGGTTTGGAGCCAGCAGGGTAGTAGAGTGTCCAATAGCCGAGGTCAGGGATGGAGAGGTACACATAGTCAGAGGCAAACCGGGGTCATTATCCAGGGAGAGGTCCAAAGACAAGCCGGGGTCGTTATCCAGAGAGGGGTCCTAAGTCAAGCTGGGTCAGTACACAAGAAAATTAACAGCGGGACAGAGCAAGGCAAAGCAGAGGCTAGGAACAGGACGTGTAAAGTACAAGGCTACCAGGAACTATGCTCAGCACGAGTTGCTGAGAGAGCTGGGTATTTGTAGGCGGAGAGAGCCAATGACACAGAGGAGAGGAGCGGAGGCGCGGCCTCCGCGGAGGCAGGAATTGGTGCACGATGCAGGGGACAGAGAGTAGTGCTGATGAGGCTTGAACACGCAGCCGGGTCGTTATCCAGAGAGGGGTCCTAAGTCAAGCTGGGTCAGTACACAAGACAATAAACAGCGGGACAGAGCAAGGCAAAGCAGAGGCTAGGAACAGGATGTGGAAAGTACAAGGCTACCAGGAACTATGCTTAGCAATGAGTAGCTGAGAGAGCTGGGTATTTGTAGGCGGAGAGAGCCAATGACACAACGGAGGCAGGAATTGGTGCACCGTGCAGCGGACAGAGGGTAGTGCTGATGAGGCTTGAAAACGCCGCTGGGAAGCGGTGCACGCGCATCACGTGAGTGTGCCGCGTGAGGCGGACGCATGTCGCAGGCGGGGGGTGGGAGCCCAGCTCCGTGGGAGCACTGAAAGCCCTGCATGGGCGCAACGCTCTGTAAGCTGCACAGGATACTGAGAAGTGGCAGGTAAGGAGGAAACACGTCGCGGGGGCTGTGTTCCCCGATTCCTTACATCAGGGCACTCAAATAGGGAAAAATAGGTCAAATCACTTATCTTATCTTAGTAGTCAGGTTGCATGCAGTGCAGCCAGGATCACTATCCAGCAACAAAAGTAGATAGAACAAAAATCCAGAGAATCTGCAGCACTCACTGGTTAGTATCAAAAGTAAAAAAGTTTAATTTATATCACAAGTATCAGGGGTACATGCAAGACCTCCCGGTCCTTTATCAAGCTCCTACACCAGTGCACAGAACACTGGGTATACATATTGTGAACCAATCAGTCTAAATTGGCACCAAGCCACTGCTACTTCAATTTCTATGGTGCCTCAGAGTGGTCAATACTCGTGGCTAGTACACATAAGAAAACGCCTATCTCCACCTGCTGTGTGATCACCCAAGCAGGTAAGTGAACCGCACTCTTTGCCGGCTGAAGAAATATACTTGTCAAAAAACACACATTCATCCATATATCACAGCGATGTTCTAATAAACATGATACATAAGCTCCTGCTGTGCCCCCTACCTCTTTATTTGCATGATCGCATGCCACACCATCGAAGCATTTTCCGTTTGTTTACTTCTATCGTGCAAGCGCAGTGCATCAAGAACCCCACCCCATGTCTCCCTGGTAACCATCAACAATATACGCTATACTCATGTGCAGTGCTTGACAAATCACCCAAAAATCCACTCGCCGAACCAAAAAATCTACTCGCCACCTCGCCCGTCCCTAGCAGCACCCCGCCCCCAGTCCCGCTTTATAAAAAAGAAATGGAATAAATTCCTAGAAAGAACTAATACCATTCGTTTTTTGACATAAGAGTTTATTTATTGTATTACATTTATACTTTACTACTATTAGTCCTTGTTACGTACGTGTGTGTGTGTGTGTGTGTGTTTGTGTGTGTGTGTAAAAATGTCGGATGACCTCACTAATCTAGAAAAAAAAAGCCAGATATGAATGACTAGTTTCCTGAACCCCTTAACCAGTGTCAGGATGCCCCCACTTCACAATATCTAAAGCAGCAATCCCGCCTGGGATCTTACCTGATCCGCAGTCCCTCAATGTCCAGGTACCTTCATTCCAGCAATGTTATACATTGGAGGGGAGGTGTTCCATACCTGTCTTCTGGGTTAGGGGGGATTCCGATGTCTCCCGTGTGAAGCTTGAGAGCCGGATCTGGAAGAAAGCAGTATAGGTTAATTCGGTGTAGGTATAGGGCAGTTAAGATATACAGGGTAAATAAGAGATACAAATCCAGAGTGGGTGTGAGGGTGTGTGTGGGAGGGTGAGGGAGGGTGAGAGAGAGAGGCTGTGAGAGAGGGTGTGAGATAGGGTGTGAGAGAGAGAGAAAGGGTGTGAGAGAGAGATGGTGTGAGAGTGAGGGTGTTAGAGAGAGGGTGTGAGAGAGTGTGAGAGAGACACAGAGAGAGTGTGAGCGAGACACAGAGAGAGTGTGAGTGAGACACAGAGAGTTTGAGAGAGACACAGAGACACAGGGTGGGTGCGTGAGAGAGACACAGAGACACAGGGTGGGTGGGTGAGACACAGGGTGGGTGGGTGAGACACAGGGGGTGAGAAACAGGGTGGTGGGAGAAACAGAGACACAGGGTGGGTGGGTAGTTGGGTGAGACACAGAGACACTGGGTGGGTGAGACACAGGGTGGGTGGGTGAGACACAGGGTTGGTGGGTGAGAAACAGGGTTTGAGACACGGTGGGTGGGTGAGACACTGGGTTACACTGGGTTGGTGGGTGAGACACAGGGTGGGTGGCTGAGACACAGGGACACAAGGTGGGTGGGTGAGACAAGGGGGGCAAAGGGGGCCATGTGAGGTGGGGGGGACTATCGGGGGCGGGGGGACCGTCAGCGGCAGGGGGGGTACTGTCGGTGGCAGGGGAGGAGGGTACCATCGGAGGCAGGGGAGGGGGGTACCATTGGAGGCAGGGAAGGGGGGGTACCATCCATGTGAGTCGGGGGGACTATCGGCAGCAGGGGGGGACTATCGGCGGCAGGGTGGACTATCGGCGGCAGCGGGGGACTATCGACGGCTGGGGGTGTGACTATCGGCGGCAGGAGGGAGAGACTATCGGCGACAGGGGGTGGGAATATCGGCAGCAGGGGGGACTATCGGTGGCAGGGAGGGCCATGTGAGGCAGGGGGACGACCATCGGCGGCAGGAGGACCGTGAGGAAGCAGGGGGGCCATGTGAGGAAGGGGCCATGTGAGGAAGGGGGGTGACCATCGGCACCAGGGGGCCATGTGAGGTGGGGGGGACCATCGGCGGCAAGGGGGACTATCGGTGGCAGGGGGGGCATGTGAGGCAAGAGGACGACCATCGGCAGCAGGGGGGCCATGTGTGGCGGGGGGACCATTGGCGGCAGGGGGGCTTTTCGGCAGCAGGGGGGCTGACTATCAGCGGCTTGGAGGCCATGTGAGGCAGGGGGAACTATCAGCGGCAGGGAGGGACCAGCGCTAGCAAAGATGGCTATGGGGGAGTTATCGGAGGGCAAAGGAGGGAAGGGAGAGGCATGGGACAGCTTAACTCCTTGCAGGATCTTGGCTAAACAGCACGCAGAATAGAGTCCTGGAAGCGCGCCAAGTCTTCTGCCCAATCAGGAAGGGGATATACATATACATATTTATAAAAGTTCATACAAATGAGATCCAAACTCAAAAGGAAGTATGAAACTGGAGTCTGTATGCCACAAACAAAGCTCGGGCCCGGAGGTGTGTCTACATATGTTTGCTATACTGAAATCAAATAAAAATGAGTTATGTGTACTATATACTCTATACTATATACCTATTTGTATCTATTCTATATAGTGACTACCAGGCCCTAATTGGCCGTTTTACGTGAATATCTAAATGATATATATAAAAGTGCTTATTAAGTGTTGTGCTGTGTATATGTAAAGGTAAATTCCTCATACCATCTATTAGACCCAGTGTCCCTATTTAAAATCTGCTGAGACGCTGCTCCTTCACCAACGGAGCCTGGGACTGCCCCAAGAGCTTGCAGTTAGACCGGATGGTGGTGATTATTATCACATATGCTTGATTTTATTGTACTTCTTGTAAGTGCGTTTTTTACCCCTCCCTCCCCCCCTCCCCCTCATTAAATATACTTTTATACGCTATGGGCGTGCGCTCTCTCCTCTCTTTTCCTTTTTAGATATCCTGTGGACGTGGTAGGTCCACATTGAGAGCTGCCGGAGACCCTACATACCAGTACCCATATTCATCATCGGAACTTTCTGAGGACTGGTTATCCTTTCTATTGCCTTTTCTATGTGTATATGTTGTATGTTTGTAATAGGCCTATCTTATGGTTATAGGTCTGTTTACCTTTACAATATTGTCTAGATTATCTAGGTTATACATTAGATATTTATACATAGACATACACAGTTTAAATGTTCCTTTAAGGCGCAGCTTTTTTCTTTCTATATATATATATATATATATATATATATATATATATATATAAATATATATATATATATATATATACCCTATTTCCTCTATTCTAAGATGCCATCGATTCTAAGATGCACCCTTGATTTAATAAAAAAAATTGGGGGAAAAAAACATTATATTAAATGTGCAGAATTTTTTTCTTGGGGGAGAAAGAGAGAGGGGGGGGGAGAGAGGGGGGGGGAGAGGGGGATAGAGAGGGGGAAGGGGGGTAGAGAAGGGGGGTAGAGAATGGAGAGAAGGGTTAAAGGAGAGGAGAGAAGGGGAGAGAGGAGAGAGGGGGAGAGAGGGGGGAGAGAGGGGAATGGGGGGAGAGAGAAAAGGAGAGAGGGAGAGAGAAAAGGAGAGGGATAGGAGGGAAGGGGGGAGAGGGATAGGAGGGAATGGGGGAGAGGGATTGGAGGGAAAGGGGGAGATGGATAGGAGGGAATGGGGGAGAGGGATAGGAGGGAATGGGGGGAGAGGGATAGGAGGGAAGGGGGAGAGGGATATGAGGGAATGGGGGGAGAGGGATAGGAGGGAAGTGGGAGAGGGATGGGAGGGAAGAGGGGGGAGAGGGATAGGAGGGAAGGGGGGAGAGGGATAGGAGGGAAGGGGAGAGGGATAGAGGGGAAGGGGAAGAGGGATAAGAGTGAAGGGGAAGAGGGATAGGAGGGAAGGGGGATAGGAGGGAAGGGGGAGAGGAGGAAAGGAAAGGGGGAGATAAGGGAAGAAAGGGGGAGAGGAGGGAATGGGGGAGAGGAGGGAAGAGGGGACAGAGATAGGAGGGAAGGGGAGACAGATAGGAGGGAAGGGGGGGAGAGAGATATGAGGGAAGGGTGGAGAGAGATAGGAGAGATATAGGAGGGAAGGGGGATTGAGATAGGAGGGAAGGGGGGAGAGAGAGATAGGAGGGAAGGGGGAGAGAGATAGGAGGGAAGGGGGGAGAGATAGGAGGGAAGGGGGAGAGAGAAAGGAGGGAAGGGGGAAAGAGATAGGAGGGAAGAGGGGGAGATAGATAGGAGGGAAGGGGAGAGGGAGAGAATGGAAGGACACACAGAGACAGACACACACACAGAGAGACAGAGAGACAAACAGACAGACAGACACACACACACACACAGAGACAGACAGACAGACACACACAGAGATAGACAGACAGACAGACACGCACAGAGATACGAAGAAAGGAAGATCGATGCCATCGCAGCTCCTATGAAGATCAGACTCACCAGGTGGAATGATAAAATTACTTTATTAAACTACATAAAACAGATACATGACTAGGAGACCTCCTCCCACGCATTTCGGGCTAGTTGCCCTTTCTGAAGGAGTGTGACAAATATGAAGGTAGGGTGTTATTTATACCTCCCTTCAACTGATTGGCTAATGTGTTGCACCTAATTAGGTAGTACTTGTACAAAGTTCAACACAGTGGACTCAAGCCGTAGTTACACATGTATATAAAGATGTAATTAGTAACTTATAATGCAATTAATAATATAGTTATCTGCAATAGTGTATTACCTTTAACATCATTAATATGATCATAAACCTTAGAGTAAACCATGTAGGCAATATTGAATATACCGACATTATCACTAACTCATCAGATGATGTCTATTGGGCTGCATAATCATGTAATACCTATTTACAGCAAGGCATAGACACATGACTATATATACACACGTTATATTGTATAGAATCGCACATAAATTGCATACAAATGCAACAATAGAGATTTGATATTACTAAAATTATTATAATATTTCTATTCGACCATGATGGGGAAAAGGGGGGGAAGAGGGGAGGGGGAAAGGAGGAAGAAGGGGGGGAACGAAGGGGGGGAAGGAAGGGGGGGAAGGAAGGCGGGGAAGGAAGGGGGGGAGGAAGGGGGGGAAGGAATGGGGGGAGGAAGGGGGGGGGGAGAGGGGGGGAGGAAGGCGGAGGGGACGCCAACCATCAAAAAACGACACCGGCAGAGAAGAAGATCCAGGAATAAGTTGGTGGGTGGCCCCTGCGAAAAAGATGAGGTACTCAAATTAGAAGACACAAATGTTCTAAATATTTCCAAATACACACTATCACAATTTGAACAGAGTGATTTGAATTTGGGACTTATCTTTGCACCAGTAAGAAATTTTGATGTATTCTCTGGGTTTAAAAAAAAATAAAAGAAAAAATGAAGCAATGAGGATGGGGTTGAACCATGTTAAAAATGGTTTTGAAGCAAAAGGAAACCCATCAAGGTCAAACGGCTGTCTGTGTGTGGGTTTATTGGCTATGCATCTTAACCCTGGCTGTGCTCAAATCTGTGACTATGCAGCAAGCTTAAGCCTATAGGGAACCATGTTAAAAATGGTTTTGAAGCAAAAGGTGGCGCTGTGCTCATTTGCATGTCATTTCCCAGAATCCCTTGCTGCAGTAGAAGTGCTGTGTGCTGGGTGGTAAAGGTGAAAGGGGGTTGCAGACCTGTCTAAGACATGCAAATGAGCATACAGTAATATTTCCATTTGCTATATATATATATATATATATATATATATATATATATATATATATATACAATTAAGGACTGCGCCTGGGTGTAGTACGACAGCAAATAATTAAAGAAAATTCAAAATACCAGATAAAAATAATGTTATATAAAACAATAATACTATCTGACTGTAAAATCAATGATACTAAATAAAAAATGCATAAATAATTACACAGAGGTGTGCTGTGGACCCACTCAATACCATACTATATATTAAATCCTTTGAAGTCCAAAAATGTCCAATACAAGGGAAACAAAAGGCACTAAAAGGATAAGGGCTGCTTCTTTAAAGGGCACAACGACCTCCCTCTCCACCTGCATAGAAAATAGAAGAAAAAAGCGCCCAATCCTAGTGCATTACTGTATAAAAAGGTATTTAATTCCCAAAAAGGCTCATAAAATGAACTCACAAACATAAGAAGTAAAAAAGCATGTTATGAGATAATACTCATGCTGCAAAGGATCAGAAAACGCCGCAGCTCTGCTACACTGCTCCGTGACTCCACTACATCCGATTTGGCCCTCGTGAATCACCGCCCGCAGGAACTCACGACATCAGGCTCTCCACAGATTTCCTTCCTCGGGAACACACCTCCAGATGATTTAGGTTCCCACCAGGGACACTCAATGTGTTACGTCATCCGCTTGTTCCGCCACATTGAGTGTCCCTTTTTTGATATCATCTTTGTGGTGTGCTGTCTTCTTTGGTCATCAGGATCCCCTGGTTACCACACGTCTATAATTATATATATATATATATATATATATATATATATATATATAAACAAAATCAAAAGCGATAGAACATCAGAAGTGAATGGTAATATGTGTAATATAAAAACACACGACAAATACATGAACTTACAATTAAGAAAATAAAAGTGGGTTCCACTAGGTCCAAGTGAGAGCTGAGAGTCCAATTATGTTATTCTGTATGGACCCGGTGCACCAAATCCCTGGGCTGACTGTTGGCAGCACCTGAGGACCCTGGAAACCACACCGAACACAGCTAGTTCATCTGATCCACTGCTAGAGCATCTCAGCCACAGACCCACGCTAAGCTCACAGACCGGTATGCAGAGTAATTTAGTATCTGCCTCTCAGCCTTGTTTGTTCCCAGCTGATCGTGAGTAGAATGTCTCTGTAGCAGCTGTGCATGCGCATGCGCTCTGCTGCTCATGAGAGGGACCTGCAAACAGCTGATCGGCCACTGAGAGAACACCTTGTGTGATGACTTGTATGAATGAATAAATGAATGATGACCACTACACATTATGCACTCACGTTCTTCAGGGGTGACGTCACTAGTGCCAGGGCTCTTGTATTTATATCAACTCAATACAATTAACCAATTGTCAAGCGCTGTGGTTGATATAAAACAGATGAAAAGCATATTATGCAGAATAAGGGGAACTCACTATCTCATCTCTATGTGGGCAAAATTATAATACCCCATAAATTAACCCATGAGGAAGCTCTAGCAGAGCGAAACACGTCAGGTGAGCATCTGTATTGAAGTATCCTGACACGCAACTGTTCAATGGTAGTGGACTCCTACTGACAACCAATCCAATGGCAGAGAACTACCTTGTTGCTTCGACTGTCAAAATTAAGTTGCTATGTGTCATTGTGCTAGACCTTGACAAGAGGATTGTATCTGAACCCTTCATTGGGGTATCTCTGTCACTGTCCATGATGTACTTTGACCGGACTCGACATCTAGCAGAGCATAATCATGAACTTTTGCCTACTGAGCAGAACAATACTCTCTCATATACAGTTGAATTGTAATAATGTTAGTTAGTTCATAATTAACTTTTATTTGATATATATTAAAATAATATCAGAATATTAAATAAAAAAGGTAATAGTGAAAAATATAAATTTATACAGTGAATAACACGAATTAAAAGTGTGGTTCTACTTTTAGAGGGTCGATCCACCTCCATTCACGGTGCTAGCTAATCAATGATACAGTGCATATGGTTTATGTATATAATTACATATCTATTGATATTCCTAATCTTTCAATAACCACCAGTAACACATTTTCTATATGATTTATGTAATTATTTTAAGTTTTCATGGTTGGACACTCATCCCAGTACTTCAGGATGCCCTTGTCTAGCTTGTCTTTGTTTACCAGTTTCACATACAGTATTTTCTCAGATGATGTTTCAGTGCAAAACAATTCTATGTGGTTCAAATCAGGGATCTGCAAAAATAGAGACAAAGACAGTACAGTTATTGCCAAGAATAAAACAATCACACACAACAGTAATGTACAGCACAGTTAACAGTATACTACTGTTAAAAACAGTTACAGTACTTACTCTGATGGTGTTCTGACCCAATTTATTTCCCTCTTCTTAATAAATGTAGCAGATACACTGTGTTTGGGGTCATTGTCTTGGAAGAACCGGTTACCCAATGAGAAGAAATCTAAAATGTATAAACTCCTGGAAGTACACTTTATCCATGATTCCTGGAGAAAAAACTAATTTATCAGTTTTATACAGGTATAGATATAATTATGTAAAATATTTTTCTACTCTAACTTTCCAACAAGTATAAAATTCTGGGTGTTTTACTTAAACAGTGCTTGTAAAAAAAATGTAAGGTGCTGTATCATTAAGCCAAGTCACATTTAGATACAATTAAAGTATTACTGTTTGCAACACTGAAACTGGAACATACTTTCCTTCAAATATAGCCAAGAGTCCTGGTTCAAATCTAGAGATTGTTCCCCACACATGAAGCTTGAGTAGATGCTTTGGCTCAGGTTTCAGGGATAAATTATTATTTTCCTGAATGCCCTAGTGGAAAATCTTTCCAGGGTTAAAAAAAAATAACATCCTTTAATTTTTCTCCACTCTCAATCCATGCATGTGCTTTGTCAACTCTTTTAACCTTTTTAATGTCCCTTTTCATAGGAAACACTATGCAATAGGAAGAAAATATGCATTAGGAGGAGCAGATAATAATATAATGTCCATGCATATCGCTTGGCATCATCATAAACAGAACATGAACACTTTACCTCAGACACTGGATTATCCTGCTTCTTCTTCAGAATAACCTGAACCTGGGTAGCAGATTGCTCATCATTTTCCAGGCTGGTCTCATCCACCAGCTGCGTCGTTTCACTGTGAAAGACAAAATTAGGAATATGATACACAACACAGAAGCATAGGCGTACTATGGCGCTGTGTGAAGATAAATATTAGTGACAAAAGTGTATACAGTATTTTACTTACTTGATTCTGACCCGGTGAAGCAGCTTACACACTTTTTTCTGCAAAAGAGCATGATACGAAACAAAGCTTAAAGTCACCTGAATGCCCCTATGCTGTAGCCACAATTGGATCACTCTTTTTGTGAACCACTTTTTGTAAATATGCATTATTCTAATGCTAGTTTCTTTGTAAAAAATGTTTGGTAATGGCTGTTATTCAGAATGTACTGAACCACAAATTAATGTGTATTCAATGTGTAGCATCTCCATTGCACTGTATTAAATAGGTAAATTAACAGGTACAGGTATAGTCCTTCTTTTGACACCTTGCTACAGTAGGGAACCAATCACCAATTTTGCCCACCCAACATTAACACCTTGTGTCAAATGTTGCCCCTTTGATATCAGCTGTACTGTGCATAAATTATCACAGAGATTGTATTGCCTTTGTCACCGATCTTGATCAGGTCTTGTGATTTACCGAGCTCATCACGATTTGACACCATACCCTGCTCACATCGTCCTGGATCCAGCTCAGCCTAACTTGAATCCTGCTCACCTCAACCCAGAAACTGCTCAACCTACTCCAGACCCAGCTCAGCCTAACTCAGACAAAGTGGAACCCCCCACAAAGTACAGAGCGCTGGTCTACCTCTAATGGGTGACTTGGTCACACAAAGTTATTTTTTCTCTATTATTAATAAATATCAAGCTCACAATTATTTTACATTTGAACCTGTAAAACAGACAGCCAAAAGAAAATGTTGGTTGAAGAAGATTACTATTTTTTTCAGATTTAGGCATGCATGTTCATGTAAGAAACACAACCAGCAATAATGGACAATTAAGGTAATCTACTGTATGTATTCCATTTAATTGTACTGTACTGTGCATATGTTTCATACATTTCATATATGTCACATACTGGTAGAATGCTCATGCACAGAAATTCAATGATCCGCATATGCATTCCATACTGGTTACATAGAAAATACATCCAAAGTTTATCGGTTGTGCACGATCTACACAATGCAAGTATCTACAGTACACAAGTGTCTTTCTTCTCAATTATTATTAATAATAAATAACAATCTTACAATTATTTTAGAGTTGAAACTGTACAAGAGACAGCCAGAAGAAGATACCAGTTGAAGACGATAGTATTAATTGTAAGAAGATTGAAGAAGATTATTTCAAAAAGTCTTTGTTAAACTATAATTTACAATAATAAAACAAATGTTAAACTTTAAAAAAACTTTTTAGTCATCAGAAGTTTTTTTATGGGAAAAAGTGGTGTGTTACATTGAAATTAATGGGATATCATATTTTATTAAATTAATGGGAATAAGGGGTGGATTACATTGCATTTATATTAGAGACACCCACTAGCACAATAGCGATGTCTATAGTTACTGCAGATTACTATGGGCGCAGCTAAACTCAAAGTTAAGGCTGATGTTTCCTGAGGATAAATTAATAGAAGATTCTAATATTGACCTCCCCTCCAAATTACTGTGCCTCTCCATGCTGTTAGAACTGGAGATTAGACCTAGGTGGGATATGACTACATTGGAACAATATCTTAAAACTTGAAGGATTCCCATGGGTCTCAAATTGTTAATATCATAAATGGATTTTTTTTTTATCAATCCCAAATGTTTCTCTGTGTGGGAAGAAACTATGGAGCATTGCTCTCTAAAACCAATGAAACTCCCTAGATCGGAAAGGAAAAATGAACTGAAAGATGTAGATTCAAAAATCTTAAAATTTAAACTGCCAACATTAGATATACTGTATTACCTCAGAGGATGGGGGAATTAAATGCCAAAATGAAAACGGTCCAATGTTAAAAACAAGAATTCAAGTAGTATTTAGGAAGGCCCAAAACCTAAAGGAAATACGAGCCCTTGCTGCCCAAGTTAAGACCTCAGAATCAGGACCCAAAAGCTCTGATTGCCCACTTTGGACTATTGGGCAATTACAAATACAAAACATGTAAACAGATGCTAACAAAAAAATATACTACCTCACTTGTCACAAATAGAAGATACAAAGTAAACAGCTTTCTTATCTGTTTCACAATATTCATTGTTTATCTAATACAATGTGAATATGGACTTCAATATATAGGAAAGTCTAAGAGGAACCTTAATCTTAAATTATTAAAACATTTTAGAAACATTAAGAATATTCAAAAACTGATTGAAAAAACAACAACATCTTACACATTTATTAAGCAATTTTCAGTCTGCACATCACTGTGACCACAGCAATCTAAATTATATGGACATGCGTCTAAAAAATCAGGCAATAGGGATTTACACCTTATAAAAATTGAACAATATTGGATTTATACTTTCCGACCAAAATTTCCTGGTGGACTTAACGAACATGTAGAATTAACACTTTTTCTGAAGTAAATTAATGTATCCACTAGTTTGTGACTTTAGATGCCTCTATGATGTTTTTTTCTGGCTAATTTGTATTATATACATTTGTGTGTACCCAACAGGCAATGAACATGTTTACGGTATATACAAGTAACTAGTCTTTTCTTTAATGTTAAAATACGTATCAGGTTCGCAGTATTTTTGAATTTCCACATCAACATTAGCTTCAAGCAGTATTATTGTTGTCACTTTTGCGAATTTGTGTATCCCAAATAAAAAACAAGTTGACCTCCTGATACTAATATGTGGAAGTACAGTAGTAGTATTGATAAAGATCAGTTGTATAATGCCAATTTAACTACTTAAATTTTATTATTATATTTTAAATGAAAATAAATGTAGCATATAGGCTGTTATAGCACCATAATAAATTAATGTAGATATTTTAGCGTAAATATAACATGAAATGTATTATGTTTGGTTATGTTACTTATTATTATGAGCCTATGCAAACCCTTAGTAGCATTGACTGTTTTGATCGATACAGACTTAAATGTATGTTGAAATAAGTAATATGAGTCACTATTACTATTATTTAGATTTAATAGCATTTCACTTATGTATCTAGTAATATTATACTTTATTATTCATTTAGAAATATTCTTAATTCACTCACTTACTAATTATAGCACATGAATTAAATAGACACATATACTGAATGTAAGATTGTATAAAACATTTCATCATATTAATTTACACACAAGCACTATTCATTATAGCACTCTGACTTGCTAGTGTCAATAACAAACTTCACATTTATTTAGAAATAGTCTCAATTCACCAAATAATATACCTTTTTTATTTTATCCTCCTTAAATGGATATTTAATGATATACAGTACTCATTTATAAGAACACAATTAATTAAATGTAGACATATACCTATGTTAGTTAGGTTTAAAATAATTTATTATATAAATCCACATTTGAGCAAAATTTATTAATGAGATACACACACACACACACACACACACACACATATATATATATATATATATATATATATATATATATATATATATATATATATATATATATATTCATACAATTTATATTTAAAATTGAATTTGTCATTACTCAAATGAACATGTCTTATCAATAATATGTCAGTTAGCGACTAGCCCTTTAAATTTGCAGAGTGAATAGCAATAACTTTATTACAAATAATGTATCAATCAAAGCTAATTCTGTAATGAGGATAATAGTAGAACTAATTTAGAAGTTCACTATCAGTCCAATGTTATCAGTGAATGCAAAGGTTTAGGATTTTCTCCTCTGTGCTGAATATTCTGTAATTTTCATCAACATCTGATCTCTAAAATGGACTCTTGTCTGTTTGTAATTGTAAGGAATGCGGACAGCTACAGTATAGTATAGAGTATGCTTGCTGTTTATGTGAATATCAATATGATTGGATTCAACAGTGATATCCTTGTGATTGCCTTTAAAGGAAATATGTGTACCCAAAATGTTTTGTTATCTATTAATGGTGCAAAAAACCTGACTTTGCTTTCTTGTAAAACATTGTTTGCATTCCTTGTTGTCTCTATCTCTGAATGAAGATGTCCTTTGCTGTGATACTGTACCGATTTTTGCATCATTTTTAACATCTGAGTTATTTTTCTTCATGGAATTTTAAAGCACTCTCTCTGCCAACGTCAGAACAAGTGGAGTAGAACAGCACTTTTTTTTAATGAAAATGTGTTAAATAAAGAAATAGATAAGAAACAAAATTGATACTTTTGTGTTAATCTGTGTAATACTGCACCCTGTATGTACTACACATAAATTCAGTTCTCATGAGCTACCATTACTGATTATTTCCTGTATTATGGTGGCCGTTGCAAGAACAAACAAAAAACAAACATATGGAAATAGTTACAGTTTATGTAAAAAAAACAAAAAAAAAAACTTATTTATTTTTCTTTATGTTTGTAGCACAGAGACGCGCTAACAATACACTGCACATGCACACTGGGAAAAATATAATGTGCATTCCACATAACGCATGTGTGTTACCTAAATGTAACACTAACGCGTATATTAAAATTCAAATACACAATACCTAGGGAAGTCTTTCAGACATATTTGGCTGACCCTACAGGTATCAACATGGCTGAGGAGGCTTCCACTGTACCTCTGCTGCTGCTGTTGTTGCTTTGGATCTTGCTGTTGGAAGGATAAGGAGCATAACATTTACAGAGGAGGAATTAGAGATCCTGATCCAAGTAATTAGGGGTACTATGATAATTATGGGGGCAGATCCTGACCTAAAAGAATGCCCAAGGAAATACTGTCCAAACAGTTGGCATGCTACAAAAAAGGATGGGTGGACAGTAAGTGGAGTGTAAAAAAAATGCCTGACCATGCTGCCCATACAAGGCGCACGGGGGGAGGACCATCTGAGCTGGATCGTTCACCTTCTGAGTACAGATAGATGGGGGGTTTAGCATCTTCACAGGTAGTTGGACTTTTGGGTTTCAGGTCTGATGGACACTGAGGATCTTGCACACGATCAACCTGGTAAGTCAAAACAGAGTACACACAGTATTTAATACAGTGTACATCAAGCACATAGATACATTATTATTATTGTTTATTTCTAAAGAGCAACATATTCCACAGCGTGGTACAATGGGAGTGTAGCGATGTAAATGACATAAACAGAGTTACATACCAAATAATGACAAACATGCACAAAGAGATACACAAGTTAATGAGGGCCCTCCTGATGACAGTTAACAATCTAGAGGGTTAAATGAAACATTACACACAAACTTGTAGATCAGACCTCTTGGGATTCTATTTTGATTGAGATAGTGTTCAAGGGAAACTGAATCCCACCATTGTCTCATCTATATATTAAAAATGTGCCCGTCTATCAATTTGTGTGTGCAAATGCTCTATTTCCGGAAACTGCTTTTCATAGCTATTTGCTGAAATAGTTTTCCAAATGTAAGCCTCTATTGGCTCTAGTGCTAAATATAGTCTTGTGAGAAACAGCTTGATAATGTGCCATAACAAATGAAGTGTAATACTAGTATTTAAAGGAATCAGATGATAAGTGCAACTCATTTAAAGTGGGTGAAAAATTGAAAACATAAATGCAAATATAAAAAAGCGCGACACATCACTGATGGGATCACAGCAAGTAAATGAATAATACAAAGAAAGAGCAATCCTTATTGTTCCTGCAACTCGAGTATACTCTCACACCCAGAGAGAAAGATATAGTCAGATAAAAAAACCTAGAGCACTGGGAAGAAAAAGCCAAAAAATAGAGATCATAGTCAAATGTGTGGGGTAACTGGGGTGCACCCCCCAGTTTGTGCACCCCTGGACTAGAGCTTGATAATTGCTCATTTGAGCTTATGCACTTGTTAGTTCATTACAGAAGAAAAGCGCTGGAATCAATCGATAGAGAGATGAGATAAATGAAATTAAAAACAACCTTGATCCATTTAAAAAAATGGAAGAATATATCAAAATTTAAATAAAAAAAAACATTAAAAAAAACACTTAATAAACAAAAGAAATTTAATAGGGACAAATTATATTATAAACTGGGTCTGCCTTGTCGTGGCTCACAGGCTTACAATGCTTTGGCCAAAAGGTTAAGCTAAATTACCCTTTTTCAAGAGAATATATAAGTATTTTACTGTGTATTTTTGTCATATTGGATGTAGCATTGGGCTTCTCTGTTGCTTGATTATGAAAGAGACTGTGTTTGAAACTGGACCAAATGTGAAAATATGAAAAATCAGAATAATATGTATAAAAGTTCAAAATATATCAATAAAATCAATAATTATTACAACAGGAAGGTGAAGAATGGAGTCCAAAGGACAGATTAGAAACAAAAAAATTAACTTACAATAGATCATGCCCTAGAAATTATCACGATAGATATTTTCAAAGTTACAAATATTCACCTAAACAAACCGGAACGAGGGAACCAATATATCAATGGAGAGAAAAAGAACACTGGAGAGCATACATTTTTCTTCATTCATTGCCATACCTTTTGTTTCAAAGTATACCTTTTGCTTCATTCATTGTAACATCGCCGGAAGAAGAGATCAGTGTATCTCGAAAGCTCGCACAAATAAAAGCATTTCGTTAGCCACAGAACGATATCATCTATTTATTTTTTGATTATATATATATATATATATATATATATATATATATATATATATATATATATATATATATATATATATATATACATATATATATATATATATATATATGTATATATATGTATATAGTTGCATGATGAAGCCACTGTACAAATAAATGGGTGAAGGGTGGGTATCGGGCCAGTGTGGCTTAACCCCTTAATTACCTTTGCGGTTATTATCCGATAAGGTGTTTAAGGGGTTAATTGATATCTGAATGTAATTGCAATGTATTGGCTATGTTTTGGCTATATATTTTGTGGCAACGAAAGACAAGGATGTTGCTGGCGACGGGGGCTTCTTATTGATGAGGTCAGTAGTACTTTATTTATTTTAATATGCTAGTTAATGTGTTTAATAATGGGCAAATAATCTACTATCCCTATCTGGATAATAGTTATTTTGCACATTATTGTACTGTAGGTGTTGGGGGGGGGGGGAATGTATGTATTGAATGTATAAGCCAGGTTTATTTTTTTTACATTCAGGGTTGGTTCCTTGGTTCTGCGTGAGACCTCTGGAGACCACCTGCGGTATCCTCGGGTATCTCACGGGTATCAGGCTGTGGGGAAGAACCGGTGGTCCCACATCCGTGGGGGCACCACGGACCAGTAGTGAGCACTCGTGACTTCTCCAGACCCCCGTGAGAACCACCCAAGGCCCCGCAGACACCTGTAGGTCTGACCCGGGGCTCCCAGACATCTTTGGGCCTACCGTGGGAACACAATTGTGGCCCACGGTGACCCAAGGAGACCACCTGGGGACCATGGTGCTTGGCGGGACCCACCAACAGGCCTACAGAACCTGTGTGAAACAAGTTGCTGGTACCCTGTAGGTCTGTCATGTGACCCACCAACTCGCCGGGGACTCGCGTGGGGCTGGGGTATGAACCCTGTATGTAAAATAATAAATCATGTATTTATGGGGGGGCACAGGGGGTGGGTAATGTATTTAATAAATAGAATGATGCTTATTGTGGGGCTGTGTATTGCTTTTATTGTGGGTACTGGGGGGGGGGGTTATTTTCCCCAATTGTATGTGGGTAGGCCTCCCTTGTGGGTAGTGGGTGAGGGTGGTTAGGCCTCACGGGGTGGGGGGTTAGTGTGGGAGGGTTTGTAGGCCTCCCGAGTGGTGGGTGATGGTGGGTTAACCCCTTAATGACTGATGCGGTTAATAACCGCTATGGTGATTAAGGGGTTAGGGCACATTACATTGGATGTTTTTATTCTTGTGTATGTTTTGCAGCAGCAGAGGGGGCATGGCCAGGATGAAGATGAGGATGGCCTTCATCGTGGCAGCCGGAAATGGGTGAGTGCTATATGTATTTAATGTATTGATTGGTGATTATGTATTTTAAATACACAGGGTGTGTATGTTGTTTATTGCAAATGTCCCCAATAAACATGCTATTCTGCCTTAACCCCTTCATTGCCTTAGCGGATATCCGCTATGGTAATGAAGCAGCATTTATGTATTTTAATAATCTTGTGCGGAAGCAGGGGGGCTCCTGAGCTCAGGAAGCAGGGGGTCCCTGGTCCACTGGTCCTGGTCTAACTCAGGAAGCAGGGGGTCCCTGGTCCACAAAGCAATGCTGTTCATCTCAGGGGACCCCCTGCTCACAGTACACTATTATTAAAAATACATTCATGCTGCTTCGTTACCATAGCACATAGCCGCAAATGTAAGGAACGATTGTTTATTTATATGTGTGTTTTACTCATAGTGTAGATGTGCAGAGGGTCTCCGGAGCTGAACCGCTTTGGTTTTAGGTCAGGGGACCCCCTGCTTCCCGAGATACAGGCCCCTTTATGGGGTGCCGGTATCCCTCTGCTTTGTTTACATTCCGCGGTCACGTGATCGGGACATTTAAATGCAGAGGGATACCGGCACCTCATAAAGGGGCCTGTATCTTGGGAAGCAGGGGGACCCCGGACCTGAAACCAATGCGGTTCAGCCCCGAAGACCCCCTGCACATGTACACTATGAGTAAAAGTTGTTTTTATATGTTTTTATTTTGCCGATGTTTGCGCAGAGAGAGCGGCAGGACTCTCTCTGCTGCAAACACATATCGGCAGAAACGGCCTATCGCCAGGTTATCGGGGGCCAGGATTTTTTATCACCAGCTCATCGGCGTTTTGCTTTCGCAGAGATTCGGCAGGGATCGGCATGGATTCGTCCCTTACTGAATGCTGCGAGGGCAAATCGCCAAAATCATGCCTATCGGCAACACTTGCCGAAGAGATTTTTTCGGCGCTTAGTGCATGAGGCCCTATGTGTCATAACACCCCGCCTGATGTTACTAAGATGTTCTAGAATACGTATCTTTAATGATCTTGTAGTTTTTCCTACATATTGTAGCCCACAAGGGCATTCTAGAAGATAGATAACGTACTCTGTTCTACAATTAATATACTGTTGAATTTTAAAGGTTTCATTTTTGCTATTGGATTTAAAAGATTTTTTATCTGAATTTTTATGTTCACATGATTTACAATTTCTGCAATCATAAAAACCCTCTAGCTGTTGAAGCCATCCTTTATATGTGCATAAAACAATATAATAAAGGTACAATTAATTAGGGTAAGTAATGTGCGTACATCAATATAGATAAATATATGCAGTTAGGGATAATGTTACCCAACGCCTCAGGAAACCGGAAGGAGTATCCTCACAAGGGTTATGGCGCTGGTGTCTCGGATGCAGGATCCTATTGGTAAGTAGGTAAGTAGATCGCCTCTAATAAGTTCTTTTTCCCCAAGAGCACGAGTCCAAAGCTGCTGCTGCTGCCACTTGCAGTTCTTTGCCAGAGCACAGCTCCACACCGGCTGGGTCCTCTCACTCCCCTCTGTGCAAAAGCACTTCCGGGTCGATGACGTCACCACGGGGGGGGAGCGCTGGTAATCGCGCCGTTCACACTCGATCAGCTCAGATGGTGGGGTAGTAAGTTAGAGGTTGAGCTCTTGTCCAATCATCCAACGCGTTTCGAAACGAAATGTTTCTTCATCAGGGATAGGTGACCCCTGATGAAGAAACATTTCGTTTCGAAACGCGTTGGATGATTGGACAAGAGCTCAACCTCAAACTTACTACCCCACCATCTGAGCTGATCGAGTGTGAACGGCGCGATTACCAGCGCTCCCCCCCCGTGGTGACGTCATCGACCCGGAAGTGCTTTTGCACAGAGGGGAGTGAGAGGACCCGGCCGGTGTGGAGCTGTGCTCTGGCAAAGAACTGCAAGTGGCAGCAGCAGCAGCTTTGGACTCGTGCTCTTGGGGAAAAAGAACTTATTAGAGGCGATCTACTTACCTACTTACCAATAGGATCCTGCATCCGAGACACCAGCGCCATAACCCTTGTGAGGATACTCCTTCCGGTTTCCTGAGGCGTTGGGTAACATTATCCCTAACTGCATATATTTATCTATATTGATGTACGCACATTACTTACCCTAATTAATTGTACCTTTATTATATTGTTTTATGCACTATGAGCGTTGTGCGCTGTGTCTTTTTTGTCTTTATCTGTTAGTCTAGGGGGTTTCTGAGCCCCCCCTCCATCGCAGCTGCAGACGCTCCGCTCAAGGTTATGTTCTTAACACTTATTATCACGTCACTTAATTAGTTAGCTGCGCACTTTATTTTCTTTTCACATCCTTTATATGTGTTTGCAATCTTTTTAAGGGCACTTGGCGCAATTTTTCCTTTTAGATTTTGAGCTTTTCTGAAAATAACTTTAGATCTAGGACAATATTGTCTCTTAGGACTGGATCATTCAGCAGGATATGCCAATGTTTTTGGACTATTCTGCTGATATTCCCTGCCTCTCTATTAAACGATGTTAGAAAGGCTATGTCAAAATTGTTATTCACAGCCACTTTAGTTTTAGCAGGTTTTATTAAGGATCTATATTTAAATTGGCTGCCTTTTCGAAAGCTGCACTTAGAAGATATTTATATTCTTTTTGCCTAAAGCGTGTTTTCAGTATCTCACATTGTTGTTCAAAATTTGCATCATTGGTACAATTCCTGCGCATTCTTCTGAATGGCCCAAAAGGCACATTGTCCATCCATTGGGACTGATGGCAACTTGAACGTAAAATATAATTCTTACTGTCTATATCTTTAAAGAAAGATTTGATATTAATCTTCCCTTCATTGATATAGAAAGTAACGTCCAAAAAATCCACTGAAAACTTGCTGTGCACAGAGGTGAAATGTAAATTAAAATTATTAATGTTGATATCTTGCAAAAATATTTCTAAACTCTGGACGTCACCTTTCCAAATTAAAATATCGTCGATGTAGCGCCGCCAGAGGATAAAGTTTGCCCCCAATTCTCCCTCAACCCAAATATTCCTCTCTTCCCAAAATCCCATAAAAAGATTGGCATAACTGGGAGCAAATTTAGTCCCTATGGCGGTGCCACATCGCTGCAAATAAAACACGTCCCCAAACCAAAAGAAATTTCTAGTTAGAATAAAATTAATACCTTCCATAAGGAAATCAATTTGGGCTTCTGGAAGATCTTTATCCTGTGTAAGAAAATATCTGACTGCTTCACATCCTTGTGTCACGCTGTGCAGCCCGCAGATCAGACCAGTCCCCTGTACTGTGGTGGGATGTAGAGTATATGCACCGACAGCAGAGGGGGCGTGTCTGGGATGTGGCGTAGTAGCGTAGCCAGGCCTGAAGTAGATAAAGAATGGTCAAGTACTTGCCGAGTCCGAGGATATAGAAAGTTCCTTAGTAAAAATACGTAGCAAAGTCCGAGGGTCTTAGAGTTTAGAGTAGTCTGTAGGAAAGCCGAGTTCAGGAGCCAGAGGGGGTATTCAGACGAGCCGGGTCAGTAACTGTAAGGAATAAACACAAGAGAGCACGACACAGGTTCCAGGCAACACAGGTAGCAAGGAGCTATGCAGAGCAAGGAAGTGAAGGCAAAGCAGGATATTTAAAGCGAAAGTGACCAATTCGGATGAGGGGCATGGCGGAGGCGTGTCGAGGAGCTGCTCGTGAGTGGCTGAGAGACCAGGAAGTAGTAGAGCACAGCTGAGAGTCAGTAACACCAGTGCCAGAATCCAAGATGGTGACGGCAGAGTTCAAGGTATGCACTGGGCGGCAGCATGGTAAGTGACGGGGGGCAGGGGCAGCAGCTGCTGCAGTACTGGCAGTGGGTTATGCCACAAGGGACGTGGCCCTCGATTCCTTACAGTACCCCCCCTTCAGGATCGACCTCAGGACGATCCATCCAAGGCTTCTGTGGAAATTTCTTGTGGAAGCGATTGAGTAGAGCTGGAGCATGAATGTCTTCCCTTGATATCCAGGAATGCTCTTCTGGACCATAGCCCTTCCAATGTACAAGGAACTGTACTTTTCCGCTAGATATGGGAATCCACAATGGACTGTACCTCGAATTCAGAGTGTCCTTGGACCGTAACAGGGTTGGGTTTACGGGCTTTTGCAGGGAAGCGATTGCTCTGAACAAAAGGCTTGAGCAGGGATACACGGAACGCATTGGGAATGTTCATGGATAAAGGCAACTGTAAGCGGAACGTGACAGGATTGATTTGTTCCTGAATCAAGAAAGGCCCCAAAAACCTAGGCGCCAATATCGGGATAGGAGTCTTCAGTCTTATATTCCTTGCTGAAAGCCAGACTCGGTCCCCTGGCTTGTAATTGGGAGCCTGTTGACGACAACGATCTGCTTGAGATTTGAACCCCTGAGCTGCCCTAAGGAGTGCGGATTGGATCTTGATCCATGAGTTCTGTAGCGTGGTTACTCGTTCATCAGCTGCTGGCACTCCTGAGGGAGTGTTGGAGATTGGAAGACGACTAGGATGAAAGCCGTAATTCACAAAAAACGGAGATTCTTTCGTAGAATCATTATGGAGAGAATTGGAAGCAAATTCCGCCCATGGTAACAGATCAACCCAATTATCTTGGTTATCAGAAATAAAGCATCGTAGATACTGTTCAAGGCTTTGATTAAGTCTCTCAGTTTGCCCATTAGTTTGGGGATGATAGCCTGAAGAGAAGGATAAGGCCATACCAAGCCTGTATGTAAAAAAAATAAACCTGACCTATACATTAAATACATCAATGCCTCCCCCCCCCCAACACATACAGTACAATAATGTGCAAAATAACTATTATCCAGATATGGATAATAGATTATTTGCCTATTATTAAACACATTCAGAAGCATAATAAAATAAATAAAGTTCTACTAACCTCATCAATATGAAGCCCCTTCGCCAGCAAATTGCCTGTGTCTTCCGTTGCCAACAAAATACATAGCCATTACATTGCAAATACATTCTGCTATCAATTAACCCCATAATCACCTTATCGGTTACTAACCGCAAAGGTAATTAAGGGCTTAAGCCACCCAGGCCCGATAACCACCCTTCACCCATTCATTTGTACAGTGGCTTCATCATGCAAATATATATCTATATACACACACACACAAACACACACATATATATATATATATATATACACACACACACACACACACACACACACACACACAAACACACACATATATATATATATATATATATATATATATATATATATATATATATATATATATATATATATATACTGTATACACACATACATATTTTCGTATACATATACATACAGTATATACATATACATTTACACATATACAAATAAACACATATACACATATACATATTTACACATATACATATATATATATTGTGGCAGGACTGCCTCGCGGAGGGGTCAGTAAGATGCTAGACACGATGGGAAACTTTAAACTGTAGTGGTTTATTAGCCACAACCAAATAAAGTACGGGTGCACTGTCCCTTTAAGAAACCAAATTATAGAAAATAAAAACTATTCCCGTTAAGGAAACTAACTCAAATTCTTGAGCCC
Source organism: Ascaphus truei (assembly GCF_040206685.1). Lineage (NCBI taxonomy): Eukaryota > Metazoa > Chordata > Amphibia > Anura > Ascaphidae > Ascaphus > Ascaphus truei. Next base: position 249,705,698 of record NC_134484.1, on the reverse strand, counting down.
TTACTAACAGGGCAGACAGCTAATCTGGTTATGCACAAAACATGTGCTCCACAAAGTATAACAATAAAGTATAACAATAAAGTCTTATCTGTATTGTAGCTCCAATAGCAAACAGGAACGGCAGTTCCAGGGAGCAGGCTGTGTCCAGCTCGCAGCAATCTTTATCCTGTGTTGGGGTCCTAGCTGGTCCCAGTAGCAAAGCTCCTCGTAGGACTGGGGGACCAGAGCGACAGCTAGGGCTTCCTAGCCGGGAGAAGTCTCTCCACCCTCCTGGGGAAAAATAAGCTCTCCTTGTGTGAGCCACTTCCTGCTTTTTTAAACCTGCAGTCTCTCAGGCATCCTGCTTAATTAGGCTGCAGGTGTATGCAGTTCTCAAACTGTAGGTTAACTGGTTTAGTGCTGGAAAGTACACACATCCTCCATTCCAGCTTACAGAGTCAGGGACTCTGTCAGATATCCCTCCCCCCAGCGAAACATTGTCCTGTGAGTGGCCCGTGCACCATTCCCGTGCACCAGCATCTTTGTCGAAAATGTCCGACATCGGCCCTTCCCTCCCCCTTTTTTTTCTTGCCTTCCGATTTAGGCATTTTCTTTTTGGGATAATTACCAGGCCATCTGGGCCTGAAGATTTGTACCTCACTATCTCCTTGTCTTGTGCCAGTTTCAGTTTAAGGTTGATGCTCCATTTTGTTGTGTCTCTTCTTGCAAAGGTTCCTGAGCATCCTGCTGTCAATTAGCTCTCTCTGCCAGGACTCTACGCCACACTGTGACATTGATCTGCAAATCTTGAAGATGCATTGTTGTCCTCGTCCTCTTGTGCTCAGAGTCTCCCTTATCCTGTAGTAGAGCATTGACCTCGGTCAGCTCATTGCATACACTCTCCGGGTACTGTTTGGCCTTGTCTTTTGAACCTTTCTCCCTCAGTGTACCTTCAGTGTTGGGTTCCACACCATTTATCTTCAGTACTTCAACTTGGTCAGGATTCCTATTAACCCGAAGTGCACCCCATGGCACCTCTCTTTTACCGTCAGCAGACTCATGGGCCCTTTCTGTCTTGACTCTTTAACTTACTCTGTTGGGAGAGTTGCTGGACCATCTGTGTGGTCTTTCTCCTCTTACGATCATGGGCACACTTCCGTCTCATTCGTGGCTGTCTCTTCACAGTGGCAGCCCTCAAGGCAAGGAATCCACTTTGTGTCCCCTGGGCACTGTAGTTTGATTATATTCTTACTGTGCTAGTGCATTGCAATTTGGCCTTCGCATTCCGTGCCTTGTGGAAAGTAGACTGTAATTCTGCAACAGTATGGCGGTGATGCTTCCTGGAGTGCCTCCCTTGTTTTATCTCTACCGCCACCTTTTCCATGGACTGCTTCAGTGACCCAAATGTCTGTCTTGGGGTTGTAAGCATTTCCTCCAGCTTCATCTGAGAAACCTCCTGCTGGGCAGCAGTAGAGTCTAACGTAGCGTCCCGCTCAGTCTTCAGAGCCTCGAGCTCCTTGCCTAGGTCACACGTTTGTTTCTCTGCCATCTTGCGGCCAGCATGCTCAGATTCCAGGTCCTTCCTCAGGTCTTGAAACTGTCTTTCTGCCTTTCTTCTTTCACACAGTGCAGCTGCTAGTTCAGCTTCTTTAGAGTTGTCGCTATTCTACATCTCCTAGCAGACTCAGCGCAAGGCTTAAATCTGGCTCTGTTTCTTTATTCTGGACCTGCAGCTGCTGGTGCTCCTCCTGGACCTTGTCCAGCTCCAGCTGTAGCCGGCCCCCTCATTGGCCATCTGGACCAGCTGCTTGTGGATATCGGCCATCTCTGTTTCATGGTGCAATGTCAGACAGGCCACCTGACGGACGGACACCTCCTCCCTCTTGGAGCGCTGTATCTCACACTCAGCCATCTGCATCTGCAACTCTTCCCGGTGCTTGCTCTGGGTTCGCATCAGCGCCTCCTTCATCTTTTGGAGCTCTGCAGTTTTTGTCGCTAGGATCGCTGCAGCATATGTTTCCAGGCGTCTTTCTCCTTGGTATACTGACTCATTGGGACGGCGCTGCCTCTCTGCTTCTCCAGCTCTTGCTTCAGTCTCTGGACCTTCTCATGTTCCTTCTCATACAGAGTCACCTGGCTTCTAAGCTCCGCCTCCAGCGATGCTCTTGTGGCGCTCAACGTTACCTTCAGCTGCTCCAGGGTGAGGTATTCTTTTTTCAGCATCCTCTCTGCATTCTGTAGTGCAGCCTGTACTTCTACTTTTTCTTGCGCCAATTGCGTCTTCACTTTCTGTGCTTGGTGAAGCTTCTCAGTCCCTTCACTGACCTGACCAGTCAGGTTTAAAACCTCTTCCTTCAGGTTTATATTCTCCGTTTTCAGAGTCTCTATATCCCTTAGGACCGTCTCATTGGCTTCCTTCAAACTACCCAGCTCTGTATTTAGACAGTGGCTGTCCTGGCGTGAGTGTTCCACCTCTGTGCTAAGATGGTGCAACTCTTGTAGAGCCTTCCCATATTTCTGTTTCATATTAGCAATTAGTCCTTCAGACTTGTTCTGCTTTTCATCCATGGTAGCAATTGCGGTGTTGGCCTTTTCCAGACTTGTCGTCAGCTCCTCCAACTCACCCCGTAAGAGACGCTCTGTTTTCTTTAAAGCCTCATACTCTTGTATAGCTGGGAGTATACACCTCTGTACCTCGGCGTTCGCTTCTCGCCCCTATTCAATTGCTCCTGCAAGACATCAGAATCACGGTGGGCAGTTTGGAGTGCAGAAATGTAGGCCTTTTTTTCCTGGATCAAGGATTCAGCTTCCCTTTGTTCCTCCTTTTCCTTTGCCACCGTTCCTGTGACAATTCTGCCCATCACTCCGGTCTGCGGCACAACTAGGTGCCTTGCTGACGCCTGTTGTCCTGATATCGCAGGCTCAAGTGGTTCGGTCACTTCCTCTGTGATTTGAGAAATATTTTTCTTTTTCTTCTTCTTTCTCTTTGCTTTATTAGCTCCAGAGACATCAGTGATACTAGGCACACACACACTGGTATCAGCTTCCACATCTTGCTTGTACTCACAATGCGTTGCTTGCTTTTGCAGCTGTGGGAGACAATATTCATCATGTTGCTCCTGTTGCCCCTGTTTATATTTGAGAATTTGGGGACACACCTTTCCCGTGTGGTCTGGTTCATGACAGGCCCAGCATACTGAATCCTTTAGAAAGTCACCTGGTTTCCTTCTAGCCGGGACAGCTCCGAAATCCTGGTCACCGACTCCAAGGTTATGGGGTCCTGCGCTCTGGACACTGGTCACTTTTGCAGCTTTCATCTGCGGGTACGGCTCTCTTCTCGGGGCCACATATACGTCATCATCATCATCATCAGTTGGCCTGAAGGGACACTGTTTTGTATGATTACGTACATTGCAAAACTGACACTTGACGGTGGCCATTTTAAAACCCCATTTTTTTTGTTTTTTTTCCCACACCCGACGGGGCAGACTTTGCACAACACACTTAAGTTGTACGTGCTTTACAATATTTGAACCTTCTGGGTTCTTCTTAGGGCAACTTCTTTGCAACAATCCATTTTCACTTTCTTTTATACCAGACAGGGCAAACTTACACACAGCACTTGCTAGCTGTAAATTCCATGCTTCAGCAAAATCATTTTTTTGGTTTTCTGCTTGAGTTCAGTGTCTCAACACACCTTCATCTACTGACCCCCAGAGGCGTAGCACCCCACTTCTGACACCACCTGTGGCAGGACAGCCTTGCGGAGGGGTCAGTAAGATGCTAGACACGATGGGAAAGTTTAAACTGTAGTGGTTTATTAGCACAACCAAATAAAGTACAGGTGCACTGTCCCTTTAAGAAACCAAATTATAAAAAATAAAACCTATTCCCGTTAGGGAAACTAACTGAACTTCTTGAGCCCTTACGAACAGGGCAGCCAGCTAATCTGGTTATGCACAAAACATGTGCTCCACAAAGTATAACAATAAAGTATAACAATAAAGTCTTATCTGTATTGTAGCTCCAATAGCAAACAGGAACGCTGGTTCCGGGGAGCAGGCGGTGTCCAGCTCGCTGCAATCTTTATCTTTATCCTGGGTTGGGGCCCCAGCTGGTCCCAGTAGCAAAGCTCCTCGTAGGACTGGGGGACCAGAGAGACAGCTAGGGCTTCCTAGCCGGGAGAAGTCTCTCCACCCACCTGGGGAAAAACAAGCTCTCCATGTGTGATCCACTTCCTGCTTTTTTAAACCTGCAGTCTCTCAGGCATCCTGCTTAATTAGGCTGCAGGTGTATGCAGTTCTCCAACTGTAGGTTAACTGGTTTAGTGCTGGAAAGTACACACATCCTCCATTCCAGCTTACTGAGTCAGGGACTCTGTCACAATATATATATATATATACACACATATACACATGATTAACCAATATGCAAAGAAATGTTTAAGGGTTAACAAAAACATGCACCAATAAAAATACCACTTCTCCTAATCAAAACATCACCTTGCATATGAAAAGTACAACATTATATAGCCACAGTAAAACAAAATCCTATTTCCTAATTCAATAATTCTCATCTTCCAATCAATATCATCAAATGCCAATCAAAACATTGAATGTACATTGTATTCATGATGCATACAATCATGTACACTCTGCCAATCAATGTTAACAATAAAATATTCCAAACAAAATACAATTAAATCCAAACAAGTATACTATTTAAACCAAGCAAGTCAACATAAATAAATTACCATAAATTTATCAAATCCCAAAACAATTCAAATACAATACAAATCAATTACACAATTAACTATTTTAATCGTTCACCAAAACCATTCACAAAAAAAGTTACCATCAGACAAAATGTAAGTACCAAAAATAATCCACTATAAAAAAGCAAGCCTCACCCTGACCTAAAGTACTGCAAACAACACCAAACTTTACATCTATCTAATTACACATTACATTACACAGATATTTAAGCATAGCAAAATACATTTTAATTAGTGTAAAACAAGCATTTCCAAGAATAATCATTTCTTACCCTGTATGTATATATCGATCGAGACATACATACATACATACATACAGTGGCAAGAAATATTATTGCTCAAACCAATACAATCACATGAGAAAAATTAAAAAAAACTGTAAAAGTTACAACAAGTCCATTCCAACTCTGATTGGCTCTAGTACCATGTGACAGGCTTTGAATGACGTCACATCCGTTCTCCCCAAAGCCTCTGTCACATGGTCTACTAGAGCCAATCAGAGTAGGGATGTAGTTCCCACGCTCTGATTGGCTACCGTACCATGTGAGGGCGGCCATCTTTCTTTTGATGTCGTCATCTTAAAGGCAATTGAAGCACAGCCATTTTGATTGGCTGGTGTCATTGCCCTTAAATGACGTTATCATTTTTTTAAAATATCGGCCAAATCACATGGTTTTCACGGCCCAATCAGGGCCAAGAGAACCATTTGACCAAAATGTGACGTCATAGGGCTATAAAAGCCTATGTCGTCTCATTTTTAAGGCAGACGCCGAGGAGGAAGGACCTCCTACAGAAGAAAAAAGGCCAGGGCGTGGCCGAAGAAGAGAAGAAGACCCCGGAAGAGAGTGGAAGAAGAATACAGATGAAGACCCCACAGACGAAATGGATTACAAATAGAAGACACAGACCCCTGGATTGTTATGGTTTATTATTTTATGTTTTTTTATTTTATGGGTTCCTGTGCGTGGATTGGTTCGAGAGTAAGCCGATCGGCGGGAGTCGGGGAGTGGGTCAGCTAATGGTAAGTAAACCCCCAAAAATGTTATTGTTGTAACTTTTACAGGTTTTTTGTATTTTTTTAATGTGATTATATTTATTGGGGCAATATCATTTCTTGCCACTGTATGTATATATGTATGTATGTATGTATATCTCGATCGATAAATACATACAGGGTAAGAAAGGATTATTTTTGGAAATGCTTGTTTTACACTAATTAAAATGTATTTTGCTATGCTTAAATGTGTGTGTAATGTAATGTTTAATTAGATAGATGTAAATTTTGGTGTTATTTGCAGTACTTTAGGTCAGGATGAGGCTTGCTTTTTTTATAGTGGATTATTTTTGGTACTTATATTTTGTCTGATGGTAACTTTTTTAGTGAATGGTTTTGGTGAACGATTAAAATAGTTAATTGTGTAATTGATTTGTATGGTATTTTAATTGTTTTGGGATTTGATTAATTTATGGTCATTTATTTCTGTTGACTTGCTTGGTTTAAATAGTATACTTGTTTGGATTTAATTGTATTTTGTTTGGAATATTTTATTGTTAACATTGATTGGCAGAGTGTACATGGTGCACAGATTTTATGCATCATGTATACCATGTAAATTCAATGTTTTCATTGTCATTTGATGATATTGATTGGAAGATAAGAATTATTTTATTATGAAAAAGGATTTTGTTTTACAGTGGCTATATAATATTGTACTTTTCACATGCAAGGTGATGTATTGATTTGGAGAACTGGTATTTTTATTGGTGCATGTTTTTGTTAACCCTTAAACATTTAATTGTATATTGGTTAATCATGTGTATATTTTATATATATATATATACATATATATATATAGTTGCATGATGAAGCCACTGTACAAATGAATGGGTGAAGGATGGGTATCGGGCCAGGGTGGCTTAACCCCTTAATTACCTTTGCGGTTATTATCCGATAATGTGATTAAGGGGTTAGGGAACATTACATTGGCTATTTTGATTGTTTTGTATGTTTTGCAGATTGCATGTGCATGGGCAGGATGAAGATGAGGATGAAGGTGGCCTTCATCGTGGGTGCCTGGAATAGGTAAGTGTAATATGTATTTATTGTGATTTATATGTATTTTAAATGGGCAAATGCTTTATTATCCATACAGTGGCGGCTGCCTTTAGTCTCCTGCGGCCGCCACCACGGGAATTTTAAATGTGCGGGCTAACACAGGCTTTTTTGTTTTTGTTTCGGCGCCCCAAGCGCTTTCATTGTTCAGCGCCATTAGCGCTGAACGGGAGATGCGGCTTGCGCGTGGCCAAGAGATGTGGCTGTCGCGCGGCCAAGTTCGGCTGTAAAAGCAAACAGCCCCGAACAATTCCGGTGATGTTGGAGATTAAAGGGGGCCTCCACAGTATGTGGATAATAGTAATTTTGCCCATTACTGTATTGTATGTGTTAGGGGGCGGGAGGATGTGTGTTTTATATTGCTATGTTTATTGGGGGCGATTGTCCCCAATAAACATGCTATTGTGCCTTAACCCCTTCATTGCCTTAGCGGATAGCCGCTAAGGTAATGAAGCTACTTTAATGTATTTTTATTAATAGTGTGCAGGAGCAAGGGGTCCCCTGAGCTGAACCGCATTGATTTCTGCCTCAGGGACCCCTGCTTCCCAAGTTACAGGCCCCAGTTTGGGGCATCGGTGCCAGTGTCGCCGCCATCTTTATAGAGCCCACGTCGCGTCTTGGATGCTATGAAGATGGCAGTGACATTGGCCTCTGATGCCCCATACCGGGGCCTGTAACTCGGGAAGCAAAGGGGTCTCTGAGGCAGAAATCAATGCGGTTCAGCTCCCGCACACTATTATTAAAATGTACATTAATGCCGTGTCATTACCTTAGCGGCTATTGGCTAAGGTAAGGAATTATTGTTTATTGATATGTGTGTTTTGACAGTAGTGTAGATGTGTAGGGGGTCTCCGGAGCTGAACCGCATTGGTTTCAGGTCCGGGGACCTCCTACTTCAGGAAAACATCATGGATTTTCAAACTTAAACGTTTAGTTCCTTTTGGACTAAAGATTGAAATAGATTTAGTCTCTTTCTTGTAACTACTATATACACCTCCTTTTTTGTTATTATATAACCTTCCTTATCATCGTACAAGTCCATTCTTAGCCAAGGTACAGTATACCATATTCAGGTTCAGTAATTATGATCTATATCAACTCTTTGATCCAACATAGATGCCTAAATTCTGTATGATTACAATTCCATTCATACATATTATGTTTCTTTTCCTCTTCATTGGTAGTTTTTATTGCTTTATGTCAATATTTGATTGTCAAAATTCCTTCTTATTATAGACAGTTCTATAAGGAACCACCTACTATATATATTTTCCTCCATTTATACTGAATATTATGTCATATGTCTGTGTACTTCTATTATTGGGATTAGTATTTCACTGTCAAAATTCCATCTTATTGTTACGCTGTGCTCATCACAAACTAGACGACACCCCTGTGATAAGATGGGAATAGGCAAACACCAGCCACAGACACGGGGACCCCGTCCAGAATGTAGGATGGTCTTGCTGGCCGAGTCTAGGACAGGAGAGATCAGAATGTATACTTGCAGGGTTCGATGAAGGAGAGATCCAGAGCGTGGAAGGTACTATTGCTAAGGTCAGGACAAGAAGAAGAGACAAACTGAGAACCCCTGTCGGAGACGATGGTCAAGGGAATTCTGTGGAGATGGAAGATCTCACTGGTAAAGATGTCCGCCAAAGTAGGAGAATTGGGGAGACCCTTGAGTGGGACGAAGTGTGCCTGCTTAGAGAAGCGGTCAATAATGATCAAAATAGTGTTCATGCCTTTGGAGACAGGGAGCTCCCCAATAAAGTCCATCGATAAATGGTTCCAGGGACGGTCAGGAATGAGGAGTGGATGCAAAAGTCCCTGAGGTCTACCGCGGGGAACCTTACTCCAGGCGCATGTGGTGCAAGCTTTGACGAACTCATCCCTTTGCATGTTGTGCCACCAAAAAGTCCGTTCAATGAGGTCCGTAGTTATTTTGGTGCCCGGATGACCCGCAGTTTTAGATGAGTGACCCCATTCCAGAATCTTCCTGCTGTGAATGGGTGTAGCAAAAAGACAATAGTCTGGGACCTCCAGACACTCTGGAATGTTGGATTGGTCCATGAGAATTTTGTCCAGTACGGCAAAAGTATTGGCAGATATGATACACTTGGAAAGGAGTACCGTGTCTACTCTGGCCTCGGTTTTGTCCTCACTTAGGAATTGACGAGAAAGGGCGTCTGCTTTTAAGTTCTTGGACCCAGGAATAAAATAAATAATGTAATTAAAGCGGGAAAAGAAAAGAGACCATCGGGCCTGATGAGCTCCCAGACGACGAGCGCTCTCCAAATACATGAGGTTTCTGTGGTTCGTTAGAATAGTGATTGGGCTCTCCGTACCTTCCAACAGATGCCTCCATTCCTCTAATGCAAGTTTGATGACTAGTAATTCTCTGTTGCCCACATCATAATTCTGTTGTGCTGGAGAAATTTTTTTGAGAAAAATGCACAGGGATGCAAATTGGCTGAAGGCGACTTTCTTTGTGACAAGATGGCGCCGGCTCCGATGTCCGATGCGTCCACCTCCAATGTAAATGGAAGTTTAGGGTTGGGATGAATCAGGACCGATGCTGAAACAAAAGATTTCTTCTGAAAGTAATAGGATTGAACAGCTGCAGGGGGCCAAAACGTGACATCGACTCCTTTCTAAGTGAGAGCAGTGATTGGAGCGACAATCTTCCGTAGTAGTTAGCAAAACCAAGAAACATTTGAATGCCCTTGAGGGAGGTGGGAAGCGACCAGTCCAAGACGGACTTTAGTTGGGAGGGATCCAAGGCAAACCCGGAAAATGAGATGATGTAACCCAAGAACGTGGTAGAGGATTGATGAAAGTGACATTTCTCCAATTTAGCATAGAGGTGGTATGTTTAAGTTTATATTTTTGCCCAGTAAATTTACTGTACTTACTGTAGATACGCCACTCCATTGTCATTTGTCATTAACAAATTTACTGGGCAAAAATATAAACTTAAACATTTTATGACATGTTCAACAAACTATCTGATGTATAAGCTTAATTGTGCTTGTGGTAGCACCTATATAGGTAGGACCATTCGACCTCTGAAAGTGAGAATCTCAGAACATTTACGTTCCATCAAGAAGAATGATCCTGACCTACCAGTGTCAAAACATTTTCACAACTGTCCGAAGGGCTCAAGTGACACATTTACATTCAGTGCCTTGGAGCACATTCCCAGACATGTAAGAGGAGGAAACAGAGAAAGCATGTTGAATCAGAGAGAAATGTTCTGGATTTATACCCTCGGGTCACTGGCACCCGGGGATATAAATACAGATTTGGAGCTAAAACACTTTCTGTGAAAATGTATTCTTTATAGAATTTTATCAATCAGGCTTTGTCACATGTTTATGTCCTCTTATACAGTAAGGATAATACTCTTGCATTTATTATATTCATTATAGCTACTACTGATGTCATGTTCATGTCATAGATGGCTAGGCATATTGGGGTACAATATGTGCTTCTAATATATTATTATGTTATCCAAGATTATGAATATAAACATTGTCACATATATATGCTCTCCCATACAGTAGGAATTGTATTCTTATATATTCATCATAGCTTCGGCTCACACTGGGTCTAATTTATAAAACAATATATGTCTTTAATACAGTTGCAATTGATGCCATGTTCATGTTAAAGTTGGCTAGGTTTATACAACAACATAGACCTTTTTTGTGTTGCTATGTCATGTAAGAATAAAAATTAACTTATATATATTGTAGGGCTTTGAGGTTTCTTTATTTTAGTAGTAATCTCTTTGTATACCTACATCATCTGCTGATTATTTGTATAAAATATTCATACAGACTGACATTATATTATACACTATGGGCCATATTGATTTTTGTTTTCAGGGTTCCTCAGATAATCTGTTTTTTTGTAATGTTTTATATGTTGTTTTTAACCACCACTGTTTTTTATATATCACTGCATTGTGGGGTTGTTATGCTGGGTCCTCCTTGTGATTACAACTTTTCCCATTAGCTTAGATTCATGACGCAGCTGTATCCATGACAACTAGATGTGCTTGTAAACAATAGCACACTACATGGAGTCTGTTACGTCACTTCCGGTTTTCCATATCCGGTTTCGTCACTTCCGGTTTCGGGAGTCACGGTTGTTGACAATTTTGAATGCAATTAGATGGGATATATCAAGGGGGACCCAGCATATTGTTTCTACTCTCTGACGAAGCGCCATACAGGCATGAAACACGTAAGAGCTAACCTCCATTCCTGTCTGCACCATGGTGTCTAAATAAAGAAGTTTTTTACTCTACTGCTGAGATCCTGATCATTGCATGGCTGTGCTCTGCTACTCTGCATCGTGCGGAATCTCTAGTAATCTTGTTTAACCTTCGGTAGTCGATGCATGGACGAAGGGTACCGTCCTTTTTCTTGACGAAGAAGAAACCTGCCCCAGCTGGAGAAGAAGATTTCCTGATAAACCCTTTCTTGAGCTTCTCTCGAATGTAATCCGACATGACTTTAATCTCCGGAAGGGAGAGGGGGTATGATCACCCTCTAGGAAGAACGGACCCTGGCAAGAGATCTATAGGGCAATCAAAAGGTCGGTGAGGAGGAAGGACCTCTGACTTGATTTTATCGAAGACGTCTCTGAAGGCCGAATAACAGCTCGGTAAGGTGTTCAGTACCTCCTCGGGGTTCCTCACACTGCAGATAGTTTGCCATGGTATTTCGCAGGTCATGGAGCACTGCTTATTCCAAGAGATGGGTTCTGGTTTGACCCAATCGATATGTGGATTAAGGTGTCGAAGCCATTGAAGGCCCAAAATGATAACGGCTGATGGAGAGTGGATGACATCCAGGGAGATCTTCTCTCTGTGGGTCTGCTCAACCAGGAGGGACAGCTCGATTGTTTGTAGGATGATGAATTCTGGCTGCAGAGGACGTACGTCAATGGCCTCAAGTCCCACTGGGGTCCTCTTCCTCTCCAGCAGGATGGTAATCCTCCTAGCAAACTCTTGATCTATAAAGTTCCCTCCAGAACCGGAGTCGATAAATGCTGAGGCAGCAACCAATCCCTGGGTCCAAAAGCGATACTGGAATCAAAATTCTGCTAGGTAAAGGTTGTAGAGATTTTAGAGAGCATTCCCACGGAGACTCCTCTGGTCCTCAATGGGAGTTGGCATTTCCTGACTTGGATCCGGGCTTGAGGGGGCAGTGTGAAAAGAAATGACCAGGATTACCACAGTACAAGCAGAGTCCGGAAGACCGGCGATGCTTTTTCTCTAAAGAGGACAGCCTGTTGCCACCTAGTTGCATGGGCTCCGGGGCATCAGCAGCGGAGGCCTCTGGAAAGGAGGAATGAACAAGAGAAGTCCTGGGGTTTACCTGACAGTGACGAGAACGCTCAGACCTCCTCTCTTGTAGTCGTTGATCCACTTGAATGCAGATCGCAATGAGTTCCTCCAATTCACTTGGACGCTCTTGTGCGGCGAGTTCATCCTTCAACTGTTCAGAAAGGCCTTGCCAAAAGACAGAAGAGAGAGCCTCGTCGTTCCACCCCATCTCAGAAGCGACTGTCTGGAATTCCAAGGCATACCTGGCCACCAGACGATTTCCCTGTGAGATGTGAAGAAGGGAGGAAGCCGCAGCAATTTTACGAACCGGGGTGCCGAAGACACGTCTGAACTCCTTTGTGAATTGCCCAATGACCTGTGTGAAGTCACTTCTCTGCTCCCAGATGGGAGAGGCCCAGGCCAATGCGTCCCCTGTGAGCATTGATACTAGATAGGCTACTTTGGATCTTGATGTAGGGAACCGGGAGGGAGTCATCTCAAACTGTATAAAGCACTGGTTGAGGAATCCACGACATTCTAAGTTGTCTCCGGAGTACCGGTTGGGAGTGGAAAGTCGTGGATCGGACGGACAGGGGTTAACCGGAGGAGTAGGCAGAGGTGGAGGAAATGTGGGTAAATTAACCTGTGGTACTTGGACTGAGAGGGCCTGAAGGTCTTTCTGTAATGAGTCCATGCGACGATCAGACAGTTCTAGGTATTTCTCGAGTTTGGAGAACATAGTGGCATGAGATGCCACCATTCTCCCACCCCAGAGAGGTCTATATTTGTGGGGCTGGGCATAATGTTACGCTGTGCTCACCATAAACTAGACGAGACCCCTGTGATGAGATGGGAATAGGCAAACATCAACCACAGACATAGGGACCCCATCCGAAATGTAGGATGGTCTTGCTGGCCAAGTCTAGGACAGGAGAGATCAGAATAAACGTATACTTGCCGGGTCCGATGCAGGAGAGTTCCAGAGCGTGGGAGGAACTATTGCCAAGGTCAGGACTGGAGAAGAGCGGATCGTCAGAGTTCAAAGCCAGGGTCAGGATCGGAGAGATGCGGATCGTCAAAGTTCAAAGCCAGGGTCAGGGTAGGAGAGGTGCGGAGTGCCAGGTGAAGCCGAGATCAGTATTACAGAGAGCAAAGGGTCCAAGGGCAGGCTGGGTTGGTACACGGGAGATCAGAACTAGGAACAAGGTAACAGGACAGGAATGAGGCAAGTAAAGCAGAGGCAAACACAGGTTAACGTGAGTCTATGCTCAGCCAAAGTGCCAGTGGCATAAGTAGCAGGCACTGACAAATCCCCCAGGGGGTGCTGCGGAGGCGTGAGCTCTGCAGCGTCCAGTGATAGGCTGGATGAAATAAGACAGCTGCAAGAGATGGAGCTAATGAGCTCTTCTTCCTGCGTTGGTGACGCGCCGTGCGTCCAGCCTCTAATCCCACGTTGCGAGTTCTGCATCTGCACGCTGTGCCAGCGGGGGGCACCACTCCCACAGGGGGCACTCTGCGCATGTGGGAAGAGGCGCATGAGGGAGACCGGCAACGCGGAGGGCCAGCAGCGAGTGTCGGAGCAGGCCGCAGGTAAGTGCGGACACGCGGGATGTATGCGGGGACGCGTGTGGGCCCACGAGTCCTTACACTTATTATAGATAGTTCTGTAAGGAACCACCTACTGTACATATTTTCCGCCATTTATATTGAATATTATGTCATATGTCTGTGTACTACCATTAGTGGGAGATTTTTGTGCACAACTATTAGTATGGGATTATTTTAATTTTCATATTTTACCCATTAGGTTATTACCCAATACTCTCACCATAAATTCTCCTAAAGATTTATATGTTGTTCCGTTTTCATGTCCTTGTTTATAAAATTCTCCATCTATCTAATTGAATGAAGCAATTTAGCGTACTCCTTAGATCTATTGTTGTTTACTTAGTATCTTCAAGAAGCTTATAGATGCCCATCATAGATGCTCTTTCTGGGAATTTAACTATTATATCGTAGAAGACCTTTATTTTTTTAGGCTCTGATCTCTAATTAGAATATTTTCCAATTCTTATCCCTTGTAAGGACATTGAGATTATCTTCGTTATATCTTTTCTATAAAATACATCCTTTGAAGAGATATAGTTTGGTCTATATACATTTTAATTAACACATATTCCACATGCACCTTGATGTTATCATCTTAATTATTAATCAAAATTATGGGGTATATAACAGGGACAGTACCAAGTAGCTCATCATCTGCACCACTGATGAAGCCAATGTGAAACGCATAGGGTTAACAGGTTTACACGTGAGCAAGAGATATTGAGAGCCCAGTTGTTCACATTGCCTTGCCGTCGATCCAGTGAACTCATCCAGATATCGCAAGAGGTGAAGTCCATCATGTGACACAGAAGCACTCTGTTCTCCTGTGAATTGTGCACGGAGAAGTACCGTCATCCAGCGAGACGTGGCATTAATCTTGAGCTTTTTATCTACCGTGCAATACTTCTTCCAAATTGTGAGTGCAATGTGCATTTTTAATTTTGTATTTTTTTTATTAAATGTGGATTCACACTATGTTGTGCTCTTTGTAAATATTCCCCTATATGGAGGTTCCCACCGAAGCAGTCTGAATACACCAAAAGGATTCCTACCATTCCTATTTGATCTGGCTGCTGGTCCCAGGGCCTTTCCTGTACTCTGCCTAAAATAACTTCTCTCCTGTGAGTTCTTTCAATGTAGGGGGTCTTATTCAGTTACCCCTCAAATTTCATAATGATCTGGGTTTTTTTTTGGCTTTTTCTTCCCAGCGCTGTAGGTTTTTTTGTGGGACTATATTTTTCTCTCTGGGTGTGAGAGTATACCCGAGCTGCAGGGACAAATAAGGATTACTTTTTCTTTGTATTATTCATTTACTTGCTGTGATCCCATCAGTGATTTGTCACGCTTTTTTATATTTTCGTTCCTGTTGTCAAACTTTCACCAACTTTAAATTAGTTGCATTTATCATCTGATTCCTTTAAATCACTAGTATTGCACTTAATTTGTAATGGCTTATTATCAAGCTGTTTCTCACGAGACTATTTTAATCACTAGATCCAATTGAGGCTTAAATGTGGAAACATTTTAAATATAGAGATGAGACAATGGTGGTATTCAGTATACAACACTATCTCAATCACAATAGGATCACAAGAGGTCTTAGATTGTATAAAGCACTGACCTTTGAATAAGAAAATGAAAACTTCTTTAAAAAAAATGGAATAGACAACCTTGATCCATTTAAAGAAATGGAAGAATATATCAAAATTGAAATTGAAATAATAAAAAAAAGATTAGATAACAATGAAAAAGAATTGATACTGAATAAACAAAAGAAATGTAATACGGACACATTATTACAAAAGGAAGGTGAAGAATGGAGTTTAAAGGACAGAATTGAAACAAAAAAAATGAACTTACAATAGATCATACCCTACAAATTATCACGATAGATATTTTCAAAATCACAACAAATATTCACCTAAACGAACCGGAACGAGGGAACCAATATATCAATGGAGAGAAAAAGAACACTGGAGGTCATACCTACAGTAGGTCGTATAGATAGTTACCATCGTAATCCAGAGTCTCCTATTTTTACCTCTCCTTCTCCTTTTTAGAAGATGGAAAATATTGGGGATGAGAAACAGAGAAAGACTACTTTCAATATATAGTATGAGAGAACAGAAAGAGTCTTTTCCCAGATAAGAAAAAGAGACGCACAAAGAGAGGAAAAAGAAAAAGAGGAGGTAATACGTCCTGCAAAGAGACAGCAAATACATTGAAGCAACTAATATTCTTAATATGAACTTATCATCCTTGTCCATATTGGACAATTCATAATTATAGGTTATATGTGTATTTTTAACTGTGATATACATGGAGGATGCAAATAGTTAAATTTGATATAATTTTCTTCTTTTTTTTCATTTTGAGTTCATATTGTTTTGCTCCTTAAGGTTTTTGGAGTATAACAAATAATATCAACTTAGAAATTGGGATTTTATTTATGTTACAATATGTATATATATTTTTACTCTTAGCTCCCTGTAAATCTACAGTACATGCATATACCTTTATATGAAATTAGGATTTTTTCATGCATTTTTTATGCATTGACCCAGTTCATTGAGCTTTGGGTAACTAAATAATGGGTGATCTATTGAAATTCATATATATCAAATTTCTGCTTTAAAATTATATATATATATATATATATATATATATATATATGTATGTATGTATATATGTATGTATGTATTTATGTATGTATATACAGTATATGTGTGTGAACATGACAAAGAAAAAAGAATCCCAGATTAGCACTCTAGCATACAAAAGATATCAACATTTATTAAATACATTTTTTTTTTGCACGAACTGCATTGCCATGATATAGTGAGCCATTTAAAGTGAGCATTTAAGTGACAAGTTATAGTTAGACTATAGTTTGACTAGAGGTGACTGGGGACTGCATCTTTCTGCAAACTCTTTTACTCACGACAACAAACGGTAAGCTATTCAGATCACACTATTATCCCATGCTTGTTAACCTGCATATTTTAACCACCCACCCCTTTACAACTTCTTTCACTGCAGCCTCTCCCAAAACTGACTGCACAAAACCCTGAAACCCTGAACTGACTCTAGCATTGCAATACAGCTAACATTTGACAAGGAACAGGCACACCACTGCTGTTTAGTCTGCACACACTCACCTCACAACAGCTCCTTGCAGCACTGCCTACCTCTGCCAAAATGAACCTGCTATGGATCTTAACATTTTTCTTTCTCCTGACCTCATGGAGATGTTACTCTCTCTATACACTGCAAACTTCTCCATCCTGGCTCACACCCAACATCACCATACACCCTGGGCTACTCAAAAGCCTTGTACTATCTACTGAATGTTGGTGGAGAACTCTAAAAACCAGCACACCAACCACTACTCACTCTAATGGCAAACACCACAAATTTACAACCTCCAAACAACTACCCAAATTCCTACTCGTACTGTTACTCTCCTTAGCAGGTGATATTGAACCTAACACAGGTCCTCCCATTTCAACTCTGTCCAATGGCCCTGAGAATTCCACCTTTAAATTCCAAAAAAGGCTATCTGTCGCCCATATAAATATCCGGAGCCTGCTGCCCAAACTGGACGAACTAAGGGCATGGTGCCTTATGCATAAACCAAAAGCCATCATTCTTACAGAAACATGGCTATACCCTAAAACTCCTGATGTAAATATTGCCATTCAGGGATACTCCATTTTTAGGAGAGATAGGTCAAAGAGAGGAGGAGGGGTGTTATTTTATATTGCAGACACATTACAATTTACACTGTTAAATTGCCCACCAAGCCCACCCTCTTTTGAAATCCTAGTTGGCAAAATCTGCCCCCCTTTTCTAAGCCCATCTTGCTTGCAGGCATCTACCGCCCCCCTAAAGCCCCTCTACAATCCCTGACTGATATCACCCAATTTCTTGGCTCCATTTCCTCTCTGAATGAGAAGAGTGAGCTGCTAGTTTTGGGGATTTCAACTTAAATTGGCTTGTCCCTTAAAACCACAAAATCCAGACACAACTCAAGTCACTTAACCTATCGCAACTCATTTCCCAACCCATACGGATAAACCTGAAATCGCACAACCATTCCTTGCTAGCCTGGATTCTCTCCTCAAACCCCAGCAGAATCCAATCCTCTGGCATCCTTCCTGATATTTTCAGTGACCATGCAATAGTGTACTGTGTAAGGAAAATTAAACCGCCCCAACCAAGCCCTAAAGTTCTCCTCACTAGAACATTTAAAAACTTTAACCCACAACAGTTTCTGGATGACCTTACCAACTGCCCATGGCACAGAATCGATTTAATTCCCGACCCTGATTCTGCGCTTGACTATTTCCAATCCGAGTTCTTAAAACTCTGCGATACCCATGCTCCACTATGAAAAATAAGGGTACGGGGGGCCCACCTTCCATGGGTTACACCTGACCTTATTGCACTCTACCAGCTCAGGGATACCTTGTGGAAAAGTTACAAAGTAACTGGCACTACTAAGGATCTCGATCACAACAGATGCACGCGGAACATGTGCACAAGGCAAACAAGGCACGCAAAAGCACAATATTACTCTGACAATCTCCACCAAAATACAACAAACCCAGCTAACTTCTGGAAGGTTATCAACAATATATTCCAGCCTCCTATCCATCAAAACAACCAAGTAATATCACGAAGGGGGATATTACTCTGACAAACCCCACTGACATTACAAATGCATTCAATGATTACTTTGTGGGGTGTGCCACTAACTTATTAGCAAAACGCAGCCCAAACCACAAACCTGAATCTCATCCTGGGAGTACCCCTATAGTCCCACCCCCCCCCAACACTGCCCACAATTTTCAATTTGGCCCAGTATCTGAAGAGGAGATTACACAAGCGCTCCTCAAACTAAAACTAAGCAGCCAATGTGGACCTGACTTACTACAATCTAGGTTCCTACAACTTGGTGCCCCAGCCATTGCCAAACCAATTGCGTCCATAGTCAACTCTATCCTGTCTGCAGGCCATATCCCTAAGACCTGGAAAACTGCCAGAGTTATCCCAATCTTCAAAAGTGGAGACAAAAACACTGTCTCAAACTACAGGCCAATCTAACTTCTCCCAATTCTATCCAAAGTCATGGAAAAATGTGTCCACTCCCAATTAAGCGATTTCTATACCAAGACAAATTTCCCTAGCCAATTCCAATCTGGGTTTCGTCCCAAACACTCCACCGTAACTACCCTGCTAAAAGTTTGCAATGAAATCCAGTGTGGAATGGAACGGGGACAACTCACTGGTGCAGTATTCCTAGATTTTGCAAAGGCTTCTGACACAGTTGATCATGCTATCCTGCTTAACAAACGCCAGAGCTCTGGAATAGGGAAGCATGCTTTAAACTGGTTTCAGTCCTACCTATCAGGAAGATCCCAACATGTGTCCATCTCAGGCTCTAACTCCAACCCCCTGGATATCACCTGTGGTGTCCCGCAAGGCTCTTAATGGTTCCCCTACTCTTCTCAGTGTTCATTAATGATCTTCCCACAGCTTGTAAGGAAGCCTCAATACACATGTATGCAGACGACACAATCCTATATGCACACAGCCATAGCCTCTCCGACCTTCAACACATACTTCAGTCTGACTTTTTGAGACTCGAAAACTGGATTTCCCAAAACAAACTGTTTTTAAACACTGACAAGACTGTAACAATGGTATTTGGGACCAAGACTAAATTTGTAAAGCTTCCAGTGACTGAGCTCCTGATTAGAACCAACGCTACCACCACCCTAACACCTGTCACTAGTTTTAAATACCTGGGATTTTGGTTTGACTCCCACTTAACATTCGGGATGCACATTGATACCCTGACAACCAAGACCTATGCCAAACTAGGGGTACTTTACAGGAACAAATCCTCCCTAAGTCTCCTGGTCAGAAAGCGTATCGCACAGCAGATGCTAATGCCAATTATTGATTATGGAGACACAGTATATGGCTCGGCACCTTAAACCCACCTTGGCAAACTTGACACCCTCTACAATTCAATTTGTCGTTTTGTTCTCCAATGCAACTACAACACACATCACTGCGATATGCTCAAAGAACTAGATTGGTCATCACTAGAGTCTAGGCGCAAAGTTCACCTTTCCAGTCTTGCCTTTAAATTCTTCATGGGCAAGCTACCCAGCTATCTGAACAAGCTCCTCACCCCTACCACTTGCAGCACTTATCACCTGAGATCAGACTCCAAAAGACTGTTCATGGTCCCAAGGCTCAACAAAGTATCCGGAAGTTCCTCCTTCTCCTACCGTGCACCCCAAAACTGGAACAACCTACCAGAGACTCTCACATCCACCACCAGTTTAAGTTCTTTCAAATCTAAGGCTGTCACACTTTTACTCTGGTCTGTAACTGTTTCATACGCCCATAATATATATTTTCTTTAACTGTGCACGCAATGTCTTGTATATAATGTATACCCTGTTCATTTATGTAACTGAATTTGTAACCATGTATTATTTGTTTTACTCTGTGCCCAGGACATACTTGAAAACGAGAGATAACTCTCAATGTATTACTTCCTGGTTAAATATTTTATAAATAATAATAAATAAATAAACATATAACAAAATATATAATTAAAAGGATTCACAGTGTACCAAGGACTGATTGCTACTGAACACTAATGAATTGAAAATACATGAAGTTACAGACATAAGTATGAACACATTCAACAGATCACAAATAAGCTGGTATAAAAGCTGTAAGCTAATGTGTGAAAAACCAGAAGTAGTGAAGAGGTTAATGTGTCAGAAGTAACTATGTATAGGCTGCCATATGCACACGCAGAGACCCAAACCCTAAAGTGTGGAGGCAACTAGGTTGCCTCCTAGCACTTGGACCGGCCGGTCAGAATCACCAATAATAAAAGCTCAAAATAGATGCATACTGTATGCTGATGTGTGCACAGACAGCTGGTAAAATATAGCAAACATGTATGAGTATTGCACATTGAATTGGCACACACAGATAAGCAGCAGAGCTAAACACAGATGTCAACAATAAGTATAATGGAGCACTTAGCACTGGTCCAAGTGAGGGTTAATAGTGGCTGGGTGTTTGCAACTGGAGCACTGGTAGAGAGTCCAGATAGGTGAAATCGCCACAATGCGCATGCTCAAATGAGCAGTGAGAGCGCCAAATTGAAAATTGCAGCAGGGGAGAGATGAATCAGCCTGGGTCACCGCTGGATCCTGAACAAACAGCTTCGTCCGGGGGCTTGATGTGCTGACTGAGTAGAGCCATATTTGTAGTCACAGTTAATGTGATGTAGATGATATCATATGATTAAGTCATATCTTCCTTGCAGAGGCCTATATCCTGGTTCCTGTGGCCTGCGGCATTCTCTCCTTGCCGAGATCTGCTCCCTGGTTCCTGGGGCCTGCTGCATTCTTTCCTCGCAGAGTCCTGGTACCTGGGGCCTGCTGCATATTCCTCTTGCAGAGGCCTGCTTCCTGGTTCCTCTGCTGAAGCGCTGGATCCCAGTGCTAACCTTTGGTGTTCCTAGGTTGCCCTGCATTCTCCCCTTGCAGAGGCCTTCATCATGGGCAGCTCCCGCTCCTCGCGCAGAAGCCATTCCCGTGCTGCAGCTGCTATGCTGAAGTGCTTCACACCAGCCTTCCTGTTGCCGAACCCCAGCCTGGATATTGATTACCCTGCCGTCTCCAACCCTGACCTCGGCTTGTCCATGGATTGCCCTGCTTTCTCCAACCCTGACCCGGCTACATCTGACCATGGAATCCACATTCCGGACTTGGCTTCATGGCCTAAGGTCAGTGTATTTATATCCCCACCTTAGCCCCACAGTCCGGTCTTGGTTTGTGGCGAGCACATCTGTTACAGCCCTAAGTTACATCAATCTCCTTATGGGCCTTTGGGAGGATCTACACATTTGGTCACGAGGCGATCTTGGGGCAAGCCTGGTAATATGGCAAAGGTATATTGATGATATACTATTCATCTGGCGAAATAGTTTACAGTCATTAGATCAATTTTTACAATATTTAAATTGTAATCAGTATAATCTTACCTTTATGTCTACCTTTAGCAAAACTCAGGTAGAGTTTTTAGATTTGCTGATACAGTATATGTCAATGGGAGTAAAATAGAAATTTTGGAGAAAGTAACCATCAACCCCAAATGGCTATCAAACGTACCCTATGGGAAATTTCAACGAATCAAACAAATTGTTCTACTACAGAAGCATTTGAAAAACAAGCCCTAAAATTAATAAATAAATTTAAGGAAAAACATTATTTGGAGTCAGTTATAAGTGAAGCTGTTGATATATCTAAAAAAAAACAAATAGAAAGTATTTAATTCAATATAAAGATAAAAGTATCCAAGATCATAAATTGGAAAAAGATATAACACTTATTATATGATATAGAAGCCAGGCCAATGAAGTGCAAAAGATATTTTGAAAAAATGTTTAGGATTAGATTTTAAATATTTACCTATTAGACAAACCAAAAATGATTTTCACCAAAGCCAATAACTTAAAAAATCAGATTTCAGCAAGTCAGATTGCAAAAAGAGACAAAAGATAACAGTTTGTTGTGCAATAGACCTAGGGGTTTCCATAAATGTCTAAAGTGAAAAGTTGCACATGCAAGTCACTTAAAATGCACCAAATGCACCAAATAATTCCTGTGTAATAAAGATAGGAGAAAGTTTGAAATCAAGAATTTCATCTCTTGTGATTCAGAAATGATCATATATTTATTAATCTGTCCTTGTAATATATTTATATGAACACAACGTGACCGATTAGGTGCCCCCACAGTGAGTTATTTACACATAAAAATATAGTGATGGTGTATATAGAATACATATAAAGAGTGATTTAAAAATGTGACATAAAATATATTAAAATATATATATATATATTGTGACATAGTCCAAAGATGTTAGGCAGCTTTCTGCCCCATTTTAGAGCAGAAAGTGCAGGAATAGCTAAAAATGATCCGTTCCACAGCTTCACATTAACTCAGGCAGCTGGATGGAAAATCCAGACCACAGATTACAATGGCTCTAGTTCTCCCTCACCTGCTCTTCTAATCACATGCACAGGTATTTAGAGCAGAGAGGTTTTGCATTTCACTCTCTCTCCTTGGAGCCTGGGGGCTGGGGGTGTCGCTACTCTCCTGCATCCAGTATCGAGGTTGACGGCCTCTCCACGTATCACAGTACCAGAGGATTTGCCTGGACACCCCAAACAGATAAGACAAACAAATGGTTACTGCTGTTGCTAAAAGACTGTGCTGTATCTTGTGACCCTAAATGAGAGAGCATTGTTTTAAGCTGGGGAACCAGTTTAGTTGGCCAGCAGCTGTTAGAGAGACTGATTTTGATGTGTAGTTAGATCCCTGAAAGGGATAGGATTTTGTTTATATAATTTGGTTTCTTTTTACTTGAAATAACAGTGTGGGAAATACTGTAACAATGAAATGAGTGAACTGCTGAAAGTATCTGAGTACCTCTAACCTACACATGTTAAAGCTGCAGTACCTTACTTGGATGAAAATAAAGCAGGCAGAAGCCTGAGTTAAGCAGCTTAATACTTTGCATGATCCTGTTTTTGTATTAAATAACCCTAGAAGACTGTGTCGGGAAGAACCCAGACAGACGTCAGCACTACAAAAGAGGGGCGTTTGTCACAATATATATATATATATATATATATATATATATATATATATATATATATATATATATATATATATATATATATATATATATATATATATATATATATAGTTGCAACTCCCTGTTAAAAACCCATGGTTGGGACTGTCTTCACTGGTCCCAGGAATGTTTAATTGGTCTTCAAAGTCCAGAGGGAGCATGGGAAGAAGTCAGCAGAAAGAATGCAAGAAAATATCAGTGTACTGCACCGACACACTTTATTCGAGCAAATACCCAGTATGTACCTGGCAGATACCTGGAATGCGCCGCTCCTCACCTCTGACAAGCCCCGTTGCGTTTGCCTTCCCAGCCTGGGTTCATGCCTGGCTGACGGGCGGCTGATCTGTTAAATGATAATGATTAGGATTTAATAGGCTGCAATGCTTCGCGTGTCTACCAGATGGCATAAATTCATGAATTGTAATGCAGTATATATATATATACTGTGCAGTATTGCAGCCAGCGGGAATAAAATGCTTCAATCCCTGCCTGGAAAATAACCCAATGCACTCGGGCAGAAAACAGTCACAAACCTCAATACACCCGGGTATACCCGAATTCGTGGGACTAGCCGAGCTCGAATAAAGTGTGTCGCCAGTGTAGGTGTCTTTGTAATTATGGCAAATGTGCAAAGCCTTGGCTTACTCTAAGGAATCGGGGTGGGCATCCCCCGCGGCGCACTCCCTCCTTACCTTTTGTCTTGCGCATCCCCGCCATCCCTACGACGCGCACGCTCCCGCAGGAGCTTTTCTGACATCGCGGAGTCTGGCTCCACGGCCCGTTTGCGATACGCATCAACTTTGCGCGGCGTGCACATGTGATGCGTGTGCACCGCTCCCATGCTGCGTATCAATGCTTGTTATGATGCCTACCTGTCTCCTGTGTCTGTCTCCCTATCAGTGCCTCGTGGAGGTCACGCCTCCGCTCCACTACCCTCTCTCATTGGTCATGCTTCCTCATATATGCTCAGCTGTGCCACTTACACTTTGGCTGAGCATAGTTCCAGTAAGCGCTGTTCTCCCACTTCCTGGTTCCTTGTCCTGCCTTGCCTTGTCTCAGTTGCCTTGTTTCAGATTGTGTACCGACCCGGCTTTACCTTGGACTCCGCACTTTTGGCTCCCTGACCCGGCTTACCTCAGAACTTCTGCATCTCTCCAATCCCAACCACGGCTAACAGACTTCTACGTTTCTACTGGCTCCAACCCCTGACCATGGCTAAACAGACACTGATCATTCTACGGCTCCTACCTCAGACCTTGGCAAGTACTTGACCATTCTACCCTCTCCAATCCGGACCTGGCTGCCTGACCATTCACACTCCAGACGTGCCCCCGTGGCTGTGGGTGGCGTTATACCCATTCCCACCTCATGTACCGTGGTCCCGCCTTGTTTGTGGTGACCACAGCATTACACTACTCACAGTGTGCTGAATTATAAAAAACAGATCCCAAACTGTGGCAACTTGCTTCAATCAACTTGCTTGTAAGGTAGTCAGAAGGGGTGCACCTCAGTACAAGAGAGAACATATGCCATAGCATGGATCAGTAGGAAAATGTCTTTATAAGTATAAAAATATATACACCGTACTCACAATTTGTTCGAATTACAAAAGCATGATCACAACAACAGCGACATCGTTGGTGGTTTGAACTCTTCACCGCCTCTGTCCCTTTCAGTGGCGCCGATGTTCTGGGATATCGTCCCAGCTGCTGGCCTCCTCGCTAGCATTACAGCTTAGCTCTGTCACGTCCTATCCGGTCTCATCGAGGCGTCAATTCTGGTTTCGTAAGTACTCCTTACAAAGCCTATCGGTGGGTGAAACACGTTGAGTGGGAGTCACTAGAGTCACCAATCTCAGCAGCATCTCACAGACGCTTCAGATAGCACAGATCAGAAACCAGAAGTGATGCCTCAATGAGACCGGATGTTTTAATCAATCATACTGGTTGATAGTGTGTTTGGACTATGTTTGGATAGTATGTTTGCTTTAAGCCACTTACACTTGACAAAGACCATTCTGGTCGGAACGTTGTGTCAGCTTTAATTAAATTATTTTGTTATTTTCAATTCCGTGTGCCCTGTCTTCTATCCTTCATTTCGTACTTTGGATTGGATGCAGCCTTTCGTTCATTGATGGGAGCACCGGTAACTGTATCTTTTGCAATTTATTTGCTTTTTGCCTTGGTGAGCAGCACTTATATTATTGTCACTTGGTATATAACAGGGACAGTACCAAGCAGTTCATCATCCGCACCACTGACGAAGCCAAAGTGAAACACATAGGGTTACTGGGTTTCCGTGTGAGCAAGAGATACTGAGAGTCCAGCTGTTCACATTGCCTTGCCGTCGATCCAGTGAACTCATCCAGATATCGCAAGAGGTGAAGTCCATCACGTGACGTGGAAGCACTCAGTTCTCATGTTAGTTCACGCACGGAGAAGTACCGGCATCCAGTGAGATGTAGCATTCATCTTGAGCTTTTCTCTACCGCACATACAGTATATTTCTTCCAATTTGTGAGTGCAGTGTGCATTTTTAAGTTTATATATTTTTTATTAAATATGGATTCACACTATGTTGTGCTCTTTGTAAATATTCCCCCTACATGGAGGTTCCCACGGAAGCAGTCTTAATACACCACAAGGATTCCTACCATCCCTATTTTACCTGGCTACTGTCCCAGTGCCTTTCCAGTCCTCTGCAACAGAACTTCTCTCCTGTGAGTTACTTCAACAGAGGGGCTTTTTTCCAGTTACCACAGAGATTTCACTATGATCTGATTTGTTGTATTTTTCTTCCAAGCGCTGTAGGTTTTTATCTGGAACTATGGGGGCTATGCACTAAGCTCTGATAAGTTGTTTTAAGAGCGCAAAGTGCTCTAAGAATGTGATGTTCCACCGAACACGATTCACTAAGCCACGCAAACAGGCACTTTGCGTTCTTAAAGTGACTTTTTCCTGGAAATTTTTCAAAGTCCAACTTTGCTCATATGATAACCTGTTTGCGTTCAATTCTGCCCTTCTCCGGGATTCACTAAGCTACGCAAAGTTATCGTATGCGAAAGTTGCATTCAAAAAAGATCGCCAGCTCAAGGCAGGTGATAAAAAAGCTGGACTTTGAAGAATTTCTTTGTTTAAATTTTTGCATGCGCAAAACCCATACAACAGGCCGGCGGGTGTCCCCGGCTGACCCCGCGGGGGCCCGGGGGTCCCCGGCTCACCAAGTGGGGGTCCCCGAGGGTGTCCGGGTGTCCCGCGGGTGTTCGGGGGTCTCGTTGGTGTTCGGGGTTCCCCGCTGGCATGCGGTAGCAATCGTGTGCCACCCCCAAATACAACTATCCTTACAAATTAATACAACCCCATAACACATACAGTACAGTATTGTGCAACATTTATATTCTCCACATATGGATAATAGTGCATTTCACCTTTAAACATACTTTAAGCTGTATACAGAAAGTACATTTATTTAGCACTCAGAGGGGTCCAGGGGTGGTCCTCGAAGCTGTCTGGGGGTTCACAGATTTTGGCGTGAATATATCTGTGTCTCCCGGAGCTGATAATCAATAATTGACATTAAAGGAGAACACATGATTGATTTTAATTGAATTTAATTTAATATCAATTGAATTACATGTATCTTCCTAAATTGATAGTGTACCAGCAAACGTTAGCAGGGGGTTAATTTAAAGGGCAATACTCCCGTGATCAGAAAACAACCATCTTGACAATAATTCAACCTTCTGACACACCTTTATACAAACAAATCATTACTTCTTGTGATGTAACACCTTCATGACTCAACATGTTACATACAAATGTCATGATTGAGTTATTATTTTCTTGCAATTACTCATATTGGGTCGCAGCATTGGTTTCACTGTGGATTCACGAATGGTGTCTAATTGATGTTTACATCACATATAATTATGTGTGTAACACATTTGAATTAAAGTAGAATTAATTTTTGACTGACTACAAATCATTTGTTCACAATACTATCCAACACGTGTCATCATTTACAATCATGTGATTATTAGTCTGCCTATTTAAACGATATAAGGAGCCACTTACCTTCCAGGGTGAAATGGATGCGGCACCAGATTACGCTTTTGTGTTGCTTTTTGCGAGGAGGAGGGAGATTATGTTGCAATGGAGAGAGAGGAGAGAGAGGAGAGAGAAGAGAGAGAGGAGAGAGAGGAGAGAGAGAGAGAGAGAGAGGAGAGAGAGGAGAAAGAGGGAGATCCGTGTTGTGAGGCACATAGCCCCCCGATATTTTAGGGAAAGAAGCTCCCTAGAGGGCTTGAGTGAGGCAGAGATTATCTGCCGCTACCGATTGAGCTCAGCAGCTATCTTGGAACTGTATGAAGTGTTAAGAGAAGATTTAGAGCCAACAACAGACAGGAGTCATGCAGTGCCTGGCCTTGTTAAAATGCTGAGCTCATTACATTTTCTTGCTTCTGGGTCATTTCAGACAACTGTGGGGGGGGGGGGGGGGTCTCGCAGTCGGCATTCTCGCGGGCCTTTAGCCAGTTTCCATGTGCGCTGAATCGACGTGCTAGTGATTATATACATTTTCCTAGCGAACAGATAGAGTGGCAGGCACTGAAGACAGCATTTTATAATGTAGCTGGGATACCCAATGTGATGGGTGCTAGCCCAATTCCCAGGTGCCTGACATGATTCCCATATTCTGAAGAACTCATTAGTCTTCCGTAAATTTGAAGTTGGAGAATTCGAGGATGGTTGGCTATTGAGTCAGTCAATGTTACAGAAACTGCACTTACAAGTACATTTAATGTCCAGTTTAATGTTTCATTATGTGTTGCTAATATTGTAAGTAACCACAAATACTTAACATTTGTGAAGTTGTATATCTAATACATGTCATGCAGCGTCATCTTAGATAAGGAGGATTTCATTGTTAGGGCATGTGTTATATATTATTCACTCTCATGTACTAGGAAATGGCAATAGACAATGTTTGGAATATTGTTACATATATTAACATTCATGTGATTTGACTGTCTTATAGGCGACTCAGGATATGGAAGCCGGCCTTGGCTTCTGACCTGGAAGCCGGCCTTGGCTTCTGACCCCACTGGGTAATACTCAAACCCCTGCAGAGGAACGATTTAATGCCACACACATATCCACACACTCAGTGATTGTGAGGACATTTGGAGTGTTGAAAAATAGTTTTAGGTGTCTTGATAGATCTGGTGGTGCGCTGCAGTATTCGCCAGCGAAGGTTGGCGACATAGTGATTTGTTGTTGCATTCTGCACAACATTGCCCTACGTCACAATCTTCAAGGCAACATTCAGGAGGATTTAGAGGAGGATCCACTCGTGCCTCCTGCAGGGGTTAGGGACCATACAGCAAGTGGGGTGGAGACTCGCCGGACGTTAATAGAGAATTTTTTCACATGTAAGATTTTCTTTGACATATAATCGAATCTATAATCATCTTGTGATGTGTGTTACATTGCATTGTGTGTATCTAATCATAGGATCCTGCTCTCTCCAAAGAACTGCACATTTTGTAGTGAATGATCAGAAGTTTGTCTGGCAACGGTATGTCAATGTTTAACACATTTGTTCTTGTATTAATCATGTTTCCCCCCACCTGTACAATGTGTGCATCCTTCAATGCATAATGTTGGGCATTAAGTGAAGAGATAGTTCTGTATTGATGACTATGCATAGTGTTATCTTACAACTTAACTACTCTAAATGATTATATATCATTATTTTTTAATACTTTCAACATTATAAACTTCTAAACAATTAATTGTGTTCTTAAATACTTAGACAATTGTTATGGTTCACATTCCTTACTTAATATTATTATTGCTACTTATGTAACTATTACTACATACATAATTGGACTGTCTGCAGGAGTATAAGCAGATGACATGTTGATATCTTATATCAGTAACCTGCCATGTATCCGTACCATAAGTAATATTTGTAATTTTAAACCACACATTTCTATATTAATCTTTCATGTAAATGCTTCGTACAATTACTCATGTTGAACTTTGACCAATAGATTACAGTTTCACTATAACAAAATGTGTCTTTCTTCAGACGACATAGGAAAACATTAATTGTATTATTTGAGTTGTGTCAAAGTGTCATCAGCATGACATTGTCAAAAATGGAGCACTAAGACAAGATATAATGTCAACGTTTATTGTAATTTTTACACACATTTTAACGTAGTTGAAAATACCCTCAAATCTATATTCATTCTGCTAAGTAAATTATATCATCGAAGATTTGCTAGGATATACAGTAGAGGCAACTCTTATTCGAACAAAAAACAGTGGCAATTCCCCAAAAAACCCAGGAAACACCCAGGTACATTCTGAATACATGCCTTAAACTTTCCTTAAACTAGCCCCAGCATTTCTGCATTGATTAATGGCCTATCAGATTAACAGCGGGGGTCCCTGGCAGTCCCATTCAAACTGAATTGGACTGCCAGGGATCCCTGCTGTGTTAATCCTATGGGTCATTAGTCAATGCAGAAATACCTTAAACGTGCCTCAAACTAGCCCGGAACATACCCAGCACATACCCAGCACATACCCAGAATGTAACCCGGCTAGTTTACGGCAAATGTTAGAATAAACGTTGCCTCTACTGTATAAAAGTTTGCATGTTCACTTTCATGTGTATCATAGCATGAGTGACCATGTGATGTATTTGGCATGTGGCCAGGATGGAAAAGCTCTGTTGGTCGGTGTTTGCATTCACATTATCTTCTGTCTGAACGCAGATGTCAACATCTGTTAAAGAAGTAGATATATAATATTAATTACAGAAAGTTATCGGTTAAATACAAACTTCATGATGCATCTAAACACACAGTTTTTCTACTGTTACTGTGTAGTACACGTGAAGCATGCCGTTCTAAAATATTACGCTACATCTTCTAAATAACTGCATACTACATCAAAGCAATGTATTTATGTTACCAAAAAAAACATGAACTATATATATATATATATATATATATATATATATATATATATATATATTGTGACAAACAGCTTACTCCGGGGCTCCGCTGCTTGTCCGGGACGGTTAGAACACGGTCTTTTGGGGTAGGTTAAATGAGGAGGCGTCACGTACTGTTCCTTTAAACAGGCTGTGCCTGGTTTATTCAGTCCCAGGCACTGAGACTGCCACAGTGCATACAACAAAACACATCAAAACAAAAGCTGCTCACCTGAGCGATAACTTAACTTAGATTTCCCTAACTCAGGGTGGAAGTGGCTTTTCCACTTTCCAACAACAAAACAAGGTACTTTTGCAGAGTTAGCCAAATGAATAGAACAATTGAACCTGTGTGGGGAAGGGGCTTCTCCCCACTGTGTTCAGCAGCCTTCCAGGCTCTGGAGAAGAGACCAGAGCAAACAGGAAATCAGTCTTACATACCTGATTTCTAATTAGCATGACAGGTGACAGAAATCCCTCAGTTCCAGCGCTTGCCCAAAACTGTGGGATGGAGTGCATGTATTATAAGGCTGCACTCCCAGGCCAGACAGGATAGAAACTGTTCAGTATCCTGGGAGCCCTATATATGGAATTTATTACCATCCCCTGGTTTCTGTCACATATCCTCCCCCCCAGCTCAGACCCTGAGGGATGAGCGACCATGGATATTAGGGAGTGCATCCTTGACAACCCGTCAGCATTGCCATGTTTGTGCCCTGACCTGTGTTCCACAGAAAATTTAAAGGGTTGTAGGCTTAGGAACCACCTGGTCACTCTAGCATTCTTTTCCCTGTTTTGACACATCCAGGTAAGGGGTGCATGATCTGTGACCAACCGGAATTTTCTCCCCAACAGGTAGTATTTGAGCGTCTCTACAGCCCACTTTATTGCGAGACACTCTTTCTCTATTATGGAGTAATTTTTCTCCTGGGGATTTAGTTTCCTACTTAAATAAAGGATGGGGTGTTCCTCACCTTGAGACTCCTGGGAGAGTACCGCCCCCAGCCCTACCTCAGATGCGTCGGTTTGGACTACGAACTCTTTGGAGAAGTCAGGTGTGACCAACACTGGTTGGGCACAGAGAGCTTCTTTCAGGCTTCTAAAGGCCTGTTCGGTTTCGGGGGACCACTTTACCATAAGCGGTCCTCTTGCTTTTGTGAGGTCGGTTAGTGGGGTTGCCTTAGTCGCAAAATTGGGAATAAACCTTCTATAGTACCCAATTAACCCCAAAAAGGTCCTTACTTGTTTTTTTGTAACTGGCCTTGGCCAACCTTGTATCGCCTCCACTTTGAGTGTTTGGGGTTTGAGTAAACCTCTGCCAATAGAATACCCCAGATACTTGGCCTCCTCCAGACCAATGGTGCATTTAGCGGGGTTAGCAGTTAGTCCAGCAGACCGAACTGCGTCGAGCACAGCTTGGACCTTTGGAAGGTGGGATTGCCAATCTTCACTATGGAATACCACATCATCCAGGTAGGCAGCACCATACCGAGCATGTGGTTTTAAAATTTTATCCATCATTCTTTGGAATGTGGTGGGAGCTCCATGTAAGCCAAAAGGCAGCACCCTATACTGAAAGAGGCCGTCTGGGGTTGAGAAGGCTGTCTTTTCTTTTGCCCTTTCTGTGAGGGGAACCTGCCAGTACCCTTTTGTTAGGTCTAGGGTTGTGAGATATCGGGCTTTGCCCAGTCTCTCTACAAGTTCATCTACCCTGGGCATAGGGTAAGTATCAAATTTTGACACCGCGTTTAGTTTCCGGTAGTCATTACAAAACCTTGTTGTACCATCTGGCTTTGGGACTAAGACTATAGGGCTGTTCCACCCACTTTGGGATTCCTCAATTACGCCTAGTTTTAGCATTTTTTTAACCTCTAAACTTATAGCCTCTCTTTTGGCCTCTGGGATTCGGTACGGTTTAAGGTTAACTCGGACCCCCGGTTCAGAGACTAGGTCATGTTCAATTACGCTAGTTCTACCTGGCTGTGTAGAGAAGATTTCTTTGTTTCTGCTCACTAAATTCTGAACCTCTTGTTTCTGATGAACGGACAGGGTTTCAGCTATGCTAACCTCTGGGTCAGTTTCTTGACTCTCTGACGGACCTGGGGTTACTAGGGTTGACAAGACTTCTCTATCTTTCCAGGGCTTGAGTAGGTTTATATGGTAAATTTGCTCAGGTTTCCTCCTACCTGGCTGTCTTACCTTATAATTTACTTCTCCCACTCTTTCCAAGACCTCATATGGCCCATGCCATTTAGCAAGGAAGTTACTTTCCACGGTGGGAACCAGAACTAGTACCCTATCACCTGGAAAAAAAATTCTGACCCTAGCACCCTTATTATACGTATTCCTCTGTGCTTCTTGAGCTTTCTCCATGTGTTCCCTCACTATGGGTAGGACTGCAGCAATGCGGTCCTGCATCTGGGCAACATGCTCTATTACACTTCTGTAAGGGGTAACCTCGTGTTCCCAAGTCTCTTTGGCTATATACAGTAAGCCCCTTGGGTGTCGGCCATACAATAGTTCAAACGGGGAGAAGCCTGTGGATGATTGGGGAACTTCCCTAATGGCAAATAACAGGTACGGTAACAAACAATCCCAGTTTTTCCCATCTTTATCGACCGCCCGCCGTAACATGCTCTTTAAGGTTTTATTGAACCTTTCCACTAAACCATCTGTTTGTGGATGATAGACTGAGGTTCTGAGATGCTTGATTTTTAGGAGTTTACATAACTCTTTTGTTACTTGGGACATAAACGGTGTTCCCTGGTCAGATAGAATCTCTTTAGGAATTCCAACCCGGGAAAACAGAACTACTAACTCTTTTGCTATGTTTTTGGCAGAGGTGCTACGTAGGGGAACTGCCTCCGGATATCGGGTGGCATAATCTAATATTACCAATATATGCTGATGTCCCCTAGCAGACTTTATTAGGGGTCCTACTAGATCCATAGCAATCCGGTCAAATGGTACCTCTATTATGGGAAGGGGTACCAATGGGCTGCGGTACGCCTTGAACGGGGCGGTGATCTGACATGCTGGGCATGAGGAACAATAATTCGTAATTTCTGCCAGAACCCCAGGCCAATAGAAGCTTCGGAGAACCTTTTCTTTTGTCTTTTCCACCCCTAGGTGTCCCCCCAATGGATGACTATGTGCGAGGTGTAACACTACATTACGGAATGTCTGTGGTACCAACAATTGTTTAGTTGTAACTGATTTTCTTTTATCAACCCGATATACTAGGTCGTTCTCTACCTCGAAGTAGGGGTAAGCAAGCGACCTATCTGGTTGGCCAAGAGTACTATTCAGGTCCCGTATATTTCCCCTTGCTACCTCTAATGTGGGGTCCTCCCACTGGGCCTTCTTAAAACTCCCAGGACTGACCTCTAGGTCAGCGAGGGTCTTATCCGGTTCTGGGGTGGTAAGTGTCTGATCAACATCCTGATTTGGGGTATTCCCTACCAAAGTAGTGATGGGGAAGGGAATTTTACAGCACTCCTCCTTTTCCCCCTTCTTATTTGGGCCCTCGTCAACCTCCATTTCTGAAAACGGGAAAGGATTTATTTCTTCTAATACTTCGTTATGGTCCGCTATTGAACTCTGGGCGCTATTCTGAGCGGGGGACCACATTTTTAGAAAATGGGGAAAGTCGGTCCCTATTAACACATCATGTGCCAGTTTGGGTACAATACCCACCTTGAAATCTAAAGAACCAAACTCTGTTTCAAAAAAAACATCAACAGTGGAATATTCATGATTATCCCCATGTATACAACAAATTGCCATTCTTTGTGAACTGTTTCCCTGTTTCTTCTTAATGGGCAAGAGGTATTCGGACACTAGTGTGACCATGCTCCCAGAGTCCAGAAGTGCCCGAACCCTCCTACCATTAACCTTTACAAATGCCCACAGATGGTTATTCAAGGGGTCCTCTGGGCTAGGGCGCATACATTGGGACAACAGCGAATAAGGTTCCACGCTGTTGCATTGCATGGGCTCATCATTTAGTGGGCAGATTTTTGCTGTGTGGCCCCTCTCATGACAATTTACACATTTAGGTACATAGTCTGTGTCCCACTTAGAGCCTTTTCCCGGCTCCCCATGTTGGCTATTGCCCTTAGTGTGCGAACCACTGTTGCTGGTGCTGCGTGAAGGTGGTCGCCGCTCTTCAGCTCCCCTTAACCCCGGTACCCTTTTACCGTCTCTGGAAGAGTCCTGGAACCTCGGGTA
Source organism: Ascaphus truei (assembly GCF_040206685.1). NCBI lineage: Eukaryota > Metazoa > Chordata > Amphibia > Anura > Ascaphidae > Ascaphus > Ascaphus truei. Next base: position 249,670,910 of record NC_134484.1, on the reverse strand, counting down.
GTGGGGTTGCTCCACGACTGTGGGTTGCGGGTGCTCTCCTGCTGCATTGTACCTTTCTACGAGGGTCACAAGCTCATCCGCATTGTGGGGGTCACTCCGACTGACCCAATGGCGTAAGGCAGAGGGAAGTTTCCTCAAGAACTGGTCCATGACCAACCGTTCCACGATGTGGCTTGCTGAGTTGATCTCGGGTTGTAGCCACTTCCGGGCGAGGTGGATGAGGTCATACATCTGGCTTCGGGTGGCTTTATCCATCGTGAAGGACCATGCGTGAAACCTTTGGGCGCGAACAGCCGTGGTTACGCCGAGGCGGGCGAGGATCTCGAACTTCAATTTTGCATAGACGTTAGCTTCGGCTGGCTCTAGATCAAAGTAAGCCTTCTGGGGTTCGCCGCTTAGGAAGGGTGCGATTAGACCAGCCCACTCAGCTTCTGGCCATCCCTCTCTCTGTGCCGTGCGTTCAAACGTGAGAAGATAGGCTTCCACATCATCCGAGGGTCCCATCTTCTGAAGGTAGTGGCTTGCCCTGGTCATTTTCGGAACTGGGGCTGCCGCTGCCAGTGGAAGGTTACTGATAGTCCCCCCTCAGGATCTCGAGTTCCTGCTGTAAGCCCTGAGCGAACCGCTGTTGCTCCTCTCTCAGCAAGCGGTTTGTCTCTTGCTGGTTTGCATTCGCCTGTTGCAGGATTGCATTAGTCTCTTGCTGGTTTATTAACAGCTGTCGCTGGGTTTCACTCGCCTGTTGCTGGGCTTCATTCACGTCTCTCTGGACAGCGACATTGCGTACCAGCGCACTCACCACGTCTTCCATCTTGTTTGGAGAGAGAGAAAAAAAACTTTTTTTTTTTTTTTTTTTTAAAGTTCTTTAACCCCCAGACCTTTTAGTGTTCTGCCCGCATTCTTACACCATATGTGACAAACAGCTTACTCCGGGGCTCCGCTGCTTGTCCGGGACGGTTAGAACACGGTCTTTTGGGGTAGGTTAAATGAGGAGGCGTCACGTACTGTTCCTTTAAACAGGCTGTGCCTGGTTTATTCAGTCCCAGGCACTGAGACTGCCACAGTGCATACAACAAAACACATCAAAACAAAAGCTGCTCACCTGAGCGATAACTTAACTTAGATTTCCCTAACTCAGGGTGGAAGTGGCTTTTCCACTTTCCAACAACAAAACAAGGTACTTTTGCAGAGTTAGCCAAATGAATAGAACAATTGAACCTGTGTGGGGAAGGGGCTTCTCCCCACTGTGTTCAGCAGCCTTCCAGGCTCTGGAGAAGAGACCAGAGCAAACAGGAAATCAGTCTTACATACCTGATTTCTAATTAGCATGACAGGTGACAGAAATCCCTCAGTTCCAGCGCTTGGCCAAAACTGTGGGATGGAGTGCATGTATTATAAGGCTGCACTCCCAGGCCAGACAGGATAGAAACTGTTCAGTATCCTGGGAGCCCTATATATGGAATTTATTACCATCCCCTGGTTTCTGTCACAATATATATATATATATATATATATATATTATATATATATATATATATATATATATATATATATATATATATATATATATATATATATATATATATATATATATATATAAATCATATAATATTATATTATAATATATAATAGATTATATAATTAAATTACATGTTATATATATATATATATATATATATATATATATATATATATATATATATATATAGTGGTTGACAAACCACCAAAAAATCTACTCGCCACACAAAAAAAATCTACTCGCCACCTAGTACCAAACGTATGCTGCTTGGGCCAATAGGAGCTCGCCACGATGTTAAATCCACTCGCCCGGGGCGAGCAAATTTATAGGTTTGTCGAACACTGTATATATATATATATATATATACAGTGTTCGACAAATCACCCAAAAATCTACTCGCCCAACCAAAAAATCTACTCGCCACCTAGTCCCGCCCCCAACTCCGCCCCTAGTCCCGCCCCCAACTCCACCCATAGTCCCGCCCCCAACCCCGCTTTAAAATAAAATATATAAATAAAATACATTTAATAAATTCCTGGTCAGAACAACACAGGGAGAGGGGAGGGTGACACAGGGAGAGGGGAGGGTGACACAGGGAGAGGGGAGGGTGACACAGGGAGAGGGGAGGGTGACACAGGGAGAGGGGAGGGTGACACAGGGAGAGGGGAGGGTGACACAGGGAGAGGGAGGGTGACAGGGAGAGGGGGAGGGTGACACAGGGAGAGGGTGAGGGTGACACAGGGAGAGGGGGAGGGTGACACAGGGAGAGGGGGAGGGTGACACAGGGAGAGGGGGAGGGTGACACAGGGAGAGGGGTAGGGTGACACAGGGAGAGGGGTAGGGTGACACAGGGAGAGGGGTAGGGTGACACAGGGAGAGGGGTAGGGTGACACAGGGAGAGGGGGAGGGTGACACAGGGAGAGGGGGAGGGTGACACAGGGAGAGGGAGTGTGACACAGGGAGAGGGAGGGTGACACAGGGAGAGGGAGGGTGACACAGGGAGAGGGAGGATGACACAGGGAGAGGGAGGATGACACAGGGAGAGGGAGGATGACACAGGGAGAGGGCGGATGACACAGGGAGAGGGAGAGAGGGTGACACAGGGAGAGAGAGGGTGACACAGGGAAAGAGAGGGTGACACAGGGAGAGAGAGGGTGACACAGGGAGAGGGAGGGTGACACAGGGAGAGGGAGGGTGACACAGGGAGAGGGAGGGTGTCACAGGGAGAGGGAGGGTGACACAGGGAGAGGGAGGGTGACACAGGGAGAGGGAGAGAGGGTGACACACTCACACTCACTCAGACACTCACTCAGACAAACTCACAATCACAGTCTGTCACTCACACACACAAACACTCACCGGAAGGCAGGGGGTCGCACATGGCAGCGGGGGCCTCCGCACGGCAAGAGGGCCTCTGCAAGGGGCCGCGCCCCCTCCAGAGTGGGACGCCGACGCCGCAGTATTCCCTGATAGATGTAGAAGGGCCGGTAGGGGATTTCCCTTGCTTAGAGCAGGGAGATGCTCCGGTAGGGTATTTCCCCTGCTTAGAGCAGGGAGAGGCTCCGGTAGGGTATTTCCCCTGCTTAGAGCAGGGAGAGGCTCCGGTAGGGGATTTCCCCTGCTTAGAGCAGGGAGAGGCACCGTTAGGGTATTTCCCCTGCTTAGAGAAGGGAGAGGCACCGTTAGGGTATTTCCCCTGCTTAGAGCAGGGAGAGGCACCGTTAGGGGATTTCCCCTGCTTAGAGCAGGGAGAGGCACCGTTAGGGGATTTCCCCTGCTTAGAGCAGGGACATGCTCCGGTGAGGGGATTTTCCCTGCTTAGAGCAGGGAGAGGCTCCGGTGAGGGGATTTTCCCTGCTTAGAGCAGGGAGAAGAGCCAGTTAGAGGATTTCCCCTGCTAACAACTGAGTTGGCCATCAGGGGTTTCCTTAACAGCTGACAGATCGGCAGACTGTCCGTAGAGGCAGCACACCGACGCCGCGTGGGGTGAGGGGGGGGGGTCACGGAGGCCGGGAGAGATTGGTGTGAGGGTGGGGGGGTGGCGGATGGCCCGGTGCGAGGGGGGGGGGCGGGTGGCCCGGTGCGAGGGGGGGGGCGGGTGGCCCGGTGCGAGGGGGGGGCGGGTGGCCCGGTGCGAGGGGGGGGGGGCGGATGGCCCGGTGCGAGGGGGGGGGGCGGATGGCCCGGTGCGAGGGGGGGGCGGATGGCCCGGTGCGAGGGGGGGTGGCCCGATGCGAGGGGGGGGCGGATGGCCCGATGGGAGGGGTGACAGATGGCCCTGCAGGGGCCTGAGGCAGACAGGCGTGGAAGGGGCTGGCTGCCGGAAGGGGGAGGAGTAGAAGCGCTGAGGAGGGAGGCCACTGCTCAGAGAGCCGGAGGCGGGGTAATCTCCCCCAGCAACATGAACCCACCTCCGGCTTTTTTTTTTTTTCTCCAGCGCGAGCGCGGGAAAAGCAGCAGCGCGAGCGCGGGAAATTTAAAAAACACACTTGTGCTGCTTGGGCCAATATTTACTCGCCCGGGGGTTAAATCTACCCGCCCCGGGCGAGTAAATGTATATAATTGTCGAACACTGTATATATATATATATATATATATATATATATATATATATATATATATATATATATATATATATATATATATATATATATATATATAACATGTAATTTAATGTTACTGATATATATATATATATATATATATATAATACAGTATATACACTATATAATTTGTGTGGCCTGCATATCTTATTGTCTGAGTAAAATATTTGGTTTATTTTAGCATTAAAAATGCCTTCAGGAACAGAACTTTTATTTAAACAGTGTTCCTATGAGAAAACGTGTTTCGCTTTAAGACGTTTCGCTATCCAATGCCATTTTGAGTAACGCATTATGGGCCTCATGCAGTAAGCACCGAAAAAGCACTCTTGGCAGGGGTTCAATATCGGCATGATTTTTTCGCGTGTTGCCCTTGCAGTATCTCAGGAATCCCTGGCGAATCACTGCGAAAGCAACACGCCGAGTAGCCGGTGGCGAGACAGTTAGTCTGCCGATAACCAGGCTATATGCTGTCCCCTACCGAGATGTGCCTGCAGCAGACAGAGATCCGCAACTCTCTCTGCGCCAACATTGGCAAAATAAAAAAAAATTAAAATCAAATTTTATTCATAGAGTACATGTGCAGGGGGTCTTCGGAGCTGAACCGCATTGTTTTCAGGTCCGGGGACCCCCTGCTTCCTGATATACAGGCCCCTTTATGAGGTGCCGGTATCCCTCTGCATTTAAATGTCCCGATCACGTGACCGCGGAATGTAAACAAAGCAGAGGGATACCGGCACCCAATAAAGGGGTCTGTATCTCGGGAAGCAGGGGGTCCCCGGACCTAAAACCAAAGCGGTTCAGCTCCGGAGACCCTCTGCACATCTACACTATGAGTAAAACACACATATAAATTAACAATCATTCCTTACCTTTGCGGCTATCTGCTATGGTAATGACGCAGCATTAATGTATTTTTAATAATAGTGTACGGGAGCAGGGGGTTCCCTGAGCTGAACCGCATTGATTTGTGGATCAGGAACCCCCTGCTTCCTGAGTTACAGGCACCGGTATGTGTCATCGGGTGCCAGTGTCGCCGCCATCTTTATAGCATCCCATACGCGACATGCCCGCTATAAAGATGGGGTTGATACTGGCAACGATGCCCCAAACCGGGGCCTGTAACTCGGGAAGCAGGGGGTCCCTGAGCCAGAAATCAATGCGGTTCAGCTCAGGTACTCTTTGAAAAAGGTCTGCAAAGCCTAAAACGCGTCAGTGTGTTCTGTCTCCCCTCCTCTTATACCATTTACCAATAAATTCATGTTTTTAACCCCTCACTGCTGGTGCTGACCCCATTCTTCTGCTGTGCTCCGCTGCAATCTTCGGATTCCAAACCTCTGTTAAAATACATTAATGCTGCTTCATTACCATAGCTGATAGCCGCTAAGGCAATGAAGGGGTTAAGGCATAATAGCATGTTTATTGGGGACAATTGCCCCCACTAAACATTGCAATTAACAACATACACCCCCTGTGCCCCCAACAACCCCTATACCCCCATTACATATAACATTTTTGGGATGCACAGCAATGATATTATAGGCCGGCGGTGGCCCTCGGATGTTCCCGCAGGACTGCAGTCCCAATTCTGTGCCCCCCCAAAAAAATTAAACAACACATAAATACTTTACAATAAATACACCCCACTTAACACATACAGTATAGTAATGTGCAAAATTACTATTATCCACATATGGATAATAGTGAATTTGCCCATTTAAAATACATAAAGAACAATAAATACATTAAATACATATTGTACTCACCCATGTCCGGCTGCCACGATGAAGGCCATCCACATCTTCATCACCGTCCATGCCCCCTCTGATGCTGCAAAACATAAACAAGAATAAAAACCGCCAATGTAATGTCCCCTAACCCCTTAATCAACATAGCGGTTATTAACCGCTACAATCATTAAGGGGTTTACCCACCCTCACCCACCACTCGGGAGGCCTAAATACCCTCACCCACTACCCCCCCCACCCCGTGAAGCCTAACCACCCTCACCCAATACCCAGCCGGGAGGCCTACCCACATACCCTTGGGACCAATAGCCCCTTCCCCCACCCCCAGTACCCACAATAAAAACAATACACAGCCTCCCAATAAACATCATTATATTTATTAAATACATAACCCACCCCCTGTGCCCCCCCATAAATACATGATTCATTATTTTACATACACTGTTAATACCCCAGGCCAACGGGAGTCCCCAGTGAGCCTAACGGGTCACCTCACAGACCTCCAGTAGCCCAGCACCAGGTTTCAAACAGGGTCTGGAGGCCTACGGGTGGTCCCCGCAAGGCGCCGTGGTCTACCAGGTGGTCTCCGCGGGTCACCGTGGGCCACATTGGGGTCCCCACGGGCAGGCCCGCCGCTGTCTGGGGGGCCCTGGGTCAGACCAACAGGTGTCTGAGGGGCCTCGGATGATTCCCACTGGGGTCTGGGGGCCCTTGGGTGGTCCCTACGGGTCCATGGTGCCCCCACAGATGTGGGGCCACCGGTTCTTCCCCAGAGGTGTCCCCCGTGGACCCAGCAGCCGTTTACCCCGTGAGAAGTAGATTTTTTTGTTTGGCGAGTAGATTTTTTGGTGATTTGTTGACCACTGCATATATATATATATATATATATATATATATATATATATATATATATATATATATATATATATATATATATATATATATATATATATAGAAGGAAAAAAGCTGCGCCTCTAAGGAACATAAATAACTGTATATGTATATGCTAGAACTATCTTGTATAAATAACCTAAATTGCCTAAGCAATAATGTAAAGGTTATATGGACCTAAAAACATAGGATAGGCCCATAATAAACATATAACAACAACAGGTGAAAAAAGCAAATGAAAGGATAAACCAGTCCTCAAATAGTTCCAATGAATAATATGGGTGCTGTGTGCAGGGTCTCCGGCAGCTCTCAGTGTGGACCAACCACGTCCACAAGATATCTAAAAAGGAAAAAAGAGGAGAGAGCGCACGCCCATAGCGTAAAAAGTAAATTTAATGAGGGGGAGGGGAGAAAAGGGGGTAAAAAACGCACTTACAAGAAGTACAATAAAATCAAGCATATGTGATTATAATCACCACCATCCGGTCTAACTGCAAGCTCTTGGGGCAGTCCCAGGCTCCGTTGGTGAAGGAGCAGCGTCTCAGCAGGTTTCCAGGTTTCCAGGACTGGTGCTTTTGGGGCATTCCCAGGCTCCGTTGGCAAAGGAGCAACGTACCAGCAGTTTCCCAGGGCTGGTGTGCTGTAGATAGTCCAAGAAAGAAGTTCCGTATTGATAGTGCCTGTAGCACTAGCGCTTGGATCAGTCCGCTCCAGCGCTGGGTGTAGACTTCAATGTCAGTGCGTCTGACGTCATGACGCTCCCTTTGTATATATATAAATATATATATATATATATATATATATATATATATATATATATATATATATATATAAAATTGATATATAACATATACATACACACGCATATATATATATAAATATAAATAGGATTTTGTTTTACTGTGGCAGATATGGAGAAGTGGTATTTTTTATTTGTGCATGTTTTTGTTAACCCTTAAACATTTCTTTGTATATTGGTTCATCATGTGTATATATATAGAGCGCGTGTATATATATAGAGCGCGTGGGAGAGGAGACGGAGTGTTGGAGTAGAGGAGGTTAAGCCGCCCCGGCGTAGGCCGTGTGCCCCAGGCCCAGTTTAGCCCTGAGTCACCGTAGGGACGAGCGGAGTCAGGGATCGCCCTAGAGAGGTTCCTGTTCACTACCATCTGTGTAATTGTATCAGGACAATCCTTTTTGACGGGAAGTCGGGGATCAGATCCCGCGAGGTGTTACTAGTGTCCGGGTGGGATCGCCCTGGACCAGAGAGAGAGAGAGAGAGATAACAGGATGAAGGCTTCGATGTGCGGAGACCCTTTGTGAAGTTCGTGGCAGATCCGAGTACTGGAGTGCTCGGAAGGTATTTCAGCAAGGGCCCCAACGGTACCATTCACTAATTCAAGACACAGTGGCTGCGCAGTCACCCATACACACATAGAGACTATCTGTGAAGTAACGGGACGGTGTTGTTTGAGGAATTGGACACGGGATAGGATCACCCGGTGGCGGGTTCGGGGATTGTGGCGTCCGCTGTGGCGCATGAGTGTGGTAGCGTCTGCCGAGGCGCGAGTCGGTGTTAAGCCCGCCGTGGCTTGTTATGTTGGGTGGATTCGGGGGATGTTATTGTTAGTACATATATCTGATCTTGGCCTAAGAGTAAAGGAAGTTGGTTAGGGGAATTGGCTGTGTGTCAGTAATTATTGCTTAGACGTCCTGCGAAGAACCACTCCCCCGCTGGCGGTAGCTGTCGCAGGTGGAGGCGCTGCACCAGTGATACTAGTTGCGCATACACCAGACTCTCCATGGCAGAGACTCAGACCCTGCAAGCCTACAGGTGATACAGCACAGAGTAGCAGCTTGCTAGCGATAGGAAGCAGGGCTACATTTGGAGGCGCTGCTGAGATCTTAGGCCTGGGGTGCCCCTCGAAGATAAATTGTTGCTACCATGGCCCTTCCTACCCATCACGAGATACGCGACTGGGCCCGCCAAGTCCGCACGCCTACCCGTCGTGCTGTAGCGTTGGCCCGAGTGCCCATGGCCTTGCCCTTAGAGACTTTACAGACGCTTGGTAGATGTACTTGTAGACCGCGACTCGAACTGGAATACCTTGCTTGTGGACTGTCGACGCAACCTGTTAGCGCTCGAACCAGCCGTTCCCCAATGCCTGGCCCTGCCTGACACCCCGCCGGGCAGTAGTCTCTTTGTCTATCCCCTCCGGGACCCCCCCGTACGTCCGCTAGATGAAGACGACCCCACTCTTCCTTTTGCTTGTTATGCCGAGAGCGATGCCGTAGTTGCCTATCCGCCTCCAGTTAGCGAGGGTCCAGCGCCTCTGCCGAGGCCGAAGTGCATAGTAATATGCTGCGGAAACTAACGGACAAAATAGACCAGTTATCTGCCCCCCCTATTCTATCGCCGCTGGTTGAAGCGCTTACAATAGCCACTCATGCCCAGAACTACCGGAAGCTAAAAGCCTTCTCGGGAACCCTCCCGTACATACCGGGGAAGTCGGGGTAGAAACCTGGAAGGAACGTACAAGAGGCGTAATGGAGGAATGGTCGTGCACCGATGTGGTAAAACGGCAGAGACTTATGGAATACCTGCGGCCCCCGGCGGCCACTCTGATCAGCATAAACCGCGAGCAGTACCCCGAGTTAACCTCTCGCTTAATGATTGAGTTTCTGGTAGAAGCATAGAGCGCAAAAGAAGATGATGGGGCTTTATGGGCTAAATACTATGCCGTAAATCAAAAAGAAGAGGAAGAGCTGTCTGCCTATATCCATCGAGTACAAATGTCTCTTGGGCCGTTATTGCATCATAAACATGTGCTGCCCTCTCAGATGGATGAGTATCTACGTAAGCAGTACCTCCGCGGGTCTAGCCCTGCCCACCCCATAGCCAGAATGATTTGTGATCACCTCACAAGGGGCCCTCCCCCTTCGTTCATCCAACTCCTGCAGCAGGTGAAAGAGCACGAGACGCATTTAATGTTGCACTCCCCTCCAAAGCCGAAAAGCAACAGCAGTGCTAAACCCAGAGGGGCCGTGAACAAGATGGAAGACCCCCCAGACAAGCAGGGCCCAGAAAAAAACCCTTATGCTGGACGGTCATCACCCCAACTCGATCGACGTGGGGTCCATCGAGATATGTCGTGCTACAAATGTGGAAAAAGGGGGCATATATCCTATGACTGTCACCTGGGCGACTCTCGACGCCGAAGTCCTTCCCCTAGAAGATTCCGCCTCAAGCTATGGTGTGCGGGGTGTATGCGGCAGATAGCGATTAGGCCGTGACGCCCGCGGAAGGAGACGCAGCGGGTGGTGACAATAACCGGGTAGGACCGGTAGCGTTAATCCGGGTGCTTGTGGACGGGATCTACTCCTCCGCGCTACTAGACACGGGATCCCAGGTCACCATCATCTATCGGGGGTTCTATGATTGGCATCTTCAAAAGCGGCCGCTGCGGCCTGCTGAACACATCAAGGTGCGTGGGTTAAGCAATGACGACTACCCCATCGATGGCCTAGTGACTGTGGATCTAGAATACAGCAACTCAACACAGGAAAAACTCACCCCATGAAGGTGGACGCCTTGGTGTGTCCAGAACCCCGGGATACCCCCAGGTACCCCATCATACTCGGCACCAATGCTGACATTGTGCAAGCATTCATCCGGGCCTATCTACAGGAGACTAAAGAGCTCCCCATGTCCAGTCTACAGCTGCAATTGGTTCAAACTGATCCAGCCCCGCCCCCTTCGTCTCCCGAAGACTATGGACTGCTATTCTGCGGAAGGAGAGGTCTGACCCGCTTATTCCCAGGAGAAACGCAAAGCGTTCCCGCATGGTTTGCCTATGCCAAGCGGCTCGGTGAAGACCAACAGTTCTAGCTAGAAAGTACCCCCGAAGAGGATGTACGTCGAGGGTATTGGCTCATACCCGAATTTCGCCATTGGCGGTGGCCCATTCCTCATCGGATTGATGTGATGGTACAGAACCTGTCACCCTTCACCCTGGCCATCGATGTGGGTCAGCGAATAGGGCTGATATATCCTGTCAGTTCAGTGGACGAAGCCGTACAGGTGAATGCGAACCGGGTGGAGCGGACCGGTATGGCTCTAAACTTCGACTTTGGCTCGTCCGCCTTGCCAGACGCCTGGAAGAGACGGTTGCAGGTGCAGCTAGAGCAGAGATGATCTGTGTTCTCTACAGGGGAGATGGATGTGGGGTGTAGCCGCAATGCCCAACACACCGAATGACAGTTGAGAAGCCGTTCCGGGAGCGTTCTCGACGTCTCGCTCCCCTGGACGTGGAGGATGTGAGGGCCGCAATAAATGAAATGGAAGCCGCCGGGATTGTCAAGGAGTCCCGCAGTCCCTACGCCTCGCCCATAGAAGTCGTAAGAAATGAAAATGGAACAGTGAGACTATGTGTGGATTATCAGACGCTGAACAATCGGACGGTGCCAGACCAGTATAATCTCCCCCGCATAGAAGAGATTCTAGACACTTTACATGGGAGCCAGTGGTTCAGCGTACTGGACCTGCGGTCCGGGTATTACCAGGTCCCCATGAGCCCCGAGGATCAGGAGAAGACCGCTTTCGTCTGCCCCCTTGGGTTTTATCAATTCACCCGTATGCCCCAAGGCATATTCGGAGCACCCGCTACCTTCCAACGGTTAATGGAGAAGACGCTGGGGGACCTCAACCCCCGAGAATACCTGGTGTACCTAGATGATATCATAGTCTTCGGGAAAACCCTGGAAGAGCATGAGGGTCGTCTTCTGAAGGTCCTGGATAGATTGTCGCAGGAAGGTCTCAAAATCTCTATGGATAAATGCCGATTCTGCCAAACCTCCGTGACGTACGTAGGACACATAGTATCCGGTGAGGGGATTGCCACTGATCCCGCCAAGATAGAAGCTGTTGTCAACTGGCCCCACCCGGAGAATGTGGGAGAGTTGCGCTCGTTCCTGGGATTTTGTGGCTATTATCGCAGATTTGTGGAGGGGTACACTCGCAGGACCAAAGCTCTCAACAGCCTACTCAGATTCTACCCAGCGGAGGCGAACCAGAAGTCCCATCCTGCCCGACTACCATTCGGAGATAAATGGACTCCAGAGTGCGAACAGGCATTCCACGACCTGAAACAGAGCCTGACAGCGGCCCCCCGTTCTGGCCTATGCCAACCCCGACCAGCCCTACATTCTACATGTGGACACCAGTCTGAGTGGCCTAGGCACCGTGTTGCACCAAAAATATCCTGAGGGGCTGCGACCCATTGCGTATATCAGCCGCAGTCTCACCGCTAGTGAAAAGAATTATCCGGTGCACAAGCTCGAGTTTTTGGCGCTGAAGTGGCCATTGTGGACAAACTGCGAGATTATCTGTATGGAGTGTCATTCGAAGTACGAACTGATAACAACCCCCTCACCTACATCATGACCTCTGCCAAACTGGATGCGGCCGGTCATTGCTGGTTGGCCGCGCTTTTCAATTACAACTTTACGCTGAAATACAAACCTGGGCCTCTGAACATTGGAGCGGATGCCTTGTCGCGGCGGCCGGGGTTGGCCCCTACTCCCGACGGAGAGCAGTGGGAAGAGATCCCGGAACCCGGGATACGAGCGCTCTGTTGCAACGCAGCCGTCATAGACGATCAAGTAGCCTTTTCAGAATTACAAGTGGCCGATTCACTGGGGTGCGACTCTACCGCTATACCTGAAGCCTATCGTGACCCAAAGGGGATGCATGTTGGACACGACCAGATCATCGCCTTGGAGGACATGGTCCGGTACCAGGAACAAGACCCGGTCGCAGGGACTATTCGGAAAGCCCTTCGCCAAAACCGACGGGATCTGCTCCGCAGGCTCCGGGGGATGTCTGAGGCATACTGATGTGGGAAGCTGACAAATTTGAAATTCATAACAAACTACTATACCGCGTGGTGGAGTATCATGACCATCCGGAATGCCTCCAACTGGTGTTACCGAAAAGACTGTAGTACTTAGCGTTGAAAGCTCTACATGATGACCACGCATCTAGGGGTGGACAAGACTTTTGGACTGGTGAGGGATAGATTTTTTTGGCCGAGAATGAGAGAATCCATGGAGCATCACTGTCGAAGGTGTGGGCGGTGCATCCAACGCAAGACTCTACCCACTAGAGCTGCCCCCATGGGCCACCTAAAAAGCACGGGACCTATGGATTTAGTCTGCATGGACTTCTTGTGTATCGAGCCCGACACCCATGGCATAGGGAATGTGCTGGTCATCACCGATCATTACACCCGCTACGCCCAGGCCTTTCCAACCAAAGACCAAAAAGCCATTACAGCCGCTAAGGTACTATGGGAGAAGTATTTTGTGCACTATGGACTCCCCCAACACCTGCATTCTGACCAAGGGCGGAATTTTGAAAGTAAACTGATAAAAGAATTGCTGAATCTCCTGCACATCAAAAAGTCCCGTACTACCCCTTACCACCCTGAAGGTGATGCATTACCCGAACATTTCAATCGCACTCTGCTAGACATGCTGGGCACTCTAACCGGGGGGGAAAAGACTAAATGGAGTCGTCATGTGGAAACTCTTGTCCACGCCTACAATTGCACCCGACATTAATCTACCGGGTTCTCGCCCTACTTCTTAATGTTCGGTCGTGAAGCCCGATTACCCGTGGACATACACCAATGGAGTACACAATACTACCCATTTCCGCTATGTGCAAAGATTGCAAGAGAATCTACAGAAAGCCTATGGGCAGGCCAAGAAGTCGGCCGAAAAACTGAACGCCGGAAACAAAAGGCGATACGATCACAAAGTAAAGCATAGAGACATTAAGCCGGGTGATGCTGTACTGCTCCGCAACCTGGGAGTACCGGGTAAACATAAGTTGGCTGACCGATGGAGGGAGGGAGTGTACGAGGTGATCTCCCAAGTGTCTGATCTTCCAGTCTACTGTATCAAAGATTAGGAGGGTAGGGTAAAAACGTGGCATCGTAATCATCTACTGCCTATCCCGCGACAAGAGGAGGGAGAATCGGAATGGCCGGCCTCTCCGCTTGATGGAGAAGTGTCCTCAGAGGCTGACGTAGAGGGAGGCGAAAGTATAGAAGGGACCTCTCAAAGGGACCTTCCAACTGGAGCATCTCCCGAAGGAGCGTCGGGTAAAGAGCTCAGGAATCAATCACCCCAGGCGGTGGCGCAGGAAACCTCAATGTTAGACCCTCAGAGTCTGTGCTTCATCCCCAGTTCCGACCGATTCGAGAACACCAGCCCCTCAAGGGCAGAACCAAACATAGCTGAGTACGAACCTCACTCCCTGCTAGGAGTGACCGCACTGGAATTAAGAAGGAGTCAGAGAAATGGACAACCTCCAATGAGGATGGCCTATCATCAGTTCGGGGCACCCCATTATGAGGCTCAGCAGTGGGCTCGCAGCCGGGTTCAATCTGTTATCATCATGTTCAGTGAAATGTATAAGTTGATATAGAGATCGATGTATTAGCATTTTTCATTATATAAATGGTTATCGTTATTGTTGTCCAAGCGGGGACATTGGATTCCACAGGGGGGAGGATGTAGCCGTGACCCCTGATTAGCCCTGATAAAGCGGGAGATTGCGCGTGTAGGGTTTTGCAAAAGCCCTGCAAAGGAGGGGGAGCACAGTTGGCGGGAGAGAGTAGATCCTTGAACCAGCAGCCCCGCGGGGAGCGTCATGGAGAGGAGGGGATAAAGGGAGGTGTTTGCACTCACTTGAGTTAGAGCGGGAGGGAGAGGAGAGGAGACGGAATGTTGGAGTGGGGGAGGTTAAGCTGCCCCGGCGTAGGCCGTGTGCCCCAGGCCCAGTTTAGCCCTGAGTCACCGTAGGGACGAGCGGAGTCAGGGATCGCCCTAGAGAGGTTCCTGTTCACTACCATCTGTGTAATTGTATCAGGACAATCCTATTTGACGGGAAGTCGGGGATCAGACCCCGCATGGTGTTACTAGTGTCCGGGTGGGATCACCCTGGACCAGAGAGAGAACGGGAGGAAGGCTTCAACGTGCGGAGACCCTTTGTGAAGATCGTGGCAGATCCGAGTACTGGAGTGCTCGGCAGGTATTTCAGCAAGGGCCCCAACGGTACCATTCACTAATTCAAGACACAGTGGCTGCGCAGTCACCCATACACACACATAGAGACTGTCTGTGAAGTAACAGGAAGGTGTTGTTTAAGGAATTGGACACGGGGTGGGATCACCCGGTGGCGGGTTCGGGGATTGTGGCGTCCGCTGTGGCGCATGAGTGTGGTAGCGTCCGCCGAGGCTCGAGTCGGTGTTAAGCCCGCCGTGGCTTGTTATGTTGGGTGGATTCAGGGGATGTTATTGTGTGTACATATATCTGATCTTGGCCTAAGAGTAAAGGAAGTTGGTTACGGTGATTGGCTGTGTCAGTAATTATTGCTTAGACGTCCTGCGAAGAACCACTCCCCCGCTGGCGGGAGCTGTCGCAGGTGGAGGCGCTGCACCAGTGATACTAGTTGCGCATACCCCAGGCTCTCCGTGGCAGAGACTCAGACCCTGCAAGCCTACAGGTGATACAGCACAGAGTAGCAGCTTGCTAGCAATAGGAAGCAGGGCTACATATATATAATATATCGGTCTAACTCGAGGTAGCAGCGTCCTCACGTGACCCTCCCTCGTGTACCCGGAAGCGGAATCCCTCCTGTTGGGTGCTCGGCAAAAAGAGTCCCTTCAGGTACCAGTGGTTGGAAATCCTGTATGCCAATATCAGGATCGTAGGAGATTCAGGACTTCACGTCTCTCATCCAGCAGCAGACAATGTTCATAGGCAAATGACGGCCGCAATCAGACCACGCATATTTTTGATTTAATGTTCCTTTAATACATATTTTATTACGTTAATGCACTAGGTGTGCGCCTGTTTTTTTCTTTTTTCACAGATTTGTTCAGGGATTGGTGATCCCATCGAAATGGGCAGCAGTCACCTGGGTGCAATACATATTGGAAAAGGACTTTGTTTTCTCAAAGGTTTTCATTTTTTCTGATTTTTTATTTTTTTATATTTTTAATTAAAATGTTTTAATTTTTTACATATTTTTTCTGATATATTTTTTCTGTTGAATATATTTTTTTGAGATTACAAGTTTATATCATATTGTATGAGCTACAATCCTACCACCCCACTAGGCATATCAATAACATATAGTCTAATAGTTCTTCATTTTCACTAGCTTTTAATCAGGGTATATTAGAGGCGCTACTTCATTGTTTTTGTTCTTGTTTATATATATATATATATATATATTTGCACGATGAAGCCACTGTACAAATGAATGGGTGAAGGGTGAGTATCGGGCCAGGGTCGCTTAACCCCTTAATTACCTTTGCGGTTATTATCCGATAAGGTGATTAAGGGGTTAATTGATATCAGAATGTAATTGCAATTTGTTGGCTATGTATTTTGTGGGCAACGGAGGACACGGAATTTGCTGTCGAGGGGGATTCATATTGATGAAGTCAGTAGAACTTTATTTATTTTAATATGCTAGTTAATGTGTTTAATAATGGGCAAATAATCTGTTATCCCTATATGGAAAATAGTTATTTTGCACATTATTGTACTGTATGTGTTGAAGGGGGGGGGATTGATGTTTTTAATGTATAGGACATGTTTGTATGTGATATGTTTATTTTAAATACAGGGTTGTTTCCTCAGGTCTGCGGGGGTCTGCGGTCTCCTCGGGCTTCCCATGGGTAAACGGCTGCCGGGTCCACGGGGTACACCTGAGGGGAAGAACCGGTGGCCCCACATGTGTGGGGGCACTGCAGACCAGTAGGGACCACCAGAGGCCACTCAGACACCTATAGGTCTGACCCGGGGCCCCCCAGACAGCCGCGGGCCTACCCGTGGGGACCACTTTGTGGCCCATGGTGATCACCTGGTGGACCATGGTGCCTGGTGGGAACCACCCGTAGGCCTCCAGACCCTGTATGCAACCTGGTGCTGGGCTACTTTGAGGTCTGTGAGGTGACCCATCAGACCCACCGGGGACTCCTGTGGGCCTGGGGTATTAATCCTATATGTAAAATAATAAATCATGTATTTATGGGGGGGCACAGGGGGTGGGTGTCACGGTAGCTTATGACAAGATATAATGAACACCAAATATCTGGGTTGAACTGAACGAGGCTTAGATATAATAAAATATATTTATTCCTTAAAAAAGGTGAACACAGCAATATAGTACAATTAACAGACAAGAAGGTAACACTTACTTAGGGTTGGGGGATGGAGAAGTATAAGCAGGCAATTCTCCAGCAATCCGGTGACATTCCAGGTGGAATCAGAAGCACAACTAAAAACTGTAGGGTGGACACAGTTTATATTCCTGTGTAAATCCAAAGCCAGGGTGTGCAGCGCACAGCAGTAGAGAGGAGCAGGTCTTAGCAATAAAAGTCCTTTATTAATAAATCATCATGTGGGACAACAGCAAACCTTCAACGCGTTTCGTTCAAAGGAACTTTATCAAGAAGTGCTGTATGTATTAAAAACAACCATTTAAGTACAGCTGACTGCCCGTTTTTCGCGCCAAAACGTGACGTCATCATATGTGTTTTAAACCAATCATAAGGTTTATTCCTCGCGCATGCGCGCGGCGCCAGTGCTGTGTATTGACATCTCTGGTTATATTAATTCCCGCGCATGCGCGCGACGCCAGGGTTCCACTCTATGGTAAACTCTATGGTAAAATGTATGCTCAATAGACTCCCGCGCATGCGCACGACGCCAGAGTCCCAGGGAGGTTACTACCACTGACAGCCATGTCAGGCAGGAGGCACACGCCCTTCTGGGCGGTGCTACAAGCATGGACACGCCTCTGACAGAGGCAGAAAGACCACCCCTCCTCCTCTAGTGTCTGCACTTGTGCTACGGAGTCAGACTATGGGGTAAAGAATAACTGCCCAATTTGTCCTAACAAGTGTTTATAGCTAAACTCCACAACAACATTGTTGTTATGGCTGGGGAATATGAGGCAGCAGGCTGTACTATAATGGGAGTTACACATAAACAAAATGTGAATTTACAAACC
Organism: Ascaphus truei; assembly: GCF_040206685.1. Taxonomy (NCBI): domain Eukaryota; kingdom Metazoa; phylum Chordata; class Amphibia; order Anura; family Ascaphidae; genus Ascaphus; species Ascaphus truei. The sequence continues at coordinate 249,653,060 of NC_134484.1, read as the reverse complement.
ATCAAACATAAATGCATTAATAAACAACAAATGTGTAAATAAACAAACAATGTGCAATACATTTTATCTAAAAAAGAAGAACATATAGCAAGACAATTTATTATTAAAATTTATATTTATCAGAAATGTGTATAATTCATGATAAAAAATAAACAATAAAAACAATTATTTTAAAAAAAATCTTGTGTCTTATTTAGGTAACAGCAAATTGCTGCCCTACTGGATGGAAATGGTAATAATATTGATTGTTCAAAACATTTCCATTCAATGTGGAGTTTTATACATATACATATTAAGGTTTTGTATTTGTATAATATATAGTCCCATTATTAACCAAAAATAGATGTTAAGTTAGTAGTTGAGTTAATTATACTTCTAGATTGAGTTTATCAGATGGGTGCAGAAAGACGTAAACAAATATTAATTAATTACAACAGAGTCTGAATATATCTTCATAGAGACATTATTGATTGATTAATTATGCTCATACTATATATTGTTTGGGTACCAATGAAAGGCTTTGGATCTTTGGGAGATGGTTTATCTCAATATGTGAATGCATATTTGCAACCTTTTGTCAGGAATCTGCCCTCCTTCATTCTGGACTCTGGGGACCTACTTACTAAATTACAACATATTAGTTGGAATCAGGATTATCTGTGGGTTACCATGGACGTGGTCTCCCTGTATTCGATCATTCAACACAACCTGGGTATGACGGCTGTCCGCCACTTTATAGAATGTCCGGGTAGCTCAATACTCACAACCACATTTATAATGGAATCAATACTTTTTTTACTCACCCACAACTATTTTCTTTTTGATCACAAATTTTATTTACAACTTCGGGGAACGGCAATGGGGACAAGTTTTGCCCCCTCCTATGCCAACCTTTTTATGGGGTGGTGGGAGAACAATTTCATCTTTGGTAGCACTAATCTTTATAGGCACAATATTGTTTTCTACAAACGATTTATTGATGATCTTATTTTTATTTGGCACGGTAATATTGACACCTTATTAGAATTCACTCAATATTTAAATAATAACACTTTTGATATTCAACTCACTATTAATTATCATACCCAACACATCAGCTACCTGGACATTCTGTTTTATATTGACATCAATCAAAAAATACAATCAGATATCTATAAGAAGCCAAATTCCCGGAATTCATTTCTGAGAGCGAATAAACCTTATGATTGGTTTAAAACACATATGATGACGTCACGTTTTGGCGCGAAAAACGGGCAGTCAGCTGTACTTAAATGGTTGTTTTTAATACATACAGCACTTCTTGATAAAGTTCCTTTGAACAAAACGCGTTGAAGGTTTGCTGTTGTCCCACATGATGATTTATTAATAAAGGACTTTTATTGCTAAGACCTGCTCTCTCTCTACTGCTGTGCGCTGCACACCCTGGCTTTGGATTCACACTTAATACAGCTGCACGCTTTTGGAAGGGAGACTGGGAAGGAAGGAATTTAAAACAGTGAGTACTACTACCGGGGGTTACCCAATGAGGAAAGAGGGGGCTGTCTATGGGCAACCCGCTCCAACCTTCAGGGTACCCCATTAGGAAAGAGCCGATTTAAAGGCACAGTACTGAGACTACAACTGTTATTACCCAGATAATTCTCCCTTCCTTCAATACAGTCCCAGCACTTTTGAGCACCATCACAAACATACAATTTATATTCCTGTGTAACCCTATTCTTAACATTGAATACAGACTATTGGTGAACAATTATCTGTATCCAATCCCTAACAAGGAGACACAGATTAACCCACGCCCCCAGCTAATTAGCCCATGTGTACTAGGACTCTATGGGTAGCCCCATAATTAAATCAGGGGCGACGACCAGTTTACCAAATGAAGTATCTGCATTGTTTGTAGGTGTAGACATAACACTTACAAACCACTCCAGTTTGATGATTCTCCACCCTCAGGTAACAATTAGAGTGGCAGAGTCTGTTGATTAGTACTTAGGCTCAATCATCTGGCTGCCCTTCCTGACCTATTTAGCATAGCAGATGGAGTCTGCGTTTTTCAGAGCAGATCCAAAATACCATACATATACTCTTTAATATCTACACATATTAATAAGTTCCATTCTGGTGGGCTCAGTGGGTCGAAATTTTCCAGTTTTTAATGCCTACAGTGACTCCACATATTGGCCAAATATCAACTCTCTGTGACCTCCAGAACTGGAGATACAAAAATGCACTTTAAAACATTAAAATACAGGATTATAATGAAACATGGGAACAGGGGAACATACAGTTTCCTGACATGACAAGGTGTAAGCCACATTCCTGGACCGCAGTCCATTTAACCCCTTGCCTCCCTGGTGAGGTCTGGGGGTGGCCATATGGGGTGCAAACCCTTTAATACCGGGCCAACCCCCCTCTCCCTCTACAATGGGTTATGTATTTAATAAATATAATGATGTTTATTGTGGGGCTGTGTATTGTTTTTATTGTGGGTACTGGGGGGGAAGGGGGTATTGGCCCCAAGGGTATGTGGGTAGGCCTCCCGGCTGGGTATTGGGTGAGGGTGGTTATGCCTCACAGGGTGGGGGGGGGTAGTGGGTGAGGTTATTTAGGCCTCCCGAGTAATGGGTGAGGGTAGGTTAACCCCTTAATGACTGATTAAGGGGTCAGGGGACATTACATTGGCTGTTTTTATTCTTGTTTATGTTTTGCAGCATCGGAGGGGGCATGGACGGTGATGAAGATGAGGATGGCCTTCATCGTGGCAGCCGGACAAGGGTGAGTGCAATATGTATTTAATGTATTTATTGTTCTTTATGTATTTTAAATGGGCAAATGCACAAATCCATTTGTGGATAATAGTAATTGTGCCCATTACTATACTGTATGTGTTAGGGGAGGTTATTTCTTTATAAGTATGTATGTGTTTTTAAATTAATTTGGGGGGGGCACAGAATTGGTACTGCAGGCCCGCGGGTAACACCCGAGGGCCCCTGTCGGCCTATAGTATCATTGCTTTGCATATATGTACTGTATGTTAGGGGTGTAGAGGGGTTGTTGGTGTAATATATATATATACATATATATATATTTATTTATTTATTTATTTATTTATTTATTGTGGGGCTGTTGGTGTGTGTATTTTTTTTATTGTGGGTAGCGGGGGGTTGGCGAAGTGGGTATTAGCCCCAACAGTGGTTGTTTAGGGCTTGCGGGTGGGTAGCGGGAGGGCTTAACCCCTTCATGACCATAGCGGTATTAACCGCTAAGGTCATGAAGGGGTTATTCCACCCGCAAAGCCCCCCCCCCCCACCCCGCAAGCCCTAAACAACCACCAAGGGCCAAATACCCTCTTCACCCACCCCCGCTACCCACAATAAACCTGGCACGCCTGGTTAACCCCTTCATTGCCATAGCGGTTAGCCGCTAAGGTAATGAAGTGGGCTTTAAATGCATTTTTCCTGCCTCGGATGCATGCCTGGGGGGGGGGTTCGGGTCTGGTATTAATGGGTATCAGCTCCGGAGACCCCCGGCATCAATCCCAGGCAGGACAAAGGCCTGCTTTTTTCTAAGTGTCGACCTTGCCGATGCTTCTCCCCCACCAATTTGACAACTTTAGTTGGCGGGCTGGATTGCCGTACAAATCTCAATTCTAGAGTGCCGATCAGCAGCGAAAAGCTGATCGGGGCAACTAGAATTGAGCACATTTCAGAAAGTGCCGATAAGTGGCGAAAAGTGGCTTATCGGCAACCAGCTGCCGAAAAGTTTTTTTCGGCTAAAAAAAATGCCGATTTTTGGAGCTTATCGGCGCTTACTGAATCGGAGATGTTTACCAGCTCAATGTTACGTTACACATGTCTTGCATAAACATTTATGGCATCTTTTGTAGCATTTCTTTTAACACTGGGAGGAATTTACTGTGAGGGAGTCGGTAAGTACCATAGACCCACTTTGTGATGACTATGACAATGGGCATGTAGAAGGGGTAAGTGACCACAAAACGTGACGTTTCCCCTGCGTCTCACCGCACCCACTTCCTTCCCTGTTAGGGATTTGTTTATCATATCCCTCACTTTTTAGTGATGTCACATTTCCCCCTTCCCTCACCATCCCTTCCCCTCCTGTTAATTGTATGTGTTGAGAGTTTTTTGGCACATTGTCAATTAATGTTCTTCCCTTTTGCTCTATCATATATATCAGCATTTCAAGTATCATTGATTGTTTAGTATTCATTATGAGTGCGGGGAACACTTTTTATGTTCTATATGTACTTAGGAGACATTTGAGGTCTCTTCATTGTTCCCCAGCACCCACAACTTACCTATGTCAAATATAGTTCATACATTAAATAGTGCGGCCTATACAACATGCTTTCTATATTATAATATAATAAGTGCTAACAAATTCTTACATGCTAATGATCCATAGAGTTGTTCAAAGGAAGACATGACACCTTCAACAAGGATGTCATTTTTCCGATGGGTAAATCGGGGGTTTCTTAGGCCCTCCGTCCGTGCCTGGCTTGTTGATGGCCCCTCATTACTTCCATCCTCCTCCGCATCACTGTTTGTATGGTGGACAGTGTCCCTCTCTCCCTGTCCAGTACTCCCTCTACTTTCACCCACCTGCACTCCCCCACCTGAAGTATCATCACGGGACGTCCCGGCATGGGACGTACCTGCCCTGGCAGGACAGACCGTATCTGTACGTCCCACTCCTCTCACAAGCTCCCACACTCCCCCATTCCCACCAGCCACCTCATTTCCTCCACTCCCACGCTACAGCACTCCACCAGCCACCGCACCTCCTTCACTCCCACGCTCCAGCACTCCACCAGCCACCGCACCTCCTCCACTCCCACGCTCCACTACTCCACCAGCCACTGCACCTCCTCCACTCCCACGCTCCACCACTCCACCAGCCACCGCACCTCCTCCACTCCCACGCTCCACCACTCCACCAGCCACCGCACCTCCTCCACTCCCACGCTCCACCACTCCATCAGCCACTGCACCACTCCCACATCCACTCCCATGTCCACTCCCACTCATCCTCTCTATTTCACTCAGTAACTCACATAAAACAAATATAAAACAAAATGACACACTAACAAAGTTCTTTCACACTAACAATACAAAAATGTAGAGAAACAAAATATAATAACACAAGACAACTCACTCAATAACCACCAACAAATCACCAACTCTCTCCTCCTACTACCACCAAGTCCACTCTATCTCTCCTCACAACAACACCCACACTGGCTGAACAGAATGGATGCTTTATATAGGGTGTCCCTCCAAAATAGTGGCGCGAAAGTGTGATTATAATTGTTGTCATGTGCTTGGCTAAATTCATCACTTAAGCATTTCAGCATTTAACCCTACACTACCATGTCCCAAAAAAGATCTATAGGACACACACACACAGTAATTTCCAACGATATTATATTGAATGGATTCACTCCATCCATGGACTCTCCCACAGATACCCCCAGGAAACTAAGGGGACATACATGCCTCAGGGGACCATAATTGCCTTAGTGTGGAGATTACCAAATTAGTAAAAAATGGTAATGTTTGCTTTTATAATACTGTCAATGAGCATGGGGTCCTCGGACCTGACCCGCATTGGTTTCAGCCTCGGGGACCCCTGACTTCAGGAGATACAGGCCCCGTTAGGGAGTGCCGGTATTCCCTGCAGAATGTAAATGTCCCGGTCACGTGATGCGGAAGCTTTCAAAGTTCCGGGGATACCGGCACCCCATAACGGGGCCTGTATCTCCTGAAGTAGGGGGTCCCCGGACCTGAAACCAATGCGGTTCAGCTCCAGAGACCCCCAGCTCATGTACACTATTATTAAAATGTAATTGTTTGGTGTACGATCGCCTGTAACAGCCTTGCATAGAGATGGCAAATTTCCATGCAAATGTTCCAAGCGGCTTTTTTTTCTATCAGCTAGCGTATGTAAAGTTTATGAACGCTAGCAGGGGGAAAAAGCTTGCACGTACGATAAGCCAGTTTTTGGCCCGTCTGTGAGAAAATGGGCTCAAGGCCTTAGTGAATCGCGTCTCCGGCTTCACTTTGTATCGGACGTGATTTTTTATTTCAACCAGACGCAAAAGAACAGAACTTAGTGCATAGCCCCCTATATCTTTCTCTCTGAGTGAGAGAGCATACCCAAGCTGTAGGTACAGTAACTGCACTCATTTTTTCTTTTCTTGTCGTTTCAGGAAAAAAGGGTGGCCTTGGGGGAGGTGGGTTTTTGTGTCCAGTCTAATCTGTTTGTACAGTAAAATGTACAGTATATAAAAAGCAGTAATGATGTACACAAAACCTCTCCTCTCTCAATGAATTACTGTACTGTAGACAGGACGAGGAACAAGATGAAGACGGAAAAAATAATATTACTATATATACAGTATACAGTATATATATTATACAGTACATTACAGTATATATTATTAAATAATATTCTTATAAATGTGCATTATTCATGTTTCCCCATGTTTTGAAAATGTTTTCCAAATGGTTATCCAATTTCAAGCTGCCAAAAGAACTTAATAAAGACTTTATAATGTATTATTCATGATTATTTTTATATTTGTATTTTTTGGTTCCTGATAAAATAAAATAAATATTTATTCACTTTCCTGCGAATCATAATCATTGACAACCACCCCTACAGTGCACCAATGAATAAGAATGAATGAAAAAACAACATGAATCAGTTAATGTTTTTCTACTCTCAATTCTCACAATGCTGTGCACATCAGATTTACATTTCAAAATCGAGAAGGGATTTTCCAAAGCGTTACCGTAAACAAAGCCTATAAGGGTTGGGGGGGGATGGGGATGGTGTGATAACACACAGGCTGTGTAGCTCGGCTATGGACGGATAAAGAACACAATGGCAATATTCACAAGATTAACGACTCTGTGGAGAGAGGGGGTTGGTAGGGTAGGGTGACTCATGCGCTGTAATCAGCAAGCTCCCATCTGTAAAAGGATTAGAGTACACGCAGGCACAGTCAGCCGATTGACGCTTGGCTAGGGAAGGATTAAAAACACAATGACTAAAGTAACTGCAGAAAATGAATGACTCTGGAGGTGTGTGGCTGAAATAGTTAACAGTACTGTAATTTCAAAAGGCAGTTCATCATAATAATTTGATGAATAAACCCCCAAATACAGTACATAAAAAGCAAGTCTCTTTAACTCCCTGTGTCTCAGGCACCAAAAACAAACAGTAGATTTTATATATATATATATATATATATATATATATATATATATATATATATATATATATATATATATATATTATTAATTAATATTCATACAGTATAAATGTCCATTTTTCATGTATCTCCATGTTTTACAAATGTTTTGTAAATGTTTCTCCGATTTCAATCTGCCAGAAGAATTTAATAAAGGCTGCAGTATGTATTATTCATGATTATTTTTATCTTTGTATTTTTTTTTTCCCTGATGAAATATAATAAATATTTATTCACATTCCTGGTTATCGTAATCATTGACAACAACCACACCCCTCCCCCCCGACAGTATAGTGTAAGAATGAATGAAAAAACAACATGAATCAGTTAATGGTTTTTTTACTCTCAATTCTCACAGTGCTGTGCACATCAGATTTACAATACAGTACATTTCAAATTCGAGAGGGGATTTTCCAAAGCGTTACCGTAAACAAAGCCTCTAAGGGTTGGGGGGGGGGGGATGGTGTGATAACACGCAGGCGCACTGAGGCTGTGTAGCTCGGCTATCGACGGATTAAGAACACAATGGCAATATTCACAAGATTAACGACTCTGTGGAGAGAGGGGGTTGGTAGGGTAGGGTGACTCATGCGCTGTAAGCAGCAAGCTCCCATCTGTAAAAGGATTAGAGTACACGGACGTAATAGGGACGGATTAAAAACACAATGACTACAGTAAGTGCAGAAAATGAGCAAAGGGTTGTTGTGTGTTTTTTTACACAGGACATGCATGAATCCAGTCCCTGAGGGCCGCAAACAGGCACGGTTTTCAAGGTTGCCCTGAAAACCTGCCCTGTTTGCTGCCCTCTAGGGCTATACTGGTGCAATTTCAACCCGCTCAGACCCACAGAACGGATTATTTTAAATTATATTTATATATTTATATTTTAAAGATATTAAAGAATGTAATGTATTGTATTTAAAACATGTGACTGTAAACCATTCTGACTGACAAATGTTTTCACACATGTACTGTAGCAGTAAATCATATACACCTGTTGATGTTTTGAATTGCTGTGCACTTAAAATGTTTCTACATTGTACAGTATTTGTAAATAAATGTTTTTGTACTGACTCCACCAATAAAAGAACATTTTGATTTGTCTTACATTGTTTCCATTTGCTCCTTTGACAGTGTAGCAAATGTCGAGGCTTGCTGCACTGTTTTTTTACTGCCAGACCACAAAGCCGCAAGATCGGCATCATTGTCAAAAAAGAGCAATGATCGCGCAATTGGCGTGGGAACTAGGGCAATTGGCGTGGGAACTTCTGTTCTAGGGCACCTAGAAATAAAATTCATTTTGCCCTAGATGTTAGGAACCCCCTCACTTGACCCCAACAGGGTCCGACCAGTAATGGCGACGAGAAAGGGTCACGCCAGCGAGGAGGGTCCTATCATTGACCGTAATGGCAGAGAAAGCCGCGCTGCTATGAAATTGCTAAGTCAGAATGAGCAGAAACCTGGAACCCATAACTCCGGTTCTGTTCAACCTAGAAGGCTCAGATTCGGTCACCATGTAGTCATAGTTCAGGCAGGATTGCATGGCAAATAGCGACCCTCTCGTGGCAACAGAACAGAGTCAGGGTAATTGTGCAATTGTACTGGAAATCCTCCCAGGGGAGGTGTAAACGCCACACAGCCGTGGAGTAAGAACTTCAGAGAAGGCTGATCAGTGATTCATAAAAAACTTTAATGAGACAAAGTGCAAACGGATCCTCTTGACGCGTTGCAGCCCGTCAGGCCTTTGTCAAAAGAGCGGCACCTAGAAATAAAATTCATTTTGCCCCTAGATGTTAGGAACCCTCTCACTTGACCCCAACAGGATCCGACCAGTAATGGCGACGAGAAAGGGTCACGCCGGCGAGGAAGGTCCTATCATTGACCGTAATGGCAGAGAAAGCCGTTTCAAACCAGCGTGGCTAAGTCAGAATGAGCAGAAACCTGGAACACAAATCCTATGTTAGCGGCGAATTAAAATTATGGTGGAGGAAGGGTAGAAGGGTAGACCAAAAAGGAGTATATATCCCAAATAAATTCTAGGCTACTGTAGCTCTATACCCTCTAACAGGGCTGGTAAGTATATATAATGATACAGTGTATGGTTTCTAAATGTTTCTAAATGTTTGATAGTGTGTAGCACTGACATGTGAAAGGAGATACAATATTGCCAAAAGGGCAACTCAAACAATGTCAGTAGCGAGGGTTCCCTTTACACTGCTACAGTACTGTACACGCCTATGCATTTCAACAATTTTCAAATGACACATACTGTACAGTACCGTACAGCAGCACAGCACGCAAATGCATGTACTTTAAATATGCAATTTTACTGTTACTGCGCGCTCACGCACAGACTGTGTACTGATGTAGGTTGAACCGCGAAGGTATTAGACTTCAAAGACAACAGCTCGCAAACGCCCCCATGAGTTTCTACACGGCATTGCAGTATTGCAGACAGCGAGAATAAAATGCTTAAATCACGGGCGCGAAAATAACGCAATTCACTCCGGGCGAAAACGACACAAAACCGCACATAACCGGGTTAATCTGAAATTCGCGGAGCTAGCCGAGTTAGAATAAAGGCTGTCACCACTGTATACTTACTTTTATATGTGTTACATCTATTCATATGTCTTTGAATCTTGGTTTTTATGATAATGTTACATATTCATTTGATTTTTGGACCTAGGGTGGTACCTTATAGTGTTTTTATTATTTTTTGATTAAATACTGTTTTTATCATTTTTCATTATTGTATTTGCAGTACAAACATGTGTTTTTAAATGTGTTTTTGCCCATATATTAGGATATGTGTGTTAGTCTCTTTTTGATCACCCATTAATCTTCTTATTCTGTTCATGATTGGTAGATGGAGCTAAATCATTATGCTATACACCTGAGGTAATCAAGTAATATCCTTTATATATGAGCTGTTGTGTGTCCTAACAGACCACTCTTTGATAAAGCGCCCTGTGCGCGAAACATGTCAGAGCGTCCTTAGGAACTCTGCCCTGTGTTCTTTTAGCAATAAACCATTCTAAAGAAGACCCTCGTGTCCTGTGATGTGCTGGTGGGCTGTGCTCCGTTTTTTTTCCATTACTCTAGACTACTACCCCTTACCTGGCTGCACGCCGCTGGTGATACGCTGCTGCAAGCTTTCATTTGGATACCAGCTGTGACCTCCTCCCTGCTATACACAGCAACCCATTCTGGTGAAAGAGGCAGGCGGTTACTTATCATTGACGAGCTGCACTGGGACTGCGTCTGTCCAGTGACGGAGTCTTCAGTTTGGGGGCCCGTTCACCCCCCTTTACCATACGGAGGGATTTATTTATTTATTTATAAAATATTTTACCAGGAAGTAATACATTGAGAGTTACCTCTCGTTTTCAAGTATGTCCTGGGCACAGAGTAAAACAAAATAATGCATGGTTACAAATACAGTTACATAAATGAACAAGGTATACATTATATACAAGACATTGCATGCACAGTTAAAGAAAATATATATTATGAGCGTATGAAACAGTTACAGACCAGATTAAAGTGTGAGACAGCCTTAGATTTGAAAGAACTTAAGCTGGTGGTGGATATGAGAGTCTCTGGTAGGTTGTTCCAGTTTTGGGGTGCACGGAAGGAGAAGGAGGAACGTCCGGATACTTTGTTGAGTCTTGGGACCATGAATAGTCTTTTGGAGTCTGATCTCAGGTGATAGGTACTGCATGTGGTAGGGGTGAGGAGCTTGTTCAGGTAGCTGGGTAGCTTGCCCAGAAAGTATTTGAGGGTGAGACAGGAAAGGTGAACTTTGCGCCTAGACTCTAGTGATGACCAATCTAGTTCTTTGAGCATTTCGCAGTGATGTGTGTTGTAGTTGCATCGGAGAACAAAACGACAAATTGAATTGTAGAGGGTGTCAAGTTTGCTAAGGTGGGTTTGAGGAGCTGAGCCATATACTATGTCTCCATAGTCAATAATTGGCATTAGCATCTGCTGTGCAATACGCTTTCTGACCAGGAGACTTAGGGAGGATTTGTTCCTGTAAAGTACCCCTAGTTTGGCATAGGTCTTGGTTGTCAGGGTATGAATGTGCATCCCGAATGTTAAGTGGGAGTCAAACCATAAGCCCAGGTATTTAAAACTAGTGACAGGTGTTAGGGTGGTGGTAGCATTGGTTCTAATCAGGAGCTCAGTCACACGAAAGCTTTACAAATTTAGTCTTGGTCCCAAATACCATTGTTACAGTCTTGTCAGTGTTTAAAAACAGTTTGTTTTGGGAAATCCAGTTTTCGAGTCTCAAAAAGTCAGACTGAAGTATGTGTTGAAGGTCAGAGAGGCTATGGCTGTGTGCATACAGGATTGTGTCATCTGCATACTTGTGTATTGAGGCTTCCTTACAAGCTGTGGGAAGATCATTAATGAACACTGAGAAGAGTAGGGGCCCCAGAACAGAGCCTTGCGGTACACCACAGGTGATATCCAGGGGGTTGGAGTTAGAGCCTGAGATGGACACATGTTGGGATCTTCCTGATAGGTAGGACTGAAACCAGTTTAAAGCATGTTTCCCTATTCCAGAGCTCTGGAGTTTGTTAAGCAGGATAACATGATCAACTGTGTCAAAAGCCTTTGCAAAATCTAGGAATACTGCACCAGTGAGTTGTCCCCGTTCCATTCCACACTGGATTTCATTGCAAACTTTTAGCAGGGTAGTTACGGTGGAGTGTTTGGGACGAAACCCAGACACATTTTTCCATAACTTTTTCCATAACACATTTGCCCTGGCTGTGGCTACTGAGCTCCATCGCAGGGATTCCCCTATTTCCTGATGCCGCGCTGCCCGTCATCGGAGGCTGCTGTTGGAGGAGACGCTGTTCCCAGTGATTGCACAATATTTATAATTATCTTTTCCACTTCACCTACCTGTGAGAAATGTTACTACGACGCGATCGTGCTGCATGTGGCAGCCAGTCGGTAACAAGCCTTTCATTTACAATCTTTGTTTATTCATTACCTTCTTATACATTATCCTTACTGGTAATTGCTCACAGGCTGACACACATGGTGTGTTTATTACAATATTTAAAGACACTTATTTACAGCATAACTCCAGTCACACACCTCTACAATAATTTTTTTTGGAGTACTGGATTGTTTGGACTGCTCTGTGGTCTGAATTTCTATACACGCTTTTTGTAACGATGCTTGCTACTGCTGAATCTGAATCAGTGCCATTTTTATTGATTAGGATAGAATAACTGAGCTGTATTACATACTTTTTTACATACTGTACTGTATAATAAACCCAAAAATAAAAAGTTTGCTTTTATTCTGTACATGTACAGTATTAAAGTACAGTACTGTATGGGTGTTCTACTCTAATAATAATACAAATACGGAAAATGTGTTTTAATACTGTTTTGATGTACTGTAATGCGCAGTAAGTAAAAAAACAGTATGTTTTAAAAAAGCAGCAATTTATTTTATTGGTGGGTGCAGTAAGTACAAATACATTAATGGTGTCCAATACAGTAAAAACATTGACAGTATGAATACAATCTACAACAACCAACATTATATTTATTGGTGGAGTACTGTGAGTAAAAAAACATTATTGGTGTACAGCAATTAAAAACATACAGGTATATTTTAAAAAAACATATTAGAATACAATTTTAAACAATGAACAAGTCCGAAATGAGTCAACATTTTAACAGACGAGTAATCACAAAGCGAATTCGATCCCCAGGAGATTGTCCTTCCAGGGCCGATGCCTTGTATGCCGCAAAATGCCATTAATGGAGTCTCGCACAATTTTCATTAAAGGATTGGTAATTGAAAAATAGCGCCACAATTCCTCCACAATAGTCTCTCAAATTTTCAGGAAGAGCCTTTTTCTCGCAATTCCCTTCGTAGTTCACATTGTGGGCCCACCCTAAGTACAACGAGTATGGCACGTGGTGCTTGAAAATTAACAAGGCATGCCTCTGGGGTATACGAGCACTTGCAAACCTATACTTCTCCCTGAGTGGCTGGGGCAGCTCGGGCAGGATGATGTCGGGCACCGTCTCAATGCAAGCGTATCTGGGTTGGATTCTGGGAGTGGGTGTTCTTCTTGGAGCAGGTGTGCATGTGGCGGCGGGCGAGGGTAGGTTGTCTGGGAGGATGCTTTCCTCCTGTCTTGGTCTCCTTGTCAGTGTTGCCTCCTGGCGTGGTCTTGACGGGGTTGTCATGTCATCCTCGTCAATGGCATACATGAACACATAATCTTCTGATGGAAGGGGTGCGCTTGGTGATGGAAGGTTGAAGGTCCCATTCATCCCATCCATGCCACCCTCCTGCTCCGGCATCCACGGTACAGTGGCATGAACTCCGAGCAAATTATGTATCCCCGCTATGTCAGTCTCTATCTTCTCCATCCGTTGATCCATCTTCTCCATCCTTTGATCCATCTTCTCCATTCATTGATCCATCTTCACGATCCGTTGATCCATATTTAGCATGGTCTCTAAAAGAAGATCTATCTTTCCCAGCATAGAGTTCCCAGGGATATCGGCACTTAACCCATTCAGCATGCGGTCTAACAAGCTGGTTCTTGTGCATGGAATGCATGGGGTGCTGTGGACATCTGGGTGGATGGGTGCATAAGTGGATGATGGGGGTTCCCTGGAGATAAGCGGCAGCGTCGTCGAGGAGTAATGGAGGAGGTGTCCTGTAGATTTCCGGGAGAGAAGCGACAGAGTCGTCGAAGAGTGATGGAGAAGGTGTCCTGAGGATTTCCGGGAGAGAAGCGACAGAGACGTCGAGGAGTGATGGAGAAGGTGTCCTCTGGGTTTCCGGGAGAGAAGCAGCAGCGGCAGCGAGGAGTGATGGAGAAGGTGTCCTCTGGGTGTCCGGGAGAGAAGCGGCAGCAGCGGCGAGGGCTGATGCAGAAGGTGACCATTTGTTTTGCTTTGAGTGTACATCACCGAATTTCTTCTTGACATAATAAGGCTTCTTTAAAGGCTTCTTTAAAGCCTTACCTGTAGCCTTTGGAGTAGATAAAAAGTTTTTCTTTATTAGCCTTAGCCTTTCGCTTTGGCCTTGGCTTGGAAATGGCTGCCACTTTTCACTTTTTCTGCATGACAGGCACGGCAGAGGCGAGTGTATTCCTGCTTCTGTAGAATTGGGGTTGATCTATAGAAGCAGATGGCACAATTCAGTATCTGGAAAACGGCAAGCTCAAATACAGATCATCGAGTGGGAGTGTAGGAGGAACGCGCACAGAGGTATGCAAGGGAGACTTGTTATGGTGAAATTAAATAAGGCTTTTATTGCGCCTGTTTCCTTAACATCAGAAAAAACATCCAAACAAGGGGTCAAACAAAGCTTCTATTCACTTGGGAGTATTTCTAGTGAAACCTATGCAGTCCACAAGTCCCTTTAGATAAGCATGTCTCCCAGCCCCAAACATATATCTTGAAATGAGCAGATAAACCAAAAAGACTTATAAAGGAAAGTCTTATCTGTTTCTTGTGGTTGGAGGGAAAGTCTTCTCTGTTCCTGGGTTGCTGCCTTTTTCCTCAGGTTTTGTCAGCATTCAGGTTTAGAGGTGTTTTCCCCTGTGTCTTGCAAGCAGCTGTGCTATTTCTTCTGGCAGGCTTAAGACATCTGTCCCCATGGTCAATCTCACAACTTGTGAGACTCAGGAACAATTCCCTTTCCTGTCTCAAAAGACAGGCTTTTCTAAGAAGCTAATCAGGCAGGTGGTGTTGGATAATTGACTACCAGCAGTTAACCACCACACTGCTGGATTATAGGCACATTTCCTGAACAGGGATAACTCCCCTGTTAAAGGGAGACTATGCAATGTGTGTCACCTTTTATGCATGGCGACGAGGTGCAGGTGTTTAAAAGTGGGCGTATTCTAATGTGACTCATTAAAGTATAAATACACCATCCATTTTGTGGATTCACTGCACATTGAATACACATCGACTAAACATAGAATATACATTCTTGTGCTTGTATTTCTTTCTACACGCAGCAATGCCTGTTAAAAAGATTTCTAAGGATCTCAGCCTGAGAATAAAGGAGATGTTTACGAGAGGACAACGAATTGCGGATATTCAACGCTGGCTAAGTACTTCTGGCCTCATTGTACCAGCAGCAACCGTAAGCTATCATGCCCACGGTAAGACCAAAAACGTAAAGAGGTAACTACAGCGTAAGTACTGTACTGTATTTCTATTGTTATTGTTATCGCTGTATATTTATAAAGTATAACTATTCTATTGTATATTTGGCCATACTCTAGGCCTGAGCATAAATGTAGCTGTACTTGTGGCCTACTGTAACGTATTGTTGTTTTTCCTTTAAACTGTAGGGAGACAGCTGTTCTGGTTGACAGAATAAGTGAAGAGAATGATGAGAAGAGTGCCTTAAGTGTCAAAGAGACTCTGCAGAAAAATCACAATCTAACCGTATCAGAGACCAGCATTAAGAAGATGAGACGCAGAATTGGATGGAAATATGAACGTGTGAGGTTAGTAATGGACAGTACAGGAGGTGAAAAGTGTGGTTTAATAAACTGTACTGTACCTATAAAATTATTCCTTGTCATTACAGAGCGTACCCTATGATAAGGGACGTCAACAAGATAAAGAGAGTGGTCCAGGCACAGGCATAGATCGACAGTGGCGAAACTTTTCAGGATTGCATCTTCACTGACGAGTCTACTGTTTCTCTGGAGAGATTTGCCACCTTTGCATTCCACAAAAAAGGACGCATATCTATGAAGCCGCGTCCAAAACACCCAGTGAAGATGCATGTGTGGGGTGACATCTCTAGGCGTGTACCAGGATGCATCGTCATCTTTGATGGTACAGTATAATAATGCACAAAGTCACATGCTGTAGCCTTAAGCACTGTACTGTACTACAGTAGTGTGCATTATTTTGAGCACTTTTCTTTTTTTGTAACAGGAATCATGATTAAAGCTTTTTTCCAAGAGCAAATAGTACCGGAGATTGTGGAATACATCACACGCGAATTCCCAGATGGTCACCGTTTCTACCAGGACAACGATCCGAAGCACACTGCGTCAACTGTGCATATTCTTGCCTGCGGTATCAACTGGGTGAAAACGCCAGTGGAGTAAGTACGGTAACCGTGCCTCATTTTTTCCCACTGTTTACTGTGTATCTCTTTAACTAATTCTCTTTTTTTCCCCTTCAATTACAGATCGCCAGACTTCAATCCTATCGAAATGCTCTGGCATCAGCTGAAGGACCATATCCGAAAAGTGGTGAAACCCTCAAAAAAGGATGAGTTGGCGAATGGCATAATGAGTTTTTGGAACGATGTGCTCACCGTGGAACGCTGTAATAAATATATTGACCATATTGCGACTGTGTTGCCCATTGTGATAGAGCGTAATGGGTAAGCATCAGGAAGGTAGTATAGTAATGTACTGTAGTATGGTAAGAACAGGCACACCAAGTACAGCATGATACAGGTAAGTATGGCACAGATTGTTTTACAGTATACAGAATGCACTTTACTGCACTAATTTTTAATTTTTAGAGAGAGCTGGCTGCACTACCAATCTTGTTAAAAATTATTTTACAGTACAGTAGTTCCAGTAGACAGTAGTTTGACAGTAGTAACTGCTTACAGTAGTCCAATATGGAGTCATTTTATAGTACACAATGCAATTACAGTATATGCACTTACAGTAACTGCACAATTTTTTTTTCCTTTTCAGAAACAGCTGTCTGGACTACAAAAGGACGGGTGGGGGGAGGGGGGGTATCATGTGTAAATTGTGTGAACTGTGTGTATAGTGTATCTACAGTCAGTTTACACAAACCCCCCCTCTCTCAATGAACTACAGAATGCAATGTGGCCATGATGTACAAGATAAAGACTAAAAATTTGTATTATTGTTTTTATTATTATAAATGTGCATTATTCATGATTATTTGTATTTTTCATTCTTCCATTATTATGCACCGGCCCTACAATTTCAACTGACAGAAGAACTACAGTACACTACTGTACACTACTGTGCGTGTACAAAGAATATAAACACTGAAAATTATTATTTGTATTTTTTATTTCATTACATTCACATTTTTTTTCTTTGAACTTTAAATTCACTGTGAATGTGTGTGTGTGTGTGTGTGGGGGGGGTGATTCTTCAAGAAGGCTTACATTTGTATTCATTGGTTACATTTGTATTAATTGGTTACATAATCAGATTAACATATTCAATTCGAGAAGGGTTTATCACAAGTGCTCATGCGATACCGTAAACAAAGCCTCAAAGGGTTGGTGGGGGGGGGAGGGTCATTTTAATGGATTAGCATAAGGGATTAGCCAAGCATTTGAAAATGATTGTTAAGTTATACACGCATGTACATTAATCATCAACTAGGTCCCTTCCCAAAGAGGATTATACACAGGTGCAGAGATGTGACGCTTGGCTCGGGACGATTAAAAGCACAAAGCCAAGCGTTTGAAAATGACTGGTTTTCGAGAGCTGTCGATAAGAAATTAAAATACTTGAGCCTTGTGTGTGTCGGCGGGGGAGGGGGGTAAAGCTGCATGAAGGATTAGCAGCACTGTAGTGTAGTTCAAAGACATATTTTCAACAGGTTATCATAATGTTTTGATCTCCAGACCCCCAAATCCATAAAAATTACATAAAGCATGTGAATGACCAGTGTAACATTAAAAATCTACAGTACCGATAGAATATCAGAATATCAAGAATTTTTATGCAGGCACACATGCCTGGAAACGAAACATAAAAAAAATATATATTTTTTTTTTCCAGACTTGAACTTCCACATGAGTTCACCAGCAGGCGCTGAAATGTGACACCAGGCTCTGTACGTTATACACGCAGGAATGTGATGACAGGTTCGGGATGAGTGTAGCCAGAAAGCCATCTGGCTGGGAGAGGTGTACTGAACTGTAGATAAGAAGTTTAAATAGTATTTTAGCCATGTGTGTGCGGGGGCGAGAGGGAGAGCGCTTTATGCGCCGAAATGTGATACTGTAACACGCCTATGCGTTTCAACAATGTTCAAATGAGACATACAGCACTGTACGGTACACGCATTATACTGTATAAAAAGAGTATGAAAACAAGTAAAAGTTAAAGTACTGATTTATATTTCTGGGTACTTGATTGAACAGAACAAGTTGCAAAATAAATTGTGATTTATTTCCTTAGTAGACAAAAACACGACATCTGCAGAATACACTTAAAACAACACTTACTGGGATAAGGGAACGGAATAAATTGTCATTGGAATGAAAGAAATTGTCCTTTGCTTGCAAGCGCCAGAAATGCAACCTTGATTTAAAAGTCCTGTGGTTATGTTTTTATTATCCCCTTCACTCCTGGACTGGTTGCTGCTGTGCTGGAACAAAGTCTTGCATCTTTACATCATGGATTAAAATTCAGAAATCACACTGGGGATACCTGGGGAGCCACAGTTATAGACTGCCCAAAACTATCTTTAACATGTGGATCCAATCCCCATCGTGGGAACCATTAACCCACCATTAGTCAGTTTACACACAGTTCATAAGACCAGTCAAAAGGGCTGTCCGGTGGGCAAGGCGCATGGGTCAGGTTGACGCCCATGCCACTTAGCATACCTGGGCTACACCCATAACTTGGTGCTGCTGAGTCTGATTTCTGACTCAGAGGTGTCACTAGCCTGACATCTGTTGTGCATCAGGATGCCCGTTTTGAATACATTATGGGTCTTCTGGGTCTTTTCATAACTGACACTCTTTAAGACAGGGAGATGCTAATCAACCAGATCCCTTTGAGGCTCCGTCATAAAAATACTGCAGCTCATTCACCCATCTCACAGCTGTATGTCCATGGAATTCCTGCTTGGACTTACAAAAAATATCTCCTGCATTTAAGCTGTGCAGTTTTAACACACTTTATTAAAAAACATGTTATGCTTGTGTTATAACTGTAATTTTTATATGTATGTGCATGTCTTGTCTTTCTGTACTTGCACCTCAAAAATCAGGTTTCTGAGTGCTTTCATTCTAGAATTAGTATTTCTCATTGAAATGCCGGCTTCTATACCGCCATCATGTGTCGGTTAGAGGGTATGGAAATCAATACATCTTGTCTTTTATCCTCGCAGGCAGGGAATGGCCTGCAAATGGGGGATAAAAATGGCTGGGACAGGGCAAACACAGTAATGCATAGCAAATAAGTTTAACCCCTTCCTTCCCCGTCACAGTTAGAGCTCGGATTTTTACCGCTGGCCGCAATACTGCAATACGGTCTAAAAACTCAGGCGGGCGATCGCGAGCTGTTGTCTTAAAAGTCTAATAGCAATTCAACCTACAGTACAGCCGTACATTTTCTGCAAGTCTGTGTGTGCACGCGCAGTAATTGTAAATTAGAAAATTTATACAGTATTAAAAAAATATAATGGCGCGTCTTCTTCGACTATAAAATTATCACATTTCTATATGTATTATTTAGTAATCAATACTTTTACTTCTTTTCAAACTGTTTTTATATTATGCGCATGTGTGTACTGTACAGTATGTCTCATTAGAACATTGTTGAAATGCATAGTCGTGTTACAGTATCACATTTCGGCGCATTAAACATTATGATGACGTTTTGAAAATATTTATTTGAACTGATAATCCATTATACAGCGCTCTCCCCCTCGCCCCCGCACACACACAAGGCTCAAGGATTTCAACTTCTTATCTACAGTACACCTATCCCACAACATTCATTTGTAATGGATGGCTTTCTGGCTTGAATCTTCCCGAGCGTGGCCTTACATTCCTGTGCATGTGACCTTGTTGATTATTAATGCGCATGCGTGTATAACTTCCCATTCAATTAGAAGTTCTACAATAGTCTGAAAATAAAAGTATTTTTTTTTCTCTCGACATGTGCCTGCATAATAATTCTTGATATTCTGAGAATCAAGTTTTACAAATATATATTTTTTTTCTGTTATCGATATGGGCTTGCATAGCAATTCTGGATATTATGAGACTTGAGTTTTACAAATATCTATTTTTTTCATTTATCGACATGGGCTTGCATGGAAATTATGGATATTATGAGAATCAATCAGTACTGTTGCTTTTTCATTCTACACAAGTCATGCACGTTCTTTATGAGGTGGGTGGCATAGTACTGTGATTTTTATTTGGGGGTGTGGGGATCAAAACATTATGCTGTCCTGTTGAAAATATGTCTTTGAACTACAGGTAATCCTTCATACAGCTTACCCTCCTCCCCCCTGCACACACACATGGCTCAAGGATTTCAAATTTTTATCGACACCTCTCACAAACCATTCATTTTCAAATGGTTGGCTTTGTGGCTTTAATATTCCCGAGCCTGCTTTCACAGTTCTGCACCTGTGTGTAATTCGCTTTGTGACCTGGGACCTTGTTGATTATTAATGCGCATGCGTGTATAACTTCCCATTCAATTAGAAGGCTCAAGGATTTCAACTTCTTATCGACACCTCTCACAAACCATGAGAATGACTCATCCATCCACCCCCCAAACCTTTGAGGCTTTGTTTACGGTAACGCATGTGCACATGTGATAATCCCTTCCCAAATTTAATATGTTAATCTGATTAGTCCTTCTGGGCCCTTCAACCACCCGCCAGGGGAGGGGGGGTGTTTCCATGATTTTCAATCAGATGGCACCGAGCCACTGCCAGTCTAGTATTCTTGATTATACACGTAGTTGACAGGTGATAGCGGGCCTGCTACACCTGTAGTTGACAGCTGATGAATCTGGAAATCGTTTTGGTACATGCAAGCTTGCTGGTATCTGTACGTGAAATCCTGCTCAAGCTGCAGGTATCCAGGCGGGGACAGACAGCAAGGGTTGTCGGTCACCAGCTTTTCACTGACGGTCAGACCGTTATTGGATGCCGGTGCTGGTGCTGGCGCTGGCGCTGACGCATTGCTTGCCTGGGACTGATGATTCTTAGTTGGTTTTACCATGACTTTTCGCCTTGTGAAGTCTCCATGATCAAAGATACTGGAAAATTCAGACGCAACACACCAATACCATCCTCTAACACCGGGTGCGGGATCAATATGAATAAAACACGGATCGATACATAACTTTTCCTTATTGCACGCTTCCACATACGAGCATCTGGTGAAAATGTGTAAACGTCATAATTTTCGATAAAATATTTATAAATTTGACCAACTGTGGCCATCTTATCATCTGCTACACTAATTGCTGACCATATTAAAAAAGCGTACGTTATGTTGGGTTTTTTGAACACGGACTGCAGGGGTGTACTCATCTCTGGACCTCTCTGGACAATAGAACACCAGACATTTTACATTGTTTTTAATATGAAACGCCTAAATAGATAGAGTGTTGTAAGTTCTTCAGTACCAAGGTCAATTCACAATGGACCACTGTGGTATTTTTTAAACACCTGCAAGTCGACACATTATTGAAGCGCATGTACTGTACGTTAGAATTCATTACAATTCATGAATATCTGCCACCTTGCGGATACGCGAAGAATTGCAACCAATAAAATCCGAACCATTATCATTAAACAGATCAGGCGCAGGTGAGCGTGGGTGACGGCCGGCATGAATGTGGCATGAATACGGCCTGAATGTGGCATGAACGCGGTCAAGTGCGTGGCATTCGGAAAATAACCGATAAGTGTTAAAATAAAAGCTGCCGCGGCTGTAGGAAAATATACAATCTGAATAAACCATTTAAGTCAGTTGCAGATGTGAGTCAGAAATTCTTAAAGACATGCAGTGAGTCACGGTTAGACGTGGCTTAGACTTAAAGCAAACAAAGCAGACCGTGGCAAAGACCTTAAGCAAACAAATCTTCAAAAGTAGGGGTAAAAGAGAAGCGCACAGAGGTAACTATAAAATAGATTTATAGAACCTATAAGGATAACATCTACACTTACAATTAAATAAAAAAACTTGAGATTTGACGATCGAGGATATCAAAAGTGCCACAGTCATAGTTTGCCGTCGAAATAGACCACATCTCCACCACGCACAGAATGCCTCTACCGGGATTTGGAAACAGATTGTCCCCACATAATCCCTTCTTGTCTGGGATGATTAATGAGATGATACACATCATTTATATACCCCACAATATTTGGTAATTAGACTATTCCAGACTATCAATAAACAACAAATAATTTAAAATTCAAATGATCATAATTGAAATAATGTTTTTAAAAAGCAGAATATAAAAAAACAAAAAAGGGATGTATTAAGTTATTATCTCCAATGTCCAAATTTGATTTCACTACAAGACTGTATTAATCAACATTCTGAATAAAAAGTGAATATAGTGAAATATCCTTCCATGATACTAAAATGAAAGGATATCTATATGTATAGAGAAGACATTTTGTTTTAATGTATCTATTTAATAAATCTTCAAACCAATGTGATATAATTGGCTTGTCAAAAATAATTTGCGTGCAAATAAATAAATTGATGGGTGAAAGTGAATACATTACAATCTATGAAAATAAATTAAATCAATATATGGAATTATATAAACATTGAGAATACTATTATTAATTAATTCATGTATCTACATGCGCATATTATGTGTAATGTATGTGGATAGGTTTAATATGTGAAATAATCTAAACATAATGTATTACATACTTTTAAAATAATTATATGAATATATGTAAATTCAAATGTGAAAACAAGAAAAAAGTAGTAATAACAAAGTGAAAATAAATTTTATATATCAGACATTGTGAATTAAAAAAAAACACTTTTTAAAATGTGTGTGTGTGTATATATATATATATATATATATATATATATATATATATATATATATATATATATATATATATATGTATGTATGTATGTATGTACTGTAGGCAGGGTTGCAGACCTGTCTAAGACATGCAAATGAGCATACAGTAATATTTCCATTTTCTATATTCTTTACTGTGGAGGGTTTTTGTTACTTTTTTTACCCACCATAACTTAACTAAGTATGGTAAAACCTATCCCTGCTTCATTTTGCAAAGCCAGTAAAAGCTACCCCACACTGAGGAAACCATGCTTGTAACGTTATTATTTTTGTGAGTGAGACTATTTCCCCTTTCATTTTAATATTAAAAGTGATACAGTATCTCGTAATGGGCTGTGTGCTTTCTTCTTTGTAGGTTCCTGGAGTTGGTTCTCCCAATTGAAAGCAGCCGAAGCCTCGAATTACATTGGACTTTTATATTGTGAATTTTGAAAAGGGACTGTCATCTCACGATTATTGTATTTTTATGTTTTTATATCAATAGTATTTTTAATTTAGTTCTATTTGTGAAGGTATTATTTTACTAGTGGTGTATGTGTATTATCATTTCAGTAGCATTCACTTCTACTTATACTTTTTCAGTTATACTGGCGCAGCTAGAATTTTATTTGTTATATATATATATATATATATATATATATATATATATATATATATATATATATATATTGTGACATAGTCCAAAGATGTTAGGCAGCTTTATGCCCCATTTTAGAGCAGAAAGTGCAGGAATAGTTACAAATGATCCGTTCCACAGCTTCCCATTACCTCAGGCAGCTGGATGGAAAATCCAGACCACAGATTACAATGGCTCTAGTTCTCCCTCACCTGCTCTTCTAATCACATGCATAGGTATTTAGAGCAGAGAGGTTTTGCATTTCACTCTCTCTCCTTGGAGCCTGGGGGCTGGGGGTGTCGCTACTCTCCTGCATCCAGTATCGAGGTTGACGGCCTCTCCACGTATGACAGTACCAGAGGATTTGCCTGGACACCACGAACAGATAAGACAAAACAAATGATTACTGCTGTTGCTAAAAGACTGTGCTGTATCTTGTGTCCCTAAATGAGAGAGCATTGTTTTAAGCTGGGGAACCAGTTTAGTTGGCCAGCAGCTGTTAGAGAGACTGATTCTGATGTGTAGTTAGATCCCTGAAAGGGATAGGATTTGCTTATATGATTTTGGTTTTATTTTTTGAAATAACAGCGTGGGAAATATTGTAACACTGAAATGTGTGAACTGCTGAATGAGAGTATCTGAGTACCTCTAACCTACACATGTTAAAGCTGCAGTACCTTACTTGGATGAAAATAAAGCAGGCAGAAGCCTGAGTTAAGCAGCATAATACTTTGCATGATCCTGTTTGTTGTATAATTAACCCTAGAAGACTGTGTCGGGAAGAACCCAGACAGACGTCAGCACTACAAAAGAGGGGCGTTTGTCACATATGGTGGAGAATGCGGGTCGACACTAAAAAGTCTGTGGGTTTGCAAATAAATGCGGGGGTTTAAAATGGCCGCCGAGCTGAACTAAAGTACAGATGCTATGAGTGAAGTCTGTCCCAATGTGTATATCAGTTGTGCTTCTAGCATACACAGAGAATGTGTGAAGTGTGGATGCAATAGCACCCTGAACCCAAACAGAAAACCAAAATGTTTTGCTGAAGAAGAAGAAAAAAAAAAAAAATTGCATCTAGCAAGTGCTGTTTGTAAAGCTAATGCATTTTGCTGAAGTGAGTGAATTTGCAGCTAGCAAGTGCTGTATGCAAGTTGCTGAAGGGAGTGAAATTGCAGCTAGCAAATTGTTCCTGCCGGGTTTCTAAAATGGCCGACGTGAAATGTTTATTTTGTAATGTACATAATCATGAAAAACAGTGTCCCTTCAGGCCATATGATGATGATGATGACGACTCGTATGTGGCCCCTGGAGGAGAGCCGTACCCACAGATGAATTTAGTATGCTGGGCCTGTCATAAAGTAGGTCACATGGAAGATGTGTGCCCCAAAATTTTCAAAGAGAAACAGCTGCAAAAGCAAGCAACGCCCTATGTGTGCAAGCAAGATGTGGAAGCTGATACCAGTGACCGTGTGCCCAGTACCACTGATATCTCTGGAGCTAATAAAGCAAAAAGAAAGAAGAAGAAAAAGAAAACTGTCCCTCAAGTCACAGGGGAAGTGACCGAGCCACTTGAACCTGCGCTGTCAGGACATGCGTCAGAAAGGCGCCGAGATGTGCTGCAGACCGGAGTGATCGGCAGAATTGTCACGGGAACAGTGGCAAAGGAAAAGGAGGAGCAAAGGGAAGCTGAATCCTTGAACCAGGATAAAGAGGCTTTGGTTTCTGCACTCCAAGCTGCCCGCCATAATTATGAAGTCCTGTGGCAGGATTTGGTGAAGGAGCGAGAATGTTGGAAGAAGGAGCAAGAATCTAACAATAAGGTGCGAGAAGCGAACGCCGAGTTACAGAGGTGTATACTTCCAGCTTTACAAGAGCACGAGGCTTTGAAGAAAACAGAGTCTCTCTTACGGAGTGAGCTGGAAGAGGTGACGACTAGTCTGGAAAAGGCCAACACCGTAATTGTCACCATGGATGAAAAACAGATTAAGTCTGACAAATTGATTGCTATCCTAAAACAGAAATACGGGAAGGCTCTACAAGAGGTTCATGCGCTCAGCACAGAGGTGCAACACTTGCGCCTGGAGGGCCACGGTCTGAACACAGAGCTGGGAATGTTGAAGCAAACCCATGAGATTGCCCTAAGTGAGTTAGAGACTGTAAAGCAAGAAAATGAGACTCTGAAATTGGAAAATTCAGATTTGACTGACCAAGCAGAAAAAATAAAGAAACAGTTGACTCAGGAAAAATTAGAAGTGCAGGAAGCACTGATGCACACTCAGAGCCAGCACCAGGAAGAAATTGACGCTCTGAGAACAGAATTGCGAGATGTATGCACAAAACAGAATTCTCTCGTGGAGGAACTTAACATTTTGAAAAAGGAGAAAAGCATTAGAATAATTCAGAAGCACTGCAAAGCTCTTATCCAAGGAAGAAGGGAAAGAGAAAATTATCAGCGTAAACGCGCCGCAACTATCATCCTACAGGCTGCCTACAGAGGGATGAAAATTCGTGTGTTCAATCACCGGAATAAAGCAGCCTGTGTTCTTCAATCATTCTACCGTGCCCGCATGGTACGAAACAGGTTCCTCATTATGAAAGGAGCAACTATAAAAATCCAGTCTCTGACTAGGATGACACAGAACAGGATTCGCTATCAAACCCTGAGAAATGCGTCACTGGTTATCCAGCGGTACTTCCGCCTGAATAAATGTAGACCTCAGGAAAGAGAGGTCCAAGACTACATGCCTGCCGGCTGCAAAGGTAAAATGCCACAGGGTACAGCCGGAGTTAGTGAGAGCCCCATCAAGGTGAAGGTGCTCCAGGTAGTCAGTGCTTCATCTTCTAAGTACCATATAATTGCCCCAAAGGAAAAATCCCAAATCTCTGAGAGTGATGGTCGTGAGAAAATACATGGCAGTAAGAAGTACCTTAAAGGTTCAAAGGTCGCAAATCAAAAGCGACGAAGGTCAACGCTGGCCTTGAATTTTTCCGGATCTCGCCACTCTGGGCCACAATATAAAGACAAAGACTATCCGGGCCCAGAGTTCCGTCAGAAGCTAAAGAAACAGTCCAGTCATTTGCAGTTTGCAGCGGCCTATGAAATAAAGTCAGGAAATGTAATGGACTGGAAGTCAAAGAAAAAAAAAAAAAAAAATGTGTTTGGGGAATTGACCGATATTTTTTTGTTATTACACGTGTGGACTATGTCACGGACACTTAACTATGCAAATAAGCTATTGTAGTTAAGGTATATTAGGCCTCTAGAATAAGCATTTTGTCAAGGGTACAGTGTTATATTGGTTCTCTGTGTTGAAAATGTAGCTAAACTACAAATTAATATACAGGGTTGATGGCCCTTTCAGTTGGTAAATTATATAATGAAGTTCATATTCTTGTCATGTGAATACTTAATGTTGTACTGAGGAGTTAGCTCAAGTATTTCAGGTAGGACGCTCACCCCAGTGAGGTCCATGGCCGCTCACCCCAGTAGGTGTGAGCTGGGGAGGGGGATATGTGACATAGTCCAAAGATGTTAGGCAGCTTTATGCCCCATTTTAGAGCAGAAAGTGCAGGAATAGTTACAAATGATCCGTTCCACAGCTTCCCATTACCTCAGGCAGCTGGATGGAAAATCCAGACCACAGATTACAATGGCTCTAGTTCTCCCTCACCTGCTCTTCTAATCACATGCACAGGTATTTAGAGCAGAGAGGTTTTGCATTTCACTCTCTCTCCTTGGAGCCTGGTGGCTGGGGGTGTCGCTACTCTCCTGCATCCAGTATCGAGGTTGACGGCCTCTCCACGTATGACAGTACCAGAGGATTTGCCTGGACACCACGAACAGATAAGACAAAACAAATGATTACTGCTGTTGCTAAAAGACTGTGCTGTATCTTGTGTCCCTAAATGAGAGAGCATTGTTTTAAGCTGGGGAACCAGTTTAGTTGGCCAGCAGCTGTTAGAGAGACTGATTCTGATGTGTAGTTAGATCCCTGAAAGGGATAGGATTTGCTTATATGATTTTGGTTTTATTTCTTGAAATAACAGCGTGGGAAATATTGTAACACTGAAATGTGTGAACTGCTGAATGAAAGTATCTGAGTACCTCTAACCTACACATGTTAAAGCTGCAGTACCTTACTTGGATGAAAATAAAGCAGGCAGAAGCCTGAGTTAAGCAGCATAATACTTTGCATGATCCTGTTTGTTGTATAATTAACCCTAGAAGACTGTGTCGGGAAGAACCCAGACAGACGTCAGCACTACAAAAGAGGGGCGTTTGTCACAATATATATATATATATATATATATATATATGTCACTTTTTTTACCCACCATAACTTAACTAAGGGTGGTGAAACCTATCCCTGCTTCATTTTGCAAAGCCAGTAAACCAACCTCACACTGATGAGACCCATTAAGGTCGAAACAGCTGTCTGTGGGTGGGTTTACTGGCTACGCATCTTAACCCAGGCTGTGCTCAAAGCTGTGAAATGCAGCAAGCTTAAGCCTATAGGGAACCATGTTAATGGTTTTGAATCAAAAGGTGGCACTGTGTGCTCATTTGCATGTCATTTCCCAGAATATGAATTGGGATTAAAGATAAGAAATTATAATAATAACTGCAGGTAACTCCATATAACTAATATATATGTTAAAAGATGATTGATGATGGATCATAGCACACTGTCATACAATAGACTCAAACATAATAATTAATTGTCAAATCTAAGTAAATGAGTGTGTTTTGATGCAGGAATGTTGGTATGTTTTTAATATTGTACTCAAGAACTATATTAACTTTGAGTTTTCAAAAATAAATACACTGCTGCAGAATTCAAGAATGTGAAAGACACAATAAATAGATTAATTAAGGCTTTTGAGGAATATTTTATGGAGTAATTCGTGACCAAAACATGGAAAACAATGAAATTAAAGAAATAACTTATTACATTATTTGTTGGTTGTTATACTCTGCAGTACATAACTAGTCTTTTTGATGTGAATTGTAGAATGTAATATTGCTTGTGTCCTGCATTTTTTATATTGATGCTACTGTTTTTATCCTTGTTTTGTAGGTTCTCCACTTGAACACCTTCTTCGTGTACCAATCAGTGGCCCAGAACATCAGTATTCTATCAATAATGTAACATTTGCCTTCTCTGTATTTCTTTGCATTGTAGATCATGTATGTATGCCCTATAATTCAATGGAAAGCATATGCATTGCAGTCATTAGGCATATAACACACATGCAATGCAGTATTCATACATAACATCAAAGTCTGTAAGTAATCCATCTGTTTCTTAATTATGTTAAATGTTGATCTTTACTAGAGACAGCCAGGGCATGTTGATGGAAGCTTGGAATTTTTTTGCAAGTATTTGTATATCTTTTACAGTATAAGGTGATTTATATATTGTAATTAAACATTCACCGATGTACACAATAGTACATATGTTTCTGTAATAAATGTCTTCATTTTTAAAGACTGTGTGGTGCCTTTAGTTTTCTAGCATTGAAAGAGTGTATGGGAAAAAGAGGTGGTTGTGAGTGTCTAAAAAGCAATTGGCACCTTTTTTAGACAGTACTTTATTATACAGTACATGATTGTAGAAATAGCCTCAGAATAATGTACATTGAACATTATAGAAGGCGCAAAAGACAATTGGGCAGCCGAGGTAGAGCTGTGGTCACTGGGCCTCGACATGCAATGAAGAGCCAAGGAATTTCACTTATTTTCACAAGAACAGTAAGTCTTGCTACATCTGTAAGTCACTAATGGCTTTTGGTGAGTAATTGCTGAACATTATCACTCTGCATCTCCCACAATTTTAGAAATGAGTAATACCAATCAAGAAATGTCATTTATTATCAATCAAAAAAATATATAACTATTTAAACAATTATACCTTGTGGTAGGCAAAACCACAAAAAAATAGTAAGACATAGCATATAAAGCTACCGTTGGCATAAAATTAAATCATACCTAGGATTGGGAAAGTGAATTATAAAATAAGTAAGAAAATCATGACAATTAATACTATAACATAGTGTCAATGATCAATGCTGAATGTAGCCTACATATTGGTATTGTAGTGATCACATTGTACATTCAAATTACATCCTGCCCATAGATCACAAACAAGACAACATCATTAAAAAAAATGGAAATGTGTGTCATTGTGGGCTAAAAGTGCATACAATCTTGTAGATTGATACATTTTATCTGAAAATGCAAGTTTGCAAAATATGTTGTAATGATGTAAAGGTTCCTGATGTAAATAATTTGGTTAACAGTACTAACATCTTTACTGTGGTACAAAGGAGCAGAAGTAGAACCAATACTTTATTTTACTTTACATTAATTTTGAAGCATTTTGGTGTGAATTGGTATCATGGAGTTTCTTATATTGCCTAGTTCTGGCATTAAACACTTCAAACTCAAGGGTTCCTACAAAAACTGGCTCCCAACCTTGTGCTGGAGTATCACACTGTCTCAACAAACATGTCACTCCCGGGTCTACACAGAAATCTCAGATTTCTGGCTTCTTTTGCTCCTCTCTGATCTCCATGTGTCAGGGTTGCATAGCACTTCTCAAGTCAGTAGCAGTTAATGCAGGAAAAGGTTATAATTCCCTTTATTGTAGTTTAGTGAAACCCATCAAGCATGAGAAAGGGAGGTAACAACTGGAATGCCACAGGGAATTCTATCAAACGTGTATATTCATGACTAGAGATATCTATCAATTTACTTCACGAACATTTTCTGCTAATTTTTCCAGACAGTTGGTTGTTTGTAAAAGGGTTTTTGGAGTACGATTTGGCAATTTTTGCCAAACGTACATGAATATGAGCATATACAGTATGTGCTGCTAGAGCCAGTTACATATAACTCATATTTGCAGTGCTGGTGGAACCTGAGTGTTCTCTCACAGTCAAAGACAGTATAACAGCTAGTTCCTGGGTCCTACCAGTCTACCCATCTGTCCTACTTGGACATAGAGGAGTGCAGTTGTTCAGGATTATCATCAATCTCCTTCCACCCCCTCTAGTCTTCACCCTTGAGATGGCAATGGTGTTTTGGGTAGAAGCAGCCAAGGGTTGTTCATCAGGTTCCCCCCTCCCCTCCTTCATTGTCACCGTGTGAGTTCAGTTAGTAATCAATACCCAACTCCTTAAAAATTGAAAAAAGTTACATATGCATGCTAAAAATATTTTTAACTCCAAACTCCTTTTTTCTTCTTGACTGAAGGGTGACTATTGTCCTGCAGCATGGCAGAGGATGCCTGGTCAACTCACAGTGTGGTGCTTTCAATATGAATTGCTGACGTAAGACAAACTTTGAAACATAATACGCTCCTCACCTCTGACAAGCCCCGTTGTGTTTGCCTTCCCAGCCTGGGTTCATGCCTGGCTGACGGGCGGCTGATCTGTTAAATGATAATGATTAGGATTTAATAGGCTGCAATGCTTCGCGTGTCTACCAGATGGCATAAATTCATGAATTGTAATGCAGTATATATATATATACTGTGCAGTATTGCAGCCAGCGGGAATAAAATGCTTCAATCCCTGCCTGGAAAATAACCCAATGCACTCGGGCAGAAAACAGTCACAACCCTCAATACACCCGGGTATACCCGAATTCGTGGGACTAGCCGAGCTCGAATAAAGTGTGTCGCCAGTGTAGCTATCCTTTGATTATCTCTGCAAAGCTCAGCAATTTGTAGAGTTATAAATCTCAGTGCCAACTTTAGAAAGCTATAGTTAGACTCTTTAAAAAAAAAGTTGCCTTTAAGTTTCTGGTAAATGTATCATTACTTCAGGACATGTTTTGTAGTTTGTTATTTGGTAGCCTAAACAATGGAATGAGTAGTTATTTTTAACTCAAAATATAATGTGCTGTGCTATAAATGGGCAACAATAATATAATACTGCCAATTAAAGCAGAAATCTGACTTCCCAAAAAATATGAATATATCCTTTCAGTATTCTATATTGATCCTTTTAATTTATGTGTACATGGAGTATATTGTGCAGTATGTAATTGATCTGTTCCTGTCTCCACTAATAATCAACCATGCATTAGTGGAGCATTAGAACAGCCAAAGCACTGCTTGGTCAATCTCAATTACTTTGTCAAACTATTGGCTATGGAGTCACAGCCCAGTTAAAGGTTTCATGAAAAAAAAAAATGCTTACTTTAGCATACACATGTGTGTATTTTATTTGCAATGTAACATCACGCATATTTTGGTTTTACCAAAAATGTAGGTTTTGTTTCGGACGTGGTTTTAGTGCTCAAAAATGTTTTTTGTTCTGCGCCTGTTTTGCAAAAACTTGATTTGTTTGAATTTCATTTTCAAGTGTTACCAAGTTACAGTACTGTATATCTAGCAACCATTTGTAGCAGTCATATATTTAAAATTAATTGCTTGCAGTTTAATGGGATAAATTACCAAATAGGCTATATCTCAAATGGTTTAATTCCACCATGTGCCCTATTATTAAGTAAATGATGTCTGCCATAGGCAGATATACAGTAAAAACTATGAAACAAAATATTTACAACAATAAACTATCAAGAGCTGAAAGTGGATTCTGCTTATTCCATGATGCTTCCAGCTGTCCCACAATTCTTTTCCTGCAGAAAACGTGATTGTAATTATTTAATTGTACTATCCTTACTGATAGATTAATGTATTTCCTTTATCTATTTTTTTCTGCAGATAAATAATTGTGGGACAGCTGGAAGCATCATGGAAAATGCTGGCTCCACAGAAATATACTAGTGTAGACTGTAGTCTTGAATGAAATCTAGTACTCAAGATATTTTACCAGTGACACGAGTCCCCAAAATCTACCTCTAGATGTCAGAACACAGCAGAAAAGAATACTATCAGTCAGAATATTCCTTATTTTTGTTATATTTCTAGTTTTTTGTTTTATATTTACAGCAATTGGTAGGACAGTATGACACTGCCAAAAATATCCAGTCGACATCTCTTCCTCTGACCTTACGAGATAAATAATTCCAACTAACACTTGCAAATGCACATTTCATCAATCAAGGGGGTAATGCACTATTGTCTCCCAGCTACAAGACATGAGCATTTTTTTTTACTTTCAGTGGGATTCCTTTGTTGTTGATAAATATGATGCTCTCATATGGTAGCACGGAGACTTCAGTAAATAGACTTTCTATGAGAAACCTTTAGATAACACGGGGAAAGATACTATAGGTATACTATGCTGGACATTCCTTGAGAGGAGGCAGTAGCTAAAAACTCATATCTAAGTCTAATGAAATCATTATGTTTTTATACATACAGTACATGTTAGTCTTCTTTCTCTAAGTGCTTAAATAAAAACTCAGTAAATGTATCTTAGTCTTAAATGTAATATAGCTTTTATTAAATAACCTTTTTTGTTAGGCCTGGGAGTTACAGTCGTTCACAAAAAATACCAGTTCAATGAAAACCACTGTGAAAAATAAAATCGAATTACTGTACATTAGCAAAATAATTATCGAAGTGTTTTTTTTTATTTGATACAATTTGCATTGTACTGTATTTAAATTGTCTTTTGCGTATATGTTTATACTTATTTAAACATTATGAAATTGTTTTCAAAATATAACTCTACCAATCATATTTTTATCATAGTTTCCACTCCCTTTTGCATTCACTTCTGTGAATATGCTGTATATATCTTCACCATCTACTACCCACTAGCATTGCCCCGTGTCCAGTGCAAAATTACTAGACATGTGCAAAATTTCTGCTGATGTTCTCAAGCTAGGTAAAATTCCACAAAACAAATTCATAAAAAGTATATGTAGAGATGGGGGAACGTTTTTTGCGAATTTAGATCCCCTTCAGTTCCATTGCTCCGCAGATTTCCGTGGATCAGTCTCAAAAAAGTGCTCCCTAAGCCTGCTGGTCAGAAAGCGTATTGCACAGCAGATGCTAATGCCAATTATCGACTATGGAGACATAGTATATGACTCGGCACCCCAAACCCACCTTGGCAAACTTGACACCCTCTACAATTCAATTTGTCGTTTTGTTCTCCAATGCAACTACAACACACATCACTGTGAAATGCTCAAAGAACTAGATTGGTCATCACTCGAGTCTAGGTGCAAAATTCACCTTTTCTGTCTTGCCTTCAAATACTTTCTGGGCAAGCTACCCACCTATCTGAACAAGCTCCTCAACCCTACCACATGCATCACTTATCATCTGAGATCTGACTCCAAAAGACTGTTCATGGTCCCAAGGCTCAACAAAGTATCCGGCCGCTCCTCCTTCTCTTACCGTGCATCCCAAAAATGGAACAACCTACCGGAGACTCTCACATCCACCACCAGTTAAAGTTCTTTCAAAACTAAGGCCGTCTCACATTTTAATCTGGTCTGTAACTGTTACATAAGCCTATAATATACATCTTCTCTAACTGTGCATGCAATGTATTGTATATAATGTATACCCTGTTCATTTATGTAACTGTATTTGTAACCATGTATTATTTGTCATATTAACTATGCCCAGGACATACTTGAAAATGAGAGGTAACTCTCAATGTATTACTTCCTGGTAAAACATTTTATAAATAAATAAATAAATAATTCACCTTTTCAGATTTTCTTTTCCTATCACCAACAATCTACATGGCGAATGAATAATCCACGGTGAGTTCAGATTTTTTAACAATCTGAGTGTGAATTTCAGATTCAATATGAAATATGAGTG
Source organism: Ascaphus truei (assembly GCF_040206685.1). Lineage (NCBI taxonomy): Eukaryota > Metazoa > Chordata > Amphibia > Anura > Ascaphidae > Ascaphus > Ascaphus truei. The sequence goes on along the minus strand of NC_134484.1, from coordinate 249,618,561 downwards.
TGGATTCTTAAAAATCCACCCGGATTGAATCCAATGGCGAATTCGAATTAATCCACTCAGGTTTTTTTTAATCAATATAGGGATGATGCAGGGGAAGTTACTCGGCTTGACTTTTGGCAAGAACGCCCAGGAATGCTTGATATATTGCTGTCCAGCTAGAAGTAATAGTAATTTTTCTCATTACTGTACTGTATATGTTAGAGGGGGGTGGGGGGGTTGTTTGTTGGGGGTAGAGGAGGTGGGTAGTAGGTTTGTTGTGTGTATTTTTGTTTAATGTGGGTAGAGGGATCGGGTGAAGGGGGTAGTAGCCCCAAGGATTGATGTTTAGGCTGCACTGTGTTTGACTAACATTACAAACCATATAAGGGCTGCAAGTGGAAAGTAAGCATTATGATTTGTTCAAATGAAGGTCATTACTATCTGGTAAAAAACCCTCCAGATTGTTTAAATATACGAGTTGTGAAATCATATCACATTAGTAATCAATAGCCAGATATGCTCTAGAATCAGGAGGGAGCTTAGTCCCGATGCTCTCAGAATTATAAGCCTGATGTCTTCTGAGGATAAGACAGAACACTAAAAACCTATTAACGGATAGCATAACTAAACACCTCTTACTGATTACATTAAATGTTACAAACATTAAAGTATGGACATTCAAAAATGCATAGGAACTATTTGCCAAGAATGCTGGTAAGTAACTGGAGGTTATGTATGACTACAAACTCTTAAGCTCTTAACTCCTAATTAGTTACACTACACTAAACAATAACTTTATTTTGGGCTCTTTAAAGAAGCAGTGCAAGAGACAGTTAAAAAAATAAATAGGTTTGAAGCAAGGGATCTCCTGAGCTAATCCGCATTGATTTCAGCTCGGGAACCCCCTGCTTCGCGAAATACATACCTCGGAAAGGGTGCCAGAAGCAGCTCCGGCTAGGCTATATGGGGTTATCAAAATGGCATCTTAAATGTCTTGCGTCCTGTGGCTAATAGGAAGCTGTGATATTCCCTGGCCCGACAGGGGCATTTAAACTGAAAAGATGCCGCCACCCTTTTCCGAGGTAAGTATCTCAGGAAGCAGGGTGTCCCCGGAGTTGAAATCAATGCAATCAAAGCAGGTCAGCTCTGGAGACTCCCTTCTTCAAACCTATTAACCTATTAAGTCACTCAAAAAACTGTCGCTTGGACTGCTGCTTTAAGGGGAAGTATCAAGGGCTTTTTGCCTTAAACGCGTAGGTGCTGTTAAATGGCCTATATGTCTGTGTTTGTGTTTTTGATCCAATACATTTTTCATTTTTTACTATGGGAACCATTTCTCTGTAATATCACATTTTTCAATGGAGATGTAGTGCTCTGCCTTTTTCTCTGTTTCTTCCTGTTATCAACTTAAAGCGGATGAACACCAAGTACCCCAGGACAATTGGAACCTGACTTCAAGTCAGTGCACTTTTATGTGAGTCTATTATTTCTTATTCATTGATGTATATTCTTCTGGGCACCAGAGTGTGTTAAATCTTCACCGCAGTGCATAGTTGTATTTTTTCCAGTTAATACATCGAACATTTGAGACTCTAGTGCATTTATATTCTGTTATTGGAAGGGTACACCATTGAAGGTTTTGTTCATTTCTAAGCTATTTCAGTGTTATCTACCATGTGTTTTTGAGTATCACACAAGTGTTTTTTCTATGTTTACTACTTTTTAGTATCAAATTGTGAAGAACCATTTTTTTTTAAATATGATCTGAGTACATAGGCCCTATATTTGTTTGCTGATAAATAATTTGTTTTCTTTTCCACAAGGAGAATGGAAAGAAGGGGTAGAGATGCCTACCCCTGCCCACCAGGCATCTCACAGCCAGTCATATTATAGCATGGTTGCACCCACACATAACTTTCAGGAGGCATTATAGTCTGAGTAGCTGTGACATCACTGATGGGCGAAAGTTGGTGTCTCCGTCCCCTGCTTTCCATGTTCCAGGCAGAACTGAAACAATATTAACTAGTGGCATAAAATGAAAAGCCTACATAAAAATAAACACCATTTAATTAGTTTAAAAAAATCTCTAAAAATATATATATTTGCACTTTGCACCTGAGTTGGTGAACTTACCCAAGTGATAAAGTCCACACGTGCTATTGCCCAATTATATATTCTCAGTTTATTAATTTCTTTACTCAGTTTATGAATTGGGAATCCCCTGAATCACACTGGAATATAAACAATAACTGCCTGAAACAAAACTGACGTGTTTTACAATATTAGAAATAATTTATAGTAGGAAAAAGTATAGCAATAAAATACAGTATTTGGATAATGACTATAATATTCAATTTTCAAACGCATAACATAATGAATATTCATGTAACATTTGTCTGTCCCCCCCTCTGGGAGATTTCACTATTACACAGTGTTGTTGTGCTGCTCACCTGCTAAGCTCACAGGATACTGAGTTTCCACCGGTGTTACTGGGGAAGACAGGGCAGGCTTTAAGCTTCTCGCTTAGTTCTTCACTCGGTGCAGCGCCTCCATTCCCCACAGGCCCCAATAGAGCTGGGTGCAGTCCCTGCAGGACAGCTGAGAAAAACAGAAAATACCCGGGTGCTCTCTAAAGTAATGAAGGAAGTACCTGCTTGAGGGGAATAATATCACCTTTTGGTTTGCAGTTTCCTCATACGGCTCAACCCCACCAGGATCTATCCAGCATCCTTAATATGAGCAGAAAAACAAAAAAGGTTGGGGAGCACAATATGGACAATAAAACCTTATATATACAAGTCAAGGCTACTGTGCTGGGTGTTCGAGGAGTCTCAGCCCCAATCAAACCACCAATATTATTAGGTTCAGGGAAATAACATGTGAGGATGTGATATAATAAATACTCACACGGCCCTATGCGAGCACCGTTGTATAAAGGTGTCTTTGTTTCTTCTTAGCGAACCGCCTTTTCCTGGTTGCTGATCTACAGCCTCTTCCTCGGTATGAATATAAACATAAAAATAAAAATCAGTCAAGGGTGAAATCTGTAGTAGGTGTGAGCAATGTACAGTGGGAGAGGAAGATAAAATCTCTGACCCACAGACCTCCCTTCAAGTGGAATGAGAGTAGTGATTAGTGATAATAATAATCCACTCACACGGCCCTGCGTGAGTGCTTATCCTCAGAGATGCTCTCCAGTCTTGCTTGAAATGTACACAACGGCCCTGTGTGAGTGCTGGTACTCAGAGGTCCCTGTGAGTCTGTATCTATCTTGATGTGTTCAATCAGGGTATCCCCTCCTCTGGTACTCCCAGGATTGTGGGTGGACTCCCCCTCCAAAAGATGGTATTTGGGCAGAGGTATCACGAAAACAATGCTTTTTTTAAAATAACAAATGGATATTCACTTACAAAAACAAAAAGTGGTCCCTTGACAGAAGCAGCAGGATCTTGTTTCGGTGACAGTTCAAGATGGTATGCCTGGCTCCCGCATCCGAGGTTGGGCTGTGACGTCACTTACTCCTCTTCTCCTACGGTGGCTGCTAGGGTCCAGAACAGGATCTACGCGTTTCGCCTGATCACAGGCTTCGTCAGGTTCAGATGCTTTTGTTATTTTAATAAAGCATTGTTTTCGACTGATTTTTATGTGTATATTCATACCGAGGAAGAGGCTGTACATCAGCAACCAGGAAAAGGAAAAGGCGGTTCGCTAAGAAGAAACAAAGACACCTGTATATAACAGTGTTCGCACAGGGCCGTGTGAGTATTTATTATATCACATCCTCACATGTTATTTCCCCAAACCTAATAATATTGGTGGTTTGATTGGGGCTGAGACTCCTCGAACACCCAGCACAGTAGCCTTGACTTGTGTATATAAAGTTTTATTGTCCATACTGTGCTCCCCAACTTTTTCTGTTTTCCTGCAGGAAAACTGTCTGGTACTCCCCTTGAATAACTGCACTCTCAGGCAGGAGTACACTGGCGACACACTTTATTCGAGCTCGGCTAGTCCCACGAATTCGGGTATACCCGGGTGTATTGAGGTTTGTGACTGTTTTCTGCCCGAGTGCATTGAGGTATTTTCCAAGCAGGGATTGAAGCATTTTATTCCCGCTGGCTGCAATACTGCACAGTATATATATATACTGCATTACAATTCATGAATTTATGCCATCTGGTAGACACGCGAAGCATTGCAGCCTATTAAATCCTAATCATTATCATTTAACAGATCAGCCGCCAATCAGCCAGGCATGAACCCAGGCTGGGAAGGCAAACGCAACGGGGCTTGTCAGAGGTGAGGAGCGGCGCATTCCAGGTATCTGCCAGGTACATACTGGGCATTTGCTCGAATAAAGTGTGTCGGTGCAGTATATAAAACTGGAACAGCTCTTTTATTCTTCCAACAGAATACAGTATACAACTGATATACTTCATAGGATGGTCCCTAGACTCAACCCAGGGAGCTTGAGGCACCAATGGTCTATCCTCAGCTCCCTTATTCCCTGGTGGAATAAGGGGTAGTACCCCACTTCCTTGCGGGAGGGGAAGGAAGGTAGCCAGAGCCCTGGCTCCACGCTTCCAACTCAGAGAACCACTCTGTAGAGACCTCGCTCTCCCCTCTACATTTGGCTGTGCAGCCCCTTATGTACCCAGGGGTAGGTCTTGGGTCTGTGCTTCTAATTGGGCAGAATACAAGGGAGCTGCTTACTGCAGGGGAAAACCCAGATTAACCCTAATACTACTTACACTGTTACCAGGGCTTATGTGTTAGACAGGGTAGATTAGTAGCCAAGAGGATACATGGCTACATTCATATATGAATAATGTTATTGCGTAGATTAAAGCCACCCTCTTATTTAGAGTAAAATATATAATAAAACGAGAACAATCATTTATTTTTGGTGAAACTGAAAATAACGATGTTTAAACTTTCCTTCTTCAAAAGGGAAACATGCTTAAGAATTTGGTTTACTTTGATTTGCATGCCCATATTTCCAGAAGGTCATCTTTGAACTTTACAAGCAGGTTCTTCAGTTAAGGTCTGCCTCTTACATTCATATTTAACTTCCTTTCATTCGGTGGCCTTTATTAGCTGGGCTCCCACAGCTTGTAGCACATTTTAAACAGCCGCAGTAGGAGAATGTAAATGCAGAATAATGTATCAGGACTCAAATTTGCATGGTCAAATGTCAAAAAAATTAGGCCTTCTCTAGAATCATGTCAAGAGAAATAACATAAGTGGCCGGCTCAACAGCAGGCATGCCATTATCAGTTAGTTCAAGCTGTCATCACTGACTGTGAGTGGAAGTAGTGGTCATTAACTGTAACTCTGCTGCTACTGTAGCTCAGGAGGTTGCACTATTTTCATTTTATTTTACATACACACACACGCAAAATGACAGGGTCTCACAGAGAGCATCCACAATGTTATGTTGCTTTCCTGACAAAGTAGGAGGGGAGAGAAAAACTCATAATCACTCCACTATTAGATAGGAGGGGGGAAGGGTTGAGGAGAGAGGTGTGGGTAGCGGGTGACAGTTTCATATCCTAGCGGATGAATACTCATTTAGAGTAATCACTTTATTTCAGCCCTGTAATGACATTAACAAGCTTGGAATACAGGGAATTACATGAGTCAGAACAAATAATTGAATATTCCACCGCTGCAGAATGTAGGCACAAGTCTGACTTGATGTCATGCTGTTTCTGAAGTCAGTGCAAGCATGCAATTAGATAATAAGCTTAAACAGCAGAAAATTGGCACCAAGGCTGCTACCACTGTTACCAAATAGATAACTGCTCTTTGTAAAGCTCATTCTGAATCAGTAATTTCAAGAAAATAAGTACATTTCCCAGGATGGGGGGATCATTTGATATGCTGTAGCAGTTGTTGAAAAATAAAAATTCAAATTTTGCAAATGATTAGAACAACACTGTAAGGATATGAGCCACTAATGAAAACATTGTCCTAGAAGGTTGGCTGTCTTTTTTTTATATTAATCTATTTATGGTTTGATACAGTGTAAGCTCAAACCTTGCACAGAAAAGATACAGTTGCCATTAAGGACTTGAATAAAACATTACAAGAGGAATAAAAAATATATATATTTTGAACATTGTTATGATGAAGGTAAAAAAGGCAGAATGACAAGTATCACCAATCAATACATTTTGAAATTATAATTGAAGATTTAGAAATGAAAAAATTAAAAATATATAAAAAGTGCAAAGTGTTAGTTATAGTACATTACTTTTAATGGTGGTTTGAAAGCAAGAAAATAGTGTAACACTTCATACATATATTATTAAACCCATGAATACATTTTTAAGCTGTGTTGCAGCTTGGGTTTTTTCCTCTATAATAAACTGTTATTATTTTATTCTTTCAAAATGTATTACTGTTGGAACAGAATTAATAATACAAAAGGTTTTTATACAGAGAAATATGTCAAACTGTCCAAAACTAATCTGGGTTCTGTTGAAATAACAATGAGTGCTTGATGGCTAATGAGCATCTCAGATCTGTAGCTGTCTAAATTAAATAAAAAATGAAAAACTAAAAAAAAAAACAAAGTTTAATTTTTGACACACTGTCACATACTGTAGTCATGAGAAGAAAAAAATGTTTTTCTCATCTGTAACATTCTCTTAACAATGGCATTATACGATTTGATAAGACTTGTGACAAGCTGAGGCTCACATTCTTGAATTAACCCCCTGTAGATTTTGGTAAATATACAGTAAGGTTTTAAGTCAGTGCTGTATATTCTATAGATCCCAAGCAACTTCTGATATAATCACATGAACTTTGCTCACAAATAAGAAATTTTTTAACGAAAAAAAAAAAAAGATCTATACTGTATGATGACATCTGGAACAATTTCTTAAATTACGGAAAAGCTTTTTCTTTGTTCACTTTCTTCAATTAAAATGAAACAAATATGTTTTACCTATCTTTCCTATTCCCCCCTTTATTATCATCTTACATCTTTTTTTCTTAGATATAATAAAACACATTTTTAACATATATAGTTGGCTTTGACTAGTGATCTTTATCAGATTGTATTTACTATCTATACTGTATGACGCCATAGTTTACTTATGACTATTTTACTTCAATGATTTGTTATGGTTTAATAACATTCACAAAATAAAACAATAGAAGAATCTAAGGTTTGTAGTTAATAGAGAAACTGAAAAGCACTCAGTTAATGATGTAGTAATTTCATTCTTGAAGCAATGTTGTACTACATTTTTTATAGGGACAATATAATTATAGTTATAATAAATAGTATAATCTAACGTTATAATTGTAATTGTATACATTGTATACATGAAGTTGATAATATCCTGCATAGGCAAAGACAGAAGAGAACTGGAAAGAAATTGGCACAAAATAAAATGTGGGGCCATTCAGTAAATGGCCATAGTCACTGCCTTGCTGTAATAACTGATACTTAGGCATAGTTCATAGTGCAGACGCGACGGAGCGTATGGAGTCGCACGCGCCTGTCACCTGAGCAACTTATGGACTCAAATCGCTTGCAATGGAGAGGCGTGGTGGAGGCGTGGTCGTGACGTCACATGGCTGGTGTGCCCTTATTGGCTGAACCGCTCACAAGACGCGATCGTGATGTAAAAAAACTAAAATAATTTGTCTGTTCAAAAATCTGCCGCACCTTCGTGTTTCCTCAAGTGCGCGCGCACTATGCCCCGGCCCGATAGAGCTAATTTTGTCGTGTGCACAATCGCTTGCACGATGGATGCAGCCTTAGAAGCTTAGTTACAGAGGGTCAGTTCTGCACAGCTTCATGGTAGAAACAGGGTTGAGAAGTTCAGCAATGAACTAGATCCAAAGTGGGAATGTAGAAATACTTTTTCTTGCATGTTATAGTTGTACCAAATATGGTTGTTTCAGACAGTAAAAAGACATATTCAGCAAAAGCATTCCAGTGTAGTTTTTAACCTGTAAATAAAAATACTGCTTATGCAAGTTTGAGGAATCTGTTTTGTTAAAGAACAATGTCATGAGTCTAAACTAGAATATTTTCACTGAAACTTGTTTAGTTTGTATTGAACCCATGTGAGTTAAAATTGGTGTAAATAAACAGTAGGCAACTTTTAGTACAACTGTGATACAGTGGCTGTAACTTTTTCCAGTGCAGTAAGTTGTTTAAGGAATTGCACTTCTATTTGTTTGGTTTCTACAGTACCTTGTGTTATGTTTTGAGATACATTTGGTATGCACTTTTGTGAAGGTCTGGCATTCCAAACTTTAAATATCATACACTTTACACTCATCGCTGGAAAATGATTATGTGTTGACTAGTTTGCAATATCTTCCGATTTTTACTAAAATCCAATGTAAACATTGGTGACATTTATTGTAAACATCTATGTGACTGCAAACACATTTTCTATTATAATTTATGTATTGAAGGAGACTGTCTAAATGGATTATTATAAAATATGCAGCAGATTCCTCTGAATGCCTGCAAGCCAATAGTAATTATGACTGAGTGACTGAGTTTGACTTGTAGGCAGAAATATTCCCCTTAGTTATCTTGAAGGATTACAAAGCCCTCTTCTTCAATGATAATGTTTCTCCAGAAATGGGAGGTCTTTATGTGTAGAATCATTTAAGTCCTGCACTACGATACATCATATATTGAAACACACATTACTCAAGGCTATATATCATATGTAAAGTGTGTCACACTCATAAAGGAAAGAATTCATTTTTAAAAATTCCAGTAATTTATTAATCCTTAAACCCCACTGAATATGGAGAACCTTATATATAAAATGGCTAACCTACGGAAGAGAGGAAATCTCTCGGGTTCTTGTCCTATGACATAAATTGTTAGTCCAAATAAAAAAGGTATCACATAATATAGAAGAACTCATTTATTCTGCACTATATATATTTATATAAATAAATAAAGGGCTACATGAGCGTGCACATTAACTTTTAAAACTTGTCAAAGCTAACTGGTTTTTTTTTTAAATTTAGTACAAAAAGGTACATTTTGTCTGCTTTTCAAACTTTAGCGAAAATATCACACATCTCTAGTATGTATTTATGCATATTTTTACTTTTATAGTGCCAACCATGTATGCCACGCTTTACCATTTTTCCCGAACATTACAATACTATTACAATAAAGGTAATATAATAATATAGATGGGATAAGTGCATCAAGATATACTGTAAATGTGCCATTGGGAGAAAGGAGTCCGGGCTCCAAAGAGCTTACAATCTAATCAGCATTTGGGAAGACTAACAAAAACAGAAGGCGTATATATGAATGCATTAGTTAGAGTTTAGACCATTTTGTAGTTTAGTGACTGGTGTTCATCCAGGACTATTTAAATGCTTTTGTGCAGGTCAGTTTTTAGATGAGGTTTGAAGTTAGAGAGAGAAGGTGCTTGGCAGACAATCAGAAGGTGGGAATTCTAGAGTTAGGCTGCAGCATATCAGAGAGCAGTAGTGACATGGGAGTAAAGAGAAGTCAATAAGAAGAAAAATAGCATTGAGAGCGAAATATTAATGCTGAGATATAAGAAGGTTTAGAGGAGAGTCTTAAAAGAGAGAAGAATAATTTAGTTGTGAACGTAGAGTTTAATAGTTAGTCAAACTAGAGTTTTCAAGAGGAGAGAAGCAGAGACTGAGAAGATATTGAGGTTATGCTGGTACTGCTGCGGCGCATCTGAGTCTAACACATCGCCGGTTTTTCCCTGGCTTTTTCCTGTAATGCGACACACTTCACCTGGAGCATTTCGCATTCATTTTGCGTTCTCAACCACGGGTCATGCGCGGTTGACGCGCGGTTGACGCGTTTATTGAGAATGGTTCGGATTTAATAGGTTGCAATTCTTCGCGTGTCCGCCAGATGGCAGATATTCATGAATTGTAATGCGCATGCGTTTCAGTAATGTGTCGACTTGCAGGTGTTTCGTTTAAAAAAGATATCACAGTGTGCTATTGTAACTTGGCCTTGAGACTGAAGGAAGAGGTTGCAAAAATGTATCAATTTAGGCTTTTCATATTAAAGAAAGACAAAGACCAGTTTCGGTTACAGTATTCTCCAGAGACCCGCCGCCTGCCATGAGTGTTCAAGTGCAGCCCTTTTTCCAAAAACCCGACAGAAGTTACGCGTATTTGATATGGGCCGCGATTAATGCAACAGATGATAAGATGGCAACAGTTGTTCAAATTTATCAGCATTTTATCGAAAACTATGACTTTTACAAATTTTCGCCAGCTCCTCATACATGGAAGCGTGCAATAAGGAAAAGGTTATGTAGCGATCCCTGTTTTTATCGTATTGAGACACAATTTTTTGGAGGGTATTGGTGTGTATCACCGGCTTTTTCCTGTATCTATGATCATGCAACGGCAAAAGGCAAAGGGTCGTGTTAAAACCAACTAAGAAACAACAGTCGCTGCCAAGCAATGCACCAGCACCGGCTTCCAATAACGGTCCCACCGTCAGTGACAACCATTGCTGTCTATCCAGAACGCCTGAGCCGGATTTCACGTGCAGTTTCGATCAAGCTTGCATATACCTAAGCAATTTCCAGCCTCATCAGCTGACTACAGGTGGACTAGTCCCGCTGCAAACTATCGACATGGATGATCAAGAACACTGGACTGGCAGTGGATCGGCGCGGGCGCCAGCTGAATGGGAAATTCTATGGTGAGTATTGTTGCCGTATTATTTTCTGTGTTTTTTTTATTTTGACAATACAGTATCAATATCGGTGCGATTCAAAAGTCAAGCGATTCTCCTGTAAGCAATATCATTGGCTGAGCGGCTTCTACAGTACTGTACTGCAGATACTGAACAATTGGTGGAACGCTAGGTGCATGCGGATTGGAACCTTCTTGAAACGCATACAGTATGCGTGTCATTACATCGACGGTAGGCGCATGCGCATGTGAACAGGAGACACCCCCCGAGAAAATTATTGGTGGGACTGGCTGGGAACTTCTTTAGGGGGCTGACCATTACAGTAAAACTTTTCTTTTTGTTTTTTCTCAGAAAAGAAAACGGCTAATGGAGGGATTTCGATGGATAATATTGCTTTGTGTAACAATGCCTGCACATTGCTGAATCGGAGTGGCCGTTGTTTTTGATTAGGATAGAATACTATACCTGAAACAGTATGCTGATGTTTTCCGGGCGTACAGTATACAATACTTTTTTATAAACAGTATACTGTGTAATAAACCCAAAAAAATAAAAACTATGCATTTATTCTACATGTATTACAGTACTGTACATACAGTATGTGTCTTCTATACAGTGCCAGTACATACAGTACAGTACTGTATGTGTCTTCTATTTTTTTTTAATACTCTTGTACCGAACATGCCTACAGTATACAGTACAGTGTGCCTGGACAGTAGTGTACATTCTAGAAACACTGTATTTTGTTACAGTAGCAAAGGAGCCAATGGAACAATGTAAAACAAATCAACATGTTATTTTATTGGTGGAGTAAGTACAAAACTGTAGAAACATTTTAAGTGCACAGCAATTCAAAACATCAACAGGTGTATGGTTTACTGCTACAGTTGTGAAAACATTTATGTATAGAAAGTGAAAACATTTACAGTCAGTCGGTATGGTTTACAGTCACATGTTTTAAAAACAAATTCTTTATTCATAAAATATACAAAACGCAACATCTCCTTTATTAAAGAACGGCAAGTCAAAACTTATACAGTGGGATGGTGTGGAAAACAGTCTGCACCACTACAGTCCTCGAGGGCAGCAAACAGGCCCGGTTTTTAGGGTAATATTTGAAGACCGTGCCTGTTTGCGGCCCTCCGGGACTGGAATTGTGCAGGTCCTGTGTGTGTGTACAGCAAGTTAAAACATTTCTGTATAAATACAAGTTTAAAAACACACAACATCTCCTTTATTTAAGTACAGCAGGTCAAAACATGTACAATACAGTTCAGCACAACAGTATGGTTTACCTGTGATTAAAAAAAATCTCTATTCATAAAATACAGTATACAAAATGCAAAATCTCCTTTATTAAAGAAACATACAGTATACAGTACAGTGGGATGGTGTGCAAAACAGTCAGTCAGGCCTGCACCACTACAGTCGTCGAGGGCAGCAAACAGGCCCGGTTTTCAGGAAAACCTTGAAAACCGTGCCTGTTTGCGGCCCTCAGGGACTGGAATTGTGCAGGTCCTGTGTGTGTGTACAGCAAGTTAAAACAGTAAGTTAAATACAGTACAGCAGGTCAAAACATGTACAGCACAGTTAAGCACAACAGTATGGTCTTACAGTTCCCGTGATTAAACCAGAAAGTCCACCACATTGTCCGTCCATGGCCAATTCCTTGCATGGTGCAAAACGCCATTAATGCAGTCTCGAACGCCTTTCATTACAGGATCTGTAATTGGATAAAAGTGCCGCATTTCATCCAGAATGTTCTTTCTTAAATTGGCAGGAAGCGCCTTTTTTACGCGATTTTCTTCGTAGTTCACTCTGAAGGCCCAGTCGCAGTACAACGAGTAGGGAACATGGTGCTTAAAAAGTAACAAGGCATACTTGTGGTGTGCACCAGCACTCATCACCCTATACTTCTCCCTAAGTGCCGGTGGCAGATCGCACAGGGTGATGTCGGGCACCGTATCGATGCGAGCGAATGTAGGTCTTCTGTGAGCGGGTGTGCTTGAGGCGACGGGCAATGGTAGGTTGTCTGGGAGGAAGCTTTCCTCTGGTCTTGGTCGCCGTGTTGTCTCCTGGCGTGGTCTTGATGGGGTTGTCATGTCCTCCTCAACGGCATACATGTACACTACATCTTCTGGTGGAGGGGGTGTGCTTGGTGATGAAAGGCCGTTGATGCTCCCATTCATCACATCCATGTCACCCCCCGCTCCAGCATCGGGGAAACAGGGGCATTAACACAGAGCAAATGATGTATACCCACTATGTCAGCCTCTATCTTCTCCATCCGTCGATCCATCCGTTGATCCATATGTTGCATCCGTTGATCCATATGTATCATCCGTTGATCCATATGTATCATCGGTTGATCCATATGTAGCATCCGTTGCTCCACATTTAGCATGGTCTCAAGAAGCAAATCTATCTTTGCTAGCACAATAGAGTTCCCGGGGAGATCCACACTTATCCCATTCAGCATCCGGTCTAACGAGCTGCTTCTTGTGCATGGCATGTGGACATCTAGGTGGATAGGTGCAATGGAGGATGAGATGGGGGTTCCATGGAGAGAAGCGGCAGCGTTGTCAAAGAAGGGTGGAGGAGGTGACCTGTGGATATCCGGTAGAGGAGAAGCGGCAGCGTCGTCGAAGAGGGATGGTGAAAGTGACCTTTGGATTTCCGGGCGAGAAGCAGAGTCGTCTAAGAGCAAAGGAGAAAGTGACCCATGGATTTCAGAAGCAGGGTCGTCGGATAGAACTGGAGAGGATAGTCTGTTGGTTTTCGGGAGGGCGGCGGCAGAGTCGTCGAAGCGTTTGTGAGGAAGTGGTCTTTGGATTCGATGGGTTGGCTGCCATTCATTTTGCGTCGAGAGAACATCACCGTATATCTTCTTGACATAATAAGGCTGACGTCTATGAAAACCCTTAGTCTTTGGGGTCAGCAGAAGGTTTTCTTTATTGGCCTTAGCCTGTCGCTTTTACCTTGGCATTGGAAACGGCAACCGCCTTTCGCTTTTTCTGCCTGACAGGCACGGCAGAGGCGAGTGGGTTCCTGCATCTGTAGAATCGGGGTTGCTCCATGGAAGCAGATGGAATACAGTAATGCAGTATCTGGACAAGGGCAAGTTCAGATAAAGATCATCGAGTGGTGGGCTATGCAAAGTGTGTAAACTTTTATGCATGGCGGCGAGGTACAGGTGTTGAAAGTGGGCGTACTCTAATGTGAGTCATTACCGTATAAATACACCATCCATTTTGTGGATTCACTGCACATTGAATACACATCGACTAAACATTGAATATACATTCTTGTGTTTGTATTTCTTTCTACTCGCAGCAATGGTTTTTAAAAAGATTTCCAAGGATCTCAGCATGCAAATTAAGGAGATGTACACGAGCGGACACCGAATTGCTGCATCCAACGCTGGTTAGCTACTTCTGGCCTCGTTGTGCCAGCAACCACCGTGAGCTATCATGCACACGTTAAAAACAGAGAACGCCAAAGTGCACCAAGGGTAACTAACGCGTAAGTATATTTATAAAACTTTAAAAAAAAATTAGATCAAAAAATGTACTGTAGATCTACAGTACTGTATCTAATATTTTTGTTATTTCTGTTGATTTATATTACAACAGTGTATATATTTTGTATATTTATATTACAACAGTATATACATATTTTGTATATTTAAATTTATATTACAACAGTATATATATTTTATATATTTATATTCAGTGTTCGATAAACCTATACATTTGCTCGCCCCGGGCGAGTGGATTTAACCCCCGGGCGAGTAAATATTGGCCCAAGCAGCACACGTTTGGTACTAGGTGGCGAGTAGATTTTTTGGTGATTTGTCAACCACTGTTTATATTTATATTATAACAGTATATATATTTTGTATATTTATATTTATATTACAACAGTATATATATTTTGTATATTTATATTTATATTACAACAGTATATATATTTTGTATATTTATATTTATATTACAAGAGTATATATATTTTGTATATTTAAATTTATATTACAACAGTATATATATTTTGTATATTTATATTTATATTACAACAGTATATATATTTTTTATACTTATATTACAACAGTATATATATTTTGTATATTTATATTTATATTACAACTATATATATATTTTGTATATTTATATTACAACAGTATATATATTTTGTATATTTATATTTATATTACAACAGTATATATATTTTGAATATTTATATTACAACAGTCTCTAATATTTTTACTTACCGAATTGTTTTTCTTTACATTGTAGGGAGACAACTCTTCTGGTGGACAAAATAAGTGAGGAGAATGATGAGAAGAGTGCATTAAGTGTCAAATACACTCTGCAGGCAATTCACAATGTAACTATATCCGAGACCAGCATAAAGAATATGAGACGCAGCATTGGATGGAAATATGGACGTGTGAGGTTAGTACTGGACAGTACAGGAGGTAAAAGTGTTGTTTAGGAAACTGTACTGTACCGCTAAAATTATTTATTCCTTGTCATTACAGAGCGTACCCCATGATAAGGGACGCAAACAAAATCAAAAGAGTGGTCCAGGCCCAGGCATGGATCGACAGTGGGGAAACTTTCCAGGATTGCATCTTCACTGACGAGTCTACTGTGTCGCTAGAGAGATTTGCAAGCTTTGCATTCCACAAAAAAGGCCGCATATCTTTGAAGCCGCGGCCAAAACACCCCGTGAAGCTGCATGTGTGGGGTGCCATCTCTAGGCGTGGACCAGGATGCATTGTCATCTTTGAAATATATGAAATATAATGTAGCCTTATGCACTGATAGTGCATATATAGTTCATATATAGCGCATATAGTGCAGAATATAGTGCAAAAAAAAAAGTTCCCGAATGGTCACCGCTTCTACCAGGACAACGATCCAAAGCACACTGCATCAACAGCGCATATCCTTGAGCGCGGTATCAACTGGGTGAAGACGCCAGCGGAGTAAGTGCGGTAACCGTGTCTCATTTTCTTCCCACTGTTTTTACTGTGTACTGTATCTCTTAAACTAATTGTCCTTTTTTTCCAATGACAGATCGCCAGACTTCAATCCGATCGAAATGGTCTGGCATCAGCTGTAGGACTATATCCGGAAAGTGGTGAAACCCTCCAAAAAGGACGAGTCGTTGAAAGACATAATGAGTTTTTGGAACGATGTACTCACCGTGGAATGCTGCAATAAATATATAGACCATATTGCCACTGTGTTGCCCATTGTGATCGCGCGTAATGGGCAAGCATCAGGAAAGTAGTACTGTGCTGTAGTATTGTAAGTACAGTATGATACAGGTAAGTATGGCACAGATTTTTTCTTTCCCAATAGTCAGAGTATACAGTAGTTACAGTTTTTTCTTTACAGAGAGAGCAGCACCAACCATCAGGTTACAGTACATGATAAATACAAATATACTGTGACAAGCGCTTAACCTGAATAATACAGTGCAGTGCACAAATAACTAAGCAGCCTGGTAACCTACTGAGACATCTCATATGTCTCAAAACATAACAAATATATACAAATATAGATATAAAACCTGGCGCATATGTGAATGGTGTATATAGTCCAAAATGAAGGATATAGTGAACAATTTACCCCTGACGAAGTGACGTTCCCCGTCACGAAATGCGATGGGAGGAGCCTAAGAAGCATTGCCCTAAACACTCCAGCTGCCAGTCAAGATTGGAGACGGTGACGTCATCCAAACCACGCCGGAAACACGCGAGGTACACGCGGTACCGGGAAGGACTGTCAGTGACTGAGGCGGCTGCTGGGTGTGCTGGGCCAGGCACTTCTTTATTGATTTTATACTCACCTTCTTTTGTGAGTATTTTATTGTGTTTTAGGTAGGCGTCATTAAAGTTTTTTATGCTGCGCAATTCCCTGTTCCTTTTTTATCTCTCACCGGAGAAAAAGTTGCAGGATTCCTAAATACAAGACCTTTAGGAGACAACTTTCCAAGACCCACGGAAGCCAAGGACACCACAGTTTCTCTCCCCTGTATGCGATCTAGCTACTTCTAGTAAGTAGGCAATTCAGTGAGCTCAATATTTAGAATATAATTTGGCTGTGTAAATATACTGCGCAATGTTTGTTCTTTCTGTTTGATGTCTCACATATACAGGATAATTTTTACCCCGTGAAGAGAACTGGTCTTTGTCCTTATGAACTGTGAACTGAGTTCAATTCTCACCGGCTGTTCAAGGTTGCAGAACTAGGACAATTGTTCACTATATCCTTCATTTTGGACTATATACACCATTCACATATGCACCAGGTTTTATATCTATATTTGTATATATTTGTTATGTTTTGAGATATATGAAATGTCTCAGTAGGTTACCAGGCTGCTTAGTTATTTGTGCACTGCACTGTATTATTCAGGTTAAGCGCTTGTCACAGTATATTTGTATTTATCATTTGTTGTTTTCTCACACTGTATAGCTGCTGACTCACACATCACTCACATTTATCACTCAATATGGCACTCTTCACTAATAGAGCACTTAGAGGTTGCAATTTTGATGGGGTATTCGATGAGAATCCAGATTGTATGGATCTGGAAATAGAAAATTTAGAAACTCAGTTCTCAAGATTAGAGAAATTATTGCATCAAGAAATTAAGCAAACTTGGGACTCTTACGCCCTGAAGAAGTATTTAGAGTGTAAGAGAATCCCAAGAGGCTTACGGGTTCTAAAAGTCCCCACATTAGATCAGGACAAAGAAAGTTTTATGGAAGAATGGAATTTTACTCTTGATCAATGTTCTATTAGTCTCGTACAGTTAGTGATCAAACAAAGAGCATCCACTTTTGAGATCATTGACAGTGAGATTAATAAGATCAAAGAAAACCTTGAACCATTTATGGAACTGAAAGAATATAAGGAACTAGAGGACAAAGTAATTTTAAGAATAGAAAAATTGGATAGAGAGACTAAATTAAATAAGCAAATTAAGTTTGCAAGAGATAAAAAAGATTATGAGGAAAACAAACAACGAAACTGGAAAAAAGATCTGGTAATTGTCACAACAGAAACTGTAGAAGGGGAAACTAGTGTAGCTCCACCGGTAACTAAGACTAGTAAAGTGTGCCAAAAACATTCTGATCAAACAAATTCAAAAAATAAAACATCTAAAAATCCACAAATCAAGAAAAATGAGAGTAGAGTTGACAAAAAAGACATAAAGGAATTAAAAAACCCTGGGAGTAGTCATATACGATATGAACCATCTAGGTCACACATATCTGAGGGAGATCAAACTTTCAGGAATTACAGGGAGAGATCACCAATATGGAGACCTAATGAAGGAGAAGAAAGAGACGGAGAATATAACAAAAGATTTACCCCTCCTTTTTTAGAGCAAAGCAGAGGTCACAAGCCCTTTCACGAGGCCAGGAAAGAGAGCAGGAGAGAGTGGCAAGAACCCAGGGAGATAGAAAGAAAAAGATCACGGGCAGACGTCTCCGAGGAAAGAGAGGAGGAACAAGAAAAAAGAAAAAAATCAAACGCAGGCAGAGACTGGTAAAAAAACAGAATATCTTTAATATTAGTGATCATCAACTCACAGAAGTTGAGACAAGAGTGTTAGAAAAGGGACTTACCTTTGCCCAAGTACAGGGCCCTAACATGTTTAAAACATTTATAGATGTGCATAAATACGTTAGAAAGCTCACACTCAAGAAATACTTTATTAAAGATGCGGTGACTAGGTCTGTAAATATGAATACACTAAATACAAATCCAGTGAAGGCCCCACTAACTGCATTTAAAAAGAGTTCCTCCTTTTATCCCAAAATGTGTAAAGGGAAGTTCATTGATACTTTTGCAGAAATGGTCATAGGAGATTTAGAAAACCTGAGTCAAGATTTCAAATGTGAAAAACAAAATATGTCCACAGTTGAGAAGGAAGCAGTTAAATCATTGTCTAAGAACAACCAGATAGTGATAAGGCCTGCTGATAAAGGGGGAGGGATAGTAGTCATGAATAGGGACTACTATCAGGAAGAAGCCCAACGAATACTAAATGACAGGGATACTTATAAGACATTAATAAGTAATCCAACTAATGAGTACAGCATTAAGTTAACTGACATGTTGGAAAAAGGGCATGACACTGGGATCATTAGTAAAAAAGAGTTGGAGTTCTTAATAATAGAACAGCCCAAAATACCACTCTTCTATTTCATCCCGAAGATCCACAAAAATCCCTTGAAACCCCCGGGTAGACCCATAATTTCGGGCATTGGGTCCCTGACATCTAACTTATCTCAATTTGTGGATCATCTGTTACAGAAATACGTGGTAGAAATACCTTCCCACCTCAAGGACACGTCGCATGTTTTACAGATAATTCAGGATCTCACATGGGAAGAAGGTCTGATATGGGTCACATGCGACGTGGTATCTCTTTATACCATTATAGATCACCAAATGGGTCTAAAGGCCATAGAGTGGGTTTTGAGTAAAGATGTCAACATGGAATCCTCAGTTAGAGAATTTCTCATAGAGGCCATCAGGTATATACTCACCCACAACTATTTCTCACATGAAGGCCGTTATTACCTCCAGACATGAAGCACCGCGATGGGTACCAGGTTTGCACCTAGTTATGCAAAAAATTTTATGGGTATGTGGGAAGAAAATTACATCCTGAACCACAACCCATATGGTGCAAACCTGGTACTTTGGAAACGCTACATCGATGATGTGCTGTGCGTCTGGAGGGGCACTTTGGAAGAACTTGAGGCCTTTCAGATCCATCTTAATACAAACGATTATAATATCAAATTCACGTTTAGTATTAGTCCGCAGTCCATCAACTTCCTAGATCTTACTCTTTATGTAGTAGATAATGAGATACAGAAAAAAACATATTATAAAGAGGTAAATGCCAACTCTTATGTCCTAGCGTCCAGTCACCATCATCCTCAATGGATCAAAAACATTCTAAAAGGACAAGCACTTAGAGTTAAACGAAACTGTTCACAAGTAGAAGTATATAAGGAACAGAATAAGGATCTGGGCAACAAATTTAAGGATAGGAAATACAACGGGAGGCTTTATAAAAATGCTATTGAACAAGCAAACAATACAGACAGAGCATCCTTGATCCATCCCGTCAAAAAAGTAGATGTGAGTACCAACAAGATATTCCTTCCTTTTATCACGCAATTTAATGGGATGTCTAGAGATATTGTTAGGGTGTTTAACAAACATTGGGGTATCTTACAAAGAGATCCCATCCTACAATCCATATTACCTGATAAACCACAAATTGTTTATAGAAAGGCTCAGAACTTAAAATCTTTATTGGCCCCCAGTTGCCCCAAGAAACACCAGGGGCTGGGAGAAACCATGTGGCTAAAGGACCTTAAGGGATATTTTCCCTGCAAAAAATGCATTGGGTGCAGTTATGGAACAAAGTGCAAGGAATTCAGGTCTAATGTCACCGGTAAAAGCTATGAAATTCGCACATTCATTAACTGTAAATCTAATTTCTGTGTTTATCTCTTAGAATGTCCCTGTAAATTACAATATGTGGGAAGAACAGGGAGACCACTTAAAAGAAGATTTGCTGAACATGTGTACAACATCAAGAAAGGTTTGAGACACATAGTGTGTCCAACCATTTGAAAACACACCACAACATGTCCCCGGAGGGGCTCACATGTATCGGCATAGATTGTCCAAAGGTAGGTGTAAGAGGAGGAGATAGATTGCAGAGGGTCTCCCAACAAGAAACTTTCTGGATCTACACTCTAAAAACCCTCTCGCCCAAAGGGTTAAACATTGATTTTGATTTAG
Organism: Ascaphus truei; assembly: GCF_040206685.1. Classification (NCBI taxonomy): domain Eukaryota; kingdom Metazoa; phylum Chordata; class Amphibia; order Anura; family Ascaphidae; genus Ascaphus; species Ascaphus truei. Next base: position 249,598,035 of record NC_134484.1, on the reverse strand, counting down.
CTTCATTTTTGTAATATGTCATCCATGACAATCCACATCTTGTCCAGCATATTCCTCATAATCTACTGCTCATATCCAATGTAATCTATATGTATTTTTATGCTATGTGATTTATGTATACTTCAAATGAGACATGGATCATCTCTAAAGTGCTTTCTCTTAACCCCGCTGGTTATAATTACCAGGACAGTAGAAACACTTTGATTTTAACTAGTCTCAGGTGGTCCCTCCATATAAGGGGTTAACCTGCAGCTATAAAACTGACATGGGATTGACGAGGCTCCACAAACCCCTGACGAAGTGACGTTCCCCGTCACGAAACGCGTAGGGAGGAGCCTAAGAAGCATTGCCCTAGACACTCAAGCTGCCAGTCAAGATTGGAGACGGTGACGTCATCCAAACCACGCCGGAAACACGCGAGGTACACGCGGTACCGGGAAGGACTGTCAGTGACTGAGGCGGCTGCTGGGTGTGCTGGGCCGGGCACTTCTTTATTGATTTTATACTCACCTTCTTTTGTGAGTATTTTATTGTGTTTTAGGTAGGCGTCATTAAAGTTTTTTATGCTGCATAATCCCCTGTTCCTTTTTTATCTCTCACCGGAGAAAAAGTTGCAGGATTCCTAAAGACAAGACCTAGGAGACAACTTTCCAAGACCCACAGAAGCCAAGGACACCACGAGGGGTTCGTGCCATACCAGAAGCTCCCGGGACCAGGAAGGTTTAAAGTACAGTTTCTCTCCCCTGTATGCGATCTAGCTACTTCTAGTAAGTAGGCAATTCAGTGAGCTCAATATTTAGAATATAATTTGGCTGTTTAAATATACTGCGCAATGTTTGTTCTTTCTGTTTGATGTCTCACATATACAGGATAATTTTTACCCCGTGAAGAGAACTGGTCTTTGTCCTTATGAACTGTGAACTGAGTGCAATTCTCACCGGCTGTTCAAGGTTGCAGAACTAGGACAATTGTTCACTATATCCTTCATTTTGGACTATATACACCATTCACATATGCGCCAGGTTACAGTACATAGTATTTAACAGTAGTCAGAGTATACAGTAGTTCCAGTATAGACTAGTTTGACAGTACTACAGAAACTGCCAACTAACTGCAAAAAAAAATTCTTTCCAGAGAAAGCAGCACCAGCCATGTACAGTAGTACTACACATCACACAATGCCATAATACAGTACGCACATAACTGCGCTAATTTTTTGTTTTCTTGTCGTTTCAGGAAAAGGGTGGCCTGGGGGGAGGTGGGGTGTTGTGTCCTGTCTAATCTGTTTGTACAGTCAAATGTACAGTATATAAACAGCAGTAATGATGTACACAAAACCTCTCCTCTCTCAATGAACTACTGTACTGTATACAGAATGAGGAACAAGGTAAAGAAGGAAAAAATAATATTACTATATATATATATATATATTATACATTACAGTATATATTATTAAATAATATTCTTATAAATGTGCATTATTCATGTTTCCCCATGTTTTACAAATGTTTTCTAAATGTTTAGCCAATTTCAATCTGCCAGAAGAACTTAATAAAGACTGCATTATGTATTATTCATGATTATTTTTATATTTGTATTTTTTGGTTCCTGATAAAATTAAATAAATATTTATTCACATTCCTGCAAATCATAATCATTGACAACAACCACAACCCCCCCCCCCACCCCTACAGTACACCAATGAATAAGAATGAATGACAAAACAACATGAATCAGTTAATGGTTTTTTTTAACTCTCAATTCTCACAATGCTGTGCAAATCAGAATTACATTTCAAAACCGAGAAGGGATTTTCCAAAGCGTTACCGTAAACAAAGCCTCAAAGGGTTGGGAGGGGGGGGGGTGAGTCATGTGCAGTAATCAGCTAGCTCCCATCTCAAAGAGGATTACACACAGGTGCACTGAGGCTTTGTAGCTCGGCTATGGACGGATTAAGAACACAAAGGCAATATTCAGAAAATTAACGACTCTGTGGAGAGAGGGGGTTGGGTGACTCATTCGCAGTAAGCAGCAAGCTCCCATCTCTAAAAGGATTAGAGTACACGCAGGCGCAGTGAGGCGATTGACGCTCGGCTAGGGATGGATTAAAAACACAATGACTAACTTCAGAAAATTAATGACTCTGTGGAGGTGTCGGTCGATAAGAGTTTGTGTGTGCGTGGGGGAGGGATGAAGGATTAGTTGTGCAGCAGTTCAAAGAAATAACATAGAGTAGAGTACAGTACTGTAATTTCAAAATGCAGTTCATCATAATACTGTAATTTGATCCCTACACCCCCCAAATACAGTACATAAAAAGCACACAAATCAACCATGTGCAGGCAAACGCACAGATTTAATATCGTAATATCAAGATTGTTTTTGCAGGCTTGTGGATAAAATAACAGTTAAAAAATCATAATGAAATTTTTTTTGGGGGGGCACTCAAGCAAGCAGTGGTGGGTGAAGTTACAGGCGCATGAGCAAGAATAAACTAGCTCCCATCTAAAAGAGGATTACACACAGGCGTATAGAGAGGTGATGCTCTGTGCAAATCAAATTCGAGAAGGGATTTTCCAAAGCGTTGCCGTAAACAATGCCTCAAAATTCCCATCTCAAAGAGAATTACACGCAGGCGCACTGAGGCTTTGTAGCTCGGCTATGGACGGATTCAGAACACAATGGCAAGATTCAGTAAATTAACGACTCTGTGGAGAGGGGGGGTTGGGTGACTCATGCGCAGTAAGCAGCTCCCATCTCAAAAAGGATTACACGCAGGCGCAGTGAGGCTTTGTAGCTCAGACAGGCAATGGGGGAGCATGGGGTTAGAAAGACATGTACAATAACAATGAATATTGACAGTAGTTCCAATGGTTAGGTGGGGTGGTGGGATAGGTTATATATATTATAGTACTTACACGGCCATGTGTAAGCAACCACAATTAATGGTAACTTCCTTGAAGGCGAACTTCGCCTCTCCCAGCAATAGTAGATGTATGTTGATAGGGTTAAAGGGAATAAGATAATATATATATGGCTGTACTCACACGGCCCAGTGTGAGCAGTTGCAGAAATTGGTTACTTTGGGGTTAAATTTAACCCATCCACATCTATTTGCCACGCAATGGGTGTTTTCTTCAGTGTTCAGGTCAGCAAAGGACTCAGTGCTTGATCTCAGGCGTCAGCCAGGCTCTCCCCCCAAGTGTGGGGGGGGGGGATGGAAAAACGAGTGAGGCACGGTTTCAGTTTAGTGATTACAGAAAATCATATTTATTAATTAATTAAAAACAGCAACGGGACTCACATACATAAAGAATGGACCCCTGGCCTCCTCCAAGGACAGAGCATCCTTGATCCATCCCGTCAAAAAAGTAGATGTGAGTACCAACAAGATATTCCTTCCTTTTATCACGCAATTTAATGGGATGTCTAGAGATATTGTTAGGGTGTTTAACAAACATTGGGGTATCTTACAAAGAGATCCCATCCTACAATCCATATTACCTGATAAACCACAAATTGTTTATAGAAAGGCTCAGAACTTAAAATCTTTATTGGCCCCCAGTTGCCCCAAGAAACACCAGGGGCTGGGAGAAACCATGTGGCTAAAGGACCTTAAGGGATATTTTCCCTGCAAAAAATGCATTGGGTGCAGTTATGGAACAAAGTGCAAGGAATTCAGGTCTAATGTCACCGGTAAAAGCTATGAAATTCGCACATTCATTAACTGTAAATCTAATTTCTGTGTTTATCTCTTAGAATGTCCCTGTAAATTACAATATGTGGGAAGAACAGGGAGACCACTTAAAAGAAGATTTGCTGAACATGTGTACAACATCAAGAAAGGTTTGAGACACATAGTGTGTCCAACCATTTGAAAACACACCACAACATGTCCCCGGAGGGGCTCACATGTATCGGCATAGATTGTCCAAAGGTAGGTGTAAGAGGAGGAGATAGATTGCAGAGGGTCTCCCAACAAGAAACTTTCTGGATCTACACTCTAAAAACCCTCTCGCCCAAAGGGTTAAACATTGATTTTGATTTAGCTTCATTTTTGTAATATGTCATCCATGACAATCCACATCTTGTCCAGCATATTCCTCATAATCTACTGCTCATATCCAATGTAATCTATATGTATTTTTATGCTATGTGATTTATGTATACTTCAAATGAGACATGGATCATCTCTAAAGTGCTTTCTCTTAACCCCGCTGGTTATAATTACCAGGACAGTAGAAACACTTTGATTTTAACTAGTCTCAGGTGGTCCCTCCATATAAGGGGTTAACCTGCAGCTATAAAACTGACATGGGATTGACGAGGCTCCACAAACCCCTGACGAAGTGACGTTCCCCGTCACGAAACGCGTAGGGAGGAGCCTAAGAAGCATTGCCCTAGACACTCAAGCTGCCAGTCAAGATTGGAGACGGTGACGTCATCCAAACCACGCCGGAAACACGCGAGGTACACGCGGTACCGGGAAGGACTGTCAGTGACTGAGGCGGCTGCTGGGTGTGCTGGGCCGGGCACTTCTTTATTGATTTTATACTCACCTTCTTTTGTGAGTATTTTATTGTGTTTTAGGTAGGCGTCATTAAAGTTTTTTATGCTGCATAATCCCCTGTTCCTTTTTTATCTCTCACCGGAGAAAAAGTTGCAGGATTCCTAAAGACAAGACCTAGGAGACAACTTTCCAAGACCCACGGAAGCCAAGGACACCACGAGGGGTTCGTGCCATACCAGAAGCTCCCGGGACCAGGAAGGTTTAAAGTACAGTTTCTCTCCCCTGTATGCGATCTAGCTACTTCTAGTAAGTAGGCAATTCAGTGAGCTCAATATTTAGAATATAATTTGGCTGTTTAAATATACTGCGCAATGTTTGTTCTTTCTGTTTGATGTCTCACATATACAGGATAATTTTTACCCCGTGAAGAGAACTGGTCTTTGTCCTTATGAACTGTGAACTGAGTGCAATTCTCACCGGCTGTTCAAGGTTGCAGAACTAGGACAATTGTTCACTATATCCTTCATTTTGGACTATATACACCATTCACATATGCGCCAGGTTACAGTACATAGTATTTAACAGTAGTCAGAGTATACAGTAGTTCCAGTATAGACTAGTTTGACAGTACTACAGAAACTGCCAACTAACTGCAAAAAAAAATTCTTTCCAGAGAAAGCAGCACCAGCCATGTACAGTAGTACTACACATCACACAATGCCATAATACAGTACGCACATAACTGCGCTAATTTTTTGTTTTCTTGTCGTTTCAGGAAAAGGGTGGCCTGGGGGGAGGTGGGGTGTTGTGTCCTGTCTAATCTGTTTGTACAGTCAAATGTACAGTATATAAACAGCAGTAATGATGTACACAAAACCTCTCCTCTCTCAATGAACTACTGTACTGTATACAGAATGAGGAACAAGGTAAAGAAGGAAAAAATAATATTACTATATATATATATATATATTATACATTACAGTATATATTATTAAATAATATTCTTATAAATGTGCATTATTCATGTTTCCCCATGTTTTACAAATGTTTTCTAAATGTTTAGCCAATTTCAATCTGCCAGAAGAACTTAATAAAGACTGCATTATGTATTATTCATGATTATTTTTATATTTGTATTTTTTGGTTCCTGATAAAATTAAATAAATATTTATTCACATTCCTGCAAATCATAATCATTGACAACAACCACAACCCCCCCCCCCACCCCTACAGTACACCAATGAATAAGAATGAATGACAAAACAACATGAATCAGTTAATGGTTTTTTTTAACTCTCAATTCTCACAATGCTGTGCAAATCAGAATTACATTTCAAAACCGAGAAGGGATTTTCCAAAGCGTTACCGTAAACAAAGCCTCAAAGGGTTGGGAGGGGGGGGGGTGAGTCATGTGCAGTAATCAGCTAGCTCCCATCTCAAAGAGGATTACACACAGGTGCACTGAGGCTTTGTAGCTCGGCTATGGACGGATTAAGAACACAAAGGCAATATTCAGAAAATTAACGACTCTGTGGAGAGAGGGGGTTGGGTGACTCATTCGCAGTAAGCAGCAAGCTCCCATCTCTAAAAGGATTAGAGTACACGCAGGCGCAGTGAGGCGATTGACGCTCGGCTAGGGATGGATTAAAAACACAATGACTAACTTCAGAAAATTAATGACTCTGTGGAGGTGTCGGTCGATAAGAGTTTGTGTGTGCGTGGGGGAGGGATGAAGGATTAGTTGTGCAGCAGTTCAAAGAAATAACATAGAGTAGAGTACAGTACTGTAATTTCAAAATGCAGTTCATCATAATACTGTAATTTGATCCCTACACCCCCCAAATACAGTACATAAAAAGCACACAAATCAACCATGTGCAGGCAAACGCACAGATTTAATATCGTAATATCAAGATTGTTTTTGCAGGCTTGTGGATAAAATAACAGTTAAAAAATCATAATGAAATTTTTTTTGGGGGGGCACTCAAGCAAGCAGTGGTGGGTGAAGTTACAGGCGCATGAGCAAGAATAAACTAGCTCCCATCTAAAAGAGGATTACACACAGGCGTATAGAGAGGTGATGCTCTGTGCAAATCAAATTCGAGAAGGGATTTTCCAAAGCGTTGCCGTAAACAATGCCTCAAAATTCCCATCTCAAAGAGAATTACACGCAGGCGCACTGAGGCTTTGTAGCTCGGCTATGGACGGATTCAGAACACAATGGCAAGATTCAGTAAATTAACGACTCTGTGGAGAGGGGGGGTTGGGTGACTCATGCGCAGTAAGCAGCTCCCATCTCAAAAAGGATTACACGCAGGCGCAGTGAGGCTTTGTAGCTCAGACAGGCAATGGGGGAGCATGGGGTTAGAAAGACATGTACAATAACAATGAATATTGACAGTAGTTCCAATGGTTAGGTGGGGTGGTGGGATAGGTTATATATATTATAGTACTTACACGGCCATGTGTAAGCAACCACAATTAATGGTAACTTCCTTGAAGGCGAACTTCGCCTCTCCCAGCAATAGTAGATGTATGTTGATAGGGTTAAAGGGAATAAGATAATATATATATGGCTGTACTCACACGGCCCAGTGTGAGCAGTTGCAGAAATTGGTTACTTTGGGGTTAAATTTAACCCATCCACATCTATTTGCCACGCAATGGGTGTTTTCTTCAGTGTTCAGGTCAGCAAAGGACTCAGTGCTTGATCTCAGGCGTCAGCCAGGCTCTCCCCCCAAGTGTGGGGGGGGGGGGATGGAAAAACGAGTGAGGCACGGTTTCAGTTTAGTGATTACAGAAAATCATATTTATTAATTAATTAAAAACAGCAACGGGACTCACATACATAAAGAATGGACCCCTGGCCTCCTCACGCAGTCCAGGATCGAGTTTAAGCAGCTTTATGCGCCCTTCCTGCGTCCGGGATGCAGGGAGAAAGAACTGTCCTGCTGGGCTGCAAACGCTGCTCCGCGATCTCTCTACGGAAGCCTCCTTGGGTCAAATTCAGCTGGTGATTTAGAGCAACGCGTTTCGCCGATGCATCGGCTTCCTCAGGCTCAAATAATGATGTGGAAGGGGTCTGCTAGCTTTATATAGACCCTCTAGATGATTAAAATATTAATTGAAGCTGGTTTATTGTTTCAAATTCTTTTAAGAGTTGAATTCAGCTTAGCTATGTGGTTTCTAATGACTGAGTGCTCCCAATACATGTTATATCTTTTGTGTGCATATTTTAACACATATATATACCTCTAACTTTGTACAGTATACTACTAATTGGAACCTCAAGATCTATATGGGTTCATTTATTGGGATCATTAATCATATATCCTTTAAGGCAGGAATTATTGCATAACTTATAACCCTATAAGGGTAAGAATTTAAACAGTGTTTTCTTTTGAAACCTTCTCTTATACTTGCTTATATGAATAATTAAAAACAATTCTTATACAAATACCTGTAAAATCATTAAATAGCCTATGCCAAAAAAGACTCCGTTGACTCATTAGTCATTAATTAATGGTCATATGGGGTTGCCAACCGGCATTTGTATCATTTATACCCCATAAACATTAAGTTAGCCTTGACAAAAAGTTTTTCAAAAAATCAAGCTTACTTCCTAATACAAGGTCTACTAAAAAGAGCTAAAATTCAATAATACACGTCTGACATATAATCTAAATATTCAAAGTGATTACTCTCTAAAACATATTGATATGAATTTGGATTTTTGGACACACTTAAAATTGCTATGTAAATACATTAAAAAATAAATAATTACATAAATATATAAAAGTGTTTAAAAATGCATAAATATCGGAAAAATGTCTGAAAAGAGGGAAAAGAACAAGCACAAACACAAAATTTTTGTTAGGTTCTTAATAGAGTAACATAATCCCTTCTTAAACAGTTTGACACATATATGGCAATTATCCGAAACACCATATACCTCCAGAAAATCACAGTTAACTCGTTATGTTTTAGTTAAATGCTGCGATATCAAGGTCAACATTGAGACCAGCTGGGGACATAGATTTCAAACGATATATCCAAAACGTCTCCCTCTGTCGGAGACGTTTCAATCTATCTCCCCCTCTCCAATTCTCAGGAACCACCTCTAATCCTCTGTAGAGTAGTCCTGAGGGGTCTCCCCCGTGATGTTGTGTGAAGTGAAGTGGCACACTATGTGTAGTCAGGCCCCTTCTTATATTGCCCAAGTGCTCCAGTATGCGGACTCTCAGACTTCTTGAGGTCCGGCCCACATACTGCAGTCCACATGGGCACTCAAGTAAGTACACTACAAAGTTTGTTCTACTGTACAACTAATAAGTTGTTTGGTCTTGAAAACCTCTTTGGTGACATTTGAACTAAAATGTATTTTGTCTGTCAGTGCATGTTTACAGGCCTTGCACTCAAAACACTTAAAAAATCCTATTGGTTTCGGCAGCCAATTTGTAACCTTGGGTTCGGATTCTTTCCTATATACACTCGGTACCAGTTTACTTTTTATGCTCTCTGCTTTTTTTTAAATTACACGGGGTGTTTTTGGCAAATAATCTTTTAGTAATGTGTCTTTGCACAGCACATGCCAATGTTTCGTTAAAATTTTTTTAATCTTATGGGCCTCATTATTGTATTTAGTGACAAATGGTACAATGAAATCTGTTTTATCCTTGTTTTGTTTTGGCACCATCATTTGTTCTTTATTTAAATCTAAAGCTCTCAAATGCGCTGCCTTGATTACATCTTACTTGTAATGCCTTTCTCCAAATCTGGCTCCCAAGATTTCCGCTTGTTCTTCATACACTACAACCTCCGTACAGTTCCGCCTTATTCGTCTGAATTGCCCGAACGGTATGTTATTTAACCATCTATGATGATGGCAGCTATTGTTAAGCAGAAAATTGTTGGCATCAACTTCCTTGAAATAAGTCTTGGTTTTTTTTTCAACCAAAAAAGTTTTTATTGAGTGCACGGTACAATCATCACATACGCTACCAACCTATTGTCATACATAACGGTACCCATAACAGCTCATTTTGTATTTGGGGTCACAAAAGACATACCGGGGATACGCACAGACCCACCAGACTTACGGCCAGACTACACCGGGAAAAAGGTGGGGAGGGGGGTGGGGGGAAAGGGTGGGGCTGTCCCAGACCGGCTCCGAATCAGCTGGGCTCGTCCTGGCAATCACAGCCACAGAGAGGCTCCGGATCATTCAGGTTTTGGAGGCTTCAGGTTCGTCGGATCTCGGGCGCGCTGCTATCTTATTGTTTGCGGACGTTGCGAGTATGTACACTAGACCCTGTTCACTCACTTTGCTACCAAATTTAGTTGTTCCTCTTTGTTGACTGTATTCTATGTCTCCCCGTCAGCTACACTCGTCCAAGGAGAATGCGCCTAGAGCTATTAAAGCAGTATGTTGGAGGCATTGATCCCTGGGATATCGTTCAGGGCTAACCATGGAGCCCAGACTTTTAGAAAGTTTGTGCCGGTGTCGTTAACCAGACTCGTTAACTGTTCCATCCGGCAAACGTGCCAAATTCGATTTCTGATTTTTGGGATATTTGGTATTTCGGGCTGCTTCCACAATGCTGCGATTTCGCACCTCAGGGCAGTTGCAAAATGTGCAATTAATTTGTGCTCCGACCTGTTTAACCCCGGGGTGCGTCTGGCCAGCAGAAACAACCAGGGGTCCAAAGGGATCGTGCAGTCGAGAATTCTCTGGAGCCAATTTCTGATATCTTCCCATATTGGGAGTATCTTGGTGCAACCCCACAGCATGTGCAGCAAGTCTGCCTGCTCCCCACATTGTTTAGGGCACAATGGAGGGTAGCCCCTGACAAACTTTGATAATCGTAGTGGGGTCAAATACCACCGCATCAGGACCTTATACTCGTTCTCCTTCAACGTCGTGCAGATTGAGCTCTTAGCTGCCGCCAAGACAATATAGTCCCAGTCTTCGTCCTCTAGTGTGTCCCCTAAGTCTCTTTCCCATCTATTCTTATATTTTAACGTCACGTCGGCGTCGGGAGTCGGACAGACCACCGCTTTGTACATTGTAGAGATAAGTCCCTTGGTTCCTGTTCCAGTAGAACAGAGCTGTTCAAAATTAGTGCGTTTAGCGCGAATGGGAAATTTATCATAGAAAGCTCTTAGCTGGAGGTATCTAAAGAATTCTGAATTTGGAATTGATTTTTCAGACTTAATTTGTTCAAACGGTTTGATAGATATTCTACCCTCCAGGTGTCGAAGGCAAGTATAGCCCTTCTGCGTCCATATAATAAAATCTTTCTTCTGCAGGCCCGGAGCGAAATCAGGGTTTCCCAAAATTGGGGTCATCAAAGAGTGTTGTCTCATCAGGACGTGTTTATATTTGCATTTGTCTCATACTGCCAAAGAGCTGACAACCGCGGGGAGCGGGTGTGTGAAGTCTTGCGGACCTTATTTGGGAGCCAGATCAGGTCCTGCAGTGCCACCGGGGCACAGCAGGCCGCCTCCAGTTCCACCCATCGCCTCCGACTAGGATGGGTGTGCCACTGGATAATTTGGGTTAATTGGGCCGCTCTAAAGTATGATAACAGGCAAGGTACCGCTAATCCTCCTCTTGTTGTGGGTCGAATTAGTGTGCTAGTTTTGATGCGGGGGGTTTTATTACCCCAGATAAACTTCACCATTGCGGACTGTAACCGAAGGATCTCTTCCCTGATTATAGGGACCGGAAGAGTCTGAAATAGGTACAAAATTCTGGGAAGGAGATTCATTTTTAGAGATTGAATCCTGCCAATCCAGGATATGTTGTACCCTGCCCATTTCCGGAGATCTTCCTTCAGTGTCCGTATTAGTCTGGGGTAATTTGCCTTATACAGGGTGCCTGATTGCTTCGTGATATTTATCCCTAAATATTTTATGGAGGAGGTTTGCCATTTGAATTCAAAGTTCACCGTGATCGGTTTCTCAGTGACCCTAGGTAAGTTGATACTTAGGGCTTCTGATTTTGCTTGGTTAATTTTGAACCCAGATATCGCATTAAATTCCCCTAGTAATTGGAAGACGTTTGGCAGAGAGGTGAGGGGCTGTGATAGCGTGAGTATCACGTCATCAGCGTACAGGGCCACCTTATGTGGCTGATCACTAATTTGGATTCCTACTATATTCGGGCTGAGGCGGATGTGCGCCGCTAGGGGTTCGATGCATAGCGCAAAGAGAAGGGGTGACAGAGGACAGCCTTGCCTGGTGCCGCTCTTGATCTGGAATTCTTCCGAGGGGAAGCCCTGGTGTCTGACCTTCGCCGTCGGTCCCTGATATAGAGCGAGAATTGCCTCTATCATTCTCCCACCTAGGCCAAACGCCCCCAACGTCTCTCTCAAGTAGGGCCAGTCAATTCTGTCGAACGCTTTTTCTGCATCTAAACTAAGCACCATAGACGGGATATTCTTTTTTTGCGCCAGATCAATCAAATCTATAATCCGTCTGGTGTTATCAGCTGCTTGTCGACCACATATGAACCCCACTTGGTCAGGATGGACCAACTTGGACAACACCTGGTTAAGGCGGTTAGCTAAAAGTTTGGAAAAGATTTTTGTATCCGAGTTTATTAACGAAATGGGCCTGTAGCTTTTACAGTCCGCTGGGTCCTTTCCTTGTTTGTGGATTACTGAGATAGACGCCTGGAACATCGAGCCCGGGATGGGGGCACCATCCAGGAAGGAATTACATAGTTTTAGTAGATGAGGAGCTAGTATTTTACGAAATTTCTTATAATAGAGATTGGAAAAGCCATCTGGGCCTGGGGCCTTGGCTGCTTTTAATGACTTCATTACCTCTAGGAGTTCCTCGATAGTAAAGTCTGCCTGTAGTGCGTCCCTCTCCTCTCTGGTCACTTTAGGCAAATGAGCCTCTGCTAAGAACGTCTTTAGTCGTGTTTTTGTGGTTGGCGTGTGTGCCACCTTCGCCCCATCGTAAAGGGTTTCATAATATGTTTTAAATTCCTGAACTATTTTTTTGGGGTCAGAGGTCAGATCCCCCTGCTTTGTCCGAATTGTCTGAATTTGGGAGACTTGGTTTTTGTCTCGTAATTTGTTGGCAAGTAGGGTATTTGGCCTGTTTGCTTTCTCAAAAAATTTCCGTTTCGACCATGTCAGCTCCTTTTCAGCACGGGAGGTCAGCAAGATATTAAGTTTGGTTTTAGTGTCTAGCAACTCCTTAAGGGTCATTGCATCTTTACTATTTTTATGTCGAGCTGAGAGGACTGCCAATTCTTCTTGCAACTGATTGATTTTTTTGTCCTTCTCCCTCTTTTGCTTGCTTGCAATCCTTATGAGCTCTCCTCTCAGAGTTGCCTTATGGGCCTCCCATAGGGTAGCCTGCGAAGTCACGCTTCCCATATTCTCTTGAAAATATTCCCTGATTCTATCCCCTACCTTTTGTGCAATATCGGGGATTTTTATTAAAACTTCATTAAGTTTCCAGTTCGCTCCTGGTCTGTCTAGAATAAAATCGGAGCACCGCAGCTCTATCGGCGCATGATCTGACCACGAAATATCGTGGATGCCCGAGTGGGAGATCTGCGAAACCATTCTATTGGATACAAAGAGGTAATCTATCCTACTATATCTGTCATGTGGGTGGGAGTAAAATGTAAATCCTTTGTCCTGGCGGTGTTGTTCCCGCCATATATCTAACAAATTATTAGCTCTCAGCCCTCTATTCCAGGTTTGTCTAACCTTTGATTGAGCTTTGCCATCCGGGGTGCATCTATCCATTACTGGATCTAGTGTCTGATTAAAATCGCCCCCTAGTAGTATGCATCCCTGTGCTATCCTCTGGAGAACTGAGAAAAACCTTGCCAGGAAAGCTTCTGTGCCTTCATTTGGTGCATAAACGTTTGCCAGTGTGATCGGCTGACCTCTTATTTCGCCGATTATAATTAAAAATCGGCCGTTGTAGTCTTTTTTAATGGTCTTAATCGCAAAGGGCAAACGGTTATGCAGTAAAATAGCTACTCCTCTTTTTTTTTTGGTGGCTGAGGCTGAGTACCAATTCCTAAATCTATGATCTATATATTTTGGTGAGCTAGTTTTGGAAAAATGCTTTTCTTGTAACAGAATTATATCAGGGTCCGTTTTTTTATAGTCCGCTATAGCTAATCTGCGTTTCCCTGGATTGTTAAAGCCTTTCACATTTTGTGAAATAATAGTGATCCCGTTACTCATGAGTGTATTGCCTAACCTTTTCTCTATTGTAATCAACCGTCCGAGCCCATGGTGTGACGAAGGCTGGGGCGCTTATCCAGGATCCGTCAGACGTCTGCTGGTATTGAAGACTCTTAGTGTTGTCATGAACTCTGCTGGCCCAGTTGTGGGGCTTGGTCCTTAGATCTATCTCCGGGTTCTGTTCCTTGACCTTGTTTCTGGACTCGCGGTCTGCATGTGGGAAAAACGAAGGGGCACACACCGGGGAAACATGGGGAACACAACATAGACAAATAGAACCTTTGGTGTACAGACGGGGTCGACCCCCCACTGTCACTCTGGTTGCCCCCCCTGGGTGTCCGGTCAGGTCTCTAGCCCGGGTGGTTTCCCTGCCGTCCCTAGAGCCCCCTCCCACCGGCCCAGTGGGGTCTTGCATGGGCTCCCTGAGGGATAGCCCCCAGGTGCCCACGTGGAGTCCCATGACGATGGTAGGCGTGAGCTCTCCTCCCTCTCCTTCCCGCCAAGTAATGCTATATAAAACAAAAACAGTAACCACTTCCCCCTCCCCCCCCCTTTCCTTTCGTCTTCTCCCCCCTTTTTGTGTTTTTTTTTTGTAAACCGGAACTATTGGTAACTGTAACTCTCTCTGCTTATGTCTGTATTCTGTATTCTGGGATGTGTCCTGTATCTATAGAGCTATGGACCTCCTTATTTTCCCCCCCTTACCTCTAGGGCCCGGGAAGCCCTATTAATTCTCTCAGTGTTTCTGAATTACGCTCTGTATATAGTGAGCTGTGTGTGACTTTATTTTTATGTGAACTGGTGTTGATGTGACTGAGTTTAGACTGTAGTTCATGGCCTCGGTGGGTGTTTAGACTACTCGCGACATTGTGCGTCGCGGGTCTATGACGTATGTCCGCTTTTGGCCTCTTGCCTTTAGTTTGTACCACATCTGCCTCTACCAAGATGGCCACCGGGCCATATCCTGTTACGTCCTTCCGGTCGGCGCCATTTGCTCTTCGGCTGGTCACAGAGATGGATGCCTTCCCGCGTTGTCTTCCCGCCATTGGTCCTTCTTCTTCCGGTGCTGATTTCTCCATCTGCCATGGCCAGGAACGCCTCCATCTTGGTCAGCTTGCGTTTCACCGCCATCCACTGTGACCCGCTTCTCTCCTTTCAGCCGCCCGGCAAGGTAAGTGTGTCGCTGATCTTCTTTTTCAGCTCATCGGACAGTGTGCAGCCGCTGCCACGTATTTTTAGGGGGATATTTTTGACCCAATGCTGGGCCTTTGTTGGGGGCTGGCTCTTCACTGCTTGGGTTGAGAGTGTATATTAACAGCGCCATTTTGGCACAAACTGGGTCCGCAACTGCGGAAACTTTAGGTTGGTTTAAGCTGAGTTACTTGGAGTAAAACGCATTGCAGTGTCCACTGTTTAATAGGTATTGCCCCTCTGCGGCTCCCGCCTCTGTTTGGGGCTAGCCACTCTCTGCCATTCCACCTCTCGTGCTGGCTCCTCTTGAGGCCTGTTGATCGGGGCCTCTTTCACTCCCAGTTTGTGGAGGAAATCGTCCCCCTCCTCTGGTTCTCTCATGGAGATGGCCCTCCCGTTCTTGATGACAAGTAGGCCGAACGGGAAGGTCCATCTGTATCTAATGGCTCTGTCCCGGAGGAGCCTCGTGACCGGCTGCAGTTTCTGCCGTCTAGCCAGTGTGAGAGGGGAGAGATCCTGAAACAATTGGAGGGTAGTTTCCTCGAACTTGTAGGCATTTTGGGTGCGTGTCTTCTGGAAGAGTGATTCTCTGGTACGGAAGTAATGCAGTCTGGCTATTACATCGCGTGGCTGTTGATTAGCCACAGGTCTGCTCCTGAGAGCTCGATGGCAGCGGTCCATCAGGAGCTCCTGTGTAGGGGTGTCGGGCAGCAGGGACGCCATCCAGCGAGAAACAAAGTCTTCTATCTCTGTAATCTCTTCAGGGATGCCGCGGATCCGTATGTTATTGCGGCGATCCCTGTTCTCTGCATCTTCCTGCCGCTCTGCTAATTCCGTGATTTGGGCTTGTAAGTGTGAGGATCTCTTGTCAGATTTTCGTATGGCTTTTGAAGTTGCCACCATTTTCTCCTCCAGCGCCCCTGTGCACTCCCCTACTCCCTGAACCTCCTTGCGCAGTTCCTGTATTTCTGCCCGAAACAGTTTATGCATGTCATTATAGAGCCGGTCAAAATCACAGCGCCTTACCGGCAGCTGTTCAGGCTCCTCCACTGCTTCCTCCTCGCGGTCGGAGTCCGACCCCGCGGCTGAGCTCGCCGCCATTTCGGCTCCGGAGCCCTTTGCCGCAGATCTGTTGAGGTATCTGCGAAGATCGCCCGTGGCTTTCTTTTTATTAGGTTGCGGGGCCATCGCTGAGTGCTCTTTATTTACTGAGTATAAGTGCCGGGGATTAAAGATCGCAAAAAAGTGGTTTTTTCAGCTTTGATGAGTTGGCGGGGGACGGAGCTCTAGGCTTAAGCAGCCATCTGCCTTTCCATCGCCATAAGTCTTGGTTTTAACGACATTGTTTTCAATGTAAATAGTTAAGTCAAGGAAGTTGATGCTATCTTGGTTTATCTCTGATGTAAAGCTCAGGTTGACACTATTGTTATTAATATGCGTCAAAAAGGGTCTGAGACTCTCCTCACTCCCCTGCCAGGGATGGGAAACAGCGGAAGTGGGATAAATCAACAACGAGAGAACCAGTGAAGAGAGATAGAAGTAATTCAACATTAGGGAAAGAGAAGAAAGCACCCCATAAACCACCAGAGGGAAAGAAAAGCCCCGTCAAGTCTGTAGGTCAACCATCCAAAAAGGATCATTCAGGAGAGAGTAGTGGGAATGTGAATGAGCATAAACCAACTTCAAAACACCAACATGACGACAGATGTAGGGAGCAACACACTAGTAATACGTATTCCAAGGGGGGACACTCCAGATATGAAAGAGAACACGTAAGGGAGACAGAAAAAAGGTACCCTAATTATTACAGCAGAGAAGGGGGCAACTATTATTCTAATAACAAGAACATAAGATACAATAGGGATGACCGGAGTTACAAATGGGAACGCTCACCAAGAAGAGACCGGTCACCAAGGAGAGACAGATCTCCAAGGCGCTCTAGGGAGGAAAGGTCGAGGGAAAGATACGAAGAAAGGAGAGATAGAAGGGATTATGGGGAAAAAAGGACAGAACATGGGGCAACTAGAACGCCCATTTGGGAACGTGCAGAAGGCCCTAGGGCAGGGGTCTCTTTTTTAGAACAGGCACCACAGACGTCGATAGAGATAAAAAAACAGATTCTCCTGCCTAGACGACCCGGGGGTACAAGAGACACCAGAAGGGAGGGGAAAGAAAAGAGGCAGAGAGGGAAGAGAGGAAGACGGAAATGCAGGGCAAAAGAAACAAACTCACTGAAAGGTGTTTTCAATTTAAGTTCGAAGCCACTGGACCCAGTGCAAATACAAGTATTAGCCAAGGGACTGAATTTTGCGCCCTCAAGGGGCCCTAGTGGCTTCGATCTTTTTATTGATGCACAAAAATATCTACGGCAACTAACAATTAAAAGTTTTTTTATTAATAAGAACATCACAGGAAGTAGCACAAATCAATATACACAAGTAACGGATCAATTAGAGTCCGAGTCTACCAGGAAGGATGTGTTTATACACTCCAACCTTAAAAGTAAATCTAATTTTTATCCAGGACACTGCAAAGGACACGTCATTATTTGAGCCTGAGGAAGCCGATGCGTCGGCGAAATGCGTTGCTCTAAATCACCAGCTGAATTTGACCCAAGGAGGCTTCCGTAGAGAGATCGCGGAGCAGCGTTTGCAGCCCAGCAGGACAGTTCTTTCTCCCTGCATCCCGGGCGCGGGAAGGGCGCATAAAGCTGCTTAAACTCGATCCTGGACTGCGTGAGGAGGCCAGGGGTCCATCCTTTATGTATGTGAGTCCCGTTGCTGTTTTTAATTAATTAATAAATATGATTTTCTGTAATCACTAAACTGAAACCGTGCCTCACTCGTTTTTCCATCCCCCCCCCCACGCATCACAACACTTGGGGGGAGAGCCTGGCTGACGCCTGAGATCAAGCACTGAGTCCTTTGCTGACCTGAACACTGAAGAAAACACCCATTGCGTGGCAAATAGATGTGGATGGGTTAAATTTAACCCCAAAGTAACCAATTTCTGCAACTGCTCACACTGGGCCGTGTGAGTACAGCCATATATATATTATCTTATTCCCTTTAACCCTATCAACATACATCTACTATTGCTGGGAGAGGCGAAGTTCGCCTTCAAGGGAGTTACTATTAATTGTGGTTGCTTACACATGGCCGTGTAAGTACTATAATATATATAACCTATCCCACCACCCCACCTAACCATTGGAACTACTGTCAATATTCATTGTTATTGTACATGTCTTTCTAACCCCATGCTCCCCATTGCCTGTCTGTTTCTATGTTTCCATAAGGGCTCTGGATTAACCCTTTGCTGGGGTCAAAGCAGAAGGGATCTTATTGTTGGCTCGAAGCATTTGCTAGAGAGCTATTGTTGAATTGACTGCTTTACTGTAAGCACACTTTTGTTTCTAACCCGAGGTAAGCGCCTGGTTTTTTGTACACTACTAGGCTTTGTAGCTCGGCTATGGATGGATTCAGAACACAATGGCTAGATTCAGAAAATTAACGACTCCGTGGAATTTCAAATCCTTGAGCTAGCGTTCGTGGGGGAGGGGGCTACAGGGTACAGCTGCATGAAGTTCAAAGCTAAAGACATACTTTAAAGGCAGTTCATCATAATAATACACCCCCAAATACAGTACGTAAAAAGCACACAAATCAACCATGTGCAGTCAAACGCACAGGGTCGCAGTCAAAAGCTACAGCACAGATTGAATATCGTAATACAGTAAGATGGTTTTTGCAGGCTGGTGGAGAAAAAAATTACAATAAAAAAAATTTTTTTAAATGTTTTTGGTCACTCACTCAGGTAAGCAAGCAGTGGTGGGCGAAGTTACAGGCGCAAGCGCAGTAAATTCCTGCTGTCAAGCAGGAATGTGATTGAAACCAGACACACGTTCAAAGGAATGGTGTGGGAGAGATATACTGCATTGTAGAGAAGATAAGAAGTTGAAATACCCTGCAGTGCAGTTAATTATCCTGAGCGAGGGGAGAGCGCTGTATATGCCGAAATGTGACACTGTTACAGTAGAGTACACGCCTATGCGTTTCAACAATTTTCAAATGAGACATATTGAGACATATTGTACTGCAGAACAGCACTGCAAATGCATGTATACTTTAAATATGCAAATTTACAATTACTGCGCGCGCACACACAGACTGTGTACTGACGTATGTTGAACCGCAAAGGTATTAGACTTCCAAGAAAACAGCTCGCAAACGCTCCCCTGAGTTTTTACACAGCATTGCAGTATTGCAGACAGCAAGAATAAAATGCTGATATCACGAGCGCGAAAATAACGCAGTTCACTCCGGGCGAAAACTACAAAAAACCGCACCTAACCGGGATAATCTGAGAGCCGTGGATCTAGCCGACTTAGACTAAGATCGGCCGCCACTGTAGCACCATTTTGAATAGGCTGAAAGGAAGAAAGATGTGAGCTACGGAGGCCAGTAAAAGACATTGCAGTAGAAAAGATGGGAGAGAAATAGATTGAGAATGTTTTATAAGTATTCAAACTCTGTAATCATTTTTTCATGCAATAATTATTTAAAATGTATGTTTTTCTTACACTAAGACTGTGCTGCATGGGGTGATATTCAGCCCAACACTGCCATTAAATCATCTGTAAATTCTGTGATATGTAGGTTTATACCAGTGTGACATAGTCCAAAGATGTTAGGCAGCTTTCTGCCCCATTTTAGAGCAGAAAGTGCAGGAATAGCTAAAAATGATCCGTTCCACAGCTTCACATTAACTCAGGCAGCTGGATGGAAAATCCAGACCACAGATTACAATGGCTCTAGTTCTCCCTCACCTGCTCTTCTAATCACATGCACAGGTATTTAGAGCAGAGAGGTTTTGCATTTCACTCTCTCTCCTTAGAGCCTGGAGGCTGGGGGTATCGCTGCTCCCCTGTTTCCAGTTTCGGGGTTGACGGCCCCTCCAAGTATCACAGTACCAGAGGATTTGCCTGGACACGGGACCGAGTTCCCACCACGAACAGATAAGACCAAACAAATGTTTACTGCTGTTGCTAAAAGACTGTGCTGTATCTAAGTGACCCTAAATGAGAGAGCATTGTTTTAAGCTGGGGAACCAGGTTAGTTGGCCAGCAGCTGTTAGAGAGACTGATTCTATGTGTAGTTAGATCCCTGAAAGGGATAGGATTTTGTTTATATAATTTGGTTTCTTTTTTACTTGAAATAACAGTGTGGGAAATACTGTAACAATGAAATGAGTGAACTGCTGAATGAAAGTATCTGAGTACCTCTAACCTACACATGTTAAAGCTGCAGTACCTTACTTGGATGAAAATAAAGCAGGCAGAAGCCTGAGTTAAGCAGCATAATACTTTGCATGATCCTGTTTGTTGTATAATTAACCCTAGAAGACTGTGTCGGGAAGAACCCAGACAGACGTCAGCGCTACAAAAGAGGGGCGTTTGTCACATATGGTGGAGAATGCGGGTCGACACTAAAAAGTCTGTGGGTTTGCAAATAAATGCGGGGGTTTAAAATGGCCGCCCAGCTGAACTAAAGTACAGATGCTATGAGTGAAGTCTGTCCCACTGTGTATATCAGTTGTGCTTCTAGCATACACAGAGAATGTGCGAAGTGTGGATGCAATAGCACTTGAACCCAAACAGAAAACCAAAATGTTTTGCTGAAGAAAAAAAAAAAAAATTGCATCTTGCCAGTGCTGTTTGTAAAGCTAATGCCTTTTGCTGAAGTGAGTGAAATTGCAGCTAGCAGATTGTCCCTGCCGGGTTTCTAAAATGGCCGACGTGAAATGTTTGTTTTGTAATGTACATAATCATGAAAAGCAGTGTCCCTTCAGCCATACGATGATGATGATGATGATGATGATGGCGACTCGTATGTGGCCCCTGGAGGAGAGCCGTACCCACAGATGAATTTAGTATGCTGGGCCTGTCATAAAGTAGGTCACATGGAAGATGTGTGCCCCAAAATTTTCAAAGACAAACAGCTGCAAAAACAAGCAACGCCCTATGAGTGCAAGCAAGATGTGGAAGCTGATACCAGTGAGCTTGTGCCCAGTACCACTGATATCTCTGGAGCTAATAAAGCAAAAAGAAAGAAGAAAAAGAAAACTGTTCCTCAAGTCACAGGGGAAGTGACAGAGCCACTTGAACCTGCGCTGTCAGGACATGCGTCAGAAAGGCGCCAAGATGTGCTGCATACCGGAGTGACCAGCAGAATTGTCACGGGAACAGTGGCAAAGGAAAAGGAGGAGCAAAGGGAAGCTGAATCCTTGAACCAGGATAAAGAGGCTTTGGTTTCTGCACTCCAAGCTGCCCGCCATGATTATGAAGTCCTGCGGCAGGGATTGATGAAGGAGCGAGAATGTTGGAAGAAGGAGAAAGAATCTAACAATAAGGTGCGAGAATGTTGGAACAAGGAGCGAGAAGCGAACGCCGAGTTACAGAGGTGTATACTCCCAGCTTTACAAGAGCACGAGGCTTTGAAGAAAACAGAGTCTCTCTTACGGAGTGAGCTGGAAGAGGTGACGACTAGTCTGGAAAAGGCCAACACCGTAATTGCCACCATGGATGAAAAACAGATTAAGTCTGACAAATTGATTGCTATCCTAAAACAGAAATACGGGAAGGCTCTACAAGAGGTTCATGCGCTCAGCACAGAGGTGCAACACTTACGCCTGGAGGGCCACGGTCTGAACACAGAGCTGGGAATGTTGAAGCAAACCCATGAGAATGCCCTAAGTGAGTTAGAGACTGTAAAGCAAGAAAATGAGACTCTGAAATTGGAAAATTCAGATTTGACTGACCAAGCAGAAAAGGTAAAGAAACAGTTGACTCAGGAAAAATTAGAAGTGCAGGAAGCACTGATGCACACTCAGAGCCAGCACCAGGAAGAAATGGACGCTCTGAGAACAGAATTGCAACATGTATGCACAAAACAGAATTCTCTCGTGGAGGAACTTAACATTTTGAAAAAGGAGAAAAGCATTAGAATAATTCAGAAGCACTGCAAAGCTCTTATCCAAGGAAGAAGGGAAAGAGAAAATTATCGGCGTAAACGCGCCGCAACTATCATCCTACAGGCTGCCTACAGAGGGATGAAAATTCGTCGGTTCAATCACCGGAATAAAGCAGCCTGTGTTCTTCAATCATTCTACCGTGCCCGCATGGTACGAAACAGGTTCCTCATTATGAAAGGAGCAACTATAAAAATCCAGTCTCTGACTAGGATGACACAGAACAGGATTCGCTATCAAACCCTGAGAAATGCGTCACTGGTTATCCAGCGGTACTTCCGCCTGAATAAATGTAGACCTCAGGAAAGAGAGGTCCAAGACTACATGCCTGCCGGCTGCAAAGGTAAAATACCACAGGGTACAGCCGGAGTTAGTGAGAGCCCCATCAAGGTGAAGGTGCTCCAGGTAATCAGTGCTTCATCTTCTAAGTACCATAAAGGTTCAAAGGTCGCAAATCAAAAGCGACGAAGGTCAACGCTGGCCTTGAATTTTTCCGGATCTCGCCACTTTGGGCCACAATATAAAGACAAAGACTATCCGGCCCCAGAGTTCCGTCAGAAGCTAAAGAAACAGTCCAGTCATTTGCAGTTTGCAGCGGCCTATGAAATAAAGTCAGGAAATGTAATGGACTGGAAGTCAAAGAAAAAAAAATGTGTTTGGGGAATTGACCGATATTTTTTTTGTTATTACACGTGTGGACTATGTCACGGACACTTAACTATGCAAATAAGCTATTGTAGTTAAGGTATATTAGGCCTCTAGAATAAGCATTTTGTCAATGTTACAGTGTTATATTGGTTCTCTGTGTTGAAAATGTAGCTAAACTACAAATTAATATACAGGGTTGATGGCCCTTTCGGTTGGTAAATATATAATGAGGTTCATATTCTACAGTAGAAAAACCCAGGGAGATAATAGAAATTGTTTGGTTTTGTGAATATATTTAGCATATCCTGGGTTGTAAGAATGTGTGCTAGACACTTATTTTTCAAAATAGTTCCCTAATAGAGAGCAACAAAATATGTTTGCCAAGTATAGTCTCTTATGACGAAACCTATTGTCCATAATTGCCATGGAAAAAGTTCATATTCGTATCATGTGAATACTTAATGTTGTACTGAGGAGTTAGCTCAAGTATTTCAGGTAGGACGCTCACCCCAGTGAGGTCCATGGCCGCTCACCCCAGTAGGTGTGAGCTCGGGAGGGGGATATGTGACATAGTCCAAAGATGTTAGGCAGCTTTCTGCCCCATTTTAGAGCAGAAAGTGCAGGAATAGTTAAAAATGATCCGTTCCACAGCTTCACATTAACTCAGGCAGCTGGATGGAAAATCCAGACCACAGATTACAATGGCTCTAGTTCTCCCTCACCTGCTCTTCTAATCACATGCACAGGTATTTAGAGCAGAGAGGTTTTGCATTTCACTCTCTCTCCTTAGAGCCTGGAGGCTGGGGGTATCGCTGCTCCCCTGTTTCCAGTTTCGGGGTTGACGGCCCCTCCAAGTATCACAGTACCAGAGGATTTGCCTGGACACGGGACCGAGTTCCCACCACGAACAGATAAGACCAAACAAATGTTTACTGCTGTTGCTAAAAGACTGTGCTGTATCTAAGTGACCCTAAATGAGAGAGCATTGTTTTAAGCTGGGGAACCAGGTTAGTTGGCCAGCAGCTGTTAGAGAGACTGATTCTATGTGTAGTTAGATCCCTGAAAGGGATAGGATTTTGTTTATATAATTTGGTTTCTTTTTTACTTGAAATAACAGTGTGGGAAATACTGTAACAATGAAATGAGTGAACTGCTGAATGAAAGTATCTGAGTACCTCTAACCTACACATGTTAAAGCTGCAGTACCTTACTTGGATGAAAATAAAGCAGGCAGAAGCCTGAGTTAAGCAGCATAATACTTTGCATGATCCTGTTTGTTGTATAATTAACCCTAGAAGACTGTGTCGGGAAGAACCCAGACAGACGTCAGCGCTACAAAAGAGGGGCGTTTGTCACACCAGGTATACAGGGTATGCTGTGTTGTCTATTCTCACAAATTTTGTTTGGGTTCAAATTGGCAAGTTGTGGACATCTACAAATATCCTATTTGCAGAAGACATTTGCCAACATTTTAGGAAAATTAATGAAAACCAAAAACTGAGAGTAGCACTACTACCAAAACAATAATAGAACCACCTCCAAACCTATATAATACACGTGGTGCTCCCTGGAGTAATGAAACATGTGTAACAAAAAAGAGAAAAAACGCAAATCCCAAAAGACAAGATTCGCAGAAACTCTATGTCTGGGCACTCAGGGTAGGTGAAAAAAGTGTGTAATTTATTAAATATACAATTGATGGTTGAACAAACAAGACAAATCTAATAAAAACACTAAAAAAACATGAGTGGACCAGGTCCTGAGCTAAAGTCAAAGTAATGGTAATAACAACAGCAAAGAAAAGCTATAAAGCAGCATGTGATGTCATATAATATTCAATTGTTGAAATAACAACAAAACACCTCAGATAATACTACAGACACTACAAAACTCACAGTGATACCTAAGACCCAGGAGAGGATCAATGCTAACCTCTCCTAAAAAATGGGATAACGGACCAGTTGGTTGAATAGAGGATATATAAACCTCTCAATACAAAATGTATATACTGATGCAGCCACCAGTATCCAATGACTTGCCTGGGAAAATACTGTGGCTATCTCACAGTAAATGCTGCAACACTTCTGTGAGATTCTGCAGCCAGACTAATGGCCCATTGGATTAACACAGCAGGTGTCCCTTCAGTCCCATTCAGTTTGAATGGGCCATTAGTGTGGTTGTAGAAATCTCACAGAAATGTTGCAGTTTACTGGGAGATTGCCCTAGATTTTCCAAGGCAATCATTGGTTCATGGTGGCTGCATTTGTAGATGCCTATGAATAAATGTCAGCAAATGTATACATAATAAACCCTGGTGGAGCGGGAGAAAACAGTAACAATTAGAATTGGATACATATAGTAACACATCTAACTTCTCAATAGATCTCATCAAATGGGAAATTAGCCATGTAAAACTAAGATTAGCAAAGGTAACTGGGTAAGTATAATAATCAAAGTTATAATATCCCTTAAATATACAAACCACTATTGTAGATATGCTGCATCTCTTTGGATATTGTTGAATTAAAGTGATCAGCAAACTTTTTTCTCCCACAGTAGATAATGATAATTGCCACTTGTAGAATCAATGGGCATTCAGGAAAAATGATTGCAGTGTCTGGTAGATGCCTGCAGAACTCCAAATGAAATGTGTGAGCCTACAGCAATACACTGGTAGATCCCTGTGATCAACAATGGTAAGGGAAGAACCCCGCAACTTGTAGCAAGCCAGAATATGTCATTCGACATCTGATGATTTCTGCTGACACTAGCGGTTTCACGCACAGGATCCCCGATACAAGCTCAAATCAGACCCACCAGGACACTGCTGATTGCTAATTGCTGAAGAAGCAGACTGTCTGAGGAGACACCCAAGGCGGCATTTTACCAACACGGCTACGTCAGAGGCGTCTCTATGCATCAAGCATCAAAAGACTTTATCTCCTGAATGTGCAATGTCACTCAATCGACAAATACAAGACATGAGAGGCACATAGAAAAAAGAGACATTAGAAACTTGCAAATGCATAATAGTAAATAGAAAAATATGAATAGAAGTACTGTGACCATTATTATAATTATATTACAAACAATATGATCCAGGATGGACAGATATGATATAAATGATGTAAAACGAAGATCCTCATTAAGTCCCTTAGGGGCAACGAAATCTAAGTTAAAAATCCATCTACTGTCATGAAAAAGTAATTCTCCTTCCAAATTGCCTCCTCTGCTACCTAAGGAAACTTTTTTTATCCCCCAAGCAAGTAAGCTTCTTGGTGAACCTTCATTCTTAGCGTGAAAATGCCTTGCAACACTAGTCAGTATTTAGCCTTTATAAGATCCTTGTTAAAGAAGTCCTGCGGGAGGTAAGCGGAGCACAGCAGAGCAAATGCAGGGGCTAAACACCAAGATGAATAAAAGTCCTTTATTACATGATCGACATCATGGTAATTGGTGAGTAAAATCTCTTACCGTTTCAGGCGTCTGCCCTTTATCAAAGAGAACTGTTCAACCCACTGCAACCACCCGTCTAATATAGGTCTATCCCCGCTTCCAGCTGATCTCAATGGGATGATTTTCGCGCGAGAACGTCAGGTTACAGTCTCATTGGCTGTCTGGTGCAGCCAATGGGATGAATGAACCCTTGTACTGCGTGTGTGACGTGCAGGAGATGTCTCAGATCAGCAGAGCGGCTGCAGTGTGTATGAGAGAAAGCAAAAATATTATAACACAACATTACAGACATGTTAAAAACAATGTATCAGCATAGTGAAACAATCTACTCGGCTGAAATGGTAGTAAGGAGGTAGCAGATATAGAAGAATGATATATATCATATACCACGGCTATTGATATTCATAGGCTGTTAATAAAGATTAGTTCATGATGTTAAACAGCAGTGGGAACCTAATTTATGATGTGAAAAAGCAATGGGAACCTAATTTTGGTATAGTTATAGCTGTATATTACTTGTTCATTGATTAAACTTATATGCTCTTCTAAATAATAATCATAAAATCAGAATTCCTAATATGTCCACCTTATATAGAGAGTTAGTGGGAAGAAGCATAGTACACTTATTGTCATATACATATATATGTACAGAACAGATAAATACAGAAATAGGAAATGTACATTCATATATTTAAATACTCGGGTTATTCCACATTATGAAAATTATATTATTTCCTGATATATCGACTTCATATTTATGAAACAGCACTTAGTAATCACCCATTTCATTCACAATCCTATACACATATATATGTTTGAACAGTTCTCATACAGTGTTATTTTGGGAGACATTGATGTCCTTAATCATATCCTGTCATATAGTATAACTGTATATAAAAATGATATGTCTATATACACATTGATTATGTTTTTGTATCATTAATGTGTCAAGACATGCTGTGTTATTGTGGTATAGATATGTTGGATGCTATTGGTGTTATATAGCATATAGTGTTTGATTTTAATTTGGTTTAAATTAGAAAGTGTTTCAACTCCCAGTCAATGTTCATACCCTTGGGGGCCAATGTCCCAAGGGTATAGATCCAGTGCATTTCTCGACGATTAAGGAGTGACTCTCTGTCTCCTCCTCTCGGATGAACAGGGATATGTTCCAGAGCGATAAATGTTAAATGCTCTATCGAGCCTTGTACACAGTTATTAAAGTGTCTGGCCACTGGGTAGTTGTCACCTTTATTTCTAATTGTTCTGATATGTTCCCTAATTCTTATCTTTAGTGGTCTTATAGTCCTTCCAATATAACTAGAACCACATGCGCATTTGAGAACATAGACAACATATTTGGAGTTACAAGTTAAAAATGAATTTATCCTGTGTCTATGTCCCGTGAAAATGTTCTTAATTGTTTTAATGGGGAGTGCGTATTTGCAAAAGTTGCATGTTCCACATTTGTAGAACCCCTTGGGAAACCCTTTCTCTGGAACCCTTCTATCTCTATACATACTGGGAGATAAATGATCTCCCAATGTTTTTGCTTTACGATAAACTATTTTTATGCAACTTTTGGAAGGACTATAAGACCACTAAAGATAAGAATTAGGGAACATATCAGAACAATTAGAAATAAAGATGACAACTACCCAGTGGCCAGACACTTTAATAACTGTGTACAAGGCTCGATAGAGCATTTAACATTTAGCGCTCTGGAACATATCCCTGTTCATCCGAGAGGAGGAGACAGAGAGTCACTCCTTAATCGTCGAGAAATGCACTGGATCTATACCCTTGGGACATTGGCCCCCAAGGGTATGAACATTGACTGGGAGTTGAAACACTTTCTAATTTAAACCAAATTAAAATCAAACACTATATGCTATATAGCATCCAGCATATCTATAGCACAATAACACAGCATGTCTTGACACATTAATGATACAAAAACATAATCAATGTGTATATAGACATATCATTTTTATATACAGTTATACTATATGACAGGATATGATTAAGGACATCAATGTCTCCCAAAATAACACTGTATGAGAACTGTTCAAACATATATATGTGTATAGGATTGTGAATGAAATGGGTGATTACTAAGTGCTGTTTCATAAATATGAAGTCGATATATCAGGAAATAATATAATTTTCATAATGTGGAATAACCCGAATATCTAAATATATGAATGTACATTACCTATTTCTGTATTTATCTGTTCTGTACATATATATGTATATGACAATAAGTGTACTATGCTTCTTCCCACTAACTCTCTATATAAGGTGGACATATTAGGAATTCTGATTTTATGATTATTATTTAGAAGAGCATATAAGTTTAATCAATGAACAAGTAATATACAGCTATAACTATACCAAAATTAGGTTCCCATTGCTGTTTAACATCATAAATTAGGTTCCCACTGCTGTTTAACATCATGAACTAATCTTTATTAACAGCCTATGAATATCAATAGCCGTGGTATATAATATATATCATTCTTCTATATCTGCTACCTCCTTACTACCATTTCAGCCGAGTAGATTGTTTCACTATGCTGATACATTGTTTTTAACATGTCTGTAATGTTGTGTTATAATATTGTTGCTTTCTCTCATACACACTGCAGCCGCTCTGCTGATCTGAGACATCTCCTGCACGTCACACACGCAGTACAAGGGTTCATTCATCCCATTGGCTGCACCAGACAGCCAATGAGACTGTAACCTGATGTTCTCGCGCGAAAATCATCCCATTGAGATCAGCTGGAAGCGGGGATAGACCTATATTAGACGGGTGGTTGCAGTGGGTTGAACAGTTCTCTTTGATAAAGGGCAGACGCCTGAAACGCGTAAGAGATTTTTACTCACCAATTACCATGATGTCGATCATGTAATAAAGGACTTTTATTCATCTTGGTGTTTAGCCCCTGCATTTGCTCTGCTGTGCTCCGCTTACCTCCCGCAGGACTTCTTCAACTGTTTATCATCAGCGTGATGCACGCCAAAGGAACAGCCGACATCTGCTAACCGTGAGTACCCCATTCCGCTCACCTGCGTTCTGGGGTTAATGTTCCTTGTACCCATACACCTCCCAGGGGGACATTATACTGTTCTTAGGTAATCAGATATTTTACACTGATTTCACCATTAGACACAGGTGCCGCCCGCTACAGAGGAGAAAGGGTTAACTGTATGGAACACACGGTTTACATGCTTTATAAGACGGCTTCTACAACTTGTTATTGATTATATGACATATACCTACAATTACTTCTACAAAGATTACCACATAGCTGAGCACGGTACTGGGGATTTTTTCCCTATTTCTCCACTAAGATCCTTGTTATCATTGTGGATATTGTAGGCATGTTCATGATCACATACTTTTAGTTCCCTAGAGATCATGCCTACATATATGAGCTTACATGGGCATGATAAGGAATATATAACCCCTTCTGAATGGCAATTAAAAAATTCCCTCAATGTGAACTTGCATGTCCTGCTACTATTCATAAATGTTTTCTGCTTAGAAATGAATCCACAGAATTTGCACTTGCCACACGGATATGTGCCTTTAAAAGTGTTGGTCTTAGCTGAAGTTTTGTTAAAATGGCTTTGAACAAGTTGGTCTCGTAAATTTGTAGTCCTTCGGGCTGTCATTATCACCCTTTGACCAATGTAAATTGCCTAACTTCCCTCACTTTGTAGGATCACCCAATG
Source organism: Ascaphus truei (assembly GCF_040206685.1). Lineage (NCBI taxonomy): Eukaryota > Metazoa > Chordata > Amphibia > Anura > Ascaphidae > Ascaphus > Ascaphus truei. The sequence continues at coordinate 249,568,239 of NC_134484.1, read as the reverse complement.
ACGCTGGATAACAGCTCTAATCTCTTCCCAGTATTGATTATAGGTGGAATTTAGATATTAGAGACTTGAGGTTTGGGAATAAGTAGACTCTCAATTACTGTGGTTCACTTTATAGAGGGCTCGCTTAAAACAATGTCTACTATAGCCCCTCTCGAACAGTAATTGCTGTTCTTTAACTCGAGTATTAAAAGTGGCTATACAAGAACAGTTTTGTTTCAAGTGATATAATTGGTAAACGGAAAGGCCCTGTTTTAAAGGAGTAGGATGGCAGCTACCAAAATGCAACAAATTATTGGTTGCTGTGCTTTCTCGGTAAACGTCAGTCTCAATCTTAGGATACTTTGTAATCATGATTTGTAGCTCAAGAAAGGAGACTAATGTCTGACATATCATGAGTTAAATTTATATTCAATTGATTGCAATTTAGCTACAAATAAATTCAGTACATTCGTTGATGTCTCCCTCCAATAGGAAGAAGACATCATCTATGTATGATATCCATAGCGGGATATGATTAGTATAATTAACTAGGTCATCAGAAAAAACCCATTCCCTCTCCCACCATCCAAGGAAGAGGTTAGCATATGATGGGGCAGATTTGGCTCCCATCGCAGTACCCCTTATTTGGACATAATATTTGCTATGAAAAATAAAATAATTATGTGATAGAATATAGGTGAGCAGAGAGATAACTAAATCACTTTGATCTTTTGTTCCAGAACTTTGCACACTCAAAAAATACTTCACTGCATTAAATGCCATCTTTATGGTCGATATTCGAGTATAGATACTCCACATCACAAGTCACGATATATGTCCATTTCCAGATCACAATATCTTGGATTTTCAGCAGATGTGTCCCTCACAAAGGATGGCAAGCTTAGTACATGTGGTTGTAGATATGAGTCAACGAAGGTACAAATATTCTCACCCAAACCCCTTATCCCCGATACTATTGGGCGTCCTGGGAGACATTTAAAATATTTTTGTACCTTTGGAAGTAAGTACAGATTTGGAATCCTGGGATGTGCGATTTTAAGGAAATTTTACGCCTTCATGGTAATAACACCAGTGTCCAGAGCATCAGTGATTAGTTTGTCCACTTGGATTTTGAATTTTACAGTTGAATCTAAAAATAGGATGTCAGTTGGCGATTAGCCTCATGGAGATACATCTCTGTTAGCCAGGTGACAATGTTGCCCCTTTTGTCAGAGTGCTTAAAGACCACGTCCTTGAGATTTTTTAGTTGTTGAAGAGATACATGTTCCTTACGGTAAAATTATCCAAACGAGTATGATGGGGTATAATACCATGATATATTTTCTGGTTAGTTGGAAAAAAGGTCTCTATTGCAGGACTTATTTGAAATGGCGGCGTAAATGTTGATTTAGGGACAAATTTCCTTTAGTCCACAAAAGTTAAAGACTCTCCTTCATTTTCTTCAACCATCGATATCATATCTTGAAGTGTATTCCAATCCAACAATGTTAAATCATCCTCTTTCACATAGAATTTCTTAAGTAATATTTAAAAAAAGAATAAAAATAGATCTTTTATACAGAGAAATTTATCAAAGGCAGGTGTCGGTACAAAAGACAAGCCTCTAGACAACACCTGTTCTTGTTGAGGTGTGAGGCACTGTTGGGAAAAATGGATTACTGTAAGTCCCAATTTAGACACTATTACCTTCTCCCTCCCTGCTGTTGTCCTCTCTTGTTTTGTTGTGGTTGTTTCTGTTTCTTGTCTTTCGGGGGTCTGTAACCCCACCTGCCCTGATCTCGAAGATTTCTTCTTTCACCGTGTGAGACGTTTCCTTCTAAATGTGATGTTTGGCCCTCCCCTCCACTGTGATGTAAAAAAGAAAAGGAGGAGGTAGAGGATGAATGGAGCACAGGCGTGGATTTCTATTGGCACCCTCTGTATCTGCATCTGATGATTCAGCGGCAGTTGTTGATGCATACTGTATGTCAGTTTCCCTCTCGATCTTTCCGTTTCTAGCATAATCTAAGGAGTCCCTGAAGAATGTATTCCTCTTCACTTCCATCAAATCATTTTCAAATATATCCAATTCTTGTGTACGTCGTTTCAAAAAACGTCCACTCCTTTTGAGCTTCTGGAACAGATGGATCCAACTTTAACTGTACTATCTCACACTTGGTTTGTTCTAGTACAATTTGGTCATTCTCAATAATTAAACCTAAGAGTTCCAAAGAACACTTGTTAAGTATTATTTCCCATTTAGTTTGAAATGTATCATTACTCTCCCATGTAGGTAGAACTTTAGTGAGAAGCCCCCTAGGGATCATTTCTGCTTTCACATAATGCCCTAGACTACAAATATATCACTACATTTTACTTTGTTTAAATAATGATGTGTCAGTGTAGTTGTCTGGGTCTGATGTAAATCTCTTGAAAAAATGTCCCCAATATTAGTCTTCCATTTCTTTTCAAGGACGTAAAAATCTAAGGTATTAGTCTGAGTCTCCATAATGTAGTGTTAATGATTCAAGAAAGAAAAAAATTATATAATAAATAATTAATCATTCAGTAATAGTAAAATACCAATTAAATATATATAAATGTGGGAGTGCTGCTATAAAGACAGTACTGAAAAAAAACGCAAAATATATGAATGAAACCAAAACTGAGAGCAGCACTACTACCAACATGATAATAGAACCACACCCAAACATCACTGCGTCATAGTTTTTATTTGCTGTTGTTATTACCATTACATTGACTTTACCTCAGGAAACGGCACACTCACATGTTTTTTTAGTGTTTTTATTAGATTTGTCTTGTTTGTTCAACCATCAATTGTATATTTAATAAATTACACTCTTTCTTCACCCACCCTGAGTGCCCCGACATGGAGTTTCTGTGAATCTTGTCTTCTGGGATTTGCAGTTTTCCTCTTTTTTTATTTTAGGAAAATGTTTGGCATTATGGGCAAAAGTACTGACAAAAATTAGCAAATGTACAGATATTCATATTAATGAATTGAGAAGTGCATTATTTAAAGTTGTGAATAAACAAACAGTCTTAACGTCAACATTTTTCAAATTTGTGAATTTCTTGAACAATTTGTGGGAACGTTCGCACAATGAACTGTAAAGGTTCGCTTATCTCTATTAAAAATAAAAGATATTCACATTTATCCAGAGGTTGAAATATGATGGGGCACTGCACTTGAGGGTATGTGGATATCTAACTCTCGCCCACCAGTAGGGGGGACAGTGGAGACATCTGTTCTGGGCCTGACAGTGGAGCACAGCCCACCCTGGTGGTCTGATCCCAAAAGTTAGGCCCCACCAGAAGTCGAGTCAAACATTGGGTATTAAACACTTGGTTGACCCTCCCTTCCGCTAACATGATGGACCTCCCCCCCCATTCCCAAGGTCAGGCCCTGGGGAGAGACAACAGAGTAGAGATAGTTAGAAAGGTGGGCAGAGATAGAGGGGGTAAGTGAGAGAGAGAGAGAGAAAGGGGGCAGAGTGAGAGAGAATGGATAGTGTAAGAGGGAGTGGGAGAATGGAGTAGAAAGTTGAGGGGAGTGAGAAATGTGGAGAGAGAGGGAATGGAGACAGAAGCGGCAAGAGAGGGAGAAAGAAGGGTAGAGGATGATAGTGTGGGGAAAGGATGAGTGAAAATTGGAGAGGACGAGTCAAACGGGAATGGGGGAGAGATTGAAAGAGTAAGAGAGGGGCGAGTGAGTGTGAGAGCGGGTTATTTATGCTACTGTATATTAATTAATGTTAATCAAGACCAAAGTTAACCTGCAATTTATATCCTAAAACATGTCCCACTGTAAGAGAGTGAAGGAGTTAACTCCCTCTACAATGATCAGGAAACCACACACTGGTGTCAGGTTTCCTACTTGAGCTATTCAACAAAAAACAAACAAAGATGCCCAAAGCTACTTCCAATGTGACAAAACTACACAGTGCAATACCTATATATTCTCTTGTAAAATGATCATTTAGTTCAACCCTTTGGCCAAAGTGTCTTAAACCTAGTCACTTCAAGACATGACCGTTAGCAGGTCCTAACACTCCCTGAGTTACAATTCTTATTTGCCTCTATAATTAGGAGAAGAATGATCAGCATTGGATCTGTCGTAACCCAGCAAAATTAAACTGACCTGCCAACTTGGAAAGTGGGGAGGGGCAAGCTTAAACCTTGGTGGGGAGGGGCCACTAACCTCCCAAAAACCGCGGAGACCAGCTGCACATAGTTAATAAACACACAGAAATACCATATTAGTATTGCACTGTGTATTTTTATCACATTGGAAGTAGCTTTGGACATCTTCGTTTATTTTTTGTTGTATAACATAGTTAATAAACAAACAAAAAGCTCTGAGAAACCCCAAATATTAGCTGTTTTGGGGAGGTTAATTGCCTCTCCCCCTAAGGTTTACGCTTGCCTCACCCCTTGCCCCCGACTTTCCAAGTTGGCACGTCAGTTTCATTTTTATGGGTTTCAACAGCTGAACAATTGGAGAAGAAACACCAGACGGAGCAAAGACACTGCCATCTGGATAAGTCCCTAACAAATGCACTCTATGTCTATGGGAGATACCTAAATCAGCGTTAATGTGCAGTAGAAGACAAAATACTGGTCCAATGTGTAATGGAATATGGTAAACTTAAAATCCTTTAATAGTAATTAATAAAATTAATTTAGAACCAGACGGTAAATAACAGTAGAAATTAGTGAAATAATTGTGGTGCGTCATGCGTGAGTCCACTTAGTGGCTAGGGTATATGGCACAGTAAGCTGCACAGCCCAAAGCTGTGCGTGTACCCCTGTCCTAGTGTGGACCAAACAACAAACAGATACTGGTAAGTAACTAGTCAAACAACACGACGAACTGGGAAAAGAACCAGAGTCATGAGTCAGACATACCCAATAAATAATGGGCTGACAAGTGATTCTTCTATAGTCACAACGTCAATGCATATAAAACCACCAGTATGTATTCTGACACTATATTAGTCAGAAAAGACCATTGCCCAGTTACAATGAAAATAACGTAGACAATGAAATCACATAAACTATTCCAGTGTGTTGTACACAGAGGGAATGGTGACCAACACTCATGAGCCTGAGTCTACAAAAAATGGTTGAATGCAAGATGGACTCAAAGCACCTGCAGCTCCACGCACATAGTACACACAGATAAGCTGTTATTGCTACAGCCATGACAATTGGTTGGTAACCTAACTGCTGAGGTGTTCAGCAGGAAACAAGAGAGCATAAGCAGGTGGTAATACTATAATGTAACTGATGCTGTATCCCGCATAGGCTAGCCCTGAGTGATCCTACTGTAACTACACACATTTTTATAAATAAATAAATAACATTTGGTTTACCCTAAAATGCATGTCACACCTACCAAAATACTAATGGTTGGGGGTAGGGGATAGGGACGCTGTTGGTTGAACTTGCAACAGGTGTAAAAATACTTCCGCCTCTGCTTTTATCCAACATTTTTTTTTGTTTAAAACTGTTCACTGTTTAGAGAAAATTTCACACAAAAATGCTAACCTGGTAAAATTTCATCTTTTTGAACTGTGAAAACAAATTACAAACCTATCATAGTTTACAAGCAATTCACCAAACATTAAGTCAATGGGTAGTGTAATTTTGCTTACTACAGGTATGCTACAATTGCTAGATTTGGTAATGCTGAAACAATAAATAGAGCCCACACATTCATTTTTGCTCACTGTCTCACAGTATTTAACTGAGAACTGACTAATTTGTCACTGTCTTTGAGGCTTGGTGATTCCTTTGCAAGGAATCTAATTTATTGGGGGGTGGGGTGTTGGGAGGTAACGCTTAAAATATTGTGTCTGCATTGTAGATAGTTTCTCACATCTGTACCATTCACAGAAAGCTGATCATAAACCAGTCTCTGGGACTTATTCAAGCACAGTTACTGATTGGATAACAGGCAGGAAGCAGCTCAGCAGCCATCTTGGAAATACAAAGCCCTCCAATCTTTACATCTCCATGTTACCACATCAGTGCTACACGGATTGTGATTGCTACATTAAAAGATAAATGTAGAATATGTGGAACCCTTTTAAGATATCCAATTGAAAAGAATAGATGTTAAAATATTATTTCTCAAAATATAAATGTTTTACTTTTCTATTACCTCTTTCTATTGTCTAATACAAATGACATTTTTTTTTTTAATGTTTATTGCAACTTTATTAATAATTTTTATGGAAAAAAAGTTGCATTTTCTAACAAATGTCTCAAAGAGATGTACTTTTAAAAGCATCTGTTTCAGAATGAATTCAACAAGCTATAACTTTACCTACCTTGCAACGTAACTGCCTAAACTAGCCTGCTTCTTCATATTTTGTATATAAAAGTTGCATTTGAATATTTTATATATCCATATGCAGATGGGACTCTAAACATGAACAGTAGCACAAAACAAGAAAACAATTGAGATTGAAAGTCTTGATATTTTAACCTTATGGTTAAAATGTCAAATTGTTGGATGTTCCTTCTGGTTCTTGGCAAACTGTGAAGGATATTCCGTGGTTAGTTACACATAGTAATTATTAGTTTCTTTTTTTTTTTTTTTTTCTTTCTTTACCAAGCCCTTTCTGCTAGTCAGAACTGGTTTGCTTAGTTCAATGGGTGCTTTGTTTTAAAGTGTTTGTGTGTGTTTGTTGGGGGAGGGATTGTTGAATGAGAACTATTTTAATTTCCTGTGCAATGAAAATTTTTATTGGCAGACCCAATGACTTAAAGTCCAAGAGATTATGCAGTTTTCAAGTTGTTGTTTTCCATTGTCATACTGAATTACAGAAAACTATTGTTCATGCTGCCATCGGTTGTGTAGTGTATGTATATTTATCACTGATTCACATTGGTTATTCTATTAAACTGTCTATGTAATGTACATACCCCTGTATCCCATTGTACTGCGTTCTGGAATATGTTGGCGCTTCACAAATAAACAATGATAATAATAATAACTGTACATTTATATAATTTCATCAGACATTGAAAAATTGTGAAACCCCCAAAAATAGTGCAGTATATTATGCAGGGGTATAAATGGATCTTTTTGGCAAGGCACACTTTACTTAATTTTAGATATTTACAATTTTTCCTTCGAATAATGTTTTAATGCCTTATTAACTGATCAACTAAAACACGGGTGATTAATTTTGTCAGATGTAGTGGGATTTCAGATTGACAACGTTGTGGCTACATGTGTAATTAGTTCCCCAGCAGACCACTGCTGTGCTGCTGCTTTTCTGATTGAATAAAGTTTAATACCATTGATATGTCATGCTGATATAACAGTGAACATTAGTATATTAATAGCTGTAAAGAAATAACCTCCTATGGTGAAGTATGTCTTTATAAAGTATAAATCAACACAATAAAAGCTCCAAAATGGACACTCATGAACGTGTCTATGTATGTGCGCATATGTAGAGCCAAACCTGGCTACTCAGTCCTGCGTCCCGATATTGGCACACCTCCGTCCGTCCTCCGCGCCTCTCTCCACGAGCCTCAGATCTTCTGGATAGTGTCCGCGTGACTTTAATAGGGACTACAGATGCTCCGAATGGCTAAAAAAAAAATAACACTTGTTTCTCAGATTGATCTGCTTCATCAGGGGTAAAGTGGTGTGTGATCCCTCATACTGTACGCAACCTGTATGTGGTGTTGGGAAGGTTTAATGTGAAATACCCAACACCTGAATTAGATCATTTAAAATAGCAGACACTACAGACAATCATTATCTGCTGATTACACCCCCTTAGTAATACACAAATACAACAAATACAAATGAACAAAGATATACACAAAATCTAAACAAATATGTCATGGGAGGCCAGTACTTTTAATACTTACACCTTCTGGGATCAATTTACTAGGCAGAACAAGGTAGTGGAATAAAATTATTTTTTTCTGGTGAGACCAGCAGACAGACAATGATACACAAAATACAGTGGAATACACACTTAACTTGGGGTATGGGGGAGTCACCTGCTGCAGAAGGCTTACTCTGTCCGCTCCACATCCAGGAACTTCACTGAACCGTTCTCAGTGAAGATACCTGACTATACCCGCTAACCGCGAGCAAGGCAAAAGCTGGAACTTAGAACTTGGTCTCGGGCTTCTCAGGCAACTCCATGCCGAGTGCTTTGCTATTCGGAGCACAGCATTTTTGAAAAGCCCACAAGCGCCTCCCCGACCCAAGCGCCAAGAAGTCTGGTTCTCTGATCGGCCAGTCACCTTACATAGACCTTGCTGTTTTATGTTCAACATGGAAGAGGGACTGGCGACCAATCAGAGCACAGATCATAGCTGTACCATGTAATCAGAGCTGGGGGCTTGTCTCGCTGTACGCGTCAGAGCATGAAGTGTGTCAGGACGATGGCAAGCAGAAAATTTGAACTGGCCAATGCGAATCATGCCAACCAGCAACTGATTCCCAATGCTAGCTCCATACCGCCTGCTGGGTAGGCTCCACCGAGTCTGACCGAACAAAGGGTCTCCCACGTGGGGAGTCCTTGTTCCCAGACCCAGTACTCCGCCCTTCCTGCTCACCAAACGTTCTAACACCTTTCAACTTCCCTTCTCTTCTTTATTCCCCAATCTTTATACAGTCATCCTGGCTACCTCACGGATTACCAGGATTGTCTGTATAGAGATGAATACACTATTTAAAACGAAACATTTTTGCTCTCACCTGGGCTCGGGACTGCAACTGTTACAGTAAGCATTGCGGGCTGAAAATACAATATTCCAAAGGTAAGATATAAGGAGGACAATATGCAGACGTGTACCCGCAGACCAGACGCGCCTGTGTTTTAAATGGGGGACAACCGGTAACTTTGCCCCAAAAAATTGTTCATATATTTTTTATCACATTTCCACCCAAATATCCACCCTTAAACTCCTGCTCCAGAAATCCCAGGTTCATAGCATAACAGTAATGTATTTGTGTAGGAGCTCAAATGCTTACTCCCATAATTTTGTCCACGTAGGGGTAAACTAACTCCTTGATAAAGTGCCTCAGTGCACGCAACGCGTTGGAGTGTTATACCCTCCACCATTTTTTTTAATGCAGCATTATAAATATTTTTTATTTGCCACATGACCTGTTCTTTGTTTGCTGTGCGCCTACACAAAACTACTCTTGGATATTCTAGCACAACAGGAAAGTTTATAACATAGACAGTGTCCCCGGTTTATTGTGCTTCTAAGCTAAAGGGGACCCACAGTTTTCAGGGGTAACCAGTCAGGCTTCACCTTTATTATGAAGACTGGCTACCCTTACTGTCACACATCCCCCCTTAAGAAAAAGGCTCTGGGGCAGTCACCCCATCAGGTAGCTTTCCAAGCCTTGATGTCCTAGAGGCTCCTTGGTCACTTGGTATGTCCTGTCAGGTGAGAACATCCGCATTGCTGTGCTCACTGCCCTTCTTGTGTTGAATCGTAAAGTCAAATTCTTGCAGGGCTCCAGCGGAGCAACTTTCCATTCTCCCCCGACACCCACTGCAACAAACTCACTGGGTTGTGATCTGTAATTACAGTGAAGGCTCTTCCATAGACGTAGGGTTCGAACTTCTTTAATGCCCAAACAATGGCCAAGCACTCCTTTTCGATTGTGGCATTAGCCACCTCCCAAGACAGCAGCTTGTGGTTGAGGTAGATGACTGGGTGTTCTCCGCCATCCTCGCCTCCCTGGCTCAGCATAGCTCCGATGCCATATTCCGAGGCATCGGTCTGCACCTGGAACCGCTTGCTGTAATCGGGAGCTGCCAGGATTGGAGCACTTGCCAAGGCTGACGTCAGAGCCTGAAATACCTCCCTATACTCGGGAGACCAGGCTACCAGAACCAAGAGTCTATTCTGTCAAGTCAGTCAGGGGTTTTACCAGGGCGCTATACTGGGGCACACAGTTTCTATAGTAGCCGGCGGTACCTAAAAATGCCATCACATGCTTTTTAGTATGCGGAACTGGCCAGTTACCAATTGCCTCCACTTTAGCAGGCTCAGGTTTGAGGTTCTCCCCTCCTACCAGTTAACGAGCTACAGTACCTCCGCCATGCCAACCAGGTACTTAGATTGTTTGTGGGTTAACCCGTCTTCCCTGATCCTTGCTAACAGTGCCGCTACATGCTCGAGATGTGCCCCCCAGGTATCACTAAGCATAGCTATACCATCCAGATATGCCCTTGCAAAACCTTGCATCCCTTCCAGTAAGCAATTGAACAGACGCTTGTAGGTAGCCGGTCATAGTTCATCCCGAATGGCATAACCGTGAACTCATATAAACCACTTGGGGTTATGAAATCTGACTTCTCCTGCAGCACCTGGGTCAAAGGGATCTGCCAGTACAACAAGAAAAAACACAAAAGCGCACCAAGATGAGAGATAGATATTGTATTAGCAACAAATAATAAAATTAGTAACTTACATATAAAATTTCTTTAATAATCCCCGATTCTGGTGTCTATCACAGGAGTAGGGCATCACATAGGAAGTATGAAGGGTAATCTCAGTTCTGAGAGATCAGACCCGCGCGCTGGGGCTGTCTCTGTTCACTCTCCTGTCCTCCACGTGTGGTAGCGTGGTGCAGAGTGTAGCACACATGTGCAGGAACCGGGGCCTTCAATAGGTGTCCTTAGGATGCCTGTCCGTTTTTGATAGCATAGAAACGATCGGAAATAAGCAGGAACGGTACACTTGAGTGTGTACTGGTGGTGGGTAGTAAAACCGCCAGCCACAACAGTCGCGACGCGTTTCGTTTAACAAAGTAAACTTCTTCAGGCGATATCTGGGACACCTGTTTAGGGGTCCTTTATAGGTCTAATTCTGTGCGTCAATGATTAATACCTAATGGCTGCATGGCCAATCAGGCTCATATACTGATAGGGGCAGGCCACAATAGGAAGACCTCCCTGTTAGTGCATTTAATCCAGTAATGAATTACACTAATTGAGTATATATATAAGTGTAAATAGAAAGGTAAACAGACCTTAAAGGGGAGCCAAAATCATGTGTCCCAAATAGTCAAGTGCAATAAAATATGCATAGTAGTAGCATAAAAAACAAAGTATATGTGCATACTGGATAACAACATTAATAACATTAAATGACATATAAATAACTTTTAAAATATGGGAAATAGAACAAATGGAAAGGTGGGTGGGGGGAGGGGAAGAAATGAAGAAAAAGTGGAAAGAAAAAAAAAAAAAAAAAAAAAGGAGGTAGAAAAAAAAAAAAAAAAAAAGGGCTTATAAAACGAATAAAAACCACTGTAATGATAAAGTAGCTAAAAAATCAGATAAAAAACAGAGAAAAAAGGTATTAGACCAATGTTTGTATCAAATTGCAGTATGCATGGTTTCACCTCAAAAAAGGGGTTAATTCCACATAGTCGTTCAAGCCCCCCGGGTACTTGGATTGGAGGGTAAATATCCAGAATTGCTCCCTTTTTGCAATCTGAAGATCTATGTTACCAGCCCGTACATTAGTTGTTATATGTTCGATGCCCATATATTTATCCCCTATAGTGCTACACTGATGGACATCCTTAAAGTGTGACAACAGATGTGTCAATGGTTTATTAGATGCCAGTAGCTTGGGAATATTAGTGATATTTCTGAGGTGCTCCATCACTCTAATTTTGAGCTGACGTTTAGTACGGCCCACATACTGTAAACCACATCCACATTGCAGGATATAAATGACATGAGTGGTTACGCAATCGATGTAGCTATTAATTTCATATCTAATATCTGTCGCTTTAGATTTAAAGTAATCCTGAGAAAGCATTCGTGGACAGATTTTGCACCTATTGCATCTGTGGTTACCTTTAATGCCTAACATCTCCCTAAGATCTTTCTTTTTGTTTGAATCACTGCCTTTGAGGAGACTAGGGGCCAAGATACTTTTTAGATTGTCGGATTTTGTGAACACAATCATTGGTCTTTCTGGTAAAGTTTTTGCCAAGATTGGATCCATCTGCAAAATGTACCAGTATTTGTTCAAAATATATTTGATCTTTCTATGAGAACTATTAAATTTTGTTACGAAATATGGTGCATGTTTCTCATTCTTCCTTTTATTATTTTTATGGTCTGTTTCACTGGAATCTGAAGTGGGCAATGTGATAAGAGAGCCATTAGTCACTGGATTCTCCAATGGTTGAACTAGTGTCTTTCCAGTGGAAACACACTTTTGTTTACCATTGGGTTTACTATTCTTAGGTTGAATCAGTTTCTTCCTATTAATGTTTAATGCTCTTTTGTAGGCTCTATCTATAAGAGTCACATCATAGCCCTTTTGAAAGAAACGCTCAAAGAGTATTTGAGATTGTACCTTGAACGTTTCTATATCAGCACAGTTACGCCTAATGCGCAAAAACTGGCTGAATGGGATGTTATTAATGCATCTCCTTTCATGTCCACTTTCTGGGTGTAGAAAGGAGTTAACATTAGTGTTCTTAAAATGGGTTTTCGTGTGTAACTCGTTGTTGATTATGTAAATTTCTAAGTCCAAGAAGATGATCTTACTTGGACTTATTTCACTGGTAAAAGTGAGATTGAACAAATTATCATTCAACCTTGCAACGAAGCTATCAAACGAGGTATCATCACCGTCCCAGATAACAATCACATCATCGATGTATCTGCGCCACATAATCAACTGCGGCGCAGATACATCAATGCCCCATATGTTGGCCGATTCCCACCATCCCATATACAAATTTGCGAAAGATGGTGCAAAACGTGTCCCCATTGCAGTGCCACACAATTGTAAATAAAACTCGTGTTCAAAAAGAAAATAATTGTGTTTCAATATAAATTCAATTGAACTGTGAATAAACCTACGTTGGAGAAAAGGTAAAGTGCCGTGTAGTGCCAAAAAGTGATCAATAGCATCCAAACCCCCTTCATGTGGAATAGAAGTGTAGAGTGATTGAACATCAAGAGTGGCTAGATGATAAGAAGATTTCCATGTGAAATCTGAAAGAATAGTGAGAAGTGAAGTGGTGTCTAGTAGATGGGAAGGTAATAGTGGTTCTAAAGGTTGAAGAAAAGAATCTACATAAGAAGAAAGGTTAACAGTGAGGGAATTAATACCTGAAATAATGGGTCGCCCAGGTGGATTCGTGAGTGATTTGTGAATCTTGGGCAAATGGTACATTATAGGGATGGTGGGAGCCGAGCAGCATAAGAATTCAAACTCTTTTTTGTTAAGTACGCCTGATGTTAAGGCGGATTCCAAATGTACATTTAGTTCTAGTTTGAATGCAGCTGTGGGGTCTCTAGGTAACTTACAATAGGACAGTGAATCAGACAGTAGTCTGACAGCTTCGCTGCAATAGTCTACTCTGTCTTGGAGTACTATACCTCCACCCTTGTCTGCTTCACGTATAATTATATTAGGGTTTAATTGTAGCGTTTTTAGCGCATGTCTTTCCTGTGCAGTTAAATTGGAGTTCTTATTCATAAGAAAACCTTTCCCTAGTCCCAGAGTTTGAAATTCCCTTTCGACCAATTTATTGAATATATCAATATGATGTCCCCTAGAAAGATAAGGGTGAAAAACAGAATTGGGTTTGAATAATGAATGTTGTATAGATATACTTTCGTTGGTATTGGTAATGCCCTCATCCATAAGTGACATCAAGTCCACTAGTTGTGTCTGTTCACTTGTAGACAATTTCTGTACAATAGGATTGATGGTATCAGGGGTGGTTTGATAACCCCTTTGATCCGAAATAAAGTGTCTACTTAGAGTTAACTTGCGATTAAATTTCTGCAAATCAATGTAAAGATCAAAATTGTTAACTCTACGTGTAGGGGCAAATGAAAGGCCTTTGCCTAAAACATTCATTAATGTATGGTCTATACGGGAATTAGATAAGTTAAAGATGCCCTTAGATCTCAATGTTGGGTCATCTGGGTAAGTTTGAGAGGGGAGTGTTGTTTTTCCTCCCTTTGTCCTAATTCCCCTATGCCCTCTCCTGAATCCTGTCTTTTCCTTGTGATTTTTTGGGGGGCTCCCAATAGAGGCGGATGGTTGGAGTCCCAAGTTGATATTGATTTTCTCATTTTTTCCAACCTGTTTAAAAAATCCTCATTCTCTATTCCCTCATTTGAATCCTTCAAAACTTCATACTTGTTTTGCAACGGTATGGCATGTGAGATATGTGCATGTTTCTCCCTAAAATTGGTATGTTTTTTAGGGGCACTAGTATCTCTCCTATTTTGCGGAGTATGTGATTTATTGCTATACCTCCTATTTTGTTTGGCATAATGAGGGTTAGATTGTTGTGGTCTATGTGTGTGGTTCACCTGTGCAGAGTGATCCATAGTTTCATTCCTCTGGTATTTGGATGGCCGTCTAGTATGTTTTTCATGGGTGGGTCTCGCATAGAAATTAGGGTCCCTTGGTGTCCTTGGGATAGAAACATTAGTTTTTGGGTTAGTATGTTGGGTTTGTAAGGGTCCTTTAGTTTGGTTAAAGGCTGTGACATTAGATGGATTAGTGTCACGTATAGCAGGGTCCACGTCTGCAGTTATTTCCTTTCCTGTATCCCAACATCGCTGAATGTTAAGTGCATAGTCCCTCTTATCTCTAAGGAATTTTTTGTTTTTATTGATCAAAATCTGATTTTCTGATCTCCTTAGTTTGACATTCATTTCTTTAGTCAATTGGGGTAGTTTGTCAAGGCAGGGGATCTCCAAGATTTCATTCTTAGCTTGTGTTATTTTACCATCTATTTCAATGATTTCTTTCTTTCTCTCTAGAATTAACAACCGCATTAGTTCCAGTGAGCAATGGTCTTGGATCCTTTCCCATTCCTTGACAAACTCAGGACTATCTGTGTTATATGTGGAGGGTTTAAGGACTCTAAGTCCCCTTGGTATGCGACCCACCCTTATGTACTCCTCTAATGTGGCCATTTCTAGCCATGACTTAGTTTCTTTTTCCAAAAGTTTATGTAATTCATTCATTAGGGAAGTTAAACATGGTGTTGCCACCTCTTCTATTGGTATATCTGAGAATATCTTACTAAACAGCTCTGGTTTGTTAAACCTGTTTTTAAGACAATCCAGAAATTGGCTGGTGTTTGATTCAGCCATAATACGTCCGTATAGGGATGGTGACAGGGGTGGGGAAGACAGAGAGAGTGGAGGTGGAGGTAGGAGGGGAGAGGGAAAAAAGGAAAAAGAGGTAGGAACAATGGGAGGGGGGGGAAAGGGAATGGGTAGGAGGGGAGGGCGAAACATGTTAAAAAAACTATTAAATACAGTACAATAATATAACAATAACAAGTAATGCACAAATAAAACCAATTAAAACAAGAATATGTAAAATTGGAAAAAATTATTAAAAGAGACTTAAAGTTGCTGCGTAAACTGGATGGGAAAAAGGAATGTAGTGACTGGGTGACTCAACAAGTGAGTCACACAGATTACCAGTAATGAAAAGTTCAGTCCGCGCTCTGGCTCTTTAAACTTGGAGTGTTGGTCCCTCTCAGTTCTTTTGCTGCTTCTGTGTTTATGAGGTGTCTCCCCCACCTCCAAATGTGGTCTCCACCGGAACCCCGATGGTGATACCAATATCAGCAAAACAAGAAAAAACACAAAAGCGCACCAAGATGAGAGATAGATATTGTATTAGCAACAAATAATAAAATTAGTAACTTACATATAAAATTTCTTTAATAATCCCCGATTCTGGTGTCTATCACAGGAGTAGGGCATCACATAGGAAGTATGAAGGGTAATCTCAGTTCTGAGAGATCAGACCCGCGCGCTGGGGCTGTCTCTGTTCACTCTCCTGTCCTCCACGTGTGGTAGCGTGGTGCAGAGTGTAGCACACATGTGCAGGAACCGGGGCCTTCAATAGGTGTCCTTAGGATGCCTGTCCGTTTTTGATAGCATAGAAACGATCGGAAATAAGCAGGAACGGTACACTTGAGTGTGTACTGGTGGTGGGTAGTAAAACCGCCAGCCACAACAGTCGCGACGCGTTTCGTTTAACAAAGTAAACTTCTTCAGGCAATATCTGGGACACCTGTTTAGGGGTCCTTTATAGGTCTAATTCTGTGCGTCGTTGGTTAATACCTAATGGCTGCATGGCCAATCAGGCTCATATACTGATAGGGGCGGGCCACAATAGGAAGACCTCCCTGTTAGTGCATTTAATCCAGTAATGAATTACACTAATTGAGTATATATATAAGTGTAAATAGAAAGGTAAACAGACCTTAAAGGGGAGCCAAAATCATGTGTCCCAAATAGTCAAGTGCAATAAAATATGCATAGTAGTAGCATAAAAAACAAAGTATATGTGCATACTGGATAACAACATTAATAACATTAAATGACATATAAATAACTTTTAAATATGGGAAATAGAACAAATGGAAAGGTGGGTGGGGGGAGGGGAAGAATTGAAGAAAAAGTGGGAAAAAAAAAAACAAAAAAAAAAAGGAGGTAGAAAAAAAAAAAAAAAAAAAAAAAAAGGGCTTATAAAATGAATAAAAACCACTGTAATGATAAAGTAGCTAAAAAATCAGATAAAAAACAGATAAAAAAGGTATTAGACCAATGTTTGTATCAAATTGCAGTATGCATGGTTTCACCTCAAAAAAGGGGTTAATTCCACATAGTCGTTCAAGCCCCCCAGGTACTTGGATTGGAGGGTAAATATCCAGAATTGCTCCCTTTTTGCAATCTGAAGATCTATGTTACCAGCCCGTACATTAGTTGTTATATGTTCGATGCCCATATATTTAACCCCTATAGTGCTACACTGATGGACATCCTTAAAGTGTGACAACAGATGTGTCAATGGTTTATTAGATGCCAGTAGCTTGGGAATATTAGTGATATTTCTGAGGTGCTCCATCACTCTAATTTTGAGCTGACGTTTAGTACGGCCCACATACTGTAAACCACATCCACATTGCAGGATATAAATGACATGAGTGGTTACGCAATCGATGTAGCTATTAATTTCATATCTAATATCTGTCGCTTTAGATTTAAAGTGATCCTGAGAAAGCATTCGTGGACAGATTTTGCACCTATTGCATCTGTGGTTACCTTTAATGCCTAACATCTCCCTAAGATCTTTCTTTTTGTTTGAATCACTGCCTTTGAGGAGACTAGGGGCCAAGATACTTTTTAGATTGTCGGATTTTGTGAACACAATCATTGGTCTTTCTGGTAAAGTTTTTGCCAAGATTGGATCCATCTGCAAAATGTACCAGTATTTGTTCAAAATATATTTGATCTTTCTATGAGAACTATTAAATTTTGTTACGAAATATGGTGCATGTTTCTCATTCTTCCTTTTATTATTTTTATGGTCTGTTTCACTGGAATCTGAAGTGGGCAATGTGATAAGAGAGCCATTAGTCACTGGATTCTCCAATGGTTGAACTAGTGTCTTTCCAGTGGAAACACACTTTTGTTTACCATTGGGTTTACTATTCTTAGGTTGAATCAGTTTCTTCCTATTAATGTTTAATGCTCTTTTGTAGGCTCTATCTATAAGAGTCACATCATAGCCCTTTTGAAAGAAACGCTCAAAGAGTATTTGAGATTGTACCTTGAACGTTTCTATATCAGCACAGTTACGCCTAATGCGCAAAAACTGGCTGAATAGGATGTTATTAATGCATCTCCTTTCATGTCCACTTTCTGGGTGTAGAAAGGAGTTAACATTAGTGTTCTTAAAATGGGTTTTCGTGTGTAACTCGTTGTTGATTATGTAAATTTCTAAGTCCAAGAAGATGATCTTACTTGGACTTATTTCACTGGTAAAAGTGAGATTGAACAAATTATCATTCAACCTTGCAACGAAGCTATCAAACGAGGTATCATCACCGTCCCAGATAACAATCACATCATCGATGTATCTGCGCCACATAATCAACTGCGGCGCAGATACATCAATGCCCCATATGTTGGCCGATTCCCACCATCCCATATACAAATTTGCGAAAGATGGTGCAAAACGTGTCCCCATTGCAGTGCCACACAATTGTAAATAAAACTCGTGTTCAAAAAGAAAATAATTGTGTTTCAATATAAATTCAATTGAACTGTGAATAAACCTACGTTGGAGAAAAGGTAAAGTGCCGTGTAGTGCCAAAAAGTGATCAATAGCATCCAAACCCCCTTCATGTGGAATAGAAGTGTAGAGTGATTGAACATCAAGAGTGGCTAGATGATAAGAAGATTTCCATGTGAAATCTGAAAGAATAGTGAGAAGTGAAGTGGTGTCTAGTAGATGGGAAGGTAATAGTGGTACTAAAGGTTGAAGAAAAGAATCTACATAAGAAGAAAGGTTAACAGTGAGGGAATTAATACCTGAAATAATGGGTCGCCCAGGTGGATTCGTGAGTGATTTGTGAATCTTGGGCAAATGGTACATTATAGGGATGGTGGGAGCCGAGCAGCATAAGAATTCAAACTCTTTTTTGTTAAGTACGCCTGATGTTAAGGCGGATTCCAAATGTACATTTAGTTCTAGTTTGAATGCAGCTGTGGGGTCTCTAGGTAACTTACAATAGGACAGTGAATCAGACAGTAGTCTGACAGCTTCGCTGCAATAGTCTACTCTGTCTTGGAGTACTATACCTCCACCCTTGTCTGCTTCACGTATAATTATATTAGGGTTTAATTGTAGCGTTTTTAGCGCATGTCTTTCCTGTGCAGTTAAATTGGAGTTCTTATTCATAAGAAAACCTTTCCCTAGTCCCAGAGTTTGAAATTCCCTTTCGACCAATTTATTGAATATATCAATATGATGTCCCCTAGAATGATAAGGGTGAAAAACAGAATTGGGTTTGTTATCCAGTATGCACATATACACAGTATACCAATCTTGGCAAAACTTTACCAGAAAGACCAATGATTGTGTTCACAAAATCCGACAATCTAAAAAGTATCTTGGCCCCTAGTCTCCTCAAAGGCAATGATTCAAACAAAAAGAAAGATCTTAGGGAGATGTTAGGCATTAAAGGTAACCACAGATGCAATAGGTGCAAAATCTGTCCACGAATGCTTTCTCAGGATTACTTTAAATCTAAAGCGACAGATATTAGATATGAAATTAATAGCTACATCGATTGCGTAACCACTCATGTCATTTATATCCTGCAATGTGGATGTGGTTTACAGTATGTGGGCCGTACTAAACGTCAGCTCAAAATTAGAGTGATGGAGCACCTCAGAAATATCACTAATATTCCCAAGCTACTGGCATCTAATAAACCATTGACACATCTGTTGTCACACTTTAAGGATGTCCATCAGTGTAGCACTATAGGGGTTAAATATATGGGCATCGAACATATAACAACTAATGTACGGGCTGGTAACATAGATCTTCAGATTGCAAAAAGGGAGCAATTCTGGATATTTACCCTCCAATCCAAGTACCCGGGGGGCTTGAACGACTATGTGGAATTAACCCCTTTTTTGAGGTGAAACCATGCATACTGCAATTTGATACAAACATTGGTCTAATACCTTTTTTATCTGTTTTTTATCTGATTTTTTAGCTACTTTATCATTACAGTGGTTTTTATTCATTTTATAAGCCCTTTTTTTTTTTTTTTTTTCTACCTCCTTTTTTTTTTTTTTTCCACTTTTTCTTCAATTCTTCCCCTCCCCCCACCCACCTTTCCATTTGTTCTATTTCCCATATTTTAAAAGTTATTTATATGTCATTTAATGTTATTAATGTTGTTATCCAGTATGCACATATACTTTGTTTTTTATGCTACTGCTATGCATATTTATTGCACTTGACTATTTGGGACACATGATTTTGGCTCCCCTTTAAGGTCTGTTTACCTTTCTATTTACACTTATATATATACTCAATTAGTGTAATTCATTACTGGATTAAATGCACTAACAGGGAGGTCTTCCTATTGTGGCCCGCCCCTATCAGTATATGAGCCTGATTGGCCATGCAGCCATTAGGTATTAACCAATGACGCACAGAATTAGACCTATAAAGGACCCCTAAACAGGTGTCCCAGATATTGCCTGAAGAAGTTTACTTTGTTAAACGAAACGCGTCGCGACTGTTGTGGCTGGCGGTTTTACTACCCACCACCAGTATACACTCAAGTGTACCGTTCCTGCTTATTTCCGATCGTTTCTATGCTATCAAAAACGGACAGGCATCCTAAGGACACCTATTGAAGGCCCCGGTTCCTGCACATGTGTGCTACACTCTGCACCACGCTACCACACGTGGAGGACAGGAGAGTGAACAGAGACAGCCCCAGCGCGCGGGTCTGATCTCTCAGAACTGAGATTACCCTTCATACTTCCTATGTGATGCCCTACTCCTGTGATAGACACCAGAATCGGGGATTATTAAAGAAATTTTATATGTAAGTTACTAATTTTATTATTTGTTGCTAATACAATATCTATCTCTCATCTTGGTGCGCTTTTGTGTTTTTTCTTGTTTTGCTGATATTGGTATCACCATCGGGGTTCCGGTGGAGACCACATTTGGAGGTGGGGGAGACACCTCATAAACACAGAAGCAGCAAAAGAACTGAGAGGGACCAACACTCCAAGTTTAAAGAGCCAGAGCGCGGACTGAACTTTTCATTACTGGTAATCTGTGTGACTCACTTGTTGAGTCACCCAGTCACTACATTCCTTTTTCCCATCCAGTTTACGCAGCAACTTTAAGTCTCTTTTAATAATTTTTTCCAATTTTACATATTCTTGTTTTAATTGGTTTTATTTGTGCATTACTTGTTATTGTTATATTATTGTACTGTATTTAATAGTTTTTTTAACATGTTTCGCCCTCCCCTCCTACCCATTCCCTTTCCCCCCCCTCCCATTGTTCCTACCTCTTTTTCCTTTTTTCCCTCTCCCCTCCTACCTCCACCTCCACTCTCTCTGTCTTCCCCACCCCTGTCACCATCCCTATACGGACGTATTATGGCTGAATCAAACACCAGCCAATTTCTGGATTGTCTTAAAAACAGGTTTAACAAACCAGAGCTGTTTAGTAAGATATTCTCAGATATACCAATAGAAGAGGTGGCAACACCATGTTTAACTTCCCTAATGAATGAATTACATAAACTTTTGGAAAAAGAAACTAAGTCATGGCTAGAAATGGCCACATTAGAGGAGTACATAAGGGTGGGTCGCATACCAAGGGGACTTAGAGTCCTTAAACCCTCCACATATAACACAGATAGTCCTGAGTTTGTCAAGGAATGGGAAAGGATCCAAGACCATTGCTCACTGGAGCTAATGCGGTTGTTAATTCTAGAGAGAAAGAAAGAAATCATTGAAATAGATGGTAAAATAACACAAGCTAAGAATGAAATCTTGGAGATCCCCTGCCTTGACAAACTACCCCAATTGACTAAAGAAATGAATGTCAAACTAAGGAGATCAGAAAATCAGATTTTGATCAATAAAAACAAAAAATTCCTTAGAGATAAGAGGGACTATGCACTTAACATTCAGCGATGTTGGGATACAGGAAAGGAAATAACTGCAGACGTGGACCCTGCTATACGTGACACTAATCCATCTAATGTCACAGCCTTTAACCAAACTAAAGGACCCTTACAAACCCAACATACTAACCCAAAAACTAATGTTTCTATCCCAAGGACACCAAGGGACCCTAATTTCTATGCGAGACCCACCCATGAAAAACATACTAGACGGCCATCCAAATACCAGAGGAATGAAACTATGGATCACTCTGCACAGGTGAACCACACACATAGACCACAACAATCTAACCCTCATTATGCCAAACAAAATAGGAGGTATAGCAATAAATCACATACTCCGCAAAATAGGAGAGATACTAGTGCCCCTAGAAAACATACCAATTTTAGGGAGAAACATGCACATATCTCACATGCCATACCGTTGCAAAACAAGTATGAAGTTTTGAAGGATTCAAATGAGGGAATAGAGAATGAGGATTTTTTAAACAGGTTGGAAAAAATGAGAAAATCAATATCAACTTGGGACTCCAACCATCCGCCTCTATTGGGAGCCCCCCAAAAAATCACAAGGAAAAGACAGGATTCAGGAGAGGGCATAGGGGAATTAGGACAAAGGGAGGAAAAACAACACTCCCCTCTCAAACTTACCCAGATGACCCAACATTGAGATCTAAGGGCATCTTTAACTTATCTAATTCCCGTATAGACCATACATTAATGAATGTTTTAGGCAAAGGCCTTTCATTTGCCCCTACACGTAGAGTTAACAATTTTGATCTTTACATTGATTTGCAGAAATTTAATCGCAAGTTAACTCTAAGTAGACACTTTATTTCGGATCAAAGGGGTTATCAAACCACCCCTGATACCATCAATCCTATTGTACAGAAATTGTCTACAAGTGAACAGACACAACTAGTGGACTTGATGTCACTTATGGATGAGGGCATTACCAATACCAACGAAAGTATATCTATACAACATTCATTATTCAAACCCAATTCTGTTTTTCACCCTTATCTTTCTAGGGGACATCATATTGATATATTCAATAAATTGGTCGAAAGGGAATTTCAAACTCTGGGACTAGGGAAAGGTTTTCTTATGAATAAGAACTCCAATTTAACTGCACAGGAAAGACATGCGCTAAAAACGCTACAATTAAACCCTAATATAATTATACGTGAAGCAGACAAGGGTGGAGGTATAGTACTCCAAGACAGAGTAGACTATTGCAGCGAAGCTGTCAGACTACTGTCTGATTCACTGTCCTATTGTAAGTTACCTAGAGACCCCACAGCTGCATTCAAACTAGAACTAAATGTACATTTGGAATCCGCCTTAACATCAGGCGTACTTAACAAAAAAGAGTTTGAATTCTTATGCTGCTCGGCTCCCACCATCCCTATAATGTACCATTTGCCCAAGATTCACAAATCACTCACGAATCCACCTGGGCGACCCATTATTTCAGGTATTAATTCCCTCACTGTTAACCTTTCTTCTTATGTAGATTCTTTTCTTCAACCTTTAGTACCACTATTACCTTCCCATCTACTAGACACCACTTCACTTCTCACTATTCTTTCAGATTTCACATGGAAATCTTCTTATCATCTAGCCACTCTTGATGTTCAATCACTCTACACTTCTATTCCACATGAAGGGGGTTTGGATGCTATTGATCACTTTTTGGCACTACACGGCACTATACCTTTTCTCCAACGTAGGTTTATTCACAGTTCAATTGAATTTATATTGAAACACAATTATTTTCTTTTTGAACACGAGTTTTATTTACAATTGTGTGGCACTGCAATGGGGACACGTTTTGCACCATCTTTCGCAAATTTGTATATGGGATGGTGGGAATCGGCCAACATATGGGGCATTGATGTATCTGCGCCGCAGTTGATTATGTGGCGCAGATACATCGATGATGTGATTGTTATCTGGGACGGTGATGATACCTCGTTTGATAGCTTCGTTGCAAGGTTGAATGATAATTTGTTCAATCTCACTTTTACCAGTGAAATAAGTCCAAGTAAGATCATCTTCTTGGACTTAGAAATTTACATAATCAACAACGAGTTACACACGAAAACCCATTTTAAGAACACTAATGTTAACTCCTTTCTACACCCAGAAAGTGGACATGAAAGGAGATGCATTAATAACATCCCATTCAGCCAGTTTTTGCGCATTAGGCGTAACTGTGCTGATATAGAAACGTTCAAGGTACAATCTCAAATACTCTTTGAGCGTTTCTTTCAAAAGGGCTATGATGTGACTCTTATAGATAGAGCCTACAAAAGAGCATTAAACATTAATAGGAAGAAACTGATTCAACCTAAGAATAGTAAACCCAATGGTAAACAAAAGTGTGTTTCCACTGGAAAGACACTAGTTCAACCATTGGAGAATCCAGTGACTAATGGCTCTCTTATCACATTGCCCACTTCAGATTCCAGTGAAACAGACCATAAAAATAATAAAAGGAAGAATGAGAAACATGCACCATATTTCGTAACAAAATTTAATAGTTCTCATAGAAAGATCAAATATATTTTGAACAAATACTGGTACATTTTGCAGATGGATCCAATCTTGGCAAAAACTTTACCAGAAAGACCAATGATTGTGTTCACAAAATCCGACAATCTAAAAAGTATCTTGGCCCCTAGTCTCCTCAAAGGCAGTGATTCAAACAAAAAGAAAGATCTTAGGGAGATGTTAGGCATTAAAGGTAACCACAGATGCAATAGGTGCAAAATCTGTCCACGAATGCTTTCTCAGGATTACTTTAAATCTAAAGCGACAGATATTAGATATGAAATTAATAGCTACATCGATTGCGTAACCACTCATGTCATTTATATCCTGCAATGTGGATGTGGTTTACAGTATGTGGGCCGTACTAAACGTCAGCTCAAAATTAGAGTGATGGAGCACCTCAGAAATATCACTAATATTCCCAAGCTACTGGCATCTAATAAACCATTGACACATCTGTTGTCACACTTTAAGGATGTCCATCAGTGTAGCACTATAGGGGTTAAATATATGGGCATCGAACATATAACAACTAATGTACGGGCTGGTAACATAGATCTTCAGATTGCAAAAAGGGAGCAATTCTGGATATTTACCCTCCAATCCAAGTACCCGGGGGGCTTGAACGACTATGTGGAATTAACCCCTTTTTTGAGGTGAAACCATGCATACTGCAATTTGATACAAACATTGGTCTAATACCTTTTTTATCTGTTTTTTATCTGATTTTTTAGCTACTTTATCATTACAGTGGTTTTTATTCATTTTATAAGCCCTTTTTTTTTTTTTTTTTTCTACCTCCTTTTTTTTTTTTTTTTTTTTCCACTTTTTCTTCAATTCTTCCCCTCCCCCCACCCACCTTTCCATTTGTTCTATTTCCCATATTTTAAAAGTTATTTATATGTCATTTAATGTTATTAATGTTGTTATCCAGTATGCACATATACTTTGTTTTTTATGCTACTACTATGCATATTTTATTGCACTTGACTATTTGGGACACATGATTTTGGCTCCCCTTTAAGGTCTGTTTACCTTTCTATTTACACTTATATATATACTCAATTAGTGTAATTCATTACTGGATTAAATGCACTAACAGGGAGGTCTTCCTATTGTGGCCCGCCCCTATCAGTATATGAGCCTGATTGGCCATGCAGCCATTAGGTATTAACCAATGACGCACAGAATTAGACCTATAAAGGACCCCTAAACAGGTGTCCCAGATATCGCCTGAAGAAGTTTACTTTGTTAAACGAAACGCGTCGCGACTGTTGTGGCTGGCGGTTTTACTACCCACCACCAGTACACACTCAAGTGTACCGTTCCTGCTTATTTCCGATCGTTTCTATGCTATCAAAAACGGACAGGCATCCTAAGGACACCTATTGAAGGCCCCGGTTCCTGCACATGTGTGCTACACTCTGCACCACGCTACCACACGTGGAGGACAGGAGAGTGAACAGAGACAGCCCCAGCGCACGGGTCTGATCTCTCAGAACTGAGATTACCCTTCATACTTCCTATGTGATGCCCTACTCCTGTGATAGACACCAGAATCGGGGATTATTAAAGAAATTTTATATGTAAGTTACTAATTTTATTATTTGTTGCTAATACAATATCTATCTCTCATCTTGGTGCGCTTTTGTGTTTTTTCTTGTTTTGCTGATATTGGTATCACCATCGGGGTTCCGGTGGAGACCACATTTGGAGGTGGGGGAGACACCTCATAAACACAGAAGCAGCAAAAGAACTGAGAGGGACCAACACTCCAAGTTTAAAGAGCCAGAGCGCGGACTGAACTTTTCATTACTGGGGATCTGCCAGTACCCCTGAGATAGATCCATGGTAGTCAAATATCTTGCCCCGTGAAGCTCATCTAAGAGCTCATCCATGCGGGGCATGGGTTAGGCATCTGACACGGTCTGAGTATTGAGCTGACGGTAGTCCACACAGAACCAAGTGGTTCTGTCCTTCTTAGGAACAAGGACTCTGAGACGAGACCAAACTATTTCCCCCGAGCCAGCATCTCTTCTACCTCCCTCTCTATGCTCCGATTCACCTCTGCTGATACCCTATAAGCATTTTGATGGAGAGGTCTGTGATCACCTGTGTGGACCGTGTTATCTGTTAGATGGGTCTTGCCCTGCTTATCCATGAACAGGACCATGCTGTACCTGCTCTACTGTGCACCCCTGTCGAACTTCTCCCAGGAGATCTGGCAGAGCTTGGCTCCCCCGATCCCCCAACGGTGGGCTACAGATAGCCAGCACCGTCGTCTCACTCATGTGATATTCATTTATTTGATAAGTCCTATGCCTATCTGTTTCTGGATCTAAATTCACTACACAATCACACTCATTCATCCGCCGGTGTACCGTTTACCCCGCCCCACTGCCTACTGTGAACAGGATGGTGCACCGCAAACTCTTAAACCACAGGTTTTTCTATGCATTTACAGATTGAGTAATTTTGAGGTTAAGCAATTAGCACTGTGGTAAACTGAGTAACAGGGACTGTATCTCTGAGAATCTTGACAGCCTACTAATACTATTTTTGGAGACAGATAATACATACTTCAGAAGTGCATTTCAGACTACAGTTTTCAGGTCCGTTTTTTTGCTGTGGTGTGTCAGGTGTCTATTGCTGTAAATAAGGCTACACACAGGCTATATGACAGATTCCACTTTTCATGTAAAATTGTAACGTAATTGAGTCACATGTGGTTGAAGATGATAATCTATGAACTGAGAAAGATGCGATGTGAGTGACTAGATGCCCGAAATTATTTGATTGTTATAAATCCAGCTGACAAGGGAGGGGGGGTGGTGTTGGTAATTATGGATAAAAAATATTATATATAGGAGTTGCAACGTATCCTAAAAGACAGATCAACATACCAACCCATCCCCCTGATCCAATGGTGAAATATCAAGAAGAACAGTTCGGCCTCCTCAATGAGGGCCTTGCAAATAATATTCTGACCAAACATGAACACGAATGTTTGTATAAAACTCACCCTAGAATACCTATATTTTTTATAATCCCTAATATTCATAAGAATTTAGACCAACCACCTGGGCGACCAATCATTTCTTGCATCCAGTTACTTACATCACATCTTTCTCAGTTTATAGATTAGTGAAAAAACAGACAGGGTCGGCGCTTCAAAATATACTAAGTGCACTATCTAGTACAGTACAGTGTGAAAAAAAGAGTAAATAAAAGGGCAATACTAATAGCAATATAAAGCACACACAGTAAAACGATATAGTGACATATAATATGCTATATCTTAAGATGATAGTGAAATAGATATATAAAAATACAGCTCAAACAATCCTTCAATGGATGGTCTAGGGACTCCACTCAGCAAAATTGGTTCTCAGAAGTAGGGGAGCGCAGATGTCAATGTTGTGCATTAAAAATAATAAAAAAACAACATAGTGCAAATAAAGTTTATAAACCAAGTGTTTGAAAAGGTATGGAGAGGTTTCTCATGAATGGAGACTCACTTGATGCTAGAAATTAAAAGGCATATCAAAAGCTGTGGTGAGTACTGGACTCTGTTGTGTTTGTGTGCGTAGGTTCAGGTTGAATGTAGTAACCTCCCTCAGATGGCACCATCCGTGGTAATGTGGGTGTAGATATAATCAAGAAAGCCAACAATAGTGTGATACCGTAAAAGAATATAACAATCTTTATAAACATTAAAATCAACACTTACATAGTGTCATGCAAAATAAGACACATAAAAGGTTTGTGCGTTCAACTCAACTGCCTCCTTTGCCTCCGTGTCAGATCTCTCAGACCTAACGCGTCACTTCCGGTCTGTGACGCATCTCGAATCTCGGGGATTCTCGAATGTAGGAGGATCACTGCGGCAGGCTTGCTTTGATGGGGGCTGGATCAGAGTCCTCTGAGTACATCACAGAAACCAGTAAACGACTCTACGCGTTTCGCTAATAAAGCTTCGTCAGGAGTCATGGCAACTTGTTGGCTAAACTTGCTATTTATACCTACAGCAACATTCGCATTGGATGAATGGATATTTAGAAAATTCAATTAAGGAGAGGGGAACATCCCAAATCCACCAAAAGGCTGATAGCTTGTATCAAAAACATAATGGTTAGATTTGATCAATCTAAAAGTGACCATATTTTAGAAAAGAATCATCTTATCACAGTTTTGATAAAGAGAGAGATAGAGAGAATGATTGGGCTTATGAAGCATCTGATTAGGCAAACAGGGTGGGGCAAGTAGTAAAACAAAGAGCATTCCTTTTTTAGATGTAAAAAAGTCTACCAGTGTACAGTATGGGAGATACAAAACAAATTTGCCCTACTAGCGGAAAAATAACATTATCATGGGACTCACTGAAAATGAAAGACCGAGGAAAGGAGAAGGAAGACAGAGGAAAAATAGAAAGAATGCATGATTGCAATTAAAGAAAAATATTTTTAATATTAGTAAGAAAATTTTAAGTAATACAGAGGAAAAACTTATATCAAGGGTCTCACCTTCGTGCCAACGATGGGCCCAAATAATTTTATTGATGCTAATAGATATTTAAGAAAATTTACATTAAAAAGACAATTTTCTAAATATTTGCATGCTATTTATTTTGCGTGTTCATGTTGTATTATGCCATTTTTGGTGGTGTTTTGCATTGTTTATTTCTGTGTTCTTTTGTATGTTTGCATTTTAATAGTGGTTTATTTTTGGAGTTTTGAATTTGAAGAATGGTATTTTTTTGGAGATTTATTGTATTTATTGATGGTTTTGTTTTGCTGTTAGAATAGTTCATTCTGATTTTGATTTGGTATTTGATTAATTGATTGGTGGTAATTTTATTGTGTTTATTTTTTTTATGTTTATTTGGTCATTTTTTTTATAGATTCACCATTTACTGGCATAGTTTTAAATCATGTCCATATTATATGGCCATGATTTGCCCACTGTGGCAATCATTTGGTTTATTTGCATTTTTTGTGTGTTGATTTTTATATGTAATGTGTTATATTTTGGGCCTGTTTTGTTTGAGCATTACCATTTATTGCTATAGGGGTAAATCATGCCCATATTATATGGGCATGATGTACCCACTGTAACAATGAATGGGTGGAGGGTGGGGGTAATGGGTCCAGCTTGGGTGGTTATGCCTCCTGGGTGGGTAGCGGGGCAGGGTGGGTAAACCCCTTAATTACTATAGCAGTTATTAACCACTAAGGTGATTAAGGGGTTAGGGGCCATTAGATTGTATTTTGCTATTTATTATTTCTGGCAACTGAGGACATGGACCTGCAGTAAGCTGAGAGGACACCCTTCACATTGGCAGGGGTACAGTGAGTAGAATGCTTTTTATTTACTTTATTTATGCTGCCTGGCTAATGTTATGTTTAATAATGGGCAAATGATCTATTATGCATATCTGGATAACAGTTATTTTGCCGAATACTGTACTGTATTTGTTTGGTGAGGGTGGGAGGTGTATTTATTGAAATGTAGGCTATGTTTTTATTTTTGTAAAACAGGATTGGTAACGCAGGCCAGCAAGGACCAACGGGGACCACCTAAGGACCCTCAGATATCCACGGGGACCACCTAAAGACCCCTGGATGCCCACGGGGATCACCCGATGACCCCCGGACACCCACAGAGACCACCTGAGGACCCCGGATACCCACAGGGACAACCCAGGGACCCTCTGGATGCTCACAAGGACCACCCGATGACCCCGGACACCCACAGAGACCAGCTGAGGACCCAGGACTCAAGGACACCTGTGGGAGGAACCGGGGACCCAATAATGGTCCTCGTGGGAACCACCCAAGGGCATCCAGACTACTGTGAAAAACCCCTGGGGTGCACTGTGGGGCCTGCATATACCTGTGGGGACCACCCAGGGACCCCCCTCCAGAATGTGGTATTAATTCTGTGTGTAAAAAAATAAAAAATGGTTTTATGTGGGGGCACAGGGGACGGGTGGATTGTGTTTGGGTGTTTATTAGATATTGTAATTTTTATTGGGGGCCTAGGATTTGGGTAGTGGGGCTGTTGTGTGTATTTGTGATTATTGTGGGTACCAAGGGTGGGTGAAGGGGGTAGTAGCCTAAAGGATGGGTGTTTTGTACTATCGAGTTGGTAGCGGGAGGGGTTAACCCCTTAATTACCATAGCGGTATTAACCGCTACGGTAATGAAGGGGTTAAGTCCACCCGCAATCCCCCCACATGGCATAAACACCCACCAAGGGCCAAATACAACCTTCACTCACCCCGCTATCCACAATAAGCATGGTGGTTTACCCCTTCATTGCCTTAGCGGTTAGCCGCTAATGTAATAAAGCGGGCTGGAAAAGCTTTTTCAGGCATCTGATTCATGCCGGGGCTCTCCGGTGCTGATATTAATGGATATCAGCTCCGGAAACCCTGACATCAATCCGATGCAGGAAACATGCCTGTTTTTTTCTAAGTCCCATCTCGCCGCTCATCGGCAGCTTCTGACCACCTTCTTGCCAACTTTTTGGGGCGAGGAGATTTGAAGAGAAAATCTCCATTCTAGAGCGGCGATCAGCTGCGATAAGCTGATCGGGGCTACTAGAATACAGCGAATATCAAAAGTTGGTGATGAGCGGCGATATGTGGCTTATCGCCGAGCGGTTTGCGATTTATTTTTTTCCAGCAAAAAAACCCGGTGATTTTTGCTCTTTTTGACAGCTTATTGGGGCTTACTGAATTGCTGTAGGCTTTTTTGGCAATAAGCTGGCGATACGGGGCTTATCGCTGCTTATAGCATGAGGCCCTTAGTGTGATTTATTTTGAAATTTGAATATATACTAAAATCTTCTACCGTATCGAATAGTTTTTGTAGTGATATTTTTAGGCTGGTGAATGATAGTAGGACATCGTCTGTGAATAAGGACACCTAGCATTACCTATCCCCTATCGATACTCACTGTATATCGCTATTCCCTCTTATTTTGGATGCCAGAGCTTCTATGCACAGTGCAAACAGCAACGGTGACAGTGGAGATCCTTGTCTGGTGCCGTTTGTAATTTGTAATGGATCTGAGATATAGCCTGGGTCTGCACTGTAGCTGTTGGGTCTATATACAGAGCCTGGACTCCTTTACTAAAACTATTGTGTATTCTCATTTTATTCATTAACTGAAATATAAAGGGCCACACTACTCTGTCAAAGGCCTTCTCTGCATCCAGCACCAGAATTAGGGTTGGGTTTTGGCTTCTGTTACTATTATGGATTGTATTTATAATTCTGCAAATATTGTCAGCCTGCCTCGCTAGGGTGAAACCCACCTGGTCTGGATGGACCGGGTGTTCAGTTCTTTGTTTAGATGCGTAGCCAATTTTTTGGCAAAAAGTTTTATATCAGTGTAGCCCCAGTAAGAAATGGGGGCTATATATCTTTCTCCTACTGGTGTAAGTCCTGCTAAGTGCAGAC
Organism: Ascaphus truei; assembly: GCF_040206685.1. Classification (NCBI taxonomy): domain Eukaryota; kingdom Metazoa; phylum Chordata; class Amphibia; order Anura; family Ascaphidae; genus Ascaphus; species Ascaphus truei. The sequence goes on along the minus strand of NC_134484.1, from coordinate 249,536,679 downwards.
CGCCAGTAGTTATCATGGGTTTCCCCCGCTTCAAGCCCTGCCTTGATTGGTGGAGGTAGGCCCCCCGACTCTGTGTGGAAGGCAAGAGACACAGGGGAGGGGCCTGCTGACATCAGAGGTGTGGGGCTGTCTAAATTTAGTTGCCTGATCCTGTCAGTGGCAGTAGTTGTGAGAGTGAGACCTGTTCTAGGAGTGAGAGGAGCGAGACCTGTCCTGGGATCAGAGACAGGAGAATGCAGTCTTACAGTTGGAGGAGAAGCTCAGACCAGACTGAGTAGAGTTGATAGAACAATAGTGTGGTGGACCAATGCCTCTCACCCTGCTCAGGGGGTGAGGGGGGAACTAGCCTCACCTTGAGTGTCTGCACTTTGGGGTGGAGGCCGGGAGCATTGTGAGCCCCGGACAGCCCATCCTGAAGGGGTACAGCCTGGAGGATAAGGAGAAGGAGAAAGAGACCCTGTACGTTGTCTATTGCTGCTGCTGTGAACTAATGGGAGGAGAGAGTTCAATAAAGAGACATTGCTGCTTTTATAAGAGACTTGTGTGATACTGAAATCTCTCGCCCTGAGACCAGGGCTTCTCTGGGAGGATTTCACCCTACCCCTATAGGGCTCGCCAAAGATGGAGGCACCGGACCGTTGCTAAGAAGATGAAGGCACTAACCCCAGAAGCCTGTCCCTGTGGTCCCCTATACCATCGCGGGAGACTCAGGCCCTCATGTTACCAGCAGGTATGCACCACCATAAGACATGTAGCCAGCCCTCATTACACCCTAGGGGTCCGATCTGTGACCGGGGGGGGGGGGGTAACATGGGTTGCATCAGTATTAATAAGCAAAATGGGTCTATAACTTGGACATAGTATAGGGTCTTTACCTTCCTTGGGAATTACAATTATTGTTGCATCCAGCATATCCTTCTGTAGTTTTTCTCCTTTTAATATATCATTGAATTGCTTTGGAATTTTTGAGAGATTTTATAGCTTCAGAAATCTCTATAGCCGTTATATTGTTGCCCAACTGGTTTGTTGTTTGGCTATCCAGTTTGGAATGTTCACAAGTATCTACATTTTGATCAACTCTTCCCTCTTGTCTTGGGGTCATTTGAACTTCTGCATTTAAATTATAGAGGTTGCTATAGTATAGTACAAATTCACTGTTAATTTCAGAGTGGTTATAAACTATTTTATCCTGGTCTGTCTCTCTTCCACTGCCGAGATGTCTGATATGAGTCCACTCATGGCTACTTGTAATTCCTCATGGAATGTCTGTTTAATTTCCTCGACCCATGCTCTCATGTCTCTTTTAAAGCTTGACTCTCTCTCTGGTTCTGCATCCGATTCTGCCTCCTCTTGTTCTCTAGGTGAGGCCCCTGCCACTTTTCTTGGCATGTTCTGATTAATTCGTTTTTTGTTTAAGACTTCTCTCTCCAAGCCCGCAGAGGTCTTTTCTCATAAGATCAGGGATGGCCCTGCACCCACCGCTCCTCCAAACCCTTGGAGGTCACCGAGGAGAATATGGCAGCCCCCCCTACAGTCAGGAGCTTCTTGCGGCAGCCACTGACCAGGTTCGCTGGAGTTTAGGTAGTTATTGGGCCAAGGGTTTGTGTTGGTTTGGTCAACCGGGGGGGGGGGAAACCTTCGTGGGGAGCTCTGACTCAACTCCCGCAGGCCCCTGGTATCTCGGGGGCTGCAGTGCTCTCAGAGTCCTCAGGCATGGTCCTTCTGCTTGTCCCAACCGCGATCTGTGCTCCTCTTCATCTCTCTCTCCCCCTGATCATCCGTGCTTGGCCCGGACACAGGCCACCTCACTCCGATGCTGAGTGAGAGATCCGCCAATCTCGGCTCGGCCTCTACTCGGCCGATCTCCTCCTCCTCACTTTTTTTTAATCCCTGGGTGCAAGGTACTCGTTGGTAGTTAGTTTAAAGGGTGTTTTGAGCTGCTCTTTGGTGTTTTTATATGCTATTTGTTGTTATTTAGGGCTTTTCTTGTGGAGCTAGCAAGCATGGGACTTGCTGGCTCTATGTTCAGGCCACGCCCCCAAAGCTGTGCATATTTTAACGTTTTAATGTGCATGTGCAAACAGATGCACAAGTGAATTAGATATAAGCTGATGGGAAAAACTATTTAACAATGGACAGCATTATGGCCCTATCATACACCTGAGGAAGAGAGTGCTGCTCTCGAAATGCGTAGGGTGATTCCATTTGGACCTGCTCAGCCCAATATTGTCCAGCATACTATAGCTGAGACTTATCAACGTCTCCAGCCGATCGGGGAATACCGGAACTGGCTTTTTTTCCTCTCTCGCGAGATCTGAGAGAAAGAGCTGGGGAGAATACTGAAGACAGAGGGCTAACGCCGTGGATGCAGATAATGCACAGCTTCATTGCAATGACTGAACATCCATTGCCGTCAGCTGGTCTGGGAGGCAGCACCCCATGGGGACTGAGCTGTCTTGCCACAAATGAGAGGTGATACTCTCTAAAATTATCCACCGTGAGCTTTCCTCCTTCGTCTAGTAGGTAAGGCATATACACACTGCAGCAGATTGCCATTGGATGATATTGTTGTGGATATTTCATTTGTCCATTTGTTTTTTTAATATGTTTTAAATAAATGTACTTTTTTCTATTTCACTTACCTTTATTAATGATCTGATTTCTCAGTATTATGCTACAGTATGTGCTAATTTCTTTTATTTAATGCACCTGATATTCAACTGCATTGATCTTCGCTGGGAACAACTAGGACATTTGTCTTCTATCTGAACATCAAATGGTTGTATACCCTAACTTTGTGACTAATGTCATACTCTATTGAGTTTTCATTACCAGGCACCGATTATATTGTCTTTTATTTTAAAACACACAGTGTCCCTGGCTTATTGTGCTTCTAAGCTACCAGGGAACCACAGTTTTCAGGGGTAACCAGTCGTGCTTCACCTTTATTATGAAGACCGGCTATCCCCACCCTTCACAAAATACAAATTGTATCCCATATATTTTGGGCATTGATTCCATTACCAGTAATTTGTCAAAATGTATTGACTCATTCCTTCAACCGATGGTATGCTGGCTTGATTCTTATCAAAGAGAGGTGGTATGTGGTAGGAAGACCCCTCACATATAGGACCAGCATTTAAGGACTTTCGCCTACATTTATTCTTGCCAAGAACATTGAAAGTTGTGTGGGGTTTTGTTATGTTTGTTTTTTTGTGCCATCTTTATCAGCATTTCTGCATTATTAATTATTACACTTGCTGTGCCTTCATGCTTGTATTTGCAAATTTGGATAAATATCCCTTTGAGCGCTAGTTAGGATTTTTTTCACATTATTATATTAATGTAATTTTTAAATCTGAATCAATTTCCAATGATAAATAGGTTCAGCCATATTTGTGTTGGGTTACTATGTACTGCAAAACAGACACACAAAATAACGTCAGCGTTAGTATTTATCCATGTGCCATATGTATAAAACGCATTTTTATGCGGTGTGTCAACATCTTTTTTACACAGAAAAAATGAAGCTATGGGGAAGTTAGAGGTGGACTTTAGAGGTTTTTGGAGCATATATGTAATTGATATGTGATATTTAACACTTTTCTGTGTAATAAAAGCATCAAAATTGTCTGTCAAGTTTTTCTTGGCTAATATAACAAATGCAAGTAGACACAACCATTTAATGCTTCCATATGTACTGTAGGAACATAGTTGCTCTGTTGACACATCATCAGTCAACAATTTCTTACATTGATTAACTGTACATTTGATTAATGGTAAGATAAGAGGGAAATTGTGAGAGGAAAATAATGCATATATCTTCATAATTCATGCACGTAAAAAAATTAGTTTCACATATTTAAGTACAGTACATATAATTTAACATGACACTCAATATAAATACTACAGAGATGTGCGTCAATTTGGTGACATACATTGTCAACACGTCTCTAATGATTTCAAGTAAATACATTAATTCTTAACACACTCCTTTATTTCATTTTGAAAACACAAGTCGTTATACAGTACATAGCCCACCCCTAATGTATATGTATAAAACATATAGTTTTTTTTTATAAAGAATTCACATCTTCAAATCTGTGTCAAAATCAGTAAAAAAGCAGAGTACAGTACAGTATTTACCAAGGGGAAGGAAGCTTTGAAAGCAATGAGAGTTTTTTCTTTTTAGAAAATCTGGGGTAACACATACTGTAGGTACACGACCCATATTTGCCTTTTCATGATTTATTTTGTGAAATACATTGCATTTTTGTGCATCAGAATTTTTCAAGGATTAAAAACTATAGATGTGCAAAACTGTTCAAAATACAAAAAAGGTAAGCATTTTTTTTTTAAATTCAATTTTCTGCCAAACATTTTCCAAAGCATTAAAGGGCTGATAATATTGCCAAATGAGTACGCTTTCAGCAAAATATTGCTAGATAGTGAGGGAAACCTGCTGTGTGTAACCAATGCGTAGTGTCTGCATTAAGCAAATCTAATTTGAAAGAATTTAGCAAAGTAGCTTAATAAACCAAATTCCACATTGACTTTATACTTTGCAAATTGCTTGCGAACTTTGACTGGAGACGCAAAAAGGGCAAAATGTTCATAGTTTGCAACATCTTATAAAAGGTTTGGCACATCTCTATTAATGACTGGACCAGGTAATATGACAAAATGCCAGGTGGAAAAGTTTGTTATCTAAACAATCATTTAATAAGTTTCTCTTCTGTGCTGAGACAGTCACATGTGTAAAAAAAAAAGCACACAGTAAGTAATGTACAAAACTTATAATTATTCATTAAAGTCATGTAATGAAAATCATGTTTCATTTCAAGATTTTCATTATTCATTGTGATGTTTCACTTGCATTTAAATTTGAAGCAATGTGTAAAGAGTAGTCATTTAGCAGCATCCTCTCAGACAATGTTGAATCACACTCAAAGTCTAAGATTTAAATCATGGGCATTCGCTTTGGACAATATTGATTCAGGTCCTTTGTGTTTATCAGACAACAGTACACTTAAGTTGCATACAGTACATTTACCTTACCCAAACGTGATTATATATAGAGAAACTGGCACTGTTGTCTGAAGAATAAAGAAGGAGCTACAGGAATTCAAAGTTTCTATGCAATTAAAATGAAATGATTCTACATGTGCAATGACCTAATGTATCAACATGCAGATGTGTCCTGCAAAAAGATGTACTAGGAATTCGGCAGAGCTAATATGGGCTGTTTAACTTGTAGCAACAACTTCCATAAAAGTTACACTGGAAAATCTTGCATTGACTAAAGTCTGTATAAGTAGGGAAAAGAAGTAATACATAAATGTTATTTATTTAATGCTAATGTAGTCTGTACACATTTTTCTGTACATGCAAATATACCAGTCTATTTCCACAATTAAAGGGTTCAAATAAGTGTGGCTGGTGCAAAAAATGCCCATATTTATTAAAAAAAAAAACATACATTTTTCATAATAAACAGAAGACAAGAGACTTTAAGATCAATTAATTTATTTCATGTCAAACAAATTATGTTGTCTATTTGTTGATCTGTTGATGCCAAAAACAATATGTAGGACTCGCCACCAGATTATTAAAGGTTCGCATTATGGAACACCTGAGATCGATCACTAAGAAAGATACCAACCACCCTGTTTCAAAACACTTTACACTCTGTCCCCTGGGCTCTTTAAATACATTTAAATATAGCCTTAGAACAAGTTCCTCTACCCCTATGGGGAGGTAACAGGGTTAAATTACTTCATCAGTGGGAGGCATACTGGATCTTTACTCTTAGTACTTTACATGCACATGGTCTCAATACCGAATGGGACTTGAAATGTTTTCTTTAAATGTCTATCATTCTACACTTCTGACAGATGCTATGTTGATATTTCAATGAGCTTTTTCTCCCTATTTTGATTGTTCTGTTCTCTATTGCCATTACATCAATTCAATAATATATATACCTGTGCAAGGTCATTTTGTTATAATAGCTAAATATATACATCGTTGTCACAGGAGACCAGGTTTATTGTACATCTTTTACCAGGATCATATATTGAGCAAAACAAGATAATGAAATAAATTGAGGTTTATTCACAGAAATAGGCATACTCACAGTGGAGCACAAAATACAGGTAAAAAAACACACTTACTTGGAGACTGGTGTCGAAAACTAGTCTTTCCTAGCTGCTGTGCACTCTAAATAAGAGTTTTTCCTTGACCGGGACTTAGTACCAAACGTCCTGGAACTAAAATCGGCTTGAAATCCCAACCGCAACCGCTACGCTAGTTTCTGAGAACTTGGTCGTGAAAAGCTGGACTTAGGATATTTTCTGGGAAGACTTTTCTGAAGCCGGTGCTCTACGATTCACCCAAGATCACTTTTGAGAAAAGCCTGACCGCACTGCTGGTGCTGAGAATATCCAAACTGATTGGCTTAGGGTTTTTTTTTATAGTATTTTGGAGATCAATCACAAAATACTACAGCCAATCAGAGCGTGCGATCTTTTTTAGTAGCCAATCGATCGAAGCCGGGACAGAAAGCCTGCTAGCGGGAAATCTGAATCTGCCAAGGGACATGTGCAAGTTTGTCACCTCTGTCCCTTACTATTAGATGCCACCTGCTGGGTCAGGCTCCTCCAGGTCTGGTAGGATAAATGGTAGCCCGGACGACTGCCATTCATCATAGGACGTGGGTACTTGAGCCCTTCCCTGTAACCCAAATGGCTCTCATTCCTCTGGCATCCTCTGGTGGCTTTCATCTCTGATGTCAAGCAGAATTACTGGCACCAACTTGTAAGCCCTGGTAGCCTGTCGGAACATTGGTTCAGAAAGCTCCATCTCATATACAGTGCACACAGTATATTACAATATTAAACACAATGTTAATAAAATATACTTGTATACATCCGAAGTCTCTGGGTATGGGGAATAGAATAGGAAGCTGTACTTTATTTTCATATTAGCCTTTATTCCACACACACTACCTAAAAGACTTGGACTGGACTCTAAGAGTCCCATCACAACCTTATACTTATGGTTGGAGTGCCCATGAACCCCAATACAGGTTCTGGGCTACCTGAGCATTAACTGGGTATCACCCTTAACCTAGGTACTCCTCATAGTTACATACTTATGGATACTTTCCATCCCTTTGCCCCATTTACCTTTCTGGGATTTGCTGAAGGAGGGAACCGTAACGGTGAGTTGTGTAAGCGTTGTCAAGGGGAGATATTGCTGAGACAATGTGCCTACATGTATCCGAGAACCAAGCATACCTAGGCACATTCTGACAACAATTTCTCCACACAACCCCCCTTGAAACTCAAGCCCTAACATTCCTTGCTCGCTGGCATCCCTGGAAAGGCAAAAACATAACAATTCTTTGTCACAAATTATGCATTATGAATGTACAGTTGCTGGACTCAAGAGCTGACACTCTTGAACCCTAATATTCGGATCAGAGGTAACCAAAACAGGGCATAACCTTTATTAAGAGCCTGGTTACCCCCTCACCGGCACAATCGTCACAACCTCAGATTATTCACTGTGGTTGATTTTTGAATATTACTCAATATTTATGGCCACTGAGTCAGTCACTTGCATATCTATTTTTAATATTTTTATGTATTAGACAAGCATTCCTGTGATCTGTATTATTGCAGTACCATTAATTATACCCATTGTGACACCAGTAATTGATATCATTCAAAATGTATAGCAACAAGGTTGCATTTCTGTTAATTCATAACGGTCTCTATATATTTCTAAAAATGTCTGTTAAGGTATTATTCAAATCACTCGGGAACATGCAGATATGTCTATATATACAGGCATTGCTCTATTTAAGATAGCTTTGTACTATTGTATACAATGTTTCTACAGGAAGATTTGTGATACTCTTTATCCTTTATTTACTCAGCTTTAGATACATCAGACATGTTATTATGACTGCTATACTTATAGATCAATTATATCATTTATTCATTGATTTTCTAGTGCCACAAGTTCCTTTATTATAGTTTTATGTACATTCATTTGATTACATTTAGTCATGTTTGTATACATTTAATACTAAATATAACTAAAGAGCTCCTGTCAGCGTCCTCGTGGAGTCTCAGAACTGCAGCCCGGATGTCCGTCGTCACTGATGTCCCGTCACTGCGTATGACGTCACCTACGCATTTCGTGTCATATGACACTTCTTCAGAGGTTAAGTCATGTGATCCCTGGGTATTACTTAAATACCTGACTAAAGAAACCCTTAGCCAATAGGGATCACTATACCGGATAGAACAAACTCAGCCTTCCAATCAGCTATAGCTAAACATTACTTATTACAAATGACAAACAAATCTGGGCTGCAGTTCTGAGACTCCACGAGGACGCTGACAGGAGCTCTTTAGCTTGAGGTCTGTGTGCTTTTTATCATCTTGCCCCAGACTCTTTACCTGCTAATACATCTAAGGATAGCATTGAGTATCCAGTTGTGAGGTTCTGTTTCAGCAGTTCTTCATCCTCTGTGGTTGTCACGGATCATTTGATCATTGTGATCTTTACCTGTCATGTGGTGTTATATGTTCTGTCTTTTTTACTTATAAAGATTTTGTATACTAATTTCGGCTTTGTTTCTTTCCATGCGCTCCTATTTTTGTGTATTTTTGTGGCTGAGTGTACCCCGCTGATCACGGGAGACTGGAAGCAGCAGGGAGGACCCGTTATTAAAGGGAGGAAAATCAAGGGACAGCGCTCACATTTTCCTTTCTCCACCTTATACCCATGACCCTACCTAAGTGCTAGGCCAAGCACTCCTGACAACACATTCCCTCACGGCAAGTTAACACAGAGTATTAGACTCTGTGTAAGCATACCCCGGAGCGCAAGACAGTATACATTTGCACACTGTGCAAATATGCATATAAAAAATTCATTAAGTGCAACATTACTGTCAAATTATTATACAAACCAAAGTCTTTTTGATGTTCATATTACATATTGTATGTGCTGCTTAATGTGTTGCATATTCAGTGTTTCATTGTAAGTATGTCTGCTATTAGATGTTGATATTATCAGTTTATGTAAATGTCCAAGCAGTTTTCTTGATCAAAATGAGTAGTAGGTTTTCAAATGTAAATTTTCATGCGGTATAGTTTGCGTTCAGAGCTAAATGCCAGTATTTATGCTTCTTAATTCAACTCTTCCACCTAATTTCTTTTGTTCCTCTGTCATCTTTTGTACAAAGAACATTATTATGAAAGATGTGTATATATTGGCTTTGTTCTTTTCTTTGCTTTTCAGACAAAAATAGCAAAATCTTAAATAAAAACATCACGACGTGAAAACTGTGTTTTACATTTATAGCTTGGTGATTTCTGGCATTTATTGAGAAATGTTGAAAACAATGGTCTTAGTTGAATATCTTTCAATTTATTTTTATCAATTTTTTGACAAATTATCTGTCTGTGAGCGAATAATTTGCATACCTTCAATTAAGGATCATATTTATTCTGCTCTAGGCTGTTTGTACATGTTTTTAATCACACATACAGCTTATAGTGCTCTATAATCAAAGCAGGTCTCTTGTGCAGGATGACTGGTGGTGCTTCAGAGCATCAAGTAACTATGGCAACCCACATGGCAATGCACAGCTTGAAATGGGAAATGTGGGCATCCAGTGCAACCCAACACTGCTGGTTCAGCCATAAGACATGTAACAGAGAAATTCGGGAGGCACAGTTGCATCACAAGGGGGGACCCTACCTGCCCCACTTCAATTTTTTTTAAAGGGACACCAAAATAACTAAAATAATTGTTTCCACTGGGTTACCCATGTCAGCGGCCTTGTGAGCATCTCCTCCCAAGTATTTTTCAACCCTACCCTAGTGGCAGATTTCTCATTAGGCCTGAGCCTAGGGCGGCAACATTTTGGGGCGGCAAATTTCCCCTACCCCTCCATATATAAAGAAGAACATGGGGTCTCTGTAAATTGTGTTCCTTTCTTCATGCTGCACTCCTCCTACTTCAGTGTCGCAGTAGCAAATGCCGCTGCAATGTCACGGCGTCGTGTTGCCATGGCCACCATGTGAGGTCACACACGACGTCATGTGATGTTGCAGCGGTATTTGATGCTGCGCCACTGAAGAAGCAAGAGGCAGCACCGAGGTAAGAGCCTATGTGCAGCAGATTTGTAAATCCACTACCTACCCCATTTATTTCTCAACCTCCATCACACCCCCCCACATATTTCTCTCCCTTTCCCCCATTCCCCCCATGTATTTCTCTCCCTCCCTCACACTCCCTCCACATATTTCTCTCCCTCCCTCACCACCCCCCATGTATTACCCTCCCTCCTTAACGCTCCCCCCATGTATTTCTCTCCCTCCCTCACTCCCCCCATGTATTTCTCTCCCTCCCTCACTCACCCCCATGTATTTCTCACCCTCCCTCACTCCCCCCATGTATTTCTCTCCCTCCCTCACTCCCCTCATGTATTTCTCACCCTCCATCACACTCCCCTCCCCCTTGGCTCACCCTTTTACTCTAGTCCCATCTCTCCCTCACTCAATCCAACACGCTGAAACCCCCCTCCCCTCATATACAATTACACACACACACACACACACACACACACACACACACACACACACACACACACACACACACACACACACACACACACACACACACACACACACACACACACACACACACACACACACACCTCTACACAATTCCACATCTACACATCTACACATCCACACATCTACACATCTACACACATATGAACACACTTCCCCTCTAAGAATTTTACTGAGAGTGATTGGGCTGCTTCAATCCCAATTGTGCTGCTGCCGCTGTTCAGCAATGCGGGAGCTAGAATATAGACAGGGGGAGGAGGAATTGCCTGTGTAGTGAAGGCCTCACACATGCATCAAGCAGAGAGCAGCAGCCCTTACCTCCGTGCAGGGTGCGGAAGGGTGCGTGATGGCTGCGGCAATCAGAGATCCCTCTTGCCTCTGGTGCAGTTAGGGTTGCCGGGTGTGCCTGAGTTGATGGACCGCAGGAGCTCCGCAGCACAGGTGGTGGCCATATTGGAACTCCTCATGCATGCGCAGAGAGTACCCCATGTATACACAGTGAAGCAGGAGTGCGGTGGCCATTAGGCAGGCTCAACACAGGACTACAAGTCCCAGCAGCCACCGGGGCTGCCTACCACATGGGCAAGTACAGCCAATAGAGCTGGAGAGGCAGGAGTAAAGGGAGATAGATACTTTTGGCATGTGGAGGACCACGCCAGTCGGAAGGAAGAGAGCAACCAGAGAGGTAGTGTCCAGGGAGCAGTGCTCCTCGGGACTAGGCTTAGGTTTGCCCCTTAGGCCACAGCTAGGCCCTGAGTCCCCTTTCAGTTTGTGGCTGCTGCAGGGAAGGCCCATAGTAGCTGACAGTGTTATTGTACCGGTGACAGACGCCACAAGGTGCTCGCGGCCTGCAGTATGAGACCAGACCACCGTCATTCCAATAATATGTCAGTAAATATAAGTTGGTTATACCTGTGAGTGTTTTTATTTACTGCCGATATTGTTCCTGTGAAGGGGTTATCCAGCTGCACAAGGATCCCTCACAGGTGGAGGTGCTATCACCAGATAGAACGCAATCATCCCAGGCTCCCAGTGGCGGAGAATCAGGCCTCTTGTATGCCAGACAGGTATTCAGCACAGTAATTCCCTTAGACTGGGGGCTACATAACCTACCTCCCTAACTCATTCAATCACCACTCAGCAACCCCCTGCATCACTTATGACACCTATACCCCAGCAACGAAGGCACATATAGCAACTCTCACTTCCTCTTGCAACACTAAAAAATGAATATAAAAAACTAAATTAACAATAAAAGCATTACCATCTATATAAAAAACAGACCAATTTCCAGGCAACAAAAAAATCACATTAAGAACTAATTATATCAATAAAAAATAAAATAAATAAATAAAAATAAATAATAATGGAGATAAGTTCAGCTTCCTTCATTTGAATATCGGCCTTTGATGAATAAACCCAAGAAAAATATTACTTAAATTGCATTATTAGCTGATAAGAGCAAATAATCTGCCTTTCTAGCTAATAGGAGTCACCTCCTTGGGATTGGTCAAGGCCAATGTTTTTAGAATTAAAAAAATAAAGCATTGATAAAGTACATGCTAACTATTTAGGTATATCAAACATGTGGTCTGACTAAGATGACTAAGAAATTATTACGAAACACCCTTTTAGGCAGAGAGGCTAATGCCTTTGTGAAGTTGGCGAAGCAATCTTTGAAATGGTCATTTTTTTAATGCTGCCCCAATCATATCTGTCTTCAGAAATTACGTCTCCAGTAATTATTTTCCATACCCTCAGTGATATAAAAGGAGAAAAGTACATGTAGGCTCAGCAAATGGTTGTAAATTAAGTTTTTTTTAACCTGCAGGTATGGCCCATAGCTAACTAAATATGAACATTGAAAATAGCTAATGTTAACTGGTTTCCTTAAACAAATGTAATCTTCTATGTATTTTATCTATGTATGTGGTCACATTTTTTTATAATGTCACCCCACCTCCTGTTGAATTACTTGACCGGCAAAGGAGAAGAGAAATCTATGTTACTCTGCCAATAGGAGGAAATGGCCAATTCTGCTCAACAAACTAATATTTCACAGAGCTAATTGTAGAACAAAAATATCTCCAGGGTTCAGGGGACCATGTTTCAATCAATGTGTAACCCTGAAGATATTTTACATTTGTTTTCACTGTTGGCTGACCTATATATTGCACCAAGCACCAATATTGAACCCTTTAAACATATAGGAGGAAAAGAGATCCCTACAAGGAGTCCCTTACCTTGCACTCAAAGCACATAAATCAAATATTGATATATAAAATATCTTACAAATACAAATATTTGATAGAGAGTATATTTTATAATATATTTATCTATCTTATGTACCACTAATCCAAAATAATAACAATTTTATTTATATCAGACATCGGCGCAAATGTGAATTATATATATACAGTAGTGATTTAAAACTCCATTCGAGGGGCTGTATTGGCTTATATGTCGAAATAGGTAACCACCTAGATTGGTGTATTTATCTCTATTGACTGTAGATCATAAAGATTTTCCACAGTTTGACAATACTGTCTTCTCCTCATAGGTAATTGTAATTGTCAATCATGAATCACTATGTCATAATAATGATACTAATGTCAAATAGCTAAGATATCCTATAGCAGGCATATATTCAATCAGGTTATTAGTATAGTATCCACTCAATGATGTTTGATCCACACACAGATACGATCATAAAAATAGTCCTATTCAGTATGCCTAGCAGTGCAACATATCTCATACAGGTGCAGATAGCAATATAAGCATACCTATGTTGAATGTGACCCTATGTATGAGTAACCCATGGGGTACACAGAGGTATGCCAGCCGTTAGATGTAAGTACAAGCTCAATACAATTGCACATCAACGCTGCCTCTGAGCGAAAGCACACTGCTCGTAATGATTATGCCATATGCATACTTGGTCTGCGATCATCTGTGAAAAATATAGGACACCATACACCATATAACCTGATGGTTGCTGGATGTTACATTGTGTCCCTATGCACCTTAGTCAATTACATTAAAACTTAGGTATTGAGGTTGAGCAGCCTATCCTATACATAGAATACCCTTGAAACAGAATTACAGTTTACAATAGAACGAGGTTGGAGTCAATCTTTCATCCATTCGAAGTGTTGTGTGTTTGTTTTCAAAGACATTGTAAGTACGTAGTTTGTTTGATGGTTGGAAAATAAAAATCTTCTTTCTCAGAAGCACAACTAAATGATGCATGATATTTGCTCATTTGAGTTAATTTAATACTGGCATACATTTCTTTTTTAAATCATTTAGTTTGAATGCAAAGAAATAGCCACAAACATCACTAGTTTCCCTTGTCGGCAGAAGCAGTTTTACTGAATTCAGCTGCCTGTCCACATCTCTGCCTGATCTTTCTCTATACAGCCACATTCTCTATGCAGATTCTTTGTTGAGTGATTTGCCTGTTTTGTAAGCTAGACTGCACCTGTAACATGTGGGATTGAGTTAAAAATGACAAGCAGACAAGCACAAGGCACATTATCTTGACAAACTCAGCCTCTGAAAATTAGCTGGTGCCTGAATTATTGAAATAACAAGGAATATTTCAGTCAGCTGTGCAGAAATAGTCCTAATTGTCCACTTTAGACAACTCCTTTTAGCCTTCACCATCAGTCAATTTAATGTACGATTGTGGCCTGCAAATTTCTGAACTCCCATTAGAGGAAAGAGCAACAGCAGTGCAACGCAGCTCATTTATTTTAATAACCTGCCAGGCAGACATGAAAATGTTAAAGTTGGAAGGCTGCAACATGACAGGAACCTGACTTGTCAGAGCCACATTATAATCGACTTAAACTACTTTCTTTTTACCTTTCATGTATTTTCAAGTAAATGGGGAACTAATTGTCAAATTACTAATTTTGTTGGCATTAATAACAATACTAAAGCTCTAAAATCATGAATTGCATTTATTTTTGCATGCACACATTTTTTAAACTGATAAATAAAGGCTTTAGTGCTGAAATGTTAAATATATTGTTCGGTTTTGGACGAGTACACACATTTTGAATAATAACGTGTTTAGTGTTTAAAAAAAAAAAAAAAAAAAGTCCAAATCATTCTTCTTATTACTGGGTTTAGGGAAGTACATCCAAGGACATCAGTTACAAACTTCATTAAGTTTGAGAAAAGAATCGACATGTTTTCCCATATTTCTCTCAAGGACTGGCATAATACATATACTATTTTTTAAAACAAGGTACAGTATTGTGCCACACAAGAGGTTAGTGTAAAAAAATAAAGGAAATTGGTCTGGGTGAAAATATTTACACCTGAATTGAAAACTGGTTTAAGGAAAGAGAGTTGTCATAAATGAAACCTTTTCAGGTTGGGCTAAAGTTAGAAGTGGAGTACAGCAAGATTCAGTACTGGGCAACTGCTTTTTTTTTACTTGGTTATTAATGACATTGAGGTTGGCAAAGGGAGCAAATGTGTAGTTGGTAGTACAATTGGAAGATGTAATTGTGAAAAAGTAGAAACTTGGGCAGCTAAATTACATTTGAATCTGTGTAAATCTGAGGTCCGGATAGCCTGCTGGGTTTCTTATAGTATTTCAGATTCATTCATGAAATGCAACAAACAATCTGAGCCTGGGAACTTTACAAAGAGCCAATCAGAGGACTGCCAGTCTTCCAAAGTTAGGCAAGCGGTTCTTCTGAATGTAACGAGGGCATGCACGAGTTTGCCACCTTAGCCACTTGTTATTCAGAAGCCACCCACTGGGTTAGGTGCCTCCATGTCTGGGAAGGCAAATGCTACTGTAGCCGTGATGGCCGGCATTGTTTCCCGGACACGGGTACTCCCCTAACCATCCTGTTATGGCTTTAACACCTCTGGCAGCATCTGTGACTTTTAGTACGGACCTAGGGCAGACTCAGTGGCACCACATGCTGGTAGTCCACTAGCTCCCTCAGAGTACTGTATTTAAAAGTCCCAGTTTATAAATATAATACATTTACAAACATCTCAGTTTAATAAAAATATACATTTACTCTTTTCACCTTGTTTAAGACTTTTGGGCTATGAGGGGTAGAATGGGACTATATACTTTTATTTCAACAAGCCATATCCCCCATACATTGTAAACCTGAGTTAGACTGTAAAAACCTGATAGCCACATTGGCTATTAAACATTTTATAAAACATAAAAAATATTTCCCCTTTTTTCTTCTAAGTCCCACAGTGAAACAAAAAAAGGCTTAGCTTCAATCTCAGAGCTGTAGCTACTTCCCTTAAGGAAACATAATTTTCTTACAAACCAAAAAACGCTTAGGCACACTCCCAGGGCTGTATCTCCTAAACTGAAACTCGGACTTCGGTTTCATAAAACCACTGGCAACTTAATATACAGTTGGAGAAACCCCCCAGAACTTATATACTGATTCTGTGGTACCTGGGCATACAGTATATTTGGGAACCATCACTAACTTAGGGAACCTTGACTGTACCCAGGATATACAAATCCCTAAGCCCTCATTTACCTTTCTGGTCTGTGCTGAAACAGGGACACCGAGAGGTGTTGCGTAACTGTTTTCAAGGGACGACTTTGACCGGAGTGATGTGTCTATATGTCCCCGGGAATCTGACCTGATTCCCAGATACATTTTTGGGGTAGCCAGCAACTCTGGACCCAGCTACCTAGACACAATCTGACAACACTTACTGCAAAGTCCCCCCTGAAACTCATAGCCTGAGAATCTCCACTGGTTAGCACTCCTGGAAAGGTAGAACACACATAAATTCTTTATTGACATACAATTACATTCATTGCAGGTAAATACACAGGTTTGAAGAGCTGACACTCTAAAACCTGAAACAGGGCTCAGAGGTAACCAGCCTGGCATAATACCTTTATTGATGGCCTGGTTACCCCTTCACCATCACACAGTTGTTGCTGCACTTTGTCTATATTTGTGGTATGGTCAGATGTGACCCTAGGTGAAGTGGTGTGGGCCAGGAGATGCAAGGCAGTGGACAGGTTGGAGAGAAAGGTAAATAAGGTGATGGCGGCCTTTGTTATGTAACTAGGGTACAGCAGTGAGGCACGGGGGTTTGGAAGGTTGAGCTCAAGAGATTGCTCAAAGAAGATTGAGTTCACCTTTCTGATGTTGGGAATGATATCCTGACATGGCAGGGTGTGCTGTAGAAAGCGGTAAGGCTGTTGGCCTCTTGCAAAGCCAGTTTAAGGTTAGCTATATTTCCTGCCTTGGTGGCAGGAGTAGTGTGACATGGGGGACTCGATCAGTATTGGCTCCTTGGTGGTGAGATGTGCTACCTCTTCATTGGAAGAAATGGTGGTGTGATTGTGTCATATGTCCTGGGTGGCTAGTGGTGATGTGGGTATGAGCTAAAAGTATCTCTCAAGCTCTTGGTACATAATAACAGAAAAATCTGGCTGGGTCGACAAATCTGGCAAGGTGGCCACCGGATCAGAGGCGCAATAACCCGTGACCCGCCGCCCGCACCAAGATCCACGGCAGAGGTTCAGAGGAGAGGGTGGATTCACTCGCAATGCAAGAGCACGGGGACAGGACGCAAACCGCAGAAGCACATACGCAACGGAGGTGGGGTAAGGAGGGGAGGAGAAGGTGACCGGTGAGACAGGGGAGAGGGGACCCCCCAGCCATAGACACCCTGCTGCAGCATAAATAAGCAGACCAGAGCTACACCCAGAGCCCAAGTGCAGGTCCCCCTTGCCCCTGCAATATAACCCAGCAGGAGCCCTGGGATACCCCTTCTCTCCCCCTCAATACAACTAATCAAACAGCCCTGGAAAATAAAGCTGTGTGGTGTGTCTCTACCCCTCCTCCCCCCACACTCTCTCAGCACAGCAACTACTGCAGCACTATATACTGCAGACATTAAACAATTCTAATCTGGTACAAAGCACCTAAAAAGCAGATCAAGCCAAAAGTCCACACAAGAAAATACTAAATACAAAATGGCTGCCATGAATCTTTGAGCAGTTAACACTGCTGGACTGAGGAGCTACACTGCCACGCTCCCCAAGCTCCCACACACTTGAGAACATCCAATTAAATTAATGTAACAGTGGGACGCTTGTGTGAGGGGGTGCAAATGTGGCCTTGACAAAATAGAAGTCTTAAGAGCAGGACACATGAAAGAATCAGCAAGCTAAAGCGCTGCAATAAAAATAAAAAAAATCTAACGAGAGAACTGGGACAGTTTATTTCTTGACTCTTGATCAGGCAACCCGAGACATGGCCCCACCAAGAAAGACACCAAAGCCGGACGCCTGCCTGTTTTTCAAACAAAAGAGCGGCACACCTAAACCAACAAACAAAGAGAAGTACCCGCAACCGCAGGACGGAGAAGAATCTGAATCAGGTTCAGACTCTGTCACGCCTGTATGCCCGCAGACCAAGATAGACCCCAGGACTGAGGTGGCAACGGTATGGTACCACACACCCACAGCAGTGGGAGCAAGCCCGGAGTGTGATATAGCGTTGCTGGGCCTGTTGAAAGAGTTGTTAGTGTATACTTGCAACGCTTGGGGAATGTCCGTGAGAATGGTCGTGTCCGTTTGCCAATGTCCAGGGATCCAGAGGGTAGAGTCGTCAGAGGGCAAGCCAGGTCCTAGGAAGCCAGAGGTCAGCGGAGTCGTATGTGTAGCAGGGTTCAAAGGGATACCAGAGAGCAGAGTAGTCCAGGGTAAATAATGGTCAAAGTCAGGGAAATCCAAAGTAACACAGGAGCAGGTAATTACAGGAGCACAGAGGGAGCAAAGCATAGGTCAGGTACACACAGGGAAACAGGAACTATGCAGAGCGAGGAAGAGGTGGACAGACAGGGATTATAAAGGAAGGTGCACCAATGACAGAGAGGGGAGGAGTAGAGAGAGAAGTGGGAGAAGCTAGAGATAGGTCAGAGGGAGAAGAGGAGGAGACAGAAGGGGCAGTCAGGGGAATGGCCTGTACAGCTTGGGAGGCGGAGACAGGGGGAACCTGATAAGAAGAGTCTGTGCGCGCGCCCCCTGTAAGCTGGGGATGCGCGCGCACAGGTTGCAACACAGGCGCGGACCGCGCGGATCAGGGGAAGACCGCAGGTGTGGGGACGGAGCCAAGAGGAGGGGAACGCGCGCGAGGCCCGTGCCCGCGCGATGGCCAGCAAAGGCAGAGAGCATGCACACGCGTCCTCCGTGGGCTGAGAGGGTGCACGCACCGGACGCATCACCAGTCGTGCGGAACGCCACGCCGTGGGCACCACGCGAGGAGGAGGCAACGGGACGGACGGCACCACAGGGGAAGGTAAAGGAGCTACCGCGGGGGAGAGGGAGCGGGAAGGATCAAAGCAGGGGCTAAGGGAGTGCGTGGGTATGCGGGATCTGCAGGGAACGCGCTGCGGCAAGGGGAGAGAGGTAGATGGTGAAGGAGAGGAGTGGGAAGGAGTAGAAAGGGTAACAGGAGATGGGAGAGAGGGACAAGGAGAGGAAGGAATCTCCTGAGTCGTCACAGTATCCCCCCCTTGAGAATCAATCTCCGAGTGATCCAACCACGGCTTAAGGGGGAATTTTTGGTGAAACTGGGAAAGCAACCTTGGGGCGTTGACGTGATGTGCCGGTACCCAGGAAGTTTATCAGGACCGTAGCCCTTCCAGTGTACTAAAAACTGAAGTCCTTTTTTGGAGACACGAGAGTCGATGAGAGACTATATTTTGTACTCCTGTTGACCTAGGGACTAGGACTAGGTCTCGGAGAGGGATCCGGGAAATGAGGGCTGGACACAAATTCCTTAAGGAGGGAAACGTGAGAGACTGATGGAATCTTCATCGAGGGGGGAAGCTCGAGGCGATAGGCTACAGGATTAACCTTCTCTAGGATCTTGAATGGTCCCAAGAATCTAGGGGACAGTTTGGGTGAAGGAGTCTTGAGCCTAATATTCTTGGACGACAGCCAGACCAGATCACCAGGTTTGAATGAAGGACCTTTTTGGTAGTGACGATCAGCTTTGGTCTTTTGCTTGGCCACCACAGACCGTAAGGACTTGAGAATCTTTTTCCAGGGTTCTTGCAAATTGGTGATATGAGAGTCGGCTGCAGGAGGAGAAGGTGAGAGAGGGAGACTACTGGGGTGAAATCCACAGTTGATGAAGAAAGGAGACTCGAGTAGACTCGTTCTACTCGTAGCGCGCGAGGCCCATGCCCGTGCGATGGCCAGCAAAGGCAGAGAGGAGCATGCACGCGCGTCCTCCGTGGGCTTAGTGGGTGCACGCACCGGACGTGTCACCAGGCGCGCAGAACGCCGCGCCATGGGCACCACACGAGGAGGAGGCAATGGGACAGACGGCATCACAGGGGAAGGTAAAGGAGCTACCGTGGGGGAGAGGGAGCGGGGAGGATCAAAGCAGGGGCTAAGGGAGCGCGTGGATATGCGGGACCTGCAGGGAACGCACTGTGGCAAGGGGAGAGAGGTAGAAGGTGAAGGAGAGGAGAGGGAAGGAGTAGAAAGGGTAACAGGAGATGGGAGAGAGGGACAAGGAGAGGAAGGAATCTCCTGAGTCGTCACAGACTCGGACCAAGGGATGAGCATCAGGAATGATCTGAAGGCTTGGGTTAAGGAGATCAAACAGAAGTTCCATGAAGAACTGCAGAGCGCAATGAAGGGTCTTCGCTCTGAAATCGCGGCGATCGAGGTTCGCACCACAGGCCTAGAAGAAGCGATGGAGGCCTCGACTGAGAGACAGACTGAGGTAGACATGGAATTAGCTCAACTAAAGGACCAGATAACCCGCATCCAAGATGCGCAAGAAGAAACTGAAAATAGATCAAGGAGGAACAATGTCAGGATTCGAAACGTCCCAGAGTCTGTTTCTACAGAAGATATTAAGCCTTACCTTCATAGACTTTTCCAAAGCATATTACCAGAAGCCACAACTGCTAAATTGGAGCTAGACAGGGCCCACAGAATCTTCCGACCAAGGGAGTATGAAAACAGAGGCCCCAGAGACATCATAACAAGGCTTCACTACTTCTCAACCAAAGAAGAAATTATTAACAAGACCAGGAACCAAGACAAAACCCTTTTTGAAGATTCTGAGCTACAGATATTCACGGACATTGCGCCCACAACAGTGGCCAAAAGATGGGATCTTAAAGAGATCATGGGTTTCCTACGGAGCAAAGACATTAGATACCGCTGGGGCTTTCCATTTCGCTACAGGCAACACACAGAGGGAAACAGGCGACTCTCAGAAAGCCAGAGGAAGACCTGGTATTTCTAGCTACTTTGGGCCTGGAGGTGCCGCCGGAGCTTGATATGCGGGAGAGAGCCCCGCAGCAACCAAGACGGGGCCCATGGTCCAGATCTCAGGCCACTCCAAGAAGGACTTAGTAGAATTTGTACTAGCCTTGCCATTTTGTAGAAGTTAAGAATTAGTGGAGGCCAATGTAACCTGAGGTGACCCCCTCGCTTTGTAATGGTGTGCCACCCCTACCAGAATGAAGGGAAAAAATGTAGCATAAAGATAAATACCGGAACCAAGTGGCTTTAATAACTTGGAAATAGTCCGGGAAAGCGAGTGAAAAAAGGGGGGAATAAGGAAAAATAGTAATAAGCTGAGCCTCAAACATTAGGTTACGTACAGTTATTTGAGGAGAAGCACACTTTATTGTATTATGTATTTGGGTGATGTATAAATGACTGTTCTTTTCTCTTTTCTCCTTTATATGTATAAGTTGTAACACCAGTAAGTTTTCTCCGCAGACTGGGAGGATCGAAGTTAACATAGGTACCTCTAAACAACCGAGCTGAGCCGCTATGTGCAGGTGTCCAATGCCCACCAAAGTGCAAGTACCACGTTGCACCCCACACACGTTTCTTTCCCCTTAGACTCTGCATGCCCCAAAAATTCCTAGGGCAGAGTCAAAGGCCCAAGTTTACAGAGGGCCCGACCCCATACCAAGTTAATGACCCCCTAAGGTTTTTAATTTTTTTTAATTTTCTTTTTTAAGGTTTCCCCCCCACATCTCGCATGGAACACAGGCAAACACAACCAGCCTTTTATAGATGGAAAAAAAGAAAAGACACATTATCTCGCACAAAGTTCACCACAGAAAAAATGTAGCTTTAAAAGAGTAGAAGCAAAGATATCTTACATAAGACAAAACACGATACTCGATGGCTAACTACCTAAAAATAATCACCCAGAAATCAAGGGTTTAAACTCCCCTATGAAAAGGAGGCTTATGTTTAGGGACTTTAAGGCCAAACAAGGCGACATCTATATGATACAGGAGACTCACCTAAACAGTGACGACATTAACAGGCTAAGAGACAAAAATTATCACCAAATATACCACTCTCCGGCGAAAAACAAAAAATCAGGTGTAGCTATTTTGATTAAAACAAGTGTCCCTTTTGCAATAGAAAAGATAAAAAGAGATAAAGCAGGCCGAATGCTAACTATAACCGGCAAAATAAGCACAACATAATTGACTTTAGTATGTTTATACGCCCCCAATGAAGACCAGGAAACATTTATCAGTGAGGCATTCGAAATAATCAGCCAACACAGGAGAGGCAACCTAATCATCGGAGGTGACCTTAACACGATTATTGATAGCAATAAAGATAAAGCGAGAAGCCTAGGAAGAGAACGATGCTCAAAACTAAAACACTCAACAGCCCTCAAAAACAGTATAATAGCATGTGGGTTAATAGACACTTGGCGACTGATGAATCCCACAACAAACGGATTCTCATTTTACTCGGCCCCCCACAAACAATACACACGTATAGACTATATCTTTATATCAAGAGAGCTGGTCGACCGAATAGTAAAATCAGAAATAGATAATATTACATGGTCAGACCATGCCCCGGTGCTATTAGTATTAAGGGATTTACCTCAGAGACCGCCGGCACACGCTGGCGCATGAACGACCTCTTGCTCAGAATACCCGAGTCCAAAAAAGCGATAGGGGCAGCCATGCGAGAATATTTCTTAATAAATGAAAACGGCCAAGTAGAGGAAGGCATCCTATGGACTGCCCAAAAGGCCACTCTTAGAGGAAAAATAATCAGCATCGCTGCACATAGGAAAAGAGAGAAAAATAAAAGGATAAACAGTTTAAATGAGAGTATCAGGGAGAACGAGGAGAGTTACCAAAGAAACCCAACAGAGGAAGTAAGAGCAAAAATTGATAAAGACAGAATTGAGCTTAAAAATATACTGATAGCGGACACTGAGAAGGCAATGAGCTGGGCAAACCAAATATTCTATGAGAAAGGTAATAAAGCGGACAGATACTTAGCAGCCAAACAACGTAATAAAATGTCCAGCCTAGACATATACAGTATAAAGACTGGATACGACAAGTTGACATATTACCCCGCAGAGATCAATAAAGAATTTGTGACATACTATAACAACTTATATAACCTGACAAAACAGGACCATACAAGTATAGATCTGTTATCAAAGTTAGATGACTATATAAAAACAAATAAACTACCGAAGCTAGATGAGATAGAAGCAAACTACCTAGGAGCCCCTGTAACAGCAGAGGAAGTGTCAGTCGTCATTAAATCACTTAAAAACTGTAAAGCTCCGGGCCCAGATGGGTTCTCGAACTTCTATTACAAAAAGTTTGAGAACACATTGAAACCCTATCTGATTAGATGGTTCAACAATATTTTTTTTTTTTTTTTTTTTTTTTTAGGGCAACTTTTTATTGCCACCAGAAGGACTTCACGTGGGAGCAAAGATTCCATAGGCCATGCCTTCATCAGGCTGTACGAAGAACCGTAAAGTAGGTAGGTCATCATGAGAAATACAGGTTTACGGAAAAATGAAACATACATGCTTGGACACTGAAGAGTTTCTGAACAAAAACGTACAACTTTTGAATCATTTACAATGTTAACATGTTAAGGGTAAAACTGTCCCATGGCCAAAAACAAGCACATTTGATCGTATGCCGTTTGTGCAACTTAAGCTATCATTGCTATAACCTTCTTAACACCAGCCCTGGTTGCTTGCAGCAAGATGTATGTGGGCTTCTACAACTGCAAGTAAGTGCATTTCATCTCCAGCTTTTTAACAAGCTGTTGTAAGTAATCCCAAAAAGGATTTGTTTAGTGTGCAACTCCAAGAGAAATCATTTCATATGGGTGAAGAAAAATAAGCATAAGGTCAACTCTATCCTATAACCTGTTATACAGTAATGCATTGACATAGTTTCTGTCACTGAATATTTTGAATAATTACTGATACCCGATACCTTTTGTACAACGGCTGTTACTTGAAACCCAGATCACAGTAACTAAAGCCAATGGGACAGTGTGAAAACAATATGAACTTATTTGTGGAATTCGGGTTTAAACATAAGTTTTCCAATGAAACAACTTGGTTTGCCTTCATATTATTGCAACTTCTTTTGTTAATTTAAAGGAAGGAAAACATACTTAGTGTAAGATCAGTGTGGACAAGGAAGCAGAGGAGTAGCGCGAAAAACAGCAGAAATAAAGCAGAGAGCTGAGAAAGGTGAGAGAGAACACAGGAGCGGCTGTCCTCTACCAGCGGATGGCGGCTCCATTTGGCTGCAAGCAAGCCTCCGCCAAGCGTAAGGTGGAGCAGATGGAAGTGGACGACTTCTACGATGGAATCAAGAGGCTGTACAATGAAGACTGCACTGCAGAGGTTGCGGGCATGGAGATGGCGGCTTGCAATAGCGGGCTGTCAAGGCAAGAGGGCAACGTGTCTCCATGCCCGCAATTACAGGCAGTGTCTGTCATGTAACATCAGCCCTTTGCTTGGCAGATCCAGATGCCAGATGAGATTCTCTTTGACACCTTCATGTGCTGAGGGGCACCTTTTTAAATGCAATGCATTACAGCCCTCTCCAGCCGTGAAGGTGTTAAGACCATGCTGAATATCATGCAACAAGGTCAAAGGCCATGCCTCACCGGGCTGGAACAAGTCAAACCTGTTTTCTCATGCTGCTAATCCTATCTCCACCTTTTTATCTCATGAAAAATAAAAAAAGAAATGAAAACAACAAAAAAAAACTAAAAACTAAGTGTATTTAAAAAAAAAATGCCAAAACACCCAAAAAACAGCATCAAAAAAAGTAGCTAAATGGTTTAACTTTCTAGTGTTGTCAGTTCTATTGTTTTGCGCTGGTGTACTTCCTGTAACTTGTGCTCCGCGACATTTCTTGTGCAAAGCTGTTCCATCTAGTTCAACAATATTTTAAAAGGCGAAGTTTTACCTTGCGAATCACTAACAGCCTCAATCATAGTAAACCCCAAAGAAGGAAAAGA
The DNA here is from genome assembly GCF_040206685.1 of Ascaphus truei. NCBI lineage: Eukaryota > Metazoa > Chordata > Amphibia > Anura > Ascaphidae > Ascaphus > Ascaphus truei. The sequence goes on along the minus strand of NC_134484.1, from coordinate 249,511,683 downwards.
CCCTACCTATGTTCCAGCTAGAGACCCATCTCTTTGATCAACATGGATATAAAATTGTTTGCAAAAATTCTGGCCCTTAGACTGAATAAGGTTTTGAATGTTTTGATCCACCCAGACCAAGTAGGGTTTACCCTAGAACGACAAGCCTCAGATAATATCCGCAGGATCATTAATATTATGCATAACAGCAACACAAAACAACGCCCCACACTGGTACTAGGACTCGATGCTGAAAAAGCATTCGACAGGGTGGCCTGGCCTTTTATGATCCGAGTGCTAAGAGAGGTGGGCCTTCATGAAAATTTTATTAACGGTATTGCAGCACTATACTCAAAACCAACAGCTACAGTCCGCACATCTGGGGATACATCATAACCCTTTAAGATATCCAACTACCGTTATCACACCTGCTGTTTGCTATATGCATAGAGGTTCTAGCTTCTAGAATAAGATCAAACTCTGAAGTACAAGGCATTCCTATAGGCGATAAGGTCTACAAAATATCTCTTTTCACTGACGATATCTTGCTTACCCTGACAGAACCAGAAACATCCCTAAGGAGTCTGTTCGACACTTTAGACGAATTCGGCAATTTCTCAAATTTCAAAATTAACCATACTAAATCAGAAGCTATAAGCTTATTTATAACTAAGGAAAAAGAAAGCGAACAGAAAAAAAAATCCCTATAAATTGGAAAACAGACAAGATAAAGTATTTAGGGATTAATATCACAAAAACATACGAGGATATATATAACGCAAACTATCCAGACTTAATCAAAACCCTGAAAAAGATCTAACAAAATGGTCAGGACACCAGATATCTTGGTCAGGCAGGATAATATCAATTAAAATGAATCTTCTCCCAAGAATATTGTATTTATTCCAAGTCCTACCAGTAACAGTCCCAGCTCGTGTAATCAGGGACCTGGAGAGTGAGATAGCTAAATTCATCTGGAACGGCAGAAGGCAGAGAATAAAGAAAAAATTTATGGTGCTTCCTCTGTCCAAAGGTGGTCTAGGGCAACCGGATTTAGCCAAATATTATGCGGCTGCTAGATTGAGCGCATTAATCTACTGGTCAGCAACCCCTGGTACGAAACCGTGGGTAGATATCAAGAAATCAGAAGACCGGCAGACAGATATGGCATCCCTTTTATGGATAAAGAAGGAACACAAAGCAGAACACTATAAAACCCACCCAGTTCTAACACACTCTCTAAGTGTTTGGGATAAAAACTGTAAATATAAGCAGATTGCGTCTATCCCCTCGCCCCTAACACCGATTAGGTTCAATCAAGAGTTCACCCCATCACTCCAATCAAACGTTTTTAAAAAATGGGAAGAAAAAGGGCTATCCACTATTGGAAAGATGTTAAAGGGAAACAGGATTAAGACATTTGCTGAGATTATGGAGGAATATGGTGTTTCAAACTCGCAAGTATTTCAGTACATGCAACTCAAACACTACGTTTCATCAATCCAACCAAAGGAAAATTGGACCAGACCCCTCATGACTTTTGAGAGCTTGTACCAGCTAGGCGAATATCATAAAGGGACGATAGCTCAGTTATACCAGGTTCTAATGCACCAGTTTAGCGACCAAACAAGTAAAAATATTTCAGAATGGGAAAGAGACATAGGTAAACCTATAGATAACGAGGACTGGGAGGAAATTTATGATAGAATAGCCAGAGCATCCAGATGCTCGGCAGTCAGAGAAACAAACCTGAAAATTCTCCACAGGTGGTACTATACAATTGCACGCCTCCACTCATTTTTCCCACTATCTTCCCCAATGTGCTGGCGTAACTGCGCACAACTGGGCACGTTTAAACATATCTGGTGGTCATGCCCTAAGATCATTCTTTTTTGGGGAAGAATTAGAAGATTAATAAAAGGGGTTTCAGGCTTAGATCTGAGTTGGGATATAGAAACCGTGCTCTTATTAAAACCTATAGAAGGCCTTGAAAGAAGGATAGATTATTTAATAATGCAAATTCTCTCAGCCGCAAAAGTAATGATCGCAAAACACTCGAAGCAGAATGACCCCCCACCAATCACAACTGTTATTCGAAAAGTGAACTTGGTTATGACTATGGAGAGACTTACTAGTTTGATTAACGACAGATTTAATAGCTTCCTGACAACTTGGGATCCCTGGGCGACTTATGTATGGCAAAACCCGAACCTGACCTAGACTGCGAAACCAGAGTTATTTACTACAGTAGCTAAACTGGTTGTACTTCTATACTATAAAGTCTATGAATAGACACAATCGATTGTGTGCTCCCTGCATGGAGACCATTGCGGATGAATTCCCCTACCCTTCCCCACCCACCCTTTTTATTTTCTGTATTCCCCTCCTCCCCCTCTCCTATGTTTTGAAAAATAATAAAATACAAGTTGAAAAAAAAAATCTGTCTGGGTCCCTAGTTTCTGTTAATGTTGTGTTTAATATGTTGATTTGTTGACTGGTTTATCCTTCCAAGAAGTTTTTGGTGTGTTTTTTGATTCTCGAGGGAGGTAACTGGCTCGAGGCATTGGCATTTCATGAAGGGAAGGGATTCTCCGGCTCGTGGTTCCACTTTATCTCCAGGACACATGAAATTATAAAGGAAAAAAAACACAATCAGGAGTGGTTAAAATACAGTGAAGAACCTTGGGTTAAACTTGATAGGAAGTACACTTACATAAATCAGTATTCCTTCAATAGGGATTGGGGAGACTTTCTGATGATGCCTCAAATTGAGTGACTGGGTGATTGGGTGAGTGAGTGACTGGGTGGATGAGTGAGGGAGTGACTGAGTGGGTGAGTGACGGATGGGGTGGGTGAGTGTCACGAGAGCTTGCGACAGGCTGTAATTGTACACCAAAACTATATATAAATATATATATACCTGGGTTTGAACTGGGACGAGACTTAAGATATAATAAAGTGATTTTATTCCTTGATAAAGGTGAACACAGCAAATATGTACAAATAACAGGCAAAATATAGACACTTACTTAAAAGATGAAAATAATGAAAACAGTCCCAGCTGGACTGGCAGTTTCATGCAGCAATCAGCCCAAGACATTGCATGGCATTTCTTCTCAGCAATCAAGATGGTATAGAACAACAGGCCTGAGGACATGCAGGCCTGCAGACTTTGCATGAACAGCATGAACATGAACAACTTGGATAAAAGGGTGCCTTTGACTTATATATCATTTTAACCTCCTCTTTCCCAGTTTACGGCCCCGTGCCGTCTAGTAAAATCCTCTTTGAAGCTTTTGAAGCTAGGTGGTCCGTGTGAAAAGTTCCACTTCCTCTGGTTAATTCCTTTTGTCCATTGGGCCAAGCATAAGCAATTAGCCCAATAGTCTTTGATGATCAGGTTTGTAAATTCTAGCCTTTCCTGCTCATCACCACAGGGGTTCCTCAGACTCAACCAAAAGTTCATATTTACTGCAAATCATTGCATAACTTCCGTTCCGTAATACACACAGTCAGGTGAGATATATTACTGCATTCTGGGACACCTGACGCTTGTAGAGAGACCCATCATTACATTGTAATATGAATATTAATAGAGATATTAATATCTGGCATTTAGCAGCAGTTACATATTCAATGTTTAGACTCCCCAAGATCGGCTGCCCCCCGCCAATACACTTATGTAATTCTTAGCCGGTTCAGCCAAGGACATCTCATAGTATTCTTATATTTAATAAAGTTACTCACTTTTGATATCCTGTTGGGGGATACCTTTTGCTGGAAGGTGTGAATAACAAACCCTTCCCTTCCTTTTGCCTGCTTCCCGCATAAACAATTCCCCTGGGAAGCCAGGCTCAAATCTAGCAGGATATCCTATTTAGCATCCTACTGGCCACGTCAATAAACCTTTTGAAGTGGGCTTTTGCTTTTCGCATAACCAATTAGGTCAGTTACCTATTGATCAGGGCGATGTATCACACCTCTCTGTTGATATACACTTCCCGTGAATAGACTCACTTGAATACTCATATGAGGCACCATTTGGTTCCTTACGCATTACAAAGACAGGCATTCTGCCTGTACATTAGCACACCATTAGCATTCTGCCTGTGTATTTCAAAAACTGCAAAAAGTCACTTTATCAAAAATATATGTCCCTCTTATGACAAAGTTATATTTTTAATATGTGTGTACTTGGGGGGTGACCCGGAGGCTGTACCCCAAGGCTCAGAATACCTTGCGGGCACAGGCAGTTGCAGGCCCATGAGGCAAAGGGAATACACAGATAACGCATTAACTAGCCCACTGGGCTTACACAATTAACCCCTGATGACCCAGTGTGTGTGTTATGCAGGTACTGATTAACCCAGACATTACAATGGAACAGGGAAGAATACATTCACAGGTTATAACAAGGGTAAAATCACATTTCTGGGCCTCAGCCCAGTTAACCCCTTGTCTCCCTGGCGACGTTAGAGGGGGGCCCTTGGGGGTTAACCCCGTTAACCCCGGGCCAAACCCTCCCTACCGCCACAGTGAGTGACTGGGTGAGTGAGACTGGGTGGGTGAGACTGGGTCGGTGAGTGAGTGACTGCATGACTGGGTGGGTGAGTGACTGGGTGGGTGAGTGACTTGGTGGGTGAGACTGGGTGGGTGAGACTGGGTCGGTGAGTGAGTGACTGGGTGGGTGAGTGACTGGGTGGGTGGGTGACAGTGGGTGGTGGGGGACAATGACTGGGTGGTGGGTGACAGTGACAGTGACTGGGTGGGCTAGTGACTGGGTGGGTGAGACGGGGTGGGCTAGTGACTGGGTGGGTGAGTGACTGGGTGGGTGAGTGACTGGGTGAGTGAGTGACTGGATGGGTGAGTGAGTAACTGGGTGAGTGAGTGACTAGGTGAATGAGTGACTTGGTGGGTGAGTGAGTGACTGGGTGGGTGGGTGACAGGGTGAATAGCTGGGTGAGTGACTGGGTGAGTGACTGAGTGAGTGACTGAGTAACTGGGTGAGTGACTGGGTGAGTGACTGGGTGAGTGACTGGGTGGGTGACTGGGTGGGTGAGTGAGTGACTGGGTGGGTGAGTGACTGGGTGGGTGAGTGAGTGACTGGGTGGGTGAGTGACTGGGTGGGTGGGTGAGTGAGTGACTGGGAGAGTGAGTGACAGTGGGTGGTGGGTGACAGTGACTGGGTGGTGGGTGACAGTGACTGGGTGGTGGGTGACAGTGACAGTGACTGGGTGGTGGGTGATAGTGACAGTGTGGTGGGTGACAGTGACTGGGTGGTGGGTGACAGTGACTGGGTGGTGGGTGACAGTGACTGGGTGGTGGGTGACAGTGACTGGGTGGGTGAGTGACTGGGTGGGTGAGACAGGGTGGGTGAGACTTTGAGTGATTGACAGGGTGGGTGAGTGAGTGACAGTGGGTGGTGGATGACAGTGACTGAGTGGTGGGTGACAGTGACTGGGTGGTGGGTGACAGTGTCTGGGTGGTGGGTGACAGTAACAGTGTCTGGGTGGTTGGTGACAGTGACTGGGTGATGGGTGACAGTGACAGTGTCTGGGTGGTGGGTGACAGTGACTGGGTGGTGGGTGACAATGACTGGGTGGTGGGTGACAATGACTGGGTGGTGGGTGACTGGGTGGTGGGTGGCAGTGTCTGGGTGATGGGTGACAGTGATAGTGTCTGGTGGTTGGTGACAGTGACTGGGTGGTAGGTGACAGGGTGGTGGGTTACAGTGTCTGGGTGATGGGTGACAATTCTGGTAGCCACAGGATGCGGTAGTGCAGAGCACAGCAAAACGACAGGACTCCACAGGACAGCAGTGATGAAGAGTAAAAAGTTTTCTTTATTGACACGTCATGGTGCAGACAGGTATGGGTGCAAGATCTCCTCCTCTTACGCATTTCACGCCTGTGTGGCGCTTCTGACGAAGCGCCACACAAGCATAAAACGCGTAAGAGGAGGAGAACTTTTTACTCTTCATCACTGCTGTCCTGTGGAGTCCTGTCGTTTTGCTGTGCTCTGCACTACCGCATCCTGTGGCTACCAGAATACAGTATCTACTTTACCCAGCAGAAGCACGCACATTCAGGAGAAAAACGAGCATGGTTCACGTGAGTTTCTTTGCATTATTGCATTACTGGGAGGTATTATACAGGTGATTTCAGGCGATCTGAGACTGTGTCCTCATTGGGAGTGATGTGGTAAGGTTTATATATCTCTGCTTACAGCACTCACCAGGAGCATATATACATGTCTCTTATGTACGCCCACCTGCATACCCCAGCACTCACTTGTGTTTAAAACCTACCGTTGATTAATGGTCTTCAATCAAGATTGTTTATATTGCTATCAACCCTGGTCATTTGTAGCACTATCTTAGAAAATTGTTCTTTTACCCTGCAGTGATGGGTGACAATGACAGTGTCTGGGTGGTGGGTGACAGTGACTGGGTGGTGGGTGACAGTGACTGGGCGGTGGGTGACCGTGACTGGGTGGTGGGTGACAGTGGGTGGTGAGTGACAGTGGGTGGTTGGTGGGTGACAGTGACTGGGTGGTGGGTTAGTGACTGTGTGGTGGGTGACAGTGACTTTGTTAAGTGACTGGGTGTGATGGGTTGAGTGGGTGACTTACCTTGACCGGGTGGGTGCCGCTTCATGCTTCCTTGTTGCTTCCCCCCTGCCCCCAATGTCCCCTTGGCAGTTGCCCCATTACGGGGGGAGGACGCAGGAGGGGGGCTCGGGGAAAGCACAGGAGGGGATATACAGGATGTGTGCAGCTGGGGGAGGGCACGAGTTGCCGGGCGGCTGCAGCATCCCCTGCGGCTGCTGCATGGGGCAGGAGGCGCACGCGGGGATACAGGGTTGGCGCTTCTCAGGCCTCCGTCCCACGTTGGGAGCGGGGGGGGAGGGGATCGAGGAAGCGAGGGGGGGAGCGGGCCGGGCCAAGTCCACAGGCAGCAGGCAGGACACCCTGCGGGATTGCATGTGCAATCGCTGCCATTTTTTAAAATATAACGGACAGGGCCGCGCAGGGAGACCGGCGGCCGGGGCCCCCTGACTCACGTGCCTTTTGTGCCCCCCTTTTGGCGGCCCTGGGTGCACATACCCTTATTTTATATATTTCTATCTGTTCTAATGTGTCTTCTAAATATTGCTCTGTACATAGTAATGTTGTGTGGACATACATACACTTTTAACTAACATTTTTAACAGTCTTTTGTGAACAGGTGCTGGTTATACGATTCCCACAAAACATCACATGTATTTGTTTTTCAAATACAAAACAAACTTTGGATTACTAATTGTTTTACCTCGGTCACCTCTTTTATTTTGTTCGCCTATTATGCAGTTACTGAAGACAATTTAATTGACACTAGCTGTACCTGGCATATTATACGTAAATCTAGTAGATCTTAAAGGTTATTAATAAAACATAGCTCTTTGTTTTCACCTCTCCCAGTAATGCCTTAACTTTCTCTTGTCCCCTCTTCCACACCTTACTCCCTCTTCCATCATTCCCTGCTCTTTTTTGCACTCACCTCCTCTCTCTTTGCACTCCTTGTCTTACTGTGTCTGCTACTCTCTGTGCACACTATACTCTCTCCTTCCCCACTCATCTATCTGTCTCCTCATCTCTATGCTGTGTCTCTGTTTCTTCCTACAAACTCTTTGCACTCCCTTCTGCTCCATGTGCACACTGCTCTCCATTCCCTCCTCCTCATCGTCCATATGTCTCCTCCTCTCCTTACTGTATCTCTGTCTCCTCCTCTCCTTGCTGTCTCTCTGTCTCCTCATCTCCTTGCTGTTTCTATCTGTCTCCTCCTCCTCTCCTTACTGTCTCTCTGTCTCCTCTCACCTTTTTGCTGTCTGTCCTCCCCTAATTGCTGTCTCTCTTGCTGTCTCTCCTCCCCTAAAGTGCTGTCTCCTCCCCTCCTTGCTGTCTCTCCTTGAGGAGTAATTCTGGTTGATTATTGTGGCTTAGAACTCCTGCAACAGCTGAACCTTTGTACGGCAACATACCTAAGCCTTTTGTATATATAGCTAATAAATTAACTGCAAAAATAGAAGAGAAGGCAGTGCACTGCTGTCTGGTCAAAAAGGATCCAAAACGCAATCAATGAAAAAACATATTCATTAATAAAATTCGGAGAAACACATCTCTATAGCGCAACTCTGGTGGCAATCCGGGTACAAAACGCATCAGAGTTGCGCTATAGAGATGTGTTTCTACCAATTTTATTAATCAACACATTTTTTAATTGATTGTGTTTTGGATCCTTTTTAACCAGACAGCAGTGCACTGCCTTCCTCTTCTATTTATGTATGTGCATTTTGGCTGGCGCACACTTTCTGCAGGACCAGCAATACTGCACTTTCCCTTAACTGATGGCATACAATCAGTGTGTACCTACACAGTGCCGAGGTCTGGAGCCAGCGTGTGACACCAGGAAGAGTGGGGGTTGTGGGGCTTGTGGGCTCGGACCTCACCGGTTGCTCACCTCACAGTGAGAACTCTGGCTTGGTCCTTTTCCCTTCCGCTGCCATATTCACTCCTTACCTGCGTTCTTTATGTCCACACTGTTATATGGGGCGCTGTAGGAATTACAGTATGATACAGCCTTGCCGTGTTCTTTCTAATGGACATTATAATTTTGATTTCTCTAACTTGCCTATGGCTCTTGAGCACTGGCTATGGTGTTTTACTACTGTAATTAATTAACTGGACTAGGATTATACATTATGTATTTTTTTAAAACATTATTTTTTTAAACTTATATTTTTATTGATTGTCAAGCATAAATGGGAAGGGGAGGGGTACAGCAAAAAAAAAGAGGAGGGCGGTAGGGGGAACCACCATTTAGTATCAGAATTCTTACAATCAACAACAGTCATATTACAGTAGCATACACCATTAGACATATCCTACACTCATCACTCCATGATCCTCTATCTCTATCCTATTGGGACTTTACCTTTATCACACATCCCTGGGACCCCAGACTCTATCAAACTTCCTTGTGGTGTGATTCAAAAATGAGGTGAGTCTCTGTCAAGGTTGTGCTTGCCACAATCCAGGACTGGACCGCGGGGCTGAGGTGGGGTTATATAATCACTGACCTGAGACCACGTAGTCGGATCCGGATTGCGCAGTTCGTAGTCGTACATAGCAGGGTCGGGACTGGAGATGGCAGTGTAGTCAGTGGACGAGCCAGGGTCAGGATTGGATGTAAACATTATCCAGGCAACAGGTGGTCAAGTAGATCCCGCTTCAGCATAATAGCTGCAGGGCGGGAGCAGGTTCTGCGTGAATGGCGTCCGTGGCCCATGATACCGGTCTCAGCAAGGAGAAGGTTGACCGGAGTGGGCACACTGCCAGGCAGCACTGGTAAACCAGTGCTTCAGCACAGGAGTCCCAAGCTGGCCGCTGCGAAGGGAGAGAGCAGCAGGCCACTGGATCCCAACAGTAACTTCTGCTAGGGGTGAGGGCAGCAGGTTGCAGAATCCAGGCAGGCAGATCTCAGGCCTCTGCGTAGAGAAAAGCAGCAAGCCTTCGGGAAACTGGAACACAGGCCTCTGCGTCGAGAAACAACAGGCCACCGGAACCAGGAACTAGAGAGGAGAACTAGAAACTAGAGTGTAGCAAAATCATTAGTAAGACAGGAGACAAGCCAGAAGGCTTGTGGCAGAACACATGTAACGTCCAAAAGGAATTATGTTTGGCAGAGAAGCATTGTGGGAATGCCGTATTTAAAGCTCAGCAAACCAATAGACTGGGGCTGCAGTCATAGCTAACACAGATGCTGTAGATACAGAGGGATTGTTCCAGGACTGCACAGGTCTGCAAGGCAATGTAAGCAGTAAACTGAGGTGTGGATTCCTTACACTACCCTCCCCCTCCCCCCTTCAGGTGAGACCTCTGGACGAACATAACCACTTCTAGAGTTGGGGGACCTGGAATTGTTCCAGAATTGTCTAGGATGGAGAGTAGAATTGTTTTCCAGAGACTCGTGGGCACTCATTGGTCTCAGAGACATGGAGTTATTCCTAAACTGTTTTAGGCGAGAAGGGGATCCGTAAACCAGCAGTTCATTGGCGAGAACAAACTTAGGATATGAGAGTGGTGGTAGAGAAATCATTGGTACATGACTCGCCATGCGAAAAGGCTTGGAAATCCAAGGCTGTGAAGAACCAGGGGTTTCTGGAGCAGAAACTTCAGAAGGGCCCCAGCTGGGAGCCCAGTCCCTAGTAATTGTACCAGAGTTCAGGACAAGAGGCACCGATAGTTGATCGAGTATACCAGGACGACCCTCCGGACAGACAAAGTCTTTCCTGACATCTGCACATAGGAATTTGAGAGGGTCATCTCCTCCAGAGTTTTTCCAGGTAGTAGTCAGCGAGGGTATAGGGTGGATGGGTGCATTGCCAGATATTGGTATAGAAGGCTTAGGGCCCGAAATCTTGGGGTACGTACTGAGTATTTCCAACACAGAGGAAATAACAGGAGCAACAGAAGGTTCTGAGAGGGATATCCATGGGTTCGCAGAGGCAGAGAAGCAATCAGTAGTGGAACGCCCAAATACTGTAGAACACTCAGTGAGAGACAGTATAGTCTGGGAAGTGGAGATCACAGAGTCCAAGGCAGCATGTAGAGTTCTAGAAACAATAGAGAGAGAACCCCCATAGTTAAAGTCATACTGAGGTACTTCAGGGGCCACAGAACGGTTAGTGAAAAGAAACTGCCCTCCCGCACCGGGAATTTGGAGCACGGCAAGGGTTACTTCAGATATGGCACCAGAGTCCGGGGAAGGTATACAGGTACTTGCAGAGATTTGAACAACCGCATGGGGCAGACTACGTTCTGCAATGAACTCCAAGGGCATCGTACTTGTCATAGGTGGGAGTGGGAATAGGCTCTGGAGCTTTAATATCTGGAACTTGCGAATCAGGCAGTGCAGGGGAAGCGGAGGGAGGGGAGCTAGTGTCTGAAGCTGGAGGCTCAGAATCTGTAACAAGGACTTCCGGCACTGCAGGGACACTGGAAGGAGGAAAACTAGTGTCTGGAGCTGGCGCCTGGGAATCAGTGACGGGCACTGGGGAAGTAATGGTAGGAGTTAGAGAGTCAATAAGTGGTAAGTTGGAACCGGGGAAACTCTTAATAGCAGAAACCTTAGAAGAAAAAAGAGTCATCCAAAACTGCAAGGGCCATAAAAACAGGGGTATTTGTCATGATAAAATCAGAAATAGGCATGTTTACTAGTGCAAAAATTCTGATAACGGAACTGGTAGTCAGTAGTGTGGGTGTCTGGGTTTGACCAGTGAGAAAATCAGATATAGTGGTAAGTGACTTAGAATCAATCACAGAAGTTCTAGGTTTGCTGGACATGTGTGAAAAGGTACCCTTTAACACAGGAGTTTTAATTTTAGCCAAGAGTAACCTAACGGTTGCTGGAGCACATTTAGATGCAGTGTTAAAGGACTGAAGTTTAGCAAGGGAAGGAAAACAAAATAGCACATACGCTGATATCTGGAGGGGTTGCTTGGGCAGAGGCATAAGGGGGACCAAAAGCAAGGACGACCTCTATGAAAGAGATTCCGAATTTGAAGGAAGGATTTTACCTCTAAGAGTAGCGGGACCGACAAGGAAAATTTCAGAGAGGGGGGAAACTGTGTACTGGCTTCTAGCTAGCATATATGAAAAAGCATCACTTTTGAGTGGGAGCAATGTGTCAGCAAAGATTCCTGGGAATTCAACAACATGAGCCCCAGGAGGGGCATAATGACCACTGTTCGCTTTTAACCCTAGGGTTAAAGAAGAGGAGAACACAGGCAGTACAAGGGGAGCAACCACAACTGTGCTGGTCTCTGAAGTGGGTACTTGGGAAGGAGTGTCTGGGAAATCAGAAATGACTACAGATTCCATTACAAGGGGTCTACGCGCTGAAGCAGGGATCCCAGCTCTCTGAATGACAGATTGGGTCAGCGAAATACCAGGGAGTGGGGATTTTGCGAACAGGCTTAGGGAAAAAAACGGTTCCTGAATACCTTTGACTGGAACCAATATTTTAGCAGAAGTTTCAGGGGGCACGGCAGCGGAAACTTGAGCTGAACCAGGGTGATTATAGCAATGAATAACCAAGGGCTCCGCAACCTTAGGGGAGTCATTCAGTGCAACCTCTGCTGTCAGACTTGGGGATTCATTCTCTGATGCTAGAAAGGACACTTTAGCCTGGGAGCAGCAAGGATTTACAGGGGTCAACGCAGGTAGTACCTGAGAGTCAAAAAGAGGGAGATTTGCCTCTGAAATTGGGGACACAAGGAGTTCCTCCTCTGGAGCCAAGGATGTGTACTTGGCTGGCGAACAACAGGGAATTACAAAAGGAGGCTCATAGGACTGACCCGCAGGGGTTAATACAGGAAAAACCTCAAGGGTTAAGTCAGGTTGTGCCTGAGAATTGGAAAAAGAGAAGCTAGCCTCTGAAAGTGGGGTCATAGGGGGTTCAGCCTCTGGCCCTAGGGACCTAACATTAGTCTGCGGAATACAAGGGTAAACAATGGGGACCTCACAGAGCTGACTAGCAGGGGTTAAATGAAACAAAAAAGAAAAGAAACAGCACAAAACCTCATAGTGTAGTATTAAAAATATAATGTATATTATTGAGCAGCAGGTGAGTATCTCACGTACACCAATTCAAGAATATATAAGCATGGCATGTTATGGACATGTTACCAAACTGCTACCGCAACTGCACACGGTCATCCGATCGATCGAGGGAGTGGATCCTTCTCTCTCACACGATTTCGTCTCAGCCGGTGTGGGGAATCACGGTCTGCAGGTAAGGTGTTGGCTTCAGTCTCAGAGCACTCTCTTCCTCATTGGACATATAGTTCCGGTATACAGTCGCCGCTGATGACGTCACCAGGGTTCCGTCACGGATGTGTCCGGAAAAGAACTAGATAGATACTGTCCATGAGGGATTTCAGCCTCTTGTATAGACTTCAATGTCCATAGAAAATTATAATCAAAAGTGACACTGGAACGCGCCTTCCAATGCGTTTCGTCATAGGTTGACTTCGTCAGGGAATATCTGAGGTTCTCATTGGTGGTTACTTATAGCTGGTGCCCTCTCCTGATTTGCTTCAATGATTGTAATCCCACCCACACTTGTACTTGATTAGGGATGTACCTAACCTCTGTCTTCAAGCAAAAGGGGGAGTGAACATGTTCTAAGAACAAGGATTTATAAAATACAATAGTTTTATTAGACTAAACATCACAATATTTATCCACATATGTAGAAAATAGAAAATATTATTAATAAACTTATCTAAAAAATAGAAGAAAACATATGTTAGTTACATTAAAATTAAATAACAATAAAAAGACAATTATATATATAAAATATATGTAACGGCAGACATATAAAATATAGTATACTCTCTACTGCATCATTTTCACGGGTGATATCGTAGTTCCGTGGTAGCCCCATTTAGGAGCGATAGGTGTCTCGCACACTGTATTAATATCCTATATACGTATACCCCCATGCACATCTGATATAGCCCTACATGCATACTACATTCATCCGCAATCCGCTATGCATGTTCAAGTCTAGAGCACTAGATATGTGAGATATATCTAATCCTATAATACCTATGTTACTCATACCCTATTATTGTGTCCCTTCTGCGAATATATCTATAAATAATTAATTATAACCCCCTGTGTATTCCTCCAATCACTATCACCTTTATTACATTTATTCAGATTATTATACACCTACTATTTTTGAGCCATAGTGCACTAACCATTCAGTTCTCATTCAAATCGCATTCACTCTGTCATATAACAAACATGGCCCATACATATGCATATCCCATCTCAGTCAGAGCAGACAGTGGTAAACAGCATTGAGTCCTGGGATCTAGGGGGCAGCATGGTTTCCTGAGGTTGGGGGATGTCTCTGATAGTCCTGCGTTGTTACTCCGCTTCGTCTTCGCACATCCACCCATCTGGTGCTGGGGAGGGGGGCGCCTTGTTCCCTTGGTGTAATCCATTATTGCGTTTTTTGCCATCGGGTGCTGTGTCCACGCTGTTTAATCCGGAATCATGTCCGGGTGTACCAAGATGGTTGCCGAACCTGGATGCAATTTTGAATAGACAAAACTTTACTCCGGCCTTTTGCGGACACATGAACAGTCTGCCGATATTGCCCTTTTAAGGCTTAATTGATCCATTATTGGTATCAATTAAGTGTTTTTTCTTGGGATTTTCGCGCCGTGTTTTTCACTCTGCTCCAGCCCTGCTCCGGGGAGGACGTTCCAGCTCCATCCAGGTCAGTGTCGTCCCCCTGCAGGCCCAGTTTTTGCAGAAATTGGCCCTTTTCTTCCAGGGTACGCAGAGTATGGGCAGCTCCGTTCTTTAGGACCATCAGAACGAAGGGGAAAACCCATCAGTACCGCACTCCCTTATCTCGTAGCAGCCTGGTTATGGGCTCAGGAGTTTGATCCCCTCGAACTCCACTGTTCCCGATGCCCTGGAGATTTGGCACACAGCTTCCTTTATTTTAAAATAATGTAGACGTACAATAATGTCCCTTGGAGGGTCATTTGGCTGCGGTATTGAGCGGAGGGCTCTATGGCATCTGTCCAAGTGTAGATCTGATTCTGACTTATCAGGGAAAAGGCTTGTCAGCCATTTTGTAATGAAATCCTCTGGTTCTGCATACTCTTAAGGGACGCCACGCACCCTGATATTGTTCCGGCGGTCCCGATTTTCTTTATCCTCTTGCTTGCTAGACAAGTCATTTATTTGTGCCTGAAGATTGACTGTAGTTTTGTCTTGTTTGCGGACCGCTTTGATCGTGGAGTCCAGCTATGTTTCAAGCTCATCTGTTCTGGCGCCAATACAGTTAATATCGCGCCTCAAGTCTGTGATCTCCTTGTGCATATAGGCTTTCATCTCGTTGCTGAATTCCCTCATTACTTTCCACGTGATTGACTCCGTGTCTCCCGGGTCAATGTGGTCCTCTGGTAGCTGCTCGTCTTCTGAGTCCGACCCTGCGGGTGGTGTCGGGGTTCCCACGCCATTTTTGCTCGCTGGATCAGTTTTATTAAAGTACTTGGTAAGTACTGCAGACGTACGGGTCGTTTTGGGTAATGTCTGCATCTTGAGTTCTTCCCTGACTGTTATATTTGTGTTGGGATAGGCTTTTATCGGTTTTTATGTCGTTTGTGTGTCCTTCAGTTGCCGAGGGGGTGCGGAGCTCACACTCTAGGCTTCCATTCACCTAGACCTCGCGCATGCGCCTCCTCGCTTTAATGTATTTTTAATAATAGTGTGCGGGAGCAGGGGGTCTCCTGAGCTGAACCACATTGATTTGTGGCTCAGGGACCCCTGCTTCCCGAGTTACAGGCCCTGGTTTGGGGCATCGGTGCCAGTGTCACCGCCATCTTTATAGAGCCCACGTCGCTTCTTGGACGCTATAAAGATGGCGGCGACATTGGCCTCCGATGCCCCATACCGGGGCCTATAACTCGGGAAGCAGGGGGTCTCTGAGGCAGAAATCAATGTGGTTCAGCTCAGGGGACCCCCTGCTCCTGCACACTATTATTAAAATGTACATTAATGCAGCTTCATTACCATAGCAGATAGCCGCTAAGGTAAGGAATTATTGTTTATTGATATGTGTGTTTTGACAGTAGTGTAGATGTGCAGGGGGTCTCCTGAGCTGAACCACATTGGTTTAAGCCTCTGGGACCCCCTACTTCAGGAGATACAGGCCCCGTTATGGGGTGCCGGTATCCCATGCAGAATGTAAATGTCCCTGTCACGTGACGCGGAAGCTTGAAAGTGCAGGGGATACCGGCACCCCATAACAATCAATTATGTTATATTCAGTATACAGCTTTTGTACTTTTCCATTTGGTTAAAATTCTATATGTGTTTCCTTTTTTTCCTCTGTTTTTATATTATATGATATATATTCATATCATTGATGCTGCTTATCACTTGCTCTTGTTTTTTACTTATATGTTTTGTTTTGATTCGTTCACATGTAATGATTATTGTTGTTTGTCCAGTCCAGACACTGGTGATTCTGTTGAGTCCTCCCATGGTCTATTAGCATAATTAATTGATAGTTATCTCCTATTTGCAATTATGTTTCAACCAATCATGGGAGAAGACCTGTATACAAAAGAAATCAGTGTTGAGAGATTTTTTACTCT
Organism: Ascaphus truei; assembly: GCF_040206685.1. Classification (NCBI taxonomy): domain Eukaryota; kingdom Metazoa; phylum Chordata; class Amphibia; order Anura; family Ascaphidae; genus Ascaphus; species Ascaphus truei. The sequence goes on along the minus strand of NC_134484.1, from coordinate 249,495,478 downwards.
TTGACAAAGTTCCACCACGGAACGAAACACGTCAGAGGTGCTCTCTGTGATGTGCAGCATTCAAGTTCAATAAAGCTGATTTTATTCATCCCTTTGGCTGAGTTCCCATTGCAGTGACCACCTACAAACCACATTTTTACTCTATCCATTTGCGTGGAGCACGCAGGCAACTATTCAGAGCAGGGAGCTGGCTTCTACCCTCCCCTTCCAACGAGTGCGTCTGGTCCCGCCCCCCGCTACTCTCCTTGGGGCATCCACGAGAGCTGGAACGCAACGCACGCCACAACCAGTCCCAGCATTGCTGTCGGCCTTCGGTGATGATGTCATCTACCAGCGCGGCGTTCGATCAGCTGAAACCAGCCACACACGGGCAGTGAAGACACCAGGTCGGGTAAGGGCAGCAGGCGATAGCAGCATGAGTACAGGAGTACAGGCATCCCACGGTTGCTTCTCATCTTATCTCTAACTATCCCCTGTGCACTAGCCCCCCACCTAGGTTTTAGTCTGTTATCCCGTTGTATATGACTTTTATCCGTTTTATCCATCAAGGGTTTCATTGCCTGTTTAGTTGCCCATTTTTCTTTGCATGTGTCAGAGACTGTTCTAATTACTTTTATATACACCCAGTTAAACCAGTGGGTTTGTAGAGCACCGGACATTGCTGGGTTCACTCTCCCATATACCACAATTGTCTCTATTTAGTCCTGGTAGCTCACACCCACATGGATACATATTGAAAAGATTTTATTTGCTATTCCCCTCCTGGAAGAACTGGTGTTTCTATATGCATACTTTTTCATGATTTCTGCACATTCTGACTCATATTTCATAGGAACTCAGCCAATATACTTATTGTTTCATTATATTGCTTTTGATTATTATCTTTCTATTTTTATAATGGAAGAATCCAGTGGAGTAGACAAAGTTTTATCAGAGAATGAATACAGTACCTATGTTCATACTTGTAGAGATGATACTAAAAGATTGAGAAAAGCAACCCATTTATTTGATGGGGTTTCAGAAGTTATTTGTGATGAACCTTCTGATTTGACCCACAATTTTGTCAAGCTTGAAAAACTCTTAGTTGAAAATATAAGACTTTGGTGGGATATCACCTCGCTTGAGAATTATATCAGATGTAATCGCATCCCTAGGGGACTACGCATTAAGAAAGTACCATCTTTTGGTTTCATGAGCAAACAATTTGAATTAGATTGGGTGGAGGTCGTTGATTCTTGTTCTAAAAAGTTGATGGAGCTCATAATCCAGCAAAAAATAAAAGAAAACTCTATTCTAATGGCAGATATAAATATCCTTCAGATTAAATTGCAACCATTCAGCAAAAGGGAGCAGTTTATTAAGAACGATAAAACATTATCATCTAATATTGAAATATCTGAAAACATTATTAGTGAAAAGAAACAACTAAAATTTGAAAGAGATCGTGTTGATTACACTAAAAATCAAGTTTATTGCTGGCAAAAAACAGCAGTAGTCCGGGAATTTATGGGCTCCAGTACCCCTAAGGGTAAGAAACAAAATCCTAAGAGATGGACTGTTAATCCTCCTAATAAATCTATTCTCAAAAATAAACGTGTTGAAACATCTAGTTTTGAATCTGACTATTCAGACCCAGAACCTAGATTCCATTCTGTATCTTTTGACAGACCTAGAGAACAGTCTAGAGGCCGTGAGGTTACCAATTATGAGAGCCATGCCATACCATCTTGTTCTTCATCCAAAGCTAGTAGGTCCTCTGGGCAACCCTCTTCGGCTTTTTTAGAGACGGGTACAAAAAGTCGGGGAGAACGCGTAGATCCAAGAGGAAACGAGGGGGAAGAGGGAGAACCAAACGGAAGAAATACGATTAGGAGTACCCGACAATGTATCAATTTATCCGGTGTTGATTTAACCCTAGACCAACTGTCTCTCCTCAATAAAGGCTTGGGATTTGGGATTTGCGCCGAGCCAAAACTTCCAACTGTTTGAAACTGTAATAGACTTACAAAAATTCACTTTAAAGAAAATGTTTGCTGCAAAGAATGGTTTGGAAAAAAACAATATCTTGGAGGATTCCACCAGAGGAGCTAGTCCTCCCACCTTCAAGGATATACAGAATTTGAACTTTCAGGAAAACTGTGTGCTTTCCGATATGGACTCTTTATTGGAACTACAAGGCGAACCCCTCATGACACATAATCAATCATTTTTTGGTTATGAGGACTCTGGTTACCGTCCAAAGTCATTATTCTGTCCCAGTTTCAATAGAGGTCCATCTATTACTACATTCGAACATTTGGTTGAACGTGATTTACGTATACTAGCAAAAGGGTTTTCAAGTTCCAACATTACAAAAGGAAATCTCACATACTGCACCGACACACTTTATTCGAGCAAATACCCAGTATGTACCTGGCAGATACCTGGAATGCGCCGCTCCTCACCTCTGACAAGCCCCGTTGCATTTGCCTTCCCAGCCTGGGTTCATGCCTGGCTGACGGGCGGCAGATCTGTTAAATGATAATGATTAGGATTTAATAGGCTGCAATGCTTCGCGTGTCTACCAGATGGTATAAATTCATGAATTGTAATGCAGAATATATATATATACTGTGCAGTATTGCAGCCAGCGGGAATAAAATGCTTCAATCCCTGCCTGGAAAATAACGCAATGCACTCGGGCAGAAAACAGTCACAAACCTCAATACACCCGAGTATACCCGAATTCGTGGGACTAGCCGAGCTCAAATAAAGTGTGTCGCCAGTGTACACTGAAATCCAAGAAATTGCTTGTATTAAAAAAAGATCATGACATAGTTCTTAGGAATGCAGATAAGGGCGGTGCTCTTGTTATCATGTCTACAAACCAATACCATTCTGAAGCTATCAGACAATTGAGAAATAACACTACTTACAGGCTTCTCAAAAGCAATCCGACATCCAAGTATCACCTTGAATTGTTAGAGTTATTAGACATGGGCAAAATTCTAAATGTTATCAATAAAAAAGAGTTTGATTTTCTCTCCTGTCCACATCCCGTGATTCCGGTATTCCACCATCTCCCAAAGATCCATAAATCGCTGGTCGACCCTCCTGGTCGTCCTATAGTTGCGAGCATTGGATCTTTGGGAGATGGGTTATCGCGGTATGTGGACAGATTCTTACAACCCCTGGTATTCCAGTTACCGTCCTTTATCAGGGACACAACTGATTTCATTGTCAACATACAGGAGCTCACTTGGCACAAGGAATACAGGTGGGTCACTATGGATGTGACCTCTCTGTATTCCATTATTGAACACCAGCACGGTCTTGCTGCCATTAAACACTTTCTTGATTTATCCACTTTATCTATGTCACATTGCACTTTTTTATTAGAATCTATATCCTTTTTACTCACGCACAATTATTTTTTATTTGACTCTCACTTTTATTTACAGGTATTAGGCACCGCTATGGGCACGAGTTTTGCACCTTTGTACGCAAATTTATTTATGGCTTTTTGGGAATCACAATTCATTTATCACAGTCACAATTAATTTCATCAAAATATTGTTTATTTTGGGAGATATATTGACGATTTGATCTTTATTTGGAATGGGGATGAAAATTCACTTCTTTCTTTCATTGATTATCTTAGCACCAATAATTACAATCTTAAGTTTACTTTTGAACACAACATTAATCATATTCATTTTTTAGATTTATTCCTGTATGTTGACAATGACATGAACATACAGACAGACATCTACAGGAAACAGAATTCCAGAAATACGCTTGTTAGCGCACAAAGTTGTCATCCACGCTCTCTGATAAAAAACATTCCAGGGGCTCAACTTGTCAGATTAAAAAGACTTTGCTCTTATAATGATGTTTTCCTGTCTCGGGCCAAAGAGATGTCTGAAAGGTTTTTAGCAAGGGGTTATTCTGCAAAAGATATTGCTACAGCATTCAACAAGGCAGATGGTATGGATAGAGGCACTCTTATTTGTAAAAAAAGTAAAAAAATTCAATCGAAAAGAGAGAGAGATTTGCTATCATTCTCTAATAGTGCGAATAGTCCTATGTTCATTAGCACATTTAATTCTCAGTCCCAACAAATTTGTAATATCATCTCTAAGCATTGGCACACATTGTTGCTGGACAAGGATATTCGCAGTATTGTGGAGAGTGGTCCTAGATTCTCCTATCGTAAAGCCAAAACCTTGGCCTTTCACTTGTCTCCCAGTATGTTTGACTCTAAGTCTAACTTTTCCAATGTTAAAAGCATTCCAAAAGGCTTTTTCAAATGTGGCAAATGCTCCATGTGTTTGTATGCAGTCCAAACTAGATACATTTTGTATAATGCAGATCTCAACAAATATTATCTCAAGACTTTCCTTAATTGCAACATTAGTTTTGTCATTTATGTCCTGCAGTGTGGCTGTGGACATAAGTATGTGGGTCGTACCACAAGACCATTTAAAGTTAGAATTGCCGCGCATGTACGGTTGATAAAAAAGAGAGATTTAAATCACCCTGTGCCTAGACACTTTACAGTACATCATGTTCTAAAGGCAGTATCAACAATTTCTCTTTTAAAGCTATAGAACATATACCATGCCACCCTAGAGGTGGGAACAGGGAAAACATACTTAATAAACAAGAGATGTATTGGATATACACTCTCAACACTCTCCATCCCCATGGATTAACCTTGACTGGGAGTTAAAACACTTCCTTCAGGGTTAACAATGTGGAGAGTCTTGGGAGTGTGTCTCTTGATACATTATATACATCCTCACAAGGGTTAACTTACCATGCTATAAATCTGCCTATATCCTCGGCTTTTCTTACAAGAGTTACTGGTATATTCCTCCAAGTATTGTTATATTCATAGGTCCTTATACTTATATTGGTTTGCAAATATTGATGTTATATAGTTACATTGATATCTTTATTTTTATATATTATCATTCAATCAATTATGTTATATTCAGTATACAGCTTTTGCACTTTTCCATTTGGTTATAATTCTATATGTGTTTCCTTTTTTCCCCTGTTTTTATATTATATGATATATATTCATATCATTGATGCTGCTTATCAATTGCTCTTGTTTTTAACTTATATGTTTTGTTTTGATTCGTTCACATGTAATGATTATTGTTGTTTGTCCAGTCTAGACACTGGTGCTTCTGTTGAGTCCTCCCATGGTCTATTAGCATAATTAATTGATTGTTATCTCCTGTTTGTAATTATGTTTCAACCAATCATGGGAGAAGAACTGTATATAAAAGAAATCAGTGTTGAGAGATTTTTTACTCTTTGACAAAGTTCCACCACGGAACGAAATGCGTCAGAGGTGCTCTCTGTGATGTGCAGCATTCAAGTTCAATAAAGCTGATTTTATTCATCCCTTTGGCTGAGTTCCCATTGTAGTGACCACCTACAAACCAGATTTTTCCTGTATCTCCTGAAGTAGGGATCCCGGACCTGAAACCAATGCGGTTCAGCTCCGGAGACCCCCTGCTCATGTACAGTATTATTAAAATGGTTTTATTTAGTGCACGATCACCTGTAACAGCCTTGCATGGAGATGGCAAATCTCCATGCAAATGTTCCAAGCGGCTTTTTTTTTCTATCAGCTAGCGTACGTAAAGTTTAAGAACGCTAGCAGGGGGAAAAAGCTTGCACGTATGATAAGCCAGTTTTTGGCCTGGCTGAGAGAAAATGGGCTCAAGGCCTTAGTGAATCACGTCTCCGGCTTCACTTTGTATCGGACGTGATTCTTAATTTCAACCAGACTCAAAAGCACGGAGCTTAGTGCATAGCCCCCTTAGTGTTATTACTTTAAGTGACATCATGCTTTTTGTGTAACATGCAGACAAGGTCAAATAAAGGTCTCTAAGCTGCACCACTGTCCATCGGTTGTGATTGTCACCTGGTGGCTGTATTGGGTAGGGGCACAAGGGTAAGACGGAAGGAGGTAGCAAAAACGAGAAAAATAACAGACAAAAAAGAATGAACATGGATGTTTCTCTGGAGAGACAATGCTAATTTTCACCTGTCCTTCGGGACATAATTTGATGGGATGGGGACAAAAAAATTATGAGATCGCCATATGGCAGAGACATCTGTATTTTATTGTTCCAATGCCTGTTTGAGTGGCCATAGTGTGTGTTCAATTGGCAGGCTTTGATTTATTTTAAATATAAAAGCTTGGCAGATATTTTTGGCGCTATGTTTTTTTCTGTTTTTTTTCCTTTGAGTTCCTTCATACAGAGGTTAAAGGAAAGGTTCACAGTGTAGTGTTAGGACCTGCAAATTTGGTTATACCTTGATGTTGGTATGCAGGCTTATGACGCTTTGGCTATAGCCAAACTATATATATATATATATAGTGATGCCCACACCACGTTGCGGTCTCTTTTGTTCCAATTTAAGGCCGGAAACACTGTATTTTCTATGCTGGGGTTTATTTACAGGGATTAAATCATACAACAGGCCCACCGTCCCTTTAAGAAAACCAAATAATAAAATAAAATCCTATTCCGGTTAGGGAAGCTAATTTACTTTTCTTCAGTCCTCTCTAACGACCGCTGGTCAACTATACTGGTTCCCAGCTAAAACATGCACTGGCATATACACCAATCTACACAGTCTTTGCACATGGCAATAACAAAGGGGGTTTTGCTTATCTGTTTGTAAGTCCTCCGGAGCAGACGTCCCTGCATAAGCACAGGCCTTATGTCCTTTCCTTCTTAGGGGAACTCGGTCCCACATGAGCCCATTGAAACTATCCTTGTAGGTTCCTCTGTAACAAGCATTCGCAGCTGGGGAGCACTACTTCCTCCCTATTCTGGGGAAAACCGTCTCTCACTCTGCATGGCAGCTTTCAGTCTTTTAAAACACTTCCTCATTCAAACCAGGCTGATTAGCTTCAGCTGTTGCTTTTCCATTTTAGGAATTAACTCTGTGTGCTGAAAAAGTCCTATAGCTGCCCTATTCAGCCCCTAGAGGACAGTGATAGTGTCACTAAATATATATATATATATATACACACACATACATACATACATACATACATACATACATACATACATACATGGACACTTCACTTCACCCTCACTGTGTATTGGGTGCACCTTTCACGCACATTTCGCAGGTTCAATCACTGTATTTGTTCCCACCATCCCTATTACCCATATTGTGCAGGGGGCATTATGAAAATTGCAAGTTTTATTACTGTGTGATCAAACTTTAGTAAGCCCCAGCACTTATTATTTGGAGCACTGTGACTATCTGTGGCTCATGTGAGGGCTCCGATATAGCACAAAGGCTGTTTCGGGTATATGCTGGGAGCTCCGGTGCAGTGACTTCGCAATAGAGATTGGAGGATAAGGCTGCGGTCCCAGTGCGCTGTGCTATCAAGCCCCGCCCCCCCAGTCCGGCCGGTCCCAGTTCCTACCTTGTCGCGCACCTTTCACCAGCGGTGTGCGACAGGTTTTCAGGGAGGCAGGAGAATTTGAACTTGACATCTGCGACGGGGGCATGGCCATGCCCCCGCCACCGGTTCAGCCAATAAGGGCAAACCAGCCGCGGGATGTCATGGCCATGACCCCGCAAACCCACAGCCACGCCCCCTCCCGTCGGAAACCTTCCCTCTCCCCCCAGACCGCAGATCGCGGTGTAGCACTGTGCACGCGCCGCCCCCCTGCCGGGCGCGCATGCCACAGTGAAGACTGGGGACTCAGCCTTACATTATGCGCATGCACCATTACTATGACTACTACGGACGCTTTGGGAAGCCCTAGAGCGGCAAATTTGTCTACCATGCAGGCGCGGTTGCCTTGACAGCTGTGGAAGCTATGCAGTGAGCGTGGGGAAGCCTCCAAGCGACGGTGACACCACAGGAAGCCTGGTCATGTGATTGAGATAGACCAATGGGAACATGACAGCATGCAGCTGTTCCTCTTTATACTGTGATTTTTATCTGCAAATGTGCACGAATGTGATGTTTTTAATTAGTGGGTGTGGTTTATGTCCCTGGGGTGATAGGTATTTAATTCACTAATGGTCATTTGTTCTCTGTACCCCCCTAAGGAATATCCCCTAGAGGGATCGAAACGTTGGAATTATGTGCTACAGTAAGTGTAATACATAATTTTGTTATCAACTACTTGAGTGCTGTCGTCTTTGCCGCTTTGTGGTAATGTATGCTTCTATTACTTCTTGGGCCATGCCTATAGAACAGAAATACCCGGGCGCTACCTATAAATAGTTAAATGTTGGATAAGGGTATAATAACAACCTTGGTAGTGAGCAAAGTTTCCCTCTGTTTCTTTTCCTCCTGTGACTCTAACGACCCCAAAGGAGGATCTACCCAGGATCCTTCAAAGTACAGGAAACAAGAGAAGGGGATGGGGGAGCACTGGTGGAATGATAGAGTAGGGTACAGTCTGATTCAGGTGTGTGAGACTCTGAAGTGTTGAAGTGGATGTTTTTAAATCTAAAATAGATTTAAACACTCACACGGCCTTGTGCAAATGCTTGCGCATCAAGGTATCTTTACGTCCTCACTTCCCCCCCTCTCCCCACCTCCCATCAACCCCCCCCCTTCCCCCACCCCCGTCCCATAGTTGAATTGATAATTTCTACACGATATATTTCATGCCTAAATATAGGGTACTGATTATGTTTTTGATTCATCTTGCAGATCTGGATCACCAAACACACTATTTTTAAGGTGAAGGGTTCACATAGCTACGAATATATATCTATGAATTGTTTTTTAATTAATTTTTAACAGCACTTTTTATATATTAATTCATTTTAGATATTTTATTAATATGCATAGGGAAGAAACTTCCATCCCGGCCATTAATGAGGTTTATAACAACTTCTGCACAAGACTGCAATTTATACTTTGAGAATCTATTAATTACATCCCACATTTTTGCATAACTAAATAAAGACAATGGTTTAAACCTTTGTAGGGGATAAACATATTTTTTACTATCTATTCAAATGTTTTTTTGGAAATGTATGTATTAATCATATTAAGACAAAAATGAGATCATGCAGAGTTCATTACATTTAATATTTTAAAACAGAGGTAACCTTTCTTTAGCCACAGAAAGAACCATGTTTTATTACCGAGTTAGGGCGCCTGTGACGTCACGAAAATCTATCTAAGGACGATTACAATAGGGCTAAACTACACACACTACACGTCTAATCATTCACTTAGACCAGCTGTTTTTAGAAGCAAGATTGAGGGGGGTGTAGTAGTCTGGACGGCCGCAGTATATAAAGGAAGAGCGGCGAGCCATATCCATTCTAACTACGTAGCCTGAGGAAGCCCATAGGGCGAAACGCGTTGCTCAAAATCCCCCAGCTATTTTGATCTGTTGCGGCCACCGTCGGGAGTAGGACACGGGAAGTGCAAAGCTCCATCCGGATGCGGAGAGAGTTATACTGCAGCACCACGAGCCCTGCTAAACATCCCCTAGAGACTGGCTTTTAATCCTATCCCACACCGCAGCCCACTAGTTGAGTAAGCGGTGTGTTTGTTGTTTATTATTATTTTTATTTTGAATAAAGACTTTAGCCTTGACTCCCTGGGCTTATAACTTTATTTATCATTCTGGGAGAGAGAAATTAACATCAGAGGCTGCTACAATTCCCCATCCAAGGACGATAGAAAGATCAATTAAAGATACCTTTCCAAGTGTGCACTCACACTTGGCCGTGTGAGTAGTAATACTTTGACATATCTTTTTCTTCTCAACTACTACTTGCCACTTAGTCAAGTTTTGAAATTTGGAGCAGTGGGACCACCCCCTGGAGCCCAAAGATACCACTCCTTAGAGCGCACCCACACATGCCCGTGTGAGTGTTTTTAAAAATCTAAATTTTAAAGATTATAACCTCTGGTTATATTGTTCCCTTGCACATATATTTTGTTCATATTTTGTTCATATTTTGTTCATATTTAGCAGCATTTATTCCGAGGGTGACACCACACATAAGAAAAAGGAGAGGAAAAGCACAGACGAGAGGCGGAGACCGAACCCACAAGATAAAGAAGGTGACATCACAACAAAAAAGAAAGAAAGGAAGAGCTCAGACGAGAGGCGGAGACCGAATCCACAAGGAAAAGAAGTGAGGACGTAAAGATACCTTGATGCGCAAGCATTTGCACAAGGCCGTGTGAGTGTTTAAAACTATTTTAGATTTAAAAACATCCACTTTAAAACTTCAGCGTCTCACACACCTGAATCAGACTGTACCCTACTCTATCATTCCACCAGTGCTCCCCCATCCCCTTCTCTTGTCTCCTGTTCTTGGGCCATGCACCAGTTCATTACTAAACCTATACAGGAGTGCCAGTGATCCTCTATTATATATATATATATATATATATATATATTGTGACAAACGGCTTACTCCGGGGCTCCGTCGTTTGTCCGGGACTGTTTAGAACACGGTCTTTTAGGGTAGGTTAAATGATGAGGCGTCACGTACTGTTCCTTTAAACAGGCTATGCCTGGTTTATTCAGTCCCAGGCACTGAGACTGCCACAGTGCATACAACAGAAAACAGATCAAAACAAAAGCTGCTCACCTGAGCGATAACTTAACTTAGATATCCCTGACTCAGGGTTGGACGTGGCTTTTCCACTTCCAACATCAAAACACGGTACTTTTGCAGTCTTACACAAATGAACAGAAAGATTGAACCTGTTTGGGGAAGAGGCTTCTCCCCTCTGTAGTTCAGCAGCCTTCCAGCCTCCTGGCTCTTGTGGGGAGACCAGAGCAAACAGGAAATCAGTCTTTCATACCTGATTCCTAATTAGCATGACAGGTGACAGAAATCAGGCAGCAGACAAACTCTGGTCTGGATCTCTCATCCCTCAGTTCCAGCGCTTGCCAAACTGTGGGATGGAGTGTATGTATTATAAGGCTGCACTCCCAGGCCAAACAGGATAGAAACTGTCTAGTATCCTGGGAGCCCTATATACGGAATTTATTACCATCCCCTGGTTTCTGTCACATATCCTCCCCCCCAGATCAGACCTCGAGGGATGAGCGACCATGGATATTAGGGAGTGCATCCTTGACAACCCGTCAGCATTGCCATGTTTGTGCCCTGACCTGTGTTCCACAGAAAATTTAAAGGGTTGTAGGCTTAGGAACCACCTGGTCACTCTAGCATTCTTTTCCCTGTTTTGACACATCCAGGTAAGGGGTGCATGATCTGTGACCAACCGGAATTTTCTCCCCAACAGGTAGTATTTGAGCGTCTCTACAGCCCACTTTATTGCGAGACACTCTTTCTCTACTATGGAGTAATTTTTCTCCTGGGGATTTAGTTTCCTACTTAAATAAAGGATGGGGTGCTCCTCACCTTGAGACTCCTGGGAGAGTACCGCCCCCAGCCCAACCTCAGATGCGTCGGTTTGGACTACGAACTCTTTGGAGAAGTCAGGTGTGACCAACACTGGTTGGGCACAGAGAGCTTCTTTCAGGCTTCTAAAGGCCTGTTCGGTTTCGGGGGACCACTTTACCATTAGCGGTCCTCTTGCTTTTGTGAGGTCAGTTAGTGGGGTTGCCTTAGTTGCAAAATTGGGAATAAACCTTCTATAGTACCCAATTAACCCCAAAAAAGTCCTTACTTGTTTTTTTGTAACTGGTCTTGGCCAATTTTGTATCGCCTCCACTTTGAGTGTTTGGGGTTTGAGTAAACCTCTGCCAATAGAATATCCCAGATACTTGGCCTCCTCCAGACCAATAGTGCATTTAGCGGGGTTAGCAGTTAGTCCAGCAGACCGGACTGCGTCAAGCACAGCTTGGACCTTTGGAAGGTGGGATTGCCAATCTTCACTATGGATTACCACATCATCCAGGTAGGCGGCAGCATACCGAGCATGTGGTTTTAAAATTTTATCCATCATTCTTTGGAATGTGGCGGGAGCTCCATGTAAGCCAAAAGGCAACACCTTATACTGAAAGAAGCCGTCAGGGGTTGAGAAGGCTGTCTTTTCTTTTGCCCTTTCTGTGAGGGGAACCTGCCAGTACCCTTTTGTTAGGTCTAGGGTTGTGAGATATCGGGCTTTGCCCAGTCTCTCTACAAGTTCATCTACCCTGGGCATAGGATAAGTATCAAATTTTGACACCGCGTTTAGTTTCCGGTAGTCATTACAAAACCTTGTTGTACCATCTGGCTTTGGGACTAAGACTATAGGGCTGTTCCACCCACTTTGGGATTCCTCAATTACACCTAGTTTTAGCATTTTTTTAACCTCTAAACTTATAGCCTTTCTTTTGGCCTCTGGGATTCGGTACGGTTTAAGGTTAACTCGGACCCCTGGTTCAGAGACTAGGTCATGTTCAATTACGCTAGTTCTACCTGGCCGTATAGAGAAGATTTCTTTGTTTCTTCTCACTAAATTCTGAACCTCTCGTTTCTGATGAACAGACAGGGTTTCAGCTATGCTAACCTCTGGGTCAGTTTCTTGATTCTCTGACGGACCTGGGGGTACTAGGGTTAACAAGACTTCTCTATCTTTCCAGGGCTTGAGTAGGTTTATATGGTAAATTTGCTCAGGTTTCCTCCTACCTGGCTGTCTTACCTTATAATTTACTTCTCCCACTCTTTCCAAGACCTCATATGGCCCATGCCATTTAGCAAGGAATTTACTCTCCACGGTGGGAACCAGAACTAGTACCCTATCACCTGGAAAAAAAATTCTGACCCTAGCACCCTTATTATACGTATTCCTCTGTGCTTCTTGAGCTTTCTCCATGTGTTCCCTCACTATGGGTAGGACTGCAGCAATGCGGTCCTGCATCTGGGCAACATGCTCTATTACACTTCTGTAAGGGGTAACCTCGTGTTCCCAAGTCTCTTTGGCTATATCCAGTAAGCCCCTTGGGTGTCGGCCATACAATAGTTCAAACGGGGAGAAGCCTGTGGATGATTGGGGAACTTCCCTAATGGCAAATAACAGGTACGGTAACAAACAATCCCAGTTTTTCCCATCTTTATCAACCGCCCGCCGTAACATGCTCTTTAAGGTTTTATTGAACCTTTCCACTAAACCATCTGTTTGTGGATGATAGACTGAGGTTCTGAGATGCTTGATTTTTAGGAGTTTACATAGCTCTTTTGTTACTTGGGACATAAATGGTGTTCCCTGGTCAGATAGAATCTCTTTAGGAATCCCGACCCGGGAAAACAGAACTACTAACTCTTTTGCTATGTTTTTAGCTGAGGTGCTACGTACTGTTCCTTTAAACAGGCTATGCCTGGTTTATTCAGTCCCAGGCACTGAGACTGCCACAGTGCATACAACAGAAAACAGATCAAAACAAAAGCTGCTCACCTGAGCGATAACTTAACTTAGATATCCCTGACTCAGGGTTGGACGTGGCTTTTCCACTTCCAACATCAAAACACGGTACTTTTGCAGTCTTACACAAATGAACAGAAAGATTGAACCTGTTTGGGGAAGAGGCTTCTCCCCTCTGTAGTTCAGCAGCCTTCCAGCCTCCTGGCTCTTGTGGGGAGACCAGAGCAAACAGGAAATCAGTCTTTCATACCTGATTCCTAATTAGCATGACAGGTGACAGAAATCAGGCAGCAGACAAACTCTGGTCTGGATCTCTCATCCCTCAGTTCCAGCGCTTGCCAAACTGTGGGATGGAGTGTATGTATTATAAGGCTGCACTCCCAGGCCAAACAGGATAGAAACTGTCTAGTATCCTGGGAGCCCTATATACGGAATTTATTACCATCCCCTGGTTTCTGTCACATATCCTCCCCCCCAGATCAGACCTCGAGGGATGAGCGACCATGGATATTAGGGAGTGCATCCTTGACAACCCGTCAGCATTGCCATGTTTGTGCCCTGACCTGTGTTCCACAGAAAATTTAAAGGGTTGTAGGCTTAGGAACCACCTGGTCACTCTAGCATTCTTTTCCCTGTTTTGACACATCCAGGTAAGGGGTGCATGATCTGTGACCAACCGGAATTTTCTCCCCAACAGGTAGTATTTGAGCGTCTCTACAGCCCACTTTATTGCGAGACACTCTTTCTCTACTATGGAGTAATTTTTCTCCTGGGGATTTAGTTTCCTACTTAAATAAAGGATGGGGTGCTCCTCACCTTGAGACTCCTGGGAGAGTACCGCCCCCAGCCCAACCTCAGATGCGTCGGTTTGGACTACGAACTCTTTGGAGAAGTCAGGTGTGACCAACACTGGTTGGGCACAGAGAGCTTCTTTCAGGCTTCTAAAGGCCTGTTCGGTTTCGGGGGACCACTTTACCATTAGCGGTCCTCTTGCTTTTGTGAGGTCAGTTAGTGGGGTTGCCTTAGTTGCAAAATTGGGAATAAACCTTCTATAGTACCCAATTAACCCCAAAAAAGTCCTTACTTGTTTTTTTGTAACTGGTCTTGGCCAATTTTGTATCGCCTCCACTTTGAGTGTTTGGGGTTTGAGTAAACCTCTGCCAATAGAATATCCCAGATACTTGGCCTCCTCCAGACCAATAGTGCATTTAGCGGGGTTAGCAGTTAGTCCAGCAGACCGGACTGCGTCAAGCACAGCTTGGACCTTTGGAAGGTGGGATTGCCAATCTTCACTATGGATTACCACATCATCCAGGTAGGCGGCAGCATACCGAGCATGTGGTTTTAAAATTTTATCCATCATTCTTTGGAATGTGGCGGGAGCTCCATGTAAGCCAAAAGGCAACACCTTATACTGAAAGAAGCCGTCAGGGGTTGAGAAGGCTGTCTTTTCTTTTGCCCTTTCTGTGAGGGGAACCTGCCAGTACCCTTTTGTTAGGTCTAGGGTTGTGAGATATCGGGCTTTGCCCAGTCTCTCTACAAGTTCATCTACCCTGGGCATAGGATAAGTATCAAATTTTGACACCGCGTTTAGTTTCCGGTAGTCATTACAAAACCTTGTTGTACCATCTGGCTTTGGGACTAAGACTATAGGGCTGTTCCACCCACTTTGGGATTCCTCAATTACACCTAGTTTTAGCATTTTTTTAACCTCTAAACTTATAGCCTTTCTTTTGGCCTCTGGGATTCGGTACGGTTTAAGGTTAACTCGGACCCCTGGTTCAGAGACTAGGTCATGTTCAATTACGCTAGTTCTACCTGGCCGTATAGAGAAGATTTCTTTGTTTCTTCTCACTAAATTCTGAACCTCTCGTTTCTGATGAACAGACAGGGTTTCAGCTATGCTAACCTCTGGGTCAGTTTCTTGATTCTCTGACGGACCTGGGGGTACTAGGGTTAACAAGACTTCTCTATCTTTCCAGGGCTTGAGTAGGTTTATATGGTAAATTTGCTCAGGTTTCCTCCTACCTGGCTGTCTTACCTTATAATTTACTTCTCCCACTCTTTCCAAGACCTCATATGGCCCATGCCATTTAGCAAGGAATTTACTCTCCACGGTGGGAACCAGAACTAGTACCCTATCACCTGGAAAAAAAATTCTGACCCTAGCACCCTTATTATACGTATTCCTCTGTGCTTCTTGAGCTTTCTCCATGTGTTCCCTCACTATGGGTAGGACTGCAGCAATGCGGTCCTGCATCTGGGCAACATGCTCTATTACACTTCTGTAAGGGGTAACCTCGTGTTCCCAAGTCTCTTTGGCTATATCCAGTAAGCCCCTTGGGTGTCGGCCATACAATAGTTCAAACGGGGAGAAGCCTGTGGATGATTGGGGAACTTCCCTAATGGCAAATAACAGGTACGGTAACAAACAATCCCAGTTTTTCCCATCTTTATCAACCGCCCGCCGTAACATGCTCTTTAAGGTTTTATTGAACCTTTCCACTAAACCATCTGTTTGTGGATGATAGACTGAGGTTCTGAGATGCTTGATTTTTAGGAGTTTACATAGCTCTTTTGTTACTTGGGACATAAATGGTGTTCCCTGGTCAGATAGAATCTCTTTAGGAATCCCGACCCGGGAAAACAGAACTACTAACTCTTTTGCTATGTTTTTAGCTGAGGTGCTACGTAGGGGAACTGCCTCCGGATATCGGGTGGCATAATCTAATATTACCAATATATGCTGATGTCCCCTAGCAGACTTTATTAGGGGTCCTACTAGATCCATAGCAATCCGGTCAAATGGTACCTCTATTATGGGAAGGGGTACCAATGGGCTGCGGTACGCCTTGAACGGGGCGGTGATCTGACATTCTGGGCATGAGGAACAATAATTCGTAATTTCTGCCAGAACCCCAGGCCAATAGAAGCTTCGGAGAACCTTTTCTTTTGTCTTTTCCACCCCTAGGTGTCCCCCCAATGGATGACTATGTGCGAGGTGTAATACTACGTTACGGAATGTCCGTGGTACCAACAATTGTTTAGTTGTAACTGATTTCCTTTTATCAACCCGATATACTAGGTCGTTCTCTACCTCGAAGTAGGGGTAAGCAAGTGACCTATCTGGTTGGCCAGGAGTACTATTCTGGTCCCGTATATTTCCCCTTGCTACCGCTAATGTGGGGTCTTCCCACTGGGCCTTCTTAAAACTCCCAGGACTGACCTCTAGGTCAGCGAGGGTCTTATCCTGTTCTGGGGTGGTAAGTGTCTGCTCAACATCTTGATTTGGGGTATTCCCTACCAAAGTAGTGATGGGGAAGGGAATTTTACAGCACTCCTCCTTTTCCCCCTTCTTATTTGGGCCCTCGTCAACCTCCATTTCTGAAAAAGGGAAAGGATTTGTTTCTTCTAATACTTCGTTATGGTCCGCTATTGAACTCTGGGCGCTATTCTGAGCGGGGGACCACATTTTTAGAAAATGGGGAAAGTCGGTCCCTATTAACACATCATGTGCCAGTTTGGGTACAATACCCACCTTGAAATCTAAAGAACCAAACTCTGTTTCAAAAAAAACATCAACAGTGGAATATTCATGATTATCCCCATGTATACAACAAATTGCCACTCTTTGAGAACTGTTTCCCTGTTTCTTCTTAATGGGCAAGAGGTATTCGGACACTAGTGTGACCATGCTCCCAGAGTCAAGAAGTGCCCGAACCCTCTTACCATTAACCTTTACAAATGCCCACAGATGGTTATTCAAGGGGTCCTCTGGGCTAGGGCCCATACATTGGGACAACAGCGAATAAGGTTTCACGCTGTTGCATTGCATGGGCTCATCATTTAGTGGGCAGATTTTTGCTGTGTGGCCCCTCTCATGACAATTTACACATTTAGGTACATAGTCTGTGTCCCACTTAGAGCCTTTTCCCGGCTCCCCATGTTGGCTATTGCCCTTAGTGTGCGAACCACTGTTGCTGGTGCTGCGTGAAGGTGGTCGCCGCTCTTCAGCGCCCCTTAACCCCGGTACCCTTTTACCGTCTCTGGAAGAGTCCTGGAACCTCGGGTAGTGGGGTTGCTCCACGACTGTGGGTTGCGGGTGCTCTTCTGCTGCATTGTACCTTTCTACGAGGGCCACAAGCTCATCCGCATTGTGGGGGTCACTCCGACTGACCCAACGGCGTAAGGCAGAGGGAAGTTTCCTCAAGAACTGGTCCATGACCAACCGTTCCACGATGTGGCTGGCTGAGTTGATCTCGGGTTGTAGCCACTTCCGGGCGAGGTGGATGAGGTCATACATCTGGCTTCGGGTGGCTTTATCCATCGTGAAGGACCATGCGTGAAACCTTTGGGCGCGAACAGCCGTGGTTACGCCGAGGCGGGCGAGGATCTCGAACTTCAATTTTGCATAGACGTTAGCTTCGGCTGGCTCTAGATCAAAGTAAGCCTTCTGGGGTTCGCCGCTTAGGAAGGGTGCGATTAGACCAGCCCACTCAGCTTCTGGCCATCCCTCTCTCTGTGCCGTGCGTTCAAACGTGAGAAGATAGGCTTCCACATCATCCGAGGGTCCCATCTTCTGAAGGTAGTGGCTTGCCCTGGTCATTTTCGGAACTGGGGCTGCCGCTGCCAGTGGAAGGTTACTGATAGTCCCCCTCAGGATCTCGAGTTCCTGCTGTAAGCCCTGAGCGAACCGCTGTTGCTCCTCTCTCAGCAAGCGGTTTGTCTCTTGCTGGTTTGCAATCGCGTTTTGCAGGGCTTCATTCGTCTGTTGCTGGTTTGCATTCGCCTGTTGCTGGTTTGCATTCGCCTGTTGCTGGTTTGCATTAATCTCTTGCTGGGCTATTAGCAGCTGTTGCTGGGCTGCATTCGTCTGCTGCTGGTTTGCATTAGTTTCTTGCTGGGCTATTAACAGCTGTTGCTGGGTTTCATTCGCGTCTTTCTGGGCAGCGACATTGCGTACCAGCGCACCCACCACGTCTTCCATCTTGTTTGCAGAGGATGAAAAAAACTTTTTTTTTTTTTTCTTTCAAAGTTCTTCAACCCGCAGACCCCCTAGTGCTCTGCCTGCATTCTCCACCATATGTGACAAACGGCTTACTCCGGGGCTCCGTCGTTTGTCCGGGACTGTTTAGAACACGGTCTTTTAGGGTAGGTTAAATGATGAGGCGTCACGTACTGTTCCTTTAAACAGGCTATGCCTGGTTTATTCAGTCCCAGGCACTGAGACTGCCACAGTGCATACAACAGAAAACAGATCAAAACAAAAGCTGCTCACCTGAGCGATAACTTAACTTAGATATCCCTGACTCAGGGTTGGACGTGGCTTTTCCACTTCCAACATCAAAACACGGTACTTTTGCAGTCTTACACAAATGAACAGAAAGATTGAACCTGTTTGGGGAAGAGGCTTCTCCCCTCTGTAGTTCAGCAGCCTTCCAGCCTCCTGGCTCTTGTGGGGAGACCAGAGCAAACAGGAAATCAGTCTTTCATACCTGATTCCTAATTAGCATGACAGGTGACAGAAATCAGGCAGCAGACAAACTCTGGTCTGGATCTCTCATCCCTCAGTTCCAGCGCTTGCCAAACTGTGGGATGGAGTGTATGTATTATAAGGCTGCACTCCCAGGCCAAACAGGATAGAAACTGTCTAGTATCCTGGGAGCCCTATATACGGAATTTATTACCATCCCCTGGTTTCTGTCACAATATATACACACATATACATATATATATACATATATATATATATATATATATATATATACACACATATACATATACATAAATATATATATACACACATATACATATATATGTAAAAGAAGGACCAAGGTGCAAATAAATAGGGAAAGGAGAAAAAAAAAGAGAAAAAGAAACATCATAGGGTAGTACATCAATGCAATTACATAATAAATTGGTGAGATATGCACTTACAATTATATAGGTAAGTAATAGCCTTTTATCCACTCTGGGATAAGGAGCTCAGCTTAAGGAACTTGTGTATCTCTGCCTGGAACTTTTCTTTCTTCAAGATGACTGTTTGCACAGTATTCTAACAGTAGTCGCGGTACCTGTATCTCAAAACCAGTCTGACAGATGGATCTCAGAGAGAGATTAGGTAGGGGATAAAAAGGAAAAACAAAAATAGTGTAAAACCTTTTTTTTTATAAAATAGGTAAAATAATTCAATAGGTATCCAACTCACATTGCGTGAGTCATAAACAAGCAGTTGAGAGTAATAACGAGTCTCTCACACTCGGTGATGGAAGGACGCTGGTTACCAGTCCAGCTCACTCGCGCAATCACTTCCGCATCACGTGTCCTCGGCTCTCGCGAGATCTCGGCTCAGATGTTGAGAATACACAGCTCTGGCTCCGTGGTGGGGAATCAGCCTGTCAGCCTGTCTCTCACTGCTTGTAGAAAGCCCGCCCTACGCGTTTCTCCAAAGTGGCTTCATCAGGGGCTGCTATCACTTACCTATCCCTACCTAGGGTTTATGTGTGTACCTCTCACAATTGATTGGCTGATATAAGAATTGGAAAATTGACTAATTGGTAAGATAAAACACTGTTACACAGTATTCATTCAACAATCAAGAACACAGTAATAAAGATACCTGTGAATTACATACTTAGAGACTCGATCAAACAGAGATCTAGTTCCTAACCATAACATATATAGCATATATCAATATAATAATATAACCATATAAAGGGCATAAGGATAAACACAAAGTTATATATAATTCTATGTCACACCGTTATATTAAGCTAGAGCTTGGCTACTGAAAAACCTACAGATTTATCACAACATATTGTATTCTAACCTATTAAATATTATAGTACAGTATGAGAACCCAATACAAAATATTATCCATATATTTAACATATTAAGTTTATTATCCCCATGATGAATCACATAATCAATTATTCATTCTGTTAAGAAAGACTTAAAGATATTGATCCAAACAGATCAATATATTAGACTCTTAATTATAGGAATACAACGATATGTTATTTGGCAGAAGCAGACCATATATTAACCTATCATCGACTGAGTGGGAAATTCTCAATCTAAGAATGAAATTAACCATACAGAATTAATAACTATATTCACAACAATGAGTAATTTTACCATGTTACAATCAACAGCAAATTGAGGCTTTTGAGAGCACCCAGGAGAGAATATTTGATTTTGAACATTATTTAATAGAAACAATAAAGTCTAATGTAGATCCCAGTTTTGTAAACATATTGGTTGGAATCTAGTAATTAGTTAATTTATTTTTTAATTTTTTACCGGTATCTAAAAATCAGTGTTATAATTCCCCAAATAATTTTTTTTTGAACATTGTATCTCTACCCTTATTAATAAATCCATAATCTACTCTATTATCAATGAAAATGTGAATCTGTCCATTTATTATACTTTAACACTTGGTGAATTCATGAATTACTAATCTATTACTAATTGTAAACCCAAGCCTATAATATGTATTATACAATATAAGTTTATCTATAATTCAACCTTTATAATTAAATATTTATTCTTTATTTTCTATTAGTATTAACTATAGCGGGGACACGTATACAATCTTATTTATAACAGTAAATACACAATACTAGCTAATAACCACAACATATTGATGTTAAACATAGAGGGAGAATATATTATACAGAGTTAACATTGTACCAGGAAAATTCCAACCTGTTCACACATTAATTTAGTAACAGAGCAATTGATCTTATTACAATATGTAATCCAAATTGATAAATAATCATATAAGGTACCTTAAGAACATATGATTTTGTAAGCACATATGGACACAGAAAGAGAATACAGGGAAAAAAATGCATAGCCAATGCACAAAAATTGCATTAACAAAGCATAAAAATGCATACAAACCATAAAAAACAGCATATTACACATGTTCACCAAACAGATTAAGTATATCTATTATTTACATTATAATGATGAACTAAACATATAGCTGATATTGGGAGCTCTGAAATGTGTCAAATATAACACAAGAAACTTATTGCAGGTCAAATTTATAGTGGATTGTATAAAACACATACTCAATCACAATTATTTTTGGTATGATGATAAGTATTACCTACAGATTAGGGGCACTGCCATGGGTACCAGATTTGCTCCGAATTATGCCAATATTTTTACGGGCATGTGGGAAGACAATTTCATCTGGTCGGGCCACGAATTCGGAGCAAATCTGGTATCCTGGCACAAGTATATAGATGATATATTGTTTGTATGGATGGTAGCTTGGAATTGCTAATGACCTTTTTGGATCAATGAAATAATAATCGCTATAATCTTAGATTCACACACAAATACAGCTGCACTAGCATTGAGTTTCTAGATTTACCACTTTATGTGTCCAATGGTATATTAGAAACAAAGACATATGTGCAGGAAGTGGATTGCCATAATTTCTTAATGGGGGATAGTGGACACCTAGATAAATGGATCAATAATATCCCCTTAGGTCAATTGCAGTGGGTCAAACGCAATTGTACACAGGAACATACGTATCATGAACAGGCACATGAATTGATGGAAAATTTTACAGAAAGAGGGTACAGGAGAGAAGTAGTGAGTGAGGCTTATAATAAGGTTTCTCATAATGAGCGTTCAGATTTATTGACCTATAAAGCAAAGGGGGAGACGAGTCAAAGAGGAGAAAAAGGTAAAATCTCAAAGCCGTTTGTCACAAGGTACACAAATTCTTCTCATCACATTAAAAGAATATTTTATTGGAATTGGCATTGGCATTGGAATATTCTACATATTCTACATAAAGATCCTATTTTACAGCAGATATTACCAATCAAACCAGAAATAATATTCACAAAGGCTCCCAATCTAAAACAGAGATTGGCCCCAAGCTGCTTGAAAAAGGAGTGTGTAAAACCTATAACTATAACTAATGCCAAACTTGTAATGGATGTAAATTAAACCCCAATTCTCAAAAATCTTTTAGAAAAATAAAATCAGAAATCACACAGGAGGAATATGAAATAAAGGATTTCATTGATTGTAATTCAACTTATATAATATATATGTTACAATGCCCATGTAATAAACAGTACATAGGGAGAACAACACGCAAACTGAAATTGAGAATAGATGAGCATATCAAAAATATAGAGAGAGGCTTTATGCAACATAGTGTCTCAAAACACTTTAAAGAACATCATGATCAGAACCCAAATGGTTTAAAATTCTTTGGAATTGACAGAATCCATCCTAATTGGAGAGGTGGGAACCAGGTCATTAAGATATCAAGACAAGAGACCTTTTGGATTTATACCTTGAAAACTTTAATACCACAAGGTATGAATATCTATATTGACCTGGGATCATTCCTCAAAGATTAGATAGCCTCTCTCTATATAAGTCTCAACTTCAAGTCTTTGTATTATATATATACTGTTAGTCCTCTATAAGATGTTATGTGGTTCATCATCCTCTACACTCACTCCTTGCAAGCCAAATAAGTTTCTTGCGTTATATTTGACACATTTCAGAGCTCCCAATATCATCTATATGTTTAGTTCATCATTATAATGTGAATAATAGATATACTTAATCTGTTTGGTGAACATGTGTAATATGCCGTTTTTTTATGGTTTGTATGCATTTTTATGCATTGTTTATGCAATTTTTGTGCATTGGCTATGCATTTTTTTTCCTGTATTCTCTTTCTTTGTCCATACTGTATGTGTTTACAAAATCATATGTTCTTAAGGTACCTTATATGATTATTTATCAATTTGGATTACATATTGTAATAAGATCAATTGCTCTGTTACTAAATTAATGTGTGAACAGGTTGGAATTTTCCTGGTACAATGTTAACTCTGTATAATATATTCTCCCTCTATGTTTAACATCAATATGTTGTGGTTATTAGCTAGTATTGTGTATTTACTGTTATAAATAAGATTGTATACGTGTCCCCCCTATAGTTAATACTAATAGAACATTAAGAATAAATATTTAATTATAAAGGTCTAATTATAGATAAACTTATATTGTATAATACATATTATAGGTTTGGGTTTACAATTAGTAATAGATTAGTAATTCATGAATTCACCAAGTGTTAAAGTATAATAAATGGACAGATTCACATTTTCATTGATAATAGAGTAGATTATGGATTTATTAATAAGGGTAGAGATACAATGTTCAAAAAAAATTTATTTGGGGAATTATAACACTGATTTTTAGATACCGGTAAAAAATTAAAAATTAAATATTTAAATAAATTAACTAATTACTAGATTCCAACCAATATGTTTACAAAACTGGGATCTACATTAGACTTTATTGTTTCTATTAAATAATGTTCAAAATCAAATATTCTCTCCTGGGTGCTCTCAAAAGCCTCAATTTGCTGTTGATTGTAACATGGTAAAATTACTCATTGTTGTGAATATAGTTATTAATTCTGTATGGTTAATTTCATTCTTAGATTGAGAATTTCCCACTCAGTCGATGATAGGTTAATATATGGTCTGCTTCTGCCAAATTAACATATCGTTGTATTCCTATAATTAAGAGTCTAATATATTGATCTGTTTGGATCAATATCTTTAAGTCTTTCTTAACAGAATGAATAATTGATTATGTGATTCATCATGGGGATAATAAACTTAATATGTTAAATATATGGATAATATTTTGTATTGGGTTCTCATACTGTACTATAATATTTAATAGGTTAAAATACAATATGTTGTGATAAATCTGTAGGTTTTTCAGTAGCCAAGCTCTAGCTTAATATAACGGTGTGACATAGAATTATATATAACTTTGTGTTTATCCTTATGCCCTTTATATGGTTATATTATTATATTGATATATGCTATATATGTTATGGTTAGGAACTAGATCTCTGTTTGATCGAGTCTCTAAGTATGTAATTCACAGGTATCTTTATTACTGTGTTCTTGATTGTTGAATGAATACTGTGTAACAGTGTTTTATCTTACCAATTAGTCAATTTTCCAATTCTTATATCAGCCAATCAATTGTGAGAGGTACACACATAAACCCTAGGTAGGGATAGGTAAGTGATAGCAGCCCCTGATGAAGCCACTTTGGAGAAACGCTTAGGGCGGGCTTTCTACAAGCAGTGAGAGACAGGCTGACAGGCTGATTCCCCACCACGGAGCCAGAGCTATGTATTCTCAACATCTGAGCCGAGATCTCGCGAGAGCCGAGGACACGTGATGCGGAAGTGATTGCGCGAGTGAGCTGGACTGGTAACCGGCGTCCTTCCATCACCGAGTGTGAGACTCGTTATTACTCTCAACTGCTTGTTTATGACTCACACAATGTGAGTTGGATACCTATTGAGTTATTTTACCTATTTTATAATTAAAAAGGTTTTACACTATTTTTGTTTTTCCTTTTTATCCCCTACCTAATCTCTCTCTGAGATCCATCTGTCAGACTGGTTCTGAGATACAGGTGCCCCGCGACTGCTGTAGGAATACTGTGCAAACAGTCATCTTGAAGAAAGAAAAGTTCCAGACAGAGATACACAAGTTCCTTAAGCTGAGCTCCTTATCCCAGAGTGGAAAAAAGGCAATTACTTACCTATATAATTGTAAGTGCATATCTCACCAATTTATTATTTAATTGCATTGATGTACTACCCTATGATGTTTTTTTTCTCTTTTTTTCTCTCCTTTCCCTATTTATTTGCGCCTAGGTCCTTCTTTCCAGTACATTTCTTTTCCGGCAATTGTGGAGCTGTGGACTTAAGTGGCAGCAGTTTGTAGGGTTAGTTGGTATTAAAAGGTTTAATACCTCTCATATATTGATTTTAGTTGGCTGGGTACAGTTTTTTCACTAATCACTGTATTAACTAATTGTTAAGAGTTGCACTGTTTGTATCTTGTGATATATATATATATATATATATATATATATATATATATATATATATATATATATATATATATATATATATATATATACAGTGTTCGACAAACCTATACATTTGCACACCCCGGGTGAGTGAATTTAACATCGTGGCGAGCTCCTATTGGCCCACGCAGCACACGTGTGGTACTATGTGGCGAGTAGATTTTTTTGTTCGGCGAGTAGATTTTTTGGTGATTTGTCGAACCACTGTATATATATATATATATATATATATATATATAGACACACAGGTAAAACCGCATCAAAAAACCTCAGAGAGTCACTGCTGATCAAAAGCCAAAAATACGCCAAAATAAGGGCAGATGGCGGTGCTATGGGAAAATTAATATATACACACAAAAAAGACAGAAATCCCAATAAAAAGCACTCAGATCACAAAAAATATAATTTAAATGCAAAAGGGTTTATTAATCATGGACAGAAAAAACACATGCAACATACTAAAAATAACATACATCTAAAAAACAATGCCAGACGGGGAAAACACAGTCAACTCAAATCCCACAGAATTGCTTTAGGGATTTGAGTTGACTGTGTTTTCCCCGTCTGGCATTGTTTTTTAGATGTATGTTATTTTTAGTATGTTGCATGTGTTTTTTCTGTCCATGATTTCTGTCTTTTTTGTGTGTTTGTATATATATATATATATATATAATGTGGGGGATGTTGGGTTTTGAGCTTGCTTGCTAGGAATGTGTGTGTGACAACAGTTGTTTGGAGGTAGGTGGCCCCTCCTCCCAGGGAGGTTTTTTCATTTTGCTGTATGGACAAGCCCTACTATGGTTGTTTCCCTCATACAGAGGTAAAAGGATAAGTTCACAGTGTAGTGTTTACCTGAAAATTTGGTTATGCCTTGACACTGGTTTGCACGCTTATGATGCTTTGGCCAAAGGGTTTAACTAAATAACCAAGAAAATATTATTATTGAAGTATTTAACTTTAACCGTATATGTTTTGTTCATTGGATGTAGCATTGGGCTCCCCTGTCTTTTTTTTTCCACAAATCTTTTTTTATTGGGTACATTTTCAGTATACAGGCGATCAACTTGAAAAATTTGTGCTGTTACATGCATATTGTGTCGCCCGTTGTTCACATACATTGTTTACAGATTTTCCATATATTAAACATACATTTTTCTTAACTCTGAATTCGAGCTTGGATTCATTTTTGCTCTAAGTGCGAGCGATTGTGTTTTCTCCGGGTCTGTTCACCTCGTTACATACTTGTGTTACACATTATGGATACGCTTTTCTCCAGCTCGATTCCTATCTAATTAACCTTAAACTTTAAAACTTATATTCTAACCTAACTTGTCGTGTTGGTCTTGTTCACTCCTTTCCTGTTTTCCGTCCTCTGTCTCCAGTCTTTACCCTAGACTAAACTGTCCCCTGTCTGCGAGTCTCTTTCCTCGAGGAACCAGTCCCATCTTTGGCGGAAATCTTCCGTTGTTCTGTTTCTGTCTATGGACGTCTCCAGTTTGTCTATTGTCATTAGTTTGTATAATGTGTCATGTAGTTGTTCCATTGAGGGCTGTTGTGTTTGTATCCAGTTTATCATAATGGTTTTTCTTGCCACTAGTAGTAAAATCTCTGTGGGTCTGGTTACTGCTCTACTGATTTGTTTGCCCTCCGTCCAGTTTTCTATATTTGCAAATATAATAGGTATTGGGTCCTTTGTCCATGAGACTTTTAATTTTGTTTTCATATAGTCTAGCACTTGGTCCAATATCTAGATATGTGTATGCATGTCCAGAGGCAGTGTTTAAGGTCCGCCTTTGGTGTCTTGCATTTAGGGCAGAACGTGGTGTCCTCTGTCCTGGTCTTTATCTGTCGTTTAAATGCTATGTATGCTCTATGTGTTATTTTGTACTGCATTTCCCTCCATGTCTCTGACGGTATGATCTTGTGCACCCTGTGTATACCCTGTATTAGCTGTTCCATGTTTTGTATTTCTGGAAAGTCTTTTTTCCATGCCCTAAGTGTGTTGGCGTGTGTGCTCTCTATATCTTGATCTCTAATAATGCTGTATAGTTCTGACAATTTACTTTTGTCCTGCTCTTTTGCTTTAAAATAGTCGTCTATTCTATTGTTGTTTACTACTGTAGTTTTATGATTTGTCAACTTTTTGCAGTAACTGATTAACTGTGTATATGAGAAGGCGTGTATTAGGTTTTGGGGGATGTCCCATTTTTGTGCGAGCTCCTGAAATGTCATATATTCCTGTTTGTCTGTGTTAATCACATCTTTTAGGCAAGTGATCCCTTTTTGTTTCCAAACTTGGAATGATGTTTGGGTATGTCCTGGTATAAATTTGGGGTTATCTTGAATTGGTAGATATCTTGAGATTGTATATGACAGTTTAAACTTTTTTCCTTGACCGTTTTCCATGTTACTATAGTATCTTTGATTAGTATGTTGTTTCTTTGGGTCACTGGGATATCTCCCAATTTAGTGTGTAATAGCTCTTTTAGGGAGGTCTCTGGAGATAATTCCTTTTCTATTTCTAGGGAGGATTAATGATTTGTATCATTTATCCAGTCTCCTACATGTCTCATTATGCTTGCTATGTTATAGTTCCTGATATTTGGTAGGTTGATACCTCCCATTTCCTTTGGTAATTGTAGTTTTTTTAGAGCTATTCTACTTCTCTTATTTCCCCATAGGAATTTTGTTATTGCTCTATTTATTTCCGTATTGTCTTCATGTTTGAGGAGCATAGGGAGAGTTTGCATGGGATAGAGGAGTCTGGCAAACAAATCATTTTGATCGCACTTGCTCTCCCAAATAGTGATAAGGGTAGTGTCGTCCAGTTTTTTTGTTCCTGTACTATTTTTTTTATGATAGGTTTAAAATTATGTACATCATTTCTGTTTTAGATATATTTATTTTAAAGCCTGCGAATGACCCGAATGTCTCTATTTGCTGTAGGACCTTTTTGATTGATTCATCTGGGTTAGTCATGAACATTAGTATGTCATCTGCGAACATTGATAGTTTCAATTCTGTTTTGTTTATCTTGATCCCCCTAAAGTCCTCCATTTGTCTCAGATAGATAGCCAGAGGTTCTATTGCTAGGTTAAACAGCAGGGGTGACAGCGGGCACCCCTGATGTGTCCCCCTGTACAGTTGGAATGGGTCTGATAGGTGTCCTGCTGCTATTATTCTAGCCTTTGGGGTGTTGTACATTGCCTTTAACATGTTACTAAAATTTCCCTAGAGTCCAAATTTATCTATCACAAAGAACACATGTTCCCACATTATGTTATCGAATGCTTTCTCGGCATCAATTGTTACTAGGGCTGTATTCTCTATCTTGTGTAGTCTGACCCACTCTATTGCCGCTAGTACTTTTCTAATGTTTTTCACTGCGGATCTTCCTTTGACAAATCCCGACTGGTCAGGGTGTATCAAGGACGGAAGAATGTTCGCTAACCTATCTGCCATATTTTGGTGAATATTTTCGCGTCTTGATTAATCAGTGAGATAGGTCTATACGACTCTGGTCTCATGGGGTCCTTGCCCTGTTTGTGTATTATCATTATGTGGGCCATTTCACTTGTTTGCATAAACGTGGCGTCTTTGAGTGCCTTGTGATATAAATGTTGTAATGGTTCTATCAAGTCTTCTTTTAGGAGTTTGTAGTATTCCCCTGACATGCCATCTGGGCCTGGGGCCTTGCAGTTTTTTAGGTTTTGAATTGTGTCCTTTATCTCTTTTTGAGTGATGGGGGAGTTTAAACTATCCATTTCTTCTTGACTTACTTTAGGTATTTTAATGTCTTTAAAAAAAATATCTCTTGCTTCTGTATTTATTTGTCCTTCCCTATACAGTTTACTGTAGTATTCTTTGAACACCTCGTTTATTTTTTTTGCTTCTGTGATTATCTCTGTCTTGTCATATATTTTAGTGATGGGTGTAGTTGGCCTCTAGTTACGCATAAGATTTCCCAGTAGCCTACCCGTCTTGTTGCCGTGTCTGAAAAATTTGGCTTCTTTTACTGATTTTTTCCCTAGTTCTTTTTTTTCTAGCCATACCTCACATATGGATTTTTTCTGGCTATAGCTTTCTTTGTTTTGGGGTGTTGGGTCTGTTTTGAATGTTTTGAATGCCTCGCTAAGTTCTTTACTAGCCTTACAAAATTCCTGTGTTGCCTGTTTCTTTCTTCTGGATACATATGCCATAATGTCCCCCCTAATTACCGCTTTTGATGTTTCCCAGAAGAGTATGGGGTTTGCCCTATGTTCCTGGTTTGTGTTGTCAAATCTCTCCCAAGCTCTCTTTAAGTAATTCACAAAGTCTTCGCTATTGCTTAGGTAATTTGGGAATCTCCAGGTGTTTGGGCTTGCTCTGCCCAGTCCCATATTTAGATCTAGGCGTACCATTGCGTGGTCAGATATAATTATCTCTCCCATGTCTATGTGTTATTTTATTTAGTAGATTCGGTGTTAGTAATATTGCGTCGATTCTTGAAAATGAATTATGTGCATTGGAGTAGAAGGAGAAGTCTCTCTCCAGTGGGTTGAGCGTTCTCCATCCATCTACCCCTAGTGCTGTTTTAATCAATTCCATGTTTTTGGTTTGGGCGCTGTCTTTGGGCATGCTATCGTTGTGATTTGATCTGTCTAGGAACTTGTCCTGTATTGCGTTCCAGTCCCCCCCCCCCAGTATTAAGTTTCTATGTTTATATTTTAGTATCTTGTTTATAGTTTCTTGGAAAAATTCAGTCTTATGGTCATTTGGTCCATAGACATTTTCTAGAAGGTAGTCTATTCCTCCACTTCTGACCTCTGCCACTATGATTCTTCCCTCGTTGTCTCTCTCTGTGTTGATTATTTCTAGGGGGAGATTTTTATTTATAAGTATGGCTACTCCTGCTTTCTTTCCTATTGCCGGGGAGAAAATGCTGAGTCCTACCCAATCTCTTTGTAGTTTATTGCTTTCTTTTGAATTTAGATGCGTCTCCTGTAGGAATGCTATGTCTGCTTTTTGCTTTTTTTAGGTAGTTTAGTACTTTTTTGCGTTTTATTGGGTTGTTAAGCCCCTTTACATTCCATCTTATTATTCGTGTATGCATTTTGTGTCTAAATCTGTTCTGTGTCCTTTATGTATGTCGTCGTTTGCTTTCCCTTGTTTCCTGTTAAGTATGATATTCTGGGTTTTTTCTCTCTTTTCTACTTGTTCCCAACACTCTTTTGTTTTTTTATTATCCTGGCTTGTCAACATTATCTCTGCCTTGTTTTTTGTATTAGAACTTCTAACTTTTTAACCTTTTAACTATTTGAACTTTTAACTTTCCTTTCTTTTCTGGACTTCACTTTTTTCCAGAGGTGTACTTTCTACCCTCTTGTGTGTCTCCTTATGTGTGCACTTTAGTCTCCTTGTCCCCGCCGGGGGGTTTTGTTCTTTTGCATGTCATTTTTTGTTTTATTCTTTTGTTTTGGTTTTGTTGTTGTGTCCCCTGTCCCTTGGCTGTTTTGTCCTTGTTTCTTCCTATCTTTGGTCGTATGTTAAGGTGTCTGTGTGTCTATGTTTCCCTCTTGCTTGTCTCCTTATGTTTCTTGCTGGTGTTATGAGTGCTTCTTTTGATTTAGCGTGTGTGTGTGTGCCATCCTTCCCGCTATTCTCTTGGTCTCATTGTTTGTATGTTCATGTGGTTGTGTAA
Source organism: Ascaphus truei (assembly GCF_040206685.1). Taxonomy (NCBI): domain Eukaryota; kingdom Metazoa; phylum Chordata; class Amphibia; order Anura; family Ascaphidae; genus Ascaphus; species Ascaphus truei. Next base: position 249,464,498 of record NC_134484.1, on the reverse strand, counting down.
CTCTATACCTTACATCGGTGTCATGGTTGCCCATCTCGGTCCCCCTTGGGGATCGGTTGTTTTCTTGCAGTTAGGTTGTCTGTTTCTGTCTGTTGTCTGTCTTTATCTCTTCTTGTTCTGACTATGCTGCTTTCCCCCAGTTGCGATACCAGGAGTCCAATGTAGGTTTAACTCAATAAGAAAACAATAGGAGAAAAGACATTCAAGTTATTGCATGACAATCGCATTGTTATGTTTTTATGCTTTCTTGTTTTGACCTCTTCTTTCTTTTCCCACCTGCCCTTCCCTTTCTTTGTCTTCCGCCTCCCTCCTCCCCTCCCTCCCCTCTCCTCCCCCCCTCCCCTCTCCTCCCCCCCTTCACTCCCCCTCTCTGCCCCTCTTCACTCCCCCTCTCTGCCCCCCCCCTCTCATCCCCCTCATCCCCCTTTCCTCTCTGCCCCTCCCCTCTTCCCCCCCCTCCTTTCTCTTGCTTGAGGCGTTCTTGGCTCTCCCTCCCCTGTTATACCTTTCCACCCCCCCCCCTCCCGGTTTGTTCACTCTTTTGCATCCAGTCCAACATGCATACCTTTGCAGGTTGATATCAGTTACACATTCAGATATCCACATACTTCCCTGTGTGCTGTCACTCGTCCTATGCTTGTTCATACATTTTTTTTTTTTTAACATGGGACAAGGGACAAATGTCTTAATTCAGTCTCTTTCAAGTAACATGTGATCTTTGGCTCTGCATCCGTCAGCTTCAGCGGTCTTCGTCTCTTGTGTCATTCCGGTCCTCCTCTGCGTTCCTGGGGATTGTCATCTTTGTCACGTACTTTTCCGCCATGTCGTGGGCTGTGAAGGTTTTCACCCCTGTGTCGGTGTAGATTTTTAGGGTTGCTGGATAGATCAATGCAAATTTTCATTTTTGCTTGTAGAGAGTGGTGCATACCCTGCTAAATTCTCTCTTTTTTTGCGAGACCGTAGCCGAATAGTCCTGAAAAATCATAATTCTCTTGTTCTCAAATGTCAGTTGGTCCATCTCCTTAAAAGCTTTGATGATTCTGACTTTGTCGTCGAAGTTGAGAATCTTTGCTATTATTGCTCTAGGTTTAGTTTCTTGGTCTTGCCTTGCAGCACCCATTCTGTGTGCTCTCTCTATCTTTATTGCATTATCTGCGAATAACCCAAGGTGCTCTGGGATCCATTTCTCGCAGAACTCTATGAGCTGGTACTGTATTACTGATTCAGGTACTCCTATCAGTCTTATATTGTTTCGTCGGGACCGGTTTTCAAGATCGTCGACTTTTTCTTCTAATATGCAGTTTTTTTTCCGCAGTGTTTCTAGTGATTGATGCACGTCAGACATTTCATCCTCCACAGTGCTAATTCTAGTTTCAGCCTCTTCCACTCTTGAGGTGTGTGCTGACAACTCCTTTTTCAGCTCTTCTATGGATGTTTTTATTTTGTCAATTTTTTTATCTAATTGGGGGAGAATTTCTCTTGCTACAGCCTTTGCAATGCTTTCATGCTCTGATGTTGTTTGTGCCTGCTTGTCTGCTTCCCCGGTCTGGCTGGATTCTCCTCTCCGTCTCTCTCCTTCTCTCTCCCTTGTCTTGGTGTGGTTGCTGCTGTTTTGGGGCCATCTGTGCAGTTTTGGAGAGATATTTCTCCATGCAGGTATCTCCGCTTCTTGAGGTGTCTGTCTCTTTAAATTTTGGCGGTATTTTGCCGGCTATTGGATCGCGGTTACAGCGGCTTTCCCCGACGGACCAGCGGAGCTCCTCTCAGTGCGTCCTCACAGCCCTGGTGCCATACCGGAAGTCTCCCTTGTCTTTTGTTGTATAAATTTGCCACGCTCAGTAGCACTTCTTTTGACATACATATATATATAAATATATATATATATATATATATATATATATATATATATATATATATATATATATATATATATTGTGGCAGGATGAACGTGGTTAGTGAGGAGACAACACAACTCTTCAGGTGAAATAATATGCTGATGGATTTATTTGTCCAAATGTGTAACCAAAACAATGGGTACTCTGTCCCTTCAAGTGCAATAAACGTAACAAAAACCTATCCCCGGTCGGGGAACTGACTAAACAAAAGTGCAGGCTATTTATCTGGCTGGCTAGCTACTGATGCAGCGGCCGTTATTCGAACACTTCACGGGTTGTGTAGATCGGAATACCCATTCGATGGCGCACAATTTGATCTAATCGTGCCGAGTTAAACACGCGGTTTGATTATCGTGTTTGTCCGGATTGGAAAATTGCATTTTTGTGTGTTCTGCAATACCGTCGAGAAACTCAAGTGGGCAATCGCGAGTTGTTGTCATCAAAATCCAATAGCAATTCTATGTCACGATTAACATGTTGCTGATTTGCCTGCCACGCATGCGCAAATTCCAAAGCCCTTCTACTGTAAGCTGTCACATTTAATTCATGTCTGCGATACTGTAGTCCAGTAGAATCAAATCATTAATAATAAACTTCACGCTTATTGTTTTCTACATGACTTTCCTTGGTTAAGGTGAACTGCTTATTTAAAAAAAATTCTAAATGCCTTTCCGACCAACCATTATACGGTATGTTTTGATACCTTACTGTACGAAGTGATTTTTATTTGAGGGGTGGGTGCCTGCAGATACTGTATACTGCTGTGACACACTTTATTCGAGCAAATACCCAGTATGTACCTGGCAGATACCTGGAATGCGCCGCTCCTCACCTCTGACAAGCCCCATTGCATTTGCCTTCCCAGCCTGGGTTCATGCCTGGCTGATGGGCGGCTGATCTGTTAAATGATAATGATTAGGATTTAATAGGCTGCAATGCTTCGCGTGTCTACCAGATGGCATAAATTCATGAATTGTAATGCAGTATATATATATATATACTGTGCAGTATTGCAGCCAGCGGGAATAAAATGCTTCAATCCCTGCCTGGAAAATAACTCAATGCACTCGGGCAGAAAACAGTCACAAACCTCAATACACCCGGGTATACCCGAATTCGTGGGACTAGCCGAGCTCGAATAAAGTGTGTCGCCAGTGTAGCTGATTCGTAATGCTGCAGCCCATTAACAGAGTGAACCAGGGTTCGATTCTTGCCTCAGATGTTTTTTTTTTCAAATGTTTTATTTTTTTAACATTTTTTTAAAATTATTATTTCCACTTTAGTGCAAATAGCCGAGCAGCTTTTTACAGTACACTCGAGTGCGAATAGCAAAGCAGCATCCATTTTCAAATGCTTTGCTTTGTGGTTGCTTTAATCATCCCGAGCCTGCTCTCACCGTTCTGCGCCTGTGTGTAATTCTCTCTGGTTGGGACCTTCTTCATTATTAATGCACATGCGTGTATAACTTCCCATTCATTTGGAAGTTAGTTCAAGTTTTAAAAATATATACTGTACTGTATGCCGTGTATTTTTTTTTTTTTTGGTTATCGCCATGGCTTGCATAGCAAGTATGGATATTCTGAGATTCAAGTTTTACAAATACAGTATATATTTTTTGGGGTTATCACCATGGGCTTGCATACTGTAGCAATTATGGATATTATGAGAATCAAACACGACTGCTGCTTTTTATTTCTACACTAGTCATGTACGTTTTTTCAGAGGTGGGTGGCATACTGTAGTACTGTTTTTTTTTATTTGGGGTGTGGGGAGCAAAACATTATTTTGACCTGTTGAGAATATGTCTTTGAACTACAGCTTGGAACTTCATACAGCTAGCACAGCTAGCACAGCTCAAACCTCTCAAGCGCTACAGTTGTCTCGTCTGTAAAGATGACATCATTGAAAGTTTCGCCACTTTCAATCCATGCCCGTACCTGTCCCACTCTTTTTATTTTGTTGGCTTCCCTTATCATAGGATAAGCGCTGTAATGACAAGAAAAATGTTAGAGCCACAAAATGCTGGACATACAGTACAGTATGATTCTGTATTAGGAGGGAGCCTAACATAAAAAAGAGGGCATGGGTGACGTACTGTATACTGTACTTACTTAAAACGCCCATATTTCCATCCCAATTTCCGTCTCATCAACCTGATACTGGTCTCTGATGCTTTTATTTCGTGAGTAGCCTATAATGCATTCTTTACCCTTGTGGCACACGTCTCACCATTCGCATCACTCATTTTGTCCACCAGAAGAGTGTTCGCCCTAATGTGTAAAAAAAAAATGAACAATTTGTTACCGTAGGCAAATTAAGCATCCAAATAGCGCACAGATTTCTTATTGTCTGATGTTGCTGCTGCACTTACTGTATTGTACTGTGAGAACACTTTGGGCGCTACAGTATACAGTATGAATATATTAAATAAATAGCCCCTCAAACTGCAGGATTATTAGTTCAAAGAAAACAGAATCTTTTGAAATGATTACACTATCACCCCACCTCCTAAAGTACAGAAGACAGTACAGTATATTACTGTAGAGTTGACTTTAAAAGATAGTGACTGATTGTAAGAATAGCAAAACTGTTATACTGTACAGTCGAAAGGTACTTTAAAGATTAATAAAATATTGAACACAGGCATACTAGTACTGTACAGTTCAGTACAAGACGTTGGTAGAGTTATGGAGGACAATAGTACTTACTCAGTAGTGACAGTTGGCTTTCTTTGGACGTTTTTGGCCTTCCCATGCGCATGATAACTAACAGTGCTTTTTGCTAAACTGAAGCCCGAAGCAACTAACCAGCATTGGATCTGTAAAATGCGGTGTCCATTCTGGTATATATCCTTTATTCTCAAGCACACACAGAGCAATTCGATGTGAATTCGATGTGAATTAAATGTGCATAGAATACACAAAATGGATAGTGTATTTATACTTTAATTTAATGTGCCTCAACGTCACTCGACAGGATTAGTACACAGTATGCCCACTTTTAACACCTGCACCCCGTGTCCATGCCTGCGAAAAAAATTACATAAATGGTGAGACAAATTGCATAGACTCTCACACACTGATCTCTATCTGAACTTGCTCTTGTCCAGATACTGCATTATGCATTCTTCCTTCTGTTTCCATGGATCGCCCCTGATTCTACGGACGCAGGAACCAGCTTGCTTCTGCCATGCCGGCCAACCAAAAGGCGGAAGCTGTTTCCCAGCCAAAACCTAAGCGAAAACCAAAGCAGAATAAAGAAAATGTTCCGAAGGCTCCCAAGGTTAAGACCCCATGGCCTTATTTTGTAAGGAAGAAGATCGGCGCACTTAGCACTGTGCAAGTCAAGTGGAATCCCGATTCTCTCCTGGCACCCCCCGGATCACCTGCTCCACAACCCATCCCCGACGCTGCTGCTCTCCTGGCACCCCCCGGCTCACCTGCTCCACAACCCATCCCCGACGCTGCTGCTCTCCTGGCACCCCCTGGCTCACCTGCTCCACAACCCATCCCCGATGCTGCTGCTCTCCTCGCACCCCCCGGCTCACCTTCTCCACAACCCATCCCCAATGCTGCTACTCTCCTGTCAACCCCCGGCCGACCTGCTCCATAACCCATTCTCTACGCTGCTGCTCTCCTTTCAACCCCGGCTCATCTGCTCCACACAAACCATCTTTGAGGATGCTCTCCTCCTGGCAACCCCCTGGTCGCCTTCCCCACCACCCACCTACGCAGATGTCTACAGTACGGACCAAAAGGTTGATCTTATTTTGGAGACCATGTTGAGTATGGATATGCGCATGGAGAAAATGGAAAGCAACATGGAGAAGATTGCAAGGAAGATGGAGAAGATGGAAATGAAGATTGTGGGGATGTATTCTTGAGTTCCTGTCCCTGTACGTCCGACGCAGGAGCAGGAGGGTGGCCAGTATATATAAATATATAAAAGTGTGTTAATTCTTTGAGTTAATCCACATATATCCAGCCAGATGGTGAACATTGCCACAGATTGTGTTTGGCCTGAATTTTCTCACAGAATGTGGTATAACTTTTGAAGCTACATCATTTCATTTACATCAGCCATTGCATATTACACTATTAGTATTTTAATCTTATTTTCACATAATGCACTGGACGTCCCCCGCTCCCTTATCCCTAGGGAAACTTGATCAATGCCCATAAACCATAGGACATTCAGATTGCCATCATGACAAGTGATCACATTCCCCACCACTGGGGTGTCCAAATTGTTTCGTTTTGCGCCAATCTGTACTAGGACTCTCCTTCTAAGTTGGCGTCTTGCCAACATAAACGAAGTAATAATTGCATAGTTTACATTTCTACTTATAGCAGGCTCCCTATTATAAGCTATTTCAGAAACTTTAATTTACTATTTTGTCGGCGTTGTTCATTAGTTCATTATTTTACTTTATACCCATTTAAACAAAGTTTTATGTATCTACTTATTATCTCACCTAGGAACTTCAGCTCCACATAGCCTGGCATTTTCCTCTCCTTTTGGGTTACAGTATACTAAGGGGTATGTATACTAATGCTGCAAGCCACAGAAAATATCATACTATAGATATAACTGTAACTGCAGCAACAACTGAGATAACATTTGTTGCCAACACCCCTGCCTGCTCTTTCTATGATCAAACTTCTCCGTATGACACATTGGTTGTTATTAGTCTATCCAATTAATGTGCTACTATAAAACCATAAGAAAACATCACAGATATTAAGCCTACTGGGGAGCTGTGAGTAGAGATTCCCCAGCAACTGCATACAGAAACCCAATACATGACTCTTTGGTGTTTGCGTTTAGCATCGACTGCTGATTTCTAAGCAGTACTTTTATGAGTGACAATTTTGAGTATATACACCAAGGACTCGCAAATACTGGGACTCTACTCCGATTAGGGGTTATAACTTACCGGGTTGTAGCGGAACTCTTTATTTGTCACTGTAATTATATATATGCGGTTGACAATTGGGGAGGCCGACAGGTGGCGTACTCTCTCCATTCCCCATAATCATCAGACTACTGACAAATACCCATCAGTCAGGCTGAGTACAGTGAGGCATTAGCCCCTGCCCCATGAGTAAACCACCACTCACCTTATACTGCCACCCGAGCATGGCAATAATATTAGTTTTCTTAGCACATACCAGTAACCACCCACAGGTTTACGTTCCAGTGTGTTTTCTGGACTCCAGCACCAAATAAGATACTAATATCACATTATATATATATATATATATATATATATATATATATATATATATGTAGCCAGGTCCTCCGGTACCACCCATTCTTACCCTGATGCTAGTGGAAGCTGCCGGGGCAGCCGCGTTGCTGGAGATTCCCGGAGGTATTGGCTCAGGGCGCCGCCATGTTATGTGCGGTTCACGCATGTGCAGTAGCGTGATAGTTGCGACGGCCCCTAGAGATGGTTTGCGCAGTGTAGGACAAAAGCGCGCGAAGCAGGACCAATCCTGTGCAGGCTCTGAGCTAGGATTACAATTCCCATGAGCCTCTGCAGGGTCACAGGGTGAAAGGCAGCCAATAGGGCTTGAGAGTTGATGGAGACAGGAAAAGGAAGCGTGCCACAGAGACCACGCTAGCCAGTGAATTCTGGGAGAGCAAGGGGAGAGGAGGTGCGTAGTGTGTAGCAAGGGGGTCAGTGACCCACTGCATAGGCCAGAATATTCCCCTAGGCCCCAGTACAGGCCCCGAGTCACCACCAGCTTGTGGTACTGCAGGGAACAGCCCTAGATAGGGAATTGATAGATAGACAGGCAGTGTATTGGTGCATCACCATGAGTAGCTCATTAATAGTAGAATAATTCCATTTTCCATAATAGATCCAAATTCAAGGACATAGAGTATAATTCATAACATCCCAGGGTGAGAAACTAGAGGCCTGGTGGTCCCCACGCGGGTACCCCGAAATAGGTCTCCTAATAGTGGTATACTCAACCCTGGGGAAATAACTCAAGTCAGTCCAGCACTGGATGGTAAGAGTATAATGGGCTATAGCCCTTTACCTTCCTTGGTGGTGTCCTCGGCTGATGGATCAATTCCAGCGTGCTGTCCTCTGAAGGTAAACACAAACAGCAAGGATGAAGAGGAGCACAGCAGCGTTTCCCAGCAGCTTCCAGCTAGTAGATCGCCAAAAAATAAGGGTAACTCCAAACAGGGATGAGCATTAAAAAGGGAATTTAATGGTCAGTTACAGAGAACAAAGAATGGCAGGAACGCACCTACGCGTTTCGTCCGTAAGGAGTTACCCTTATTTTTTGGCGATCTACTAGCTGGAAGCTGCTGGGAAACGCTGCTGTGCTCCTCTTCATCCTTGCTGCTAGATAGGGAATTGACTCACTTATTGATAGTGGCAATCAGGGACACAGCATCTTCCTGAGCTTCATGGTGATCGGTAGTTTGGGATCAGACTACAGTGCGGAGTCAAGACTCATGAGAGATCTGCCTGACAGTGAGAGACTACTCGTGAGAGACGATGCTGGATCTGTGGATCCTTTTTTGAAGTATCAGCGACCGTGTGCTGGAGCGCCCGGCAGGTATTATTATAAGTGCACCAACACCGGTACCTGCAGGCGCTGATCCCGCCTTGGGGGTGGGTTCTTTGGGGACACTGAGGGGTTAGTAAACAAGGAACTGGTTCAGTACATTGGACACAGTGTGGGGGCACACACATTGGTGGGAGAGGGACACAACTCCAGGGTGGAGCGTGGCCAGAGCCACTGGTTCAAGGTTAATCATATATTGTGTGTATGCTATTCTAATACTGCCAAGGTTATTGATCAGCCATATATGATATATATATATATATATATATATATATATATATATATATATATATATATATATACTGCTCACTGTTATACTGTATGTAATACATGTGTATCCATGCCCACACGTATATAGTAAAAGGTTACAGAGTGGTGGATTGTTTTTGTTATTCTTGTCCAGGGGAATCTCACATATCAGGGATCCTGGGCAAGTGGAGGCGCTGCCAACTTACTTATTGTTGCCCCAGGCTCCCAGTTAGTGGAGGCCCATATCTCTGTGAGCCGCAGGTATATACAGCATCAGTAGCCCCGTCTAGTCATAAGGAAAGAGGGCTACGTATCTATATATATATATAGTCCATGATACAACACTAGCCGCCTCCGTAATCCTGATACTTGTCTATTGAATCATAAATAAAAATATAGTTACCAGAACTGGTCCGGTGACAGAGAGACAGCACAGTAGCTATTTACAGTCACCCCCCCCCCACCCCCCACCGAGGTATAGGTAAAATAGGTATAGGTAAAATGCATATGGTCTTTATTGGCCCCTTCTCTATTCAGCAGCAGTATCAATCACAGCACACAGCATTCAAAGGTATTCACCTTCAGGATATCCCTGAACTCACTCTTGGCCAAGGGCACCAAGAGTGGTTCTTGCTCTTCCCCTACCCTGTTTTAGGGTAGGAGGTATGGGATTACCCCAGCCTCCCCTAAGGGAGAGCCTCAAGCTTACCAGCGCCCTGGCAGCTTGGCATGGATACCCTGTCTCTTTCAAGGGTAGAGACCAACTGACTAAATGGGAAGTGACAGTACAGTAAGCAACTCAAACAGGCACCACCCCTGTGCCTTCTACTTGGACATAGGGCCTGATGACATTGCCTTCACTGACTCACTGCACTGCATGAAGTGGGGAAAACCCATGATTACTCCTGGCAAACCTGCCCTTACCAGGTATTACTGCACGGAAGGAGAGCAGAATAATAGCCCAAACCTATCACGGATATATATATATATATATATATATATATATATATATATATATATATATATATATATATATATATATATATATATATATATATATATATATATATATATATATATCATCAACAATGATATGTACCCTAGCAAATAGTAAATGAAACGGAGCAGAAAAACAGTTTATTATTAAATAATTTATAGCAGGGTTTTTTTTTTTTTTTATTACTTAAGTTTTTTATTAATCATTTTTCCAAAAGTAAGAGGGGTACAAAAAGAAAAAAGGGGGGGGAACAATACAACGGTACAATATTGCAAATAGTCTGATTACACATTAGGAGGGGAGGAGAGTATGGGAAGGGGGGAAGGGGACAGCATTTGAAACCATGTAACATATTAAATAACAGGTGAGGTACAACATAGATCATAAATCTTAAATCACTCTGTTCAGAATAACCTAGTCTAAATATGGGGATATACCTGCATGTCTAAACCAAGGAGCCCATGTTTCGAAGAATTGTGAAGTGGAACCAGTTAGGTAGGCAGTGAGTTTTTCCATCTAGACTATATGCCAGATTTTGTTATTGATTTGGTTTAAGGATGGGGGAGTCGGTTGTTTCCAGTTTTTGGCGATGGTGCATCTAGTAGCATTTAGAATTTGGGAGATAACTTTAATTTCTTTTTTGTTACGATTGGCCATTGGTTTTCCCAAGACTGTATATATTGGGTCCTGTGGGACAGTGATTCCCAGAACCCTGTGTATTAAAGAAAAAACTTCCCTCCATGTTTTCTGAATTTTTGGACACGACCAAAATATGTGCAGTATATTCCCCCTTTCGCCACAACCACGCCAACATAAAGGAGGGACACCTGGGAGAAAAGAGTTTCAACCTGGTAGGAGTCATATACCATCTAAATATTAGCTTGTAAATATTCTCCTTAATCACCACACAGGAAGAATTTTTGGGGGCAGCCTCCCAAACATCTTTCCAGACATCAAGGTCCAAATTGGTATTTAACTCCTCCTCCCAGGATGTCATATATTTATCAGGGATTTGGCTATTTTTGACAGGCGTCAAACTATAGTATAGCCTGGAAGTAATGCCCTTCATAACAGGCTGATGTACACACCAGTCTTCATATAGCATTAACACATGTGGTTGGTTTGGCTTGTAAATGGATTGGATATAATGCCTAACTTGGAGAAATCTGAAAAATTCAGAGGAGGGAATGTCGTGGCTCGTTTGTAACGAGATGAACGGAGGGACTTTACCTTTGATGAGAATATCATTAACTCTTAGGAGTCCATTTTGGACCCAAAGGTTGGATTGTTGGTTATTAGTGTAAAAAGGGAGGGATCTGAAAACAGGGGTTGCATGAGGGATGGGGTACCAGTCAGTTGTAACCTAACTTTAAGGGAGTCCCAAAGATTACATGCGAAAGATAACACCGGGTTTGTGTAAACCTCAGCTGGTCTGGATTTTCTATTAAGCCAGAGGAGAGTCTTAATTTCGCATGGGGAGCAGATCGATTCTTCTAGTTCGACCCATCTTTTTTTGGTTGGGTTTGAATGCCAACTAACTAGTTGCCCTAGTTGTGCCGCTCTATAGTACTTTTGTAGGTTTGGAAGGGCTAAGCCTCCTTCTAGCTTAGATTTATAAAGGATATCTTTGCGGACTCTAGGACGTCTATTTTGCCATACAAATTTCAGAATTTTATTTTGATTATTGTTAAGGTCCTTCTGACAAATCTTTACTGGGAGAGTTTGGAAGAGGAATAGTATTCTAGGTAAAATGTTCATTTTAATGGTGGCGATCCTTCCGAACCAAGATATGATGTATGGATTCCAGGTGGACAAGTCCTTTGCAACTTGGTCAAATAAAGGTTTAAAGTTTGTTTTGTATAGGGATGAGTAGTCTTTTGTTATTTGAACCCCTAAATATTTAATGTGGGTCTGATTCCATTTGAAGTCAAAATTAAGTCGAAGTAATTTTACCATATCCTTGGGAAGGTTTAAGCTAAGAGCCATAGATTTAGAGTGGTTAATTTTGTATCCTGAGAGGGAGCCAAACTCAAATAGAGCTTGGAAAAGGATGGGGAGGGAGATAAGAGGGTTTGAGAGCGTCAATAGTATGTCATCCAGATAGAGAGCTATCTTGAATTCCTTCTGTCCAACATTGATACCCATGATATTGGGGTTCATTCTTATTTGGCAGGCTAATGGTTCAATTGCCAAAGCAAACAACAAGGGGGACAGTGGGCACCTCTGTCTGGTTCCGTTCTATATTGGGAAAGGGTCAGGCAAGGAGTTATTCGTTTTTACTATGGCTGTTGGAACAGAGTATAACGTGTTTATGCTGTTTAAAATTTTGGGAGTAAAACCCATTTGTGAGAGTGTGGCCTTCATAAACTGCCAATCCAGCAGATCAAAAGCTTTTTCAGTGTCTAGTGAAAGTAATAATGATGAGCGTGAGATTTGTTTTGCTACATGTATTAAATTCACCGTCCTCCTTGTGTTGTCAAGGGCTTGTCTGCCCAAGACAAAGCCAACCTGGTCCGGATAGATCAATCTTGGAAGAATATTGTTTAATCTAGTGGCCAAGATTTTTTGCGTATAATTTTAGATCTGTATTTAATAAAGATATAGGTCGATAGATAGAGCACATCATGGGATCTTTTCCATCTTTTGGGATTACTACTATGGTTGCTCGTAGCATATCTCTAGGTGGGGGGAGGCCTAAAAGCATCTCATTAAATACTTTGGTTAAGTGTGGGAGGAGTATTATGGAGATTTTTTTGTAGTAAAGATTTGAAAATCCACCCGGACCAGGGGCCTTCCCATTTTTCAAAGATTTGATAGCCTTCAAGATTTCAGGGGGTTCTATAGTTTTTTCAAGATTTATTATATCTTATATCTTATATCTTCTGGTTCCAGCGTGGGGAGCCGGCATTGAGTTAGAAAGTTTTGAATTTTTAGTTTTTTAGTTGAGTTTTTAGCCGATTCTTCCACTGGGCCAGGCAGATTGTAAAGAGATGTATAATATTCCTTAAAAGCGTCACTTATAACTTTGGGGCTATTTGATATCTTTCCGTTTTTAGTATAAATATTATGGATCCTAGCTTTAACCTGCTTTTGTTTAGCTTACGCCAGCATTTTATCTGCCTTATTGCTTTTTTCATAGTATTTCTGTTGGGTCCATCGTATAGCTCTCTCTGCGTTTGTCACTAACAAAAGATTTAATTGCCCTATAACTGAGATTATTTGTCTATAGTTTTTTCGGGAGGGATTTGCTTTATGGATACTTTCTAGTTCTGATAACTTTTGTGTTAATGTCACAATGTGTTCCGCTTTTTCCTTCCTTTTCCGAGAAGCCAAAGCGATCAGCTTACCTCTAAGCACAAATTTATGGGCCTCCCATAGGGTAAAAGGGGAAACGTCCGGGGTGTTATTTATATCAAAACATTGGACGAGTTCCTCTTCCAATTGTTAGAGATTTTGTGGGTTCGACAATAATGATTCATTTAAGGACCACAACCTTGTTTTGTTTTTGGTGGTGAGGCCATCCAGTTTAGTTATAATTGTAGAATGGTCCGACCAAGCAGAGGGGGCAATTATTGCTGAGGAAATGTTATCGCTAATTTGTTGGTCAATTAAAATATAGTCTATACGTGAATAACTGTTATGGGGGTTAGAGAAGGAGAAATCTTTTTATTTTTTGCTCATTAATCTCCAGGAGTCTACCACCATCAGATCCTTGGTCATGGATACGAGACCACGAGTTGAGGGAACTATCTTTTGTGGTAGTGGGAGACTGGGAAATGTATCTAAATTTGGGTCCATGATTGCGTTTAAATCCCCTACAAGAATTAGAAAACCTTTCTGGACAGAGTTTATTAAATTTGTGAGCTCCTGGAAAAAGGATTCTTGATTTTCATTAGGGGCATATATGTTAGCTATTGTCAGATGGGTAGAGTCTAGTAATCCTGTAACAATTAAAATTATCCCAGCAGGGTAATTTTTAATTTTGTCTACTTTGAAATTTAGATTTTTGTGGAAAAGTGTAGCCACCCCATTTTTTTTGTATGGGATGATGAGTGATAGATTAGAGGGTAGTCGCAACTGTACAGCAGTGCTTGATCCTCCTTTTTCAGATGCGTTTCTTGTAACAAAATGATATCTCCTGCTAGTCTTTTGGCTTCTGAAAGGGCTATTCGTCTCTTACGGGGGGTATTGAGGCCCTTGGTGTTTTGGAGATTATATTAATCGGCATAGTGATGCTTGAAAGGTCTATGATACAGGTGAACAGAGTGATGACTTATATATAGCAGAAGAAACAGAATCTTAACTATTGTAAACAGTCTGTATCGTGAACATACACAGTACACCTTGAGAGATACACATATTCACTTTCTGCAGGAACAAATGCATGTAGAACTGGGTGTGGGGGGGGGTGGACAAGGTAGGGTGGGGTAAAAAGAGGACCCCGGTTTCCAAACTATGTTTGGGGGGACCAACCATCTCAGGTCCCGTGATGCGAGTGTATCGCAGTCACGGGATGCGCAAACCTGTGGGGGGCGGGTTGCAGCCCAACGGCTTAATGCCACAGTGCTCCTTTGTTTGGGAGCCTAATTTTCAGAAATCAAAAGCAAAAGCAGCACCCCGGAAAGTGCGGGATGAATTGTATGTGTAGTCTTACACATTAGGATACAGAAAAACGAGGGGGAAATGAAACATCGTTACTATTTACATCACCTTATCTTTCCTTAGTTTTCTCACATTGAGTAGATCAGACTGGCATCCAGTGCTTGGCCATCTCAAAATCTATGTTTAGTCTATAGGGGAAGAGAGACACAAACGGAACAGTGCAAGAAATAAATAACATAGATATCCTGCAGCCAGGACATACTTTTACCTAGGAAACGGTTTCGAATTAGGCCCAGGGTGTCCAAACCCGGGCCCCAAGAGCCCCCAGCGGGATGCCCTCCAACCCAGGCAGCCCATCGAGTGGCCCAGTCAAAGACAGAGCCACCGTCCGAGCCACCCGCACCGAAACAGGGACACCCACAGAAGCCGGCCCGCCGACGGCCCCCAAGGACCGAGCCTGAAAACCCCCAACTTGGGCCAACATGTGTCAACTGCACGAAACATTCAACTTAGATCAGGCTGTCTATCAGTATCTAGGTGCTTTGAGACTTTCTGTCCATTTAGAAACACAGTCAATTTGGAAAAAACATTTCCAAAGCAACCATCGTGGTAGCCTGTATTTTAAAACTAAAACCTTTCACAGTATGGGAAGTTATCTTCGGGAGATTCTTGATAACCAGATTGCCTTGGTCTTTGAGAGTGGGTCAAGTTAGCGATTTGGCGCCAGGTGTCTCCACTCCTGTTCAAGAAAAAGAGCATATCTGGAGTAAGCGACAAGTTCAGCTATGCCTTATGTTCCGAACAACAGTCCGTCAGTCTGTAAAATTAACTGGAAACTCAATGAGTGATCAGCTCCAACTTTCAAGCGGGCTGGATCTTTTCTCTTCGTGGAGTTGGGGTCTTTACCCATGCTGGGCGTTGTTGTTTAGGTGGGTGTTGAGCCCGCTGGGAGGCCTCCATGTCCTCTGGCTCAAGGAGACCCATTGCTCTCAATTTCTCTTCACCTTCTTCTGGAGAGAGAAATATATGTGTTTGTTCTTGGTAGATAAATATTATCTTGCACGGAAAACCCCAACGGTAGCGTATTTTATTATTTCTCAGTGTGTTTGTGACCTGAGCGAACATTTTACGCTTGTTCAACGTGATTTGAGCCAAATCTGGGAAAATGAGAAGCTGGACGTTGTCTTGTTCTATCCTTGGAGCAGATCTAGCGGCTCTCAGTATCTCCTCCTTGAAACGAAATTAGTGTAGACGTGTAATCACATCTCGTGTTTTTTTTGAGTCCAGGCCTCTAGGTCTAGGCAGTCTATGTGCTCTGTCCATCTGGAGTTTGTCTTCCGACATTTCTGGTAGCAGAGACCCAAATAGCTGGATGAGATATGCGTCCAGTTGAGCATTGTCCACTTCCTCCGGGACTCCCCTGATCCGCAGATTATTGCGTCTTGATCGGTTTTCCGTGTCTTCCAATTTTCCAAAAATTGTTTTAACTTGTGTTTTTAATTTGTGGATTTCTTGGGATTGGGTCTCCTGGGCAGAGGCGGTGGTGTCCACTTTCTCCTCCAAGTCCACGATACGATCTCCTATAGACGCAATTTCCTCGAAAACTCTGCATCTTGGAGCGGAAGGAACTTTTGATGTCTTGGACAAACAGCAGCATTTCTTTACGAGTAAGCGGAGAGTCTGTCTCTTCTTCAGAGTCTGGTTCTGCGTCATCGCCTGCGATAGACGCTTCTTGATCTTTGGTTCCTGTCTTTGGTTTTTTAAAGAAAAGTGCGGCCTCTCGTGGGTTTTTTTTTTGTGTTTTGGTGGGTGGCATATTTGTTGTTTATTGGTCGTTCTTATATATACTGTAGAATTGAAGCTGATTTTGTTTGGGTGATGTAAGTTCTGTTTTTCCTTTTTTTTACATTGACATAAGCCCCCTCATTCCTTAGGCACCATGCTCATTCACATTTTTTTTTTAGGATTTTTTTCCCCCCTCTCTGGGGGGGGGGTGACCTTCTCCCTCTATTCAGGGCCTCCCATAAGGGTTACACAGGGCCCAATATTCTCCTTGTGTTATGTAGGTAGGTAGGTGGGTAGGTATTGGGGCTGAGTCAGAGTGGGGAGAGAGTGTGCTGGTAGAAACAACGCAAAGCTCTTTTTTTTCCAATTGTCAGTCACTGAATTTATTTGTGTGTGTTTGTGCCTTTAACTCTGGCCAGCGGTGGCCATCTTGGATCAGGCTGGGACACAACTGCGTTTCAAGCTGGAATGCATGGATACCTGTCCACCTCCTCGGAGCTTCTCCCTCTCTTCTCTCCGCTCCGCTCCCACCACTGCTCTGGGACCTCTCCTGTGCCTTCTTAGCACCACGCCGATCTCCCACTCAAGGGACTGTGCACCGCGGTCGAACTCAGAGACCCCGCCAGAGAGCCGCTCAAGATGGCCGCTCCTCCTTCCTCACTGTGCAGCGGCATCCATTTTATCCCTGGGCCGGCTCGGCGCTCCCCACCTCCGCTGCCCCACGTCACCCTGCCCCACCAGGAGCAAATTACGCCGCACCGTGACCCAGCCGGGGATACCTTGATCCCCTGGGGAATTCTTCTGGATGGTGGGACCCCCCCAGAGCCGCGCAGGGATCCCGGAGATGGTGACCCCCCTCTCTTGGTGTTGATATCTGTGGCAAGATGGCAAGATGGCCGCTCCTCCCCGTCCCCAACCCCAAACCCCTCGCTCCTCAGGTATGTGTAAAAAGCTTTAATGGGTTGGGAGAGGATCCTCGCGGCATCCACCGCTTCTGGAAGCAAGGAAAGCAAGGAGAGTCTATGCACTGATTTAGTGATTGTGATTATGGCCCAGTGCTGCAGTGAATAACAAACTGAGTGAGTGTGACCCCTCTATTAGCACCATTTTGGGCAGGGGAGTTGGTTTTACTAACTCAGGTAGTTGCCTTGGGTATGTCCACCCAGAAGTAGTACCCACAGCTGTCCCTCTGGCCAAGCACAAGAAGGGAGAGAGGGTTATGATCAGTTCCGAATCGTGTGCACTGCGGCCTTGAGGAGCGCAGCCCCGTCAGCCAGGTCCTCTGCCACTCTTTTTTTCTTTTTCTTTTGGAGGAGCTAGGTAATGATTACTTTGGTCACTTTTGGTCTCTACTTGATCTTTGCTTCAGGGAGTATCTACTGTTATAGATTTAGATAAGGATTGCTCCGAATTAGTTTTCTGTATTGGAGGAGCCTCAGATGAAAGCAGCCATCTCCATCAGGCTCCAAGCCATGCCCCTATAGCAGGGTTTTATTCCCAGTATCTCAATTACCTTTTTTTTTTAAATCATTTCGTCGCTATCTAGGAGCATTATTTTATTAAATACCACTAAATTAATTTTTTAGGATTCTACTAGTACAACTATTTTGGAAACTGAGTGCCTGGGAACTTCTTCTTTCTGTGGACATTGTGTTAATTCTGTCCCAGCCATGCACCGCTCTCTCTCCTGCACCTGTACTACAGCTGAGCGAGGGTCTTCTCCATTCCCCATACCCCTTCGTTTGTATCCAATAATGTAATCAGACTTCTCAAACTTTGAAACAAAGATGTTAATTCTGACTAGAAGTGACATTTATATCCAATATTACATTTAAAAAAACCTTGAGGAGTTCATCTTCTCTTTTTAGCAGTTAATAAAATAAACAAAGAGGAGAATCACTGAGCTCCCATAAGGGCTATTACAGCTGAATCCAGCATAACTGTCATTCAAATCAATGGTTAACACAATGCCCCTTATTAGAGTTTAGTGAACACCGGTCTAAGTTTTATTTTATACTCATATACCAAAATATAACATTTCTGCCTTTTATGTATTTTTTACATAGCTAAAGACCAAATTATCATGAAACAGACACACAACATATCCATAAATGAGCCTTACTCTGAGTTCTACTGTATATAGCATACCCCATTCTAATGCTTACGACCTCTGTGTTCTAAAGGATTGTTGCACTTCAGTTGCCTTGCTCAGTGGGCAATTTATATTTGAAATGTAAACCTTAAACTAAGGTTCCCTTTTGAATTACCTTTATGCAGTACCATTAGTATGCTACATTCTTTTAAACACATCACATTAAGACTACTCATTTGCAGCACACAATCTTTCAACGTAGTTCTTTCAAATGAAGGTAAACAAATCTCCTGTGCAGCCCTTTTTCACAAAACAATCGGGAAAGCATCAAAGTGCTTAATAGAAGTGATAAAATAAACATGGATTAATCCCTTTATTACCTGAGTAAATAAACGCAGCTTTAATTCAGATACAATTTGCCTTAAGCATACTCTGTTCACTTTACGCCTATCTGTCAGCAGTAATTCCATGTAAATGAGCCACTGAGCTTTTCGCACTGCATCTCCTCTAATCTTCTTCCATTCGTCTAATCAGTCTACACACACACACAGACCAATATCTATTTTCATCTGGCAAGATACAATCTCTTAAGGAATTAAGAGGGTTTCCACTAACTCCATAGTAGACTGAGGTATGCCTGTGATCTAAGGCTTTAGGGATTTCTTATTACGCATCAGTGTTTGGATCGAAGAACTGAGTCCTAGCTAGTGTATTTTTAATCCTCACATGGCCCATGTTAGGAGCTCCAGTTATTTAGGCTTTTTGATTAGTCAGGACTGAGCTCTTTGATTGAGTGAACTTCTGAAGACATTGCGTGGCTGTGATTTCAGGTTAGTGGTTTAACTACTGGATAAATCAGATAGGGAAATCTCTGACTTTGCTGCACTATCTCTATCTAATTGACTTCTCTGACACTTCACTCTGTAAACACATAGGAAAAGTACACCAGGATTAGAATTTGTTTTAATTAAGAATTCTAAAGATAATCGGACATACTGTGCTCCTCTTTCACAGGAAGTAATTAAAAAAATTACATTTTAGAATTCTGATATGTTTTACTCTAAGTATAACATATAGTTATGCAGGGCTTTTCAATTTGTTAACTTGCATGGTTGCATGGTAAGAAATACAAAGAGGTTATCATGATATGGGACTACCAATACATTTGATAAAAACATATGACTATTTTGATTGTTAATAGCTCCATAAGCAAATTTTAGAATAGATGGATGAAATATTATGTTGACAGTTATTAAGGTATGCCCTGATCAACATGAGATAATATGTTACTGACTAAAGGTTTGGCTGCGATAGTGGGAACACATTGAAGGAGCTCATGATTTGATTTGTAGACAAAAGCAAACTGATAACACCTCACATCAGGATCTATCTTAATTACAGAAAAACGGAGAAAGAAAGACCTACACAACTCAATATAATATGCCTGTTTAACATATAATTGGTTATATGTATCAGGGCAAATTCTGGCACAAAAAACATATATCAAATGAAAAATCCCATAAAAGGAATATGTTTCTTCTATTCTTTATATATCTGGTGCAGTGTAATGCACACAAATCTGTTTGGCCTTGATACATAGAACCTTATGTTTAATTAACCACTTGTATTAGTATTTGCTGTTCATTTGTTTTCTGGTCTCCACCCTTTACTTACAAGGCACATGCTGTAAATACATGCTTTTTGTACCTTTTATGCACTATTTATACAGTAGAAAAAAATCAACTAAATTGATACCACAACAGAAAATCTAAATATTACTATTTTGCTTCCAGAAATGCCTGTAACGCATTAAAAATTAATGCAAAGCAATGTATTGCAGGTCCCATGACAGAAAACAGTGAAACATGTTGCTGTATACTGTGCCACAGGGAAAGTAACAGTTTCAAACTTTCATGCAGGAGATGTGTTCAAGCCATACTGGCCAGCTCAACCAATAAAATCAGACATTAGTTACTTACAGTTTAATTAATTACCAAGCAATCACCTGACATTTTCTACACTTCCCATCTAACCTGTGCTGTAGATAACTCCTGTAGCAACTGAAAGTAGGTATTAGGACACCATGTGTATATATTGAAGTCTTTCAGCTGCAATGGTTTTTTGCAAAAACAGCACCCAATAAGTATATATTATACATTATTCTTACCTATGGGATTAGCATCTTGATTTTTTATTAATACAGGGTGCTGGTTGTTGCTTTGCATTATTTATATATGTATATATATATATATATATATATTATATATATATATATGCGCCAAGCGGCAGGTACACCTGCTCAGCTCAAGTATTCAGATATTCCATCGATCACGAAGCACCTCGTCCCTCCTACCTGTTGGAAATCACCTCACTATGCTAGGGAGTGGCTCCATCACACAGCAACACTTTCAGCCGCTCGTCAGTGTGGGTATGCCGCAAGTGCGCCAAGCGTATTTACGACATACCCACACTGACGAGCGGTGAAAGTGTTGCTGTGGAGAGGTGATCGCATTTGCCTCTCGAGGATTGGAAAGACACCGGGGGGGAAACAGACAACTTGACGACAGAGCTGAGGTGCTGAAACGCTGAATACCTTCAGCAGAGTGGACAAGTTGAGTAGTCCTATCAGCGTGAAGGTCCTAACACTACTGGGGATCTGGAGCAGTCTACAGTACAACTGAGGTGACTGCTAATTTCCTTTCCAGCTAGCAGCTACAGATACCAGCTTTACTTCCTTGCTTTGGGACTTTTAGCAAAAGGTATTTAACCAGTGAGCTTTATTACAGAGACACTCAGAAGATACATGACCAATTTCTACACTTTTTATTGCAATATTTTAAGCTTTTACTAATTTTCTCTACATTACATTGTTTTAAGCTCCAGTGATATTGAGACTTTCTATTGCATATCTATGCCTGTTCAGGACATAATATGATCTACTATCAACATCTATTATCAGTCCTTTGTCCATAAGGTTCCTTATATTTATGGACTTTGTCATGTTTTTGAGCCGAATGCTATACTCTATGCTATACAAAAACAAAAATAGGGAGGTGCATGCGTGACGGCAAGGAGCATGGCTGCATAGCCCACTAGCTCCGTGCCTCGCTCCGACTATAATTAGATAAAAAAGCTTCCATTTTGACTTTTCACACTTGAGAATTCAGCTAACTAGAGGTACAGCCTTAAGGATGTCCAAAAAGACCCCCCAAAACCCCCAAGAAAAAGGGTCTACCAGAGTATCTTGGCGGAGGAAGATCCAGCAGGGCGGCCCTGACAATGGCGCCCACCTCCCACACGGGCTCGGAATCGGAGGACGAAGGAGAGGGAGACCCAAGAGGGGACAAGGGGTTATTGCCGGTGAGGCGCTGTGATTTTGAGCGCCCATACAAGGACTTAAAAACTGTCCTCCAAGCGGAGATCAAAGAGCTTCGTGAAGAAGTGGGGAGCCTAGGTGCAATAACAAATGAGCTGGAGGGGAAAGTGGACTCCAAACGAAAATGGGGCAAAAAAACGCAAAGAAAACAGCAGATCTTCAGCTCCAGATAAATGAGCTCCGTGAGCGACAGGAGGATGCGGAGAACCGTGACCGCCGCAATCACATTCGCCTCGGAGGGGTACCAGAAACCGCAGGGGACTGTGAGGAGTTTGTGTCTCGCTGGCTGGAGCACCTCTGTCCGGATACCCCCAAGGACAGGCTAATGATGGACAGGTGCCATAGAGCACTGCGTTCAAAACCGCAGCGGAATGAACAACCGCAGAACATAATTGTGCGGCTCCATTACTATACCGCGAGGGAAGCGGTGCTACAGAAGGCCAGGAATGCCACCAATATGGAGTTCGAAGGCACCAAGATACTGGTCTTTCAAGACCTATCACCGTCCACTCTGGCACGACGAAGAAACCTCTGGCCCATTACAAAAATACTAAGAGATAAGGCTATAAGGTACCAGTGGACATTTCCGTTCGGATTGCTGGTGGTCCGAAACGGGCAGCCAATATCTATGAAGACCCCGGAGGAGGGCGTAGTATTCCTTAAAAACTCGGGCTGAGAGAAAAAACCCCAGGCACAGAAGCTGAGGAAGCAGCCCCAGGACCCTCGTGGACCACGGTGGGGAACCCGGCCAGCGAAGGAGCCGACCAAGGCTGAAGTAAACTACAACAGCAACAATAAATATTCATGGCGTTTAGGAAAAGTTTTAAAGTTTTGCTGTTTAGACGGTTAAAAAGTTACATTTATGTTGGAGATTATCCGGAGATGCACAACCAAAAGAACTATAACATCCCCCAATCTCCCGAGGAGGGGAGAATTGCCTTACCGGCACCCTATCGCGAAACGTGGAGACCTGCAATAGATTTGCTTCACTTACCTCGTGGCAGCGGCATGGCGTCCAAGATGGCAGAGGCAGCCTAACCAGAGTGGCATTGTCAACAGGGTGGGCATTGTCCTTCCTGGGTTGATACACCCGGATCAAGTAGGCTTTATAGGGGGCAGGCAAGCGGCAGACAATACCAGACGATAATAGATTTGATCGATCTGGCCAAGAGAAAAAATATCCCGTCGATGGTATTAAGTCTGGACGATGAAAAGGCCTTCCACAGGATCGACTGGCCCTACCTAAGAGAGATGCTGGGGGCGTTTGGTTTCAAGGGGCATCTGCTAGATGCAATTTGGGCCCTTTACAACGGTCCTACGGCGAGGGTGAGACACCAGGGTTTCCCCTCGGAACTGTTTCACATCCGTAGCGGGACCTGACAGGGTTGCCCACTGTCGCCTTTATTATTCGCCCTCTGTATCGAGCCTCTCGCAGCTCATATTAGATTAAGCCCCGATATCTCAAGGATAGATGTAGGACAGCAGTCGCATAAAGTGGCACTTTATGCGGATGACGTGATTTTGACGTTATCAAAACCTCTCACCTCTCTGCCCAATGTCTTTGAGATCTTGAAAACATTCAACCTGGTCTCGGGATTCAATATCAATCAGGCCAAGTCGGAAGCCCTCAATCTAAACCGGTTGAAAAATTGTTAGAGCTAAATTTCAATTTTAAATGGCAGACCTCTGCGATCAAATATCTAGGGGTATATATCACAAAAGACTACAAAACATTATATAAAGCTAATTTCGCCAAAGTAGTAAAGACACTGAGGGAGGATCTCAGGGTATGGGCAGGTTATGGCATTTCTTGGTTTGGAAGGATTAATAGCGTAAAAATGAACTTACTCCCTAGAATGCTATATCTGTTTCAAGCCCTCCCAATACCACTCATTCAGGCTGACATCCTCTCACTGCAGTCACACATTTTTCAATTTATCTGGAACAAAAAAAGCCCATGAATTGCGAAAGGCATACTGACAAGGCCAGTGACGAAAGGAGGGTTATCGGTACCTTGCTTGTTGGCATATTACAAAGTGGCCCAATTATGCCAAATTGTTCAGTGGCCCTCGAATCCAGCTAAGAGGAGGTGGGTAGCCCGGGAAAAAGAATGTTGTGCTCCAGTGGAATTGCACGACCTAATCTGGTTTCCAAAAAAATGCGGTAAAACAATAGGGGTGCCGCTCCACGCAATTGTGAACTCGCTGGCGGTCTTGGAGTGCTCAAAGTTTAAATATACAGTAATCTGACCACTAAACAGTCGTTGATGACCTCCCTGGTGGGGAACCCGAATTTTGCTCCGGGTCTGCTAGATACTACATTTTTGAATTGGACGCAAGCGGGATATAAAAGATTGAAAGACCTGGAAGGACGGAAATTTATCAAAACATTCGAAATGATTAAAGCGGAGAAAAAACTACCAAACACTGAATTCTTTAGATTCCTCCAGGTCAGGGCATTTTATAATACATTTCCAATTCGACCGGCACGTACCAATTTCGAACAGCTGTGTTCTAGAGAAACGGACATAGGGGGACTAACATCTAGGATGTACAGGGAGGTGATCTGTCTAGAGACAGCTGACCCCCCACGACTTAAATACATGCGACAATGGGAGACTGATTTATCGGAGACGTTAGAGTACGCGGACTGGGACCAAATCCTGCAAGCGTCAGCTAAAAGCTCAATATGCGCCACGTTAAAGGAGAACGCATATAAAGTCCTAATGCGTTGGTACCATACCCCACTAAAACTCTCTAAATTTGTCAGGGGATACTCCCCGCTCTGCCCAAAACAGTGTGGGGAGATCGCTGACTTAAAGCATATGCTGTGGTCCTGCCCGAACGTGGTTCCAATTTTGGAAAATATTAGAGATTGGTTACAGAGGATACTCAATTTGGAGATCCACCTGGACCCGTGGCTTTCCTGGTGGGCAGACGGATCCAGGGCGTGTCTATTGCGACACACAAATTGGTTGCACATTTTGCAACCGCCACGAGATGCGAGATCGCAGCATTGTGGAAACAACCCGAATTGCCAGTTATACCCAAAATCAGGAACAGAATTTGGCACGTTTGCCAGATGGAACACTTGACTAGTTGGGTCAATGACTCTGGCTCAAAATTTCTAAAAGTATGGGCCCCATGGCTAGCCCAAATAGACATCCCGGGGATAGACGCCAACACAATTTTGCACTAATAGAGTCAGATGCGTTCTCCTTTTACAAAGCAGGCCAGACGATGACATAGAAACAGGTAGGGTAGGTCAAAACACTTGGTCAAGCAGACCAGGCTGGTTAGCCAAGAACCGAAAGTGCAGTACACATACCATGGAGAAGCTCCACCCTCTGCAGAAGTGACCTTCATTGCCTTCCCCCCCACGCCTGCCCAACCAGGTATCCCTCATGTGTCCCGCCCGCGTCCAGTGAGTCATGTCTGTCTTGAATCGTCCGTATATGTCGTACGTCAAGTTAGTCAACTGTTCTATATCAGCCCCCGTTTATCGGGGGGCTCTGTCTAATTCTTTTCATGTTGTTATTCATTGGTATATGCTAATGGGTGGTGATGTAATGTATGATCTGTAAAACCAAATAAAAACGAAAGTTATAAAAAAAAAAATAGGGGCGCCCTTGCATCTATAAAAGGTGAATAACACACAATATAAAGAAAGTGTACCTGTTCCGGTTTGGGAGAGGTGATTCAGCGGGCACCACGAGGCAGGAAAAACGTAGCAGATGCTGGACTGTGCTGTAAAGTGTTCCTTTATTGAAGCATAGTTAAAAAGAGGGGGGGAAAAGCATGCCCCTGCACCTCTAACGCGTTTCACCCAGACAAGGGCTTTTTCAAAGAGTGACATTACCCGTGTGCATGCCACTGATATACCGGAAGCGGACCGGAAGTGACGTCATTCAGCGAATGGGCTGTAAGTATGCTGCGTGCTGCATGATAGACTGCCAGGCACATGGCTTGACGGCGCTCACACAGAGCTCTGTGTGAGCGCCGTCAAGCCATGAGACTGGCAGTCTATCATGCAGCACACTTACAGCCCATTCGCTGAATGACGTCACTTCCGGTCCGCTTCCGGTATATCAGTGGCATGCACACGGGTAATGTCACTCTTTGAAAAAGCCCTTGTCTGGGTGAAACGCGTTAGAGGTGCAGGGGCATGCTTTTTCCCCCCTCTTTTTAACTATGCTTCAATAAAGGAACACTTTACAGCACAGTCCAGCATCTGCTACATTTTTCCTGCCTCGTGGTGCCCGCTGAATCACCTCTCCCAAACCGGAACAGGTACACTTTCTCTGCACTTCTTATCAGCCATGGAGCACACAGACTGGCGTTCACATCAAATGTGAGTACAATTGCTGCTTAAAGAGAGCCACCCCAGGCATACAAGTTTATTCAGTTCAGGGAGACTGCAGAGGTCAAGGGGGGGTTTAAACACTCCCCACTTACAACTCCGCACATCTCTGCTATACCTGGTGCCATCTAGGGGTTCAATGCACATAGCCTCAAGCATGCACTACCACACCAAGTGATCCGGTTCAAAACGCAGTCAGAAACATTTATTTTGCAATTATTGTGGGTTATTTGTAAAGCTCTGTAGCACTGGTCAATTGGGGCCATCTACCCCATACATCTTTGTCCTGTGTAACACACAATATAATGCAATATCAATAAATTATACAATATAGGTGAATACAACCGTATAGGTGAGAAAGAATTGCTGAATAAAGTCCCCAAAGTTCCAAGGATAAGATGATTGGGTCCAGCCGTCGCTCAGCACATGGAAATAAATAAACACAGCAACATAGTGTAATACTGTTATGTGACAATGCACCTAAAATAATAACAATGATTTAAAACATTTTTTTTACAGTGATAGAGCAAGTATATAAAATAGAGATATTTAATACACATATAAAAAACAAAAAACATGAACTTTCACTGATCCTGCATCAGGCAACTTTAGGTATCCTACTTACAAGATGCAAGTAGGTCACGCGCATGTAAATGAATTCATCAACGAGGAATGGTTGCCCCTCCGCCTCAGATGTCCTACACGGACATCCCTCCATCTCCTACTTAGACCTGCTGGGTGGCTCGTGGGATCTTCGTCTGCTGGGGAGTTGCTTAAATGCCGCCAGACCTCTCCTGCTAGTGACCCAGGCACCGCTACCGGTAACCAGCTCAACTTCTCTCGCTCTCGCGAGATGCTGTTGTGAACGGGAGCCGATACCTGTGTTGGCACATAAGATCCACGATGCCTGCAGATTTTTGGGATGCGCGCTCGAACGCCAAGATGCAGGGTGTGTGATGTCACCCTACGCGTTTCGTGGATTGATCCGCTTCCTCAGGGGTACACAAGTATGCCTTTATGCTATGCTATATTTATATATATCAAATAAAAAGATCACTTGTGAGCACATTCACATGTCTTAGACAGGTCAGCAACCCTGCAGACATGTCTAAGACATGTGCATGTGCTCACAAGTGATCTTTTTATTTGCAATAGGCTTTACGATGTAGGTTTCTTGTCACCTTTTTCACCCACCATAAAATGTGTATGAGATATATATATATATATATATATATATATACACATATATATATATATATATATATATATATATATATATATATATCTTAGCTTGATCTGCTATAATTCAAACACTTTCATGTTATGTTGGTGGCTGAATGAAATCAGTTGTACTCATCTACTCGTTTGCACAATTTGTTTTGTTTTTGACTCTATGTGAAAATTATCATAGCATGCGTGAAAGATTAAAAGTACGCAAATATATTCGCCACACTGTAGCATTTATGTGCATCAGAATACAAATAAAGAACATGATTTTTCGATTCACAAAATCAGACGGTCATTCAGTGCAGCATGTGAAGCAAGGGAAATGCAATTCCTTATCTTTATATAACCGCTATAGTCAAGCTTCTCATCATGATGTTTATCTGAGAGAAAAAGCAAGGTTCAGCTTGATAACATCCCCAAATGATTAGATGGGTACACCAGGGAATTAAGTGCTTTAGATACTAGAGGTTGATTGGACTTTGACTTTCTGTGTAGCCGCCTAAAACTCTTATCTGTCTCACCAAGCTAAGAGATTAGTGACTTCCTAATGAAGCATCCAAGTTAAAGATAAGATTAGAACACTTTTATAACTCTTTTTTTTAGCAGAGTAATCGGGCTGTCACAGAGGTATATGTAAATGATTCAGCAATTCAGGACTTGGATGGTCCAATAAGCATGTAATAAATGTATACTATGTATCTAGCAATTTCATAATTTTACCAGACCACATTTTTATTTCATATAATTTTGTTATATTTATATCATGCATTGTTGTGATAATTATAGAGCGAGATTGTGCCTGTTTATAAAATAGGCAAATGCTGCAGTGCATACTATAAGATTTAAAACATTTTTTGTGAACCTGAAATGTATTATGAGTATTAATCACTGGTAACAAATGTGTTCTTTAACAAACAATCATGCTACTCTTCAATGAAATGCTTAGCAGTAGAGTTATAAAATACTGTGGCATTACCATGCAGTTTAATATGACTACTTTGAAGTAGCACTTTTTCTATATATATATATGTATATATACAGTACATCCACAAAAAATTGTGAGCATGAAAAAACAATACCTTTTTTTCTAATAGAAAGTCACAGCATTGCTGCCTTTTTGAGAATGGCATGCCACATAAGGGTGGGCAGCGTGTTTTGGTTTACGTATTGTCGGCATTTCAATTCATTCAAATTCATCTCATTTGGATGCCTAGTTACCTGTTCCTCTGTCCCTGCTCCTCTAGTTTGTGCCTTATTTTGCTAATGTCCTTTACTGGGTATATATAGGTTTGTGTATCTGTGTGTTGAAAAAAGTCCTCTAGGGGTTCTTAAATGGACTTGTTGTGAAAAAAAACTGCACTTTCTACATAAACTCCAGATGTTGACATGTCCTTTTGCTATATATATATATATATATATATATAGCAACTGTAAATATTACTGTATGTTCATTTGCATGTCTTAGACAGGTCTGCAACCCTGTCTTTCCCCATTGTCACCCAGCATACAGCGCTTCCACTGCAGCAAGGGATTCTGGGAAATGACATGCAAATGAGCACTCAGTGCCACCTTTTGTCTCAAGCTCGTATTACACAAGCCAATGCATGCTGTTTTAAACACAGCTTTTAGACAGAGGCTGGGATGAGATGCAAAGCCATTAGACCCACTCACATACATGTTTCAACCTTGATGGGTATAATCAGTGTGAGGCTGGTCTTAATGGCTAGCAGGTTTGAGACTAGACTAGGTAATCACCACTGTCATTTAGGTTATGGTGGGTGAAAAAAGTGACAAAAACCCTCCACAGTAAAGCATAAAGCAACTGTAAATATTACTGTATGTTCATTTGCATGTCATAGACAGGTCTGCAACCTATATATTCCTTGCTGCAGTGGAAGCACTGTGTGCTGGATGATAATGGTGAAAGGCGGGGTTGCAGAACTGTCAAACATGCAAATGGGCATACAGTAATATTTCCATTTGCTATATGCTTTGCTGTGGAGGGTTTTTGTCCCTTTTTTTACCCACCATAACTTAAGTAAGTATATATATATAGATATACGAACATCCAGAGGAGGGGACGGAGCACAGCTGTGAAAAAATGCATTGATATTTTAAAATTTTAAAATATGATTATTTACAATCTATTCAAAGGGGTTGCGATTAGTTTCTATCCCTCTTTCCATTCACAAGTTCGTTGTTCTTCATTTATTATTGTTTCTTTTTAATTTAGTGTTTTTTTCTAGTTTTTTTCAATTTTGTATAAACTTTATTTGTTTTTTTGTTTATATTGTAGATCAGTTCTCGCGCTGCTGTTTGTGCCCCTCCGCATGCGCGTGACGCGTCTCCCGCTGCAGGTAGCTCATTGGCTGATGGGTTCCTCGAATGTGATTTGCGCCCTCAGTTTCGCGCCGTTTTGTGGCGCGTTGCTCCGGTTGTGGGGGCGGGGGATCGCTTATATCAGTGTGAGTATGATCTAGACGCGGACATTCTCTGTGATAAAGGGCGTTAGCCTGAAACGCGTCAGAGTTGCTATTATGTTCCCTATATGCCACAACATTAAAATTGAACTTTTTAACCCTTCATTGGTGTCAGCCCCTGCATTTTTTCACAGCTGTGCTCCGTCCCCTTCTCTGGATGTTCGTATCTACTTTCTGTTTGGCGTGATGCACGCACCAGGACAAGCTGCCCCATGTGAGTACTGTTTTTCCTACATTTATGTATTATGAAGGAATTGGAAAAAGGAATTGACCCCTACTGGTGTTACTCTAGAGATTTGTCCAGTGGAGTTCTCTTACTGAGTTATGGACCTCCACTATATGGACAGTTATTGCTATTAACTCCTCATATGAGATGCAGATACACCGGGTCCATCAGTCTCACTGGGCTTAATTCAGAGCTTTTCCTATATACACCTATACTCATGACTCAAGATTATATTGGAATACATGGTTCCTGTGGACACTGAGCACCGTCATTTAGAACTTGTTTCTATTCTCTCACTAAGTATATATATTTTATATATATATACACACACACATACAAAACAAAGAGATAGTAGCGCCAATAGATACAGTAATATGTAACTTAATGTTAGTACAAATATAATTACTCTAATAGCAAATATAAAGTATATACATATAACAGTTGATAGGGAAATAATTAATTGTACAGTATACAAACCCACTCCTGTATTGTCCAATCCGATGATTGCGCATGTATGGGTTTAGGGGCAACTTTAAGATGGAGAACGAGGAAAAAAAGAGAGATCCAGCGCTCCACGGATTTCAAGATAAATGAATTTATTGTGCCACACGACGTTTCGACCAACAGGTCTTTTTCAAGTGATTAGGCATACTCAAATGAGGATCTACCCAGTATATATACCCTCCAACATTAATCAAACAAGTGAAAACATTTACATAATCACCCCAGCTGCTCCCTTTTACATTAAGATGGAGAACCACATCTAGATAGATAGATAGATAAATAGATAGATAGATAGATAGATAGATAGATAGATAGATCACTTGTGAGCACATTCACATGTCTTAGGCTGGTCTGCAACCCTGCCTTTCACCATTATCACCCAGCATACAGCACTTCTACTGCAGCAAGGGATTCTGGGAAATGACATGCAAATGAGCACACAATGTGTCACCTTTGTCTGAAAATCCATTGATACATGGAGCCCATATTAGCTTATATATACACACACACACACACACACACACACACACACACACACACACACACACACACACACACACACACACACATATACAATATAGAAACTTACTGTACTGTATATATGAATTAAACACACTCAGTCCAGAGGGTCTGAATGACTGCATTGACATCAATACTGTTGTTTAGCTCCATAGCCGGCCGGTTCTTCTCACAACGGTTTTCCCTCTCCCCCCCTTACCCTCCTTTTGGGGGTTGAACGCGAAGGTCTGGGTTGAACATTCTGGACATGTTCCCTTCGCGTTCAACCCCACAGGGTCCATTTTTGTATTATATACACTATATGCATCTTTTTATCTCCTCCATCTCTCTTCCCCCCTTCTGTTCACATAATTATGGGTTTAAAATAGTTTTACTTTATTCACCATGATTCACTTACATTCATTATGTACATACACATCATTTCACTTATATCACTTATATCACTATTTAGCACAAGTAGTTCATTTACACTTTAAATCAATATATAGATATAGTATAGAGTTGGTTATAATTATTTTATTATGATCATATTTCTATCTTAGTTTCACTTCAAATTGATTATTCCTTTCGATAGTAGGTGGGATGTGATTAGCCAAATGGGGCAGTCTCGCCAAGTTGGGATACTTAGTGACCTGGGATATATGTCTGGTCTGTATCTGTCTTACATTTTTCTCGTGGTTTTACATCTTTTGCCCTGACGTTCTTCGCTGTTTTTTGCTTTTTTTGTTTTTCTGGTTTATTTTTATCAAAAATATATATATATAAACATACATATTTTTTTCCCTTTACAGGGGATTCACTTCATTATGAGAATCTCCATGGGTTTTTATTTATGAATATTTACATTACCAAGGTGGGATCATGTATCTTGGGCAGATCCCACCTCTCTTTTATCTCTTAATTAGGGTTTATTCCTTTATCACATATTATTGTTATGTAATATATACTCAGCCTTCCCTTTTCCCCTCTTCCCCATCCCTCCTCTCCTTTCCCCCCACCCCTTTCCTCATCCAATTTATATACTTAGATTTTTTCAATGAAATACATTTATATTTATTTCACGTTTATTATCATCATCCTTCAAGCCAACACTAACTAATATGTAAATTGATTTCTCTGTTCTTAAAGTTGATCTGAGGTATTTAGATGGTCTATACTTTAGAGACCTCTCATATATATATTTTATACTTTGTTGTTTATATGTTTTTATTATATTTATTTATTTATTTTTTATTCAATAAATCATGCATTTATGACTTAATTAATATATTTTTCATTGGTATTTATTCAAAGAAGCATCTATAGACTTTGAGATATATTGGTCATTAGCTGATTGATTTCACTTGTTCTTCTAGCTAATTACACTGCAGCCTATTGGACTAGAGGTATAGTATATACTTCCAGTAGTATGCCTGGAGTCCATCCCCTGATGAAATCAGCTTGTCTGAAGAAACGCGTAGGGCTAGGTGTGCTGTGGAAATCCTAGTGTTGCTCGTGACCTGCCGCATATTCCTACTACAAGCGTGCGATGTCACAAGCTGCTCCGCTGTATCCGGCTTTCCCCACCTCCCCCGGTGGGAACCAGGGTCATCTGCTGGTGTGTTCTCGGGGGAAGAGTTCCTATAGAGCCCGTCGCCGTGAGTTCCTGCTGGACGGTGACTAACGAGGGTCACAGCGGACCTGGTGGAGTTGCAGAGCTGTAGAGCAGGGAAGCAGAATAGCGGACTCTCGCTGTACACTTGGAGCATGAGTATTATCTCATAAACTGCTGTTTTTACTTCGTTGTTTGTGAGTTCTATGTATGAGCTTTTTAGGAATATGAAATACACCTTTTGCACAGTAATGCACTAGGATCGGGCACTCTTTTCTTTTTTATATATATATATATATATATATATATATATATATATATATATATATATATATATATATATATATATATATATATATATATATATACAGGCATACCCCGCTTTAAGGACACTCACTTTAAGTACACTCACGAGTAAGTACATATCGCCCAATAGGCAAACGGCAGCTCATGCATGCGCCTGTCATCACGTCCTGAACAGCAATACCGGCTCCCTACCTGTACCGTAGCTGTGCGCAAGCAGGGAGACTATAGAGCCTGTTGCACATGTGTTATTTACATCAGTTATGCACGTATATAACGATTGCAGTACAGTACATGCATCGATAAGTGGGAAAAGGTAGTGCTTCACTTTAAGTACATTTTCGCTTTACATACATGCTCCGGTCCCATTGCGTATGTTAATGCGGGGTATATATATATATATATATATATATATATATATATATATATATATATATATATATATATATATATATATATATATATAAACCATAATACTGAGTTAAGTTATGGTGAGTAAAAAAAGTGACAAAAACCCTCCACAGGAAAGCAAATATGCAAATATAACTGTATGCTCATCTGCATGTCTTAGGCAGGTCTGCAACCCCGCCTTTCCCCATCATCACCCAGCATACAGCACTTCCACTGCAGCAAGGGATTCTGGGAAATGACATGCTCATTTGCATATGCATATATATATATATATATATATATATATAAATATATGTAGCCCTCTTTCCTGCTGATATAGAGAGACAGCTAGAGCTGTATGAACCTGCTGGCTCAGTGAGATCTGGGCCTCCGCTAATTGGGAGCCTGGGGTAACAATATGTTCTTGGCAGCGCCTCCACTTACCCAGGATCCCCAATAAGTAAGATTCCCGTAGGTAAGAATAATGATAACAAGCCACAACGTTGCAACCTTTTACTAATAAGTAATTGCAAAACCATAGCTTAGAAATAAAACACATATAGTCACAGTACATGAATAGCTGATATTCAGTAATTATACACCAGTGGCCTGGCCACTCTCCACATTGAGTAATGTCACTTCCCACCACCGCGTGCACCCCACACTGTGTCCAATGTATACATTCAGTTCCTTGGTTACTCAACCCAGTGTCCCTAAAGAACCCTCCCACAAGGCAGGATCAGCGCCTGAAGGTACCGGTGTTGGTGCACTTATTAGATACCTTCCGGGTACTCCAGCAGCCGGTAACAGACTTCGAAAAGGATCCGCCGATCAAGCGTAGTCTCTCACATGTTTGGAAATGTCCAGCAGCTTGAGCCCACACCACTGATCGCACACCGCAGCTCAGGAAGAACACTGTGTCCCTGCCTGCTAATACAGTAAGAGAAGGGAATGTCTCTCTCTCTCTAGGGCTTTCCCTGCAGCACCACAAGCTAATCGTGACTCAGAGTCTGCACTGGGGCCTGAGGGGAAATCTGGCCTACGCAGGTGGGTTACTGACCCCCTGCACACACACAACCTCTCCCCTTGCTCCTCCGGTGCCCTCTGCTAGCGTGGTCTCTCCCCCACGCTTTCCTTTCCTGCCTGCCAGCAATCCCTTTCCTCCTATTCATTCCCTGGTGTCATGTGGCTCTGCTGAGGCTCATGGGAATTGTAGTTTTACTTCAGAGCCTCCTGGTTATTGGCCAGCCGTTCGTGCGCTTACACTGCGCATGCGCGAACGCTCTCCGTGCCTCCGGTCATGCATGAGTATTGCGCAATGCCCTGTGCTATGGGGCCGCCACGGTACCTTTGGACGCTCCCTCACAGAACCCCCCGTGATTGCGCCATGCAGCGGAGTTACAGAGGGGAAACCAGAACACCCCTACATATATATACAGCTCAACCCTGTTATAACGCGATCTGTTACAATGCGAATCCGCTTAAAACGCGATGCTAGCGTGGCTCCCAATTTTCATATTTACAACACGATTATTGGTATCTTAAATACTTTATTGTACAGTGCATACAATTGTACATTATTTCTAACGTGATTCGCTTATAGCCACTGACACCCAGATCCTACCTTCCCTTTCAACCCCCAACCACAGCGTTATAAGGGGGTTGAGCTGTACAATATATATATATATATATATATATATATATATATATATATATATATATATATATATATATATATATACACAGTATATTTATATATATATATATATATATATATACACAGTATATTTATATATATATATATATATATATATATATATATATATAAAATTACACATAGTATAAGCTAAATCATGTTTATATACATAAATCATCCTTGTATTTGAGTGTTTCTGTGTATATTTACTATATCTATATATAATATATATCTATATGTGATAAAAAATCACTGGCACTACAATAGAAATTCAATAATGAATAGGTGCATGTCCCATATAAATAATAAAAGTATACATTACCGCATAGCAGAAAAAAGGAGACAGCACTCAGGTGAATGAAAATTAATGTATTACAGTAAATACAGCACATAACTCCAACGTTTCGATCCCACAGGGGGATCTTCCTCAGGGTGGTGCAACAGACACAGGACAGTGAGTGACTTATATACCCCAACACCCAAGTGATATAAACCTCTCCACATCATCAAAAAGCATCATCATCGGGTGACAAAACAGCTGTGCATAATACAATCTAATTAGATCATGCTCCAACTCCATGTCTATACTCCTATTGGGAATCCAAGTCACATGAGCAAACCAAAGCTGTCAGTGTGATTGCATGTAAACAAACTTATGCTGCATCAGCAGGCCCGGTTGTCAAGGCAACCACATGTGTGCTCAACTCTTTAAAGGCAGCAGACACCAGTGGTAGTCATGTGTACTGCACGTGTACAGATACACCACTGCAAATGTGTATGTGCTGTAGCAGTGATGAATTTAGTCCTAAACAGCACCTAAGAATAACAGATAGTGGCATGCGTATATCTGTAGAAACCTGTGGCAGATGGAACCCGCTGTAATCCCAGTCGGGTAACCCATAATACACCTGTCGGCGTCACATGCGGCATGGATATACATAGGTTGCTAGTTAACCCCTAGTGTACCAGTACTGCTGAAGGCACAAAGTGCGGTCAAATAAAGGAACATGCTGTCTGTAGGACTACATAAATATACAATATACGGACCTGCAAAAATGTGGAATAAAGAACACCAAATACATAGTGAGGGTAAAGTGAAGAGAACCGGGAGGGGAAAATAAAATCAATGGAAGAAGCTGAACGACAAGAATATGCAAGCTGTAATAAAGTATACTCTATAATAAATGCATTTTAAACTAATCATTTTGAACTACGCTGATCCATGTATACATACAGTTGATGTTGAACAGTAATAATTACAAAAAATTACAGAAAACAACCCAAGTTCATGTCCTCATTCAGGTCTTTGGGGGCTATAGAATTCAGTCTGTGAATCATCCTCGCCTGACAGCTTTGGTTTGATCATGTGACTTGGATTCCCCAATAGGAGTATAGACATGGAGTTGGAGCATGATCTAATTAGATTGTATTATGCACAGCTGTTTTGTCCCCCGATGATGATGCTTTTTGACGATGTGGAGATGTTTATGTCACTTGGGTGTTGGGGTATATAAATCACTCACTGTCCTGTGTCTGTTGCATCATCCTGAGGAAGATCCCCCTGTGGGATCAAAACGTTGGAGTTATGTGCTGTATTTAATACATTCATTTTCATTCACCTGAGTGCTGTCTCCTTTTTGCTGCTAATGTATACTTTTATTATTTATATGGGACATGCACCTATTCATTATTGAATTTCTATTGGAGTGCCAGTGATGTTTTATCACATATTCTATTTATGCACTGTGCACCCATAGTGTGTACATTACGGCTTATCAGCTGCTTTTTCATTATTTGTTTTATACCAATTCTTTGAGACTCAGGACTGTTAGATATGGAAGAATTTGCTGACGCAGCTGAAATATTTGCTGATCCTTCTGAAACATTAGGCTACACGGATGCAGATGTAGCCAAAATACGCTATACAGAATCAGTTGATGTTGTTTTTGGACAGGAGAAACCCTCTGACGTTTATAATGATTTAATACGTTTAAAGAAGAGAGAAGTGGATTTCTACCTTCATGCTGTAACGCTATCTCATTACCACAAGGAGAAACTCCTTCCCCGTGGTTTTCGGATAAAAAACCAACCTACAATTGGACGCACGGATCCGGAATTCTGTAAGAAGTGGGTGGCCATTTTAAATAAATGCTCCTTTGACCTGACCCTGCTGGTTATTGAACAGTCCAAGAAGGAAATAACGAAAATTAAACAGGACATTGCTGACATCAAGGACAAACACGGACACATTCTGGAATCAGACTCTTCAACTAATTGGACTGACAAACTCCAGACCGCAGTTGACCTACACAGGGCCAACCTTATCAAATACAAACAGGATAAGTTGAAGCAGGTCAAATCTGATTATAAAGAACGCAAAGGGTATAAATGGCTTTTGGGGCTTAGTGACAACACTCAGCGTAGACCAGGGCAAAGGAGATACTATTCCAAATCCAGAAAGGCAGGTTTTGGAGGGTCAAGATACAATACCAGTGACACGGACCTTTCTGACACCCAGTACAACACCACTACTGAACCTTTTTTAGCAAAACTACCGAATCTCGGCAAGAAACCTCCGTTACCAGATTCAGACGCCGGGGACCAATCCGGAGGGGCGGTGGGAAATGAAAGGTCTCTACCATGAGAGTCGAAGACGAAAGGGGCAAAGGGAAGAACACAGAATCTGTAATCTTTAATTTATCGGACTATACCCTCACCCCGGCAGAGGTGGCGGTACTCCATAAAGGGCTCTCTTTTGTTCCCACTAACGCACAACAGCCCTTTGACTGGGAAGTAGACCTATACAGGATGTACCGTCAGCTGAAATTGAAAGACTTTTTCTGCAAGAGAGATGAGTCTGCTATCACTGGCAGAGGATTGGGCGTCTATCGGATACTAAGTAATTCAGACCCAGAAGTGTTTTTGATCCGCAGATTACCAATCATAGCATTTCCACCTTCATGGGACTGGTTGAATCAAATACTAAACCACGAGTTATGAACCATCAGATTAGCTATCACAATCTCACCAAGAGTGAGCGTTTGGCATTAAGATCCCTTAACAACAGAAGGGAAATTATCATCAAGCCTGCGGACAAAGGGGGAGGCATTGTAATAATGCCATACTCCTATTACCGCAATGAGATTCTGGGTCAACTCGCCCACCAGGACCATTATAAAAAGCTAACCGCAGATCCCACAGTGGTATATAAGCGTGAGGTGGATTCAATTATCACAATGGGACTAAATAATGGCTGGATCTCAGAGGATTTGGCTAAATTCTTGACCACTAACTTTCCGATTATGCCCATACTCTACACCTTGCTTAAGGTTCATAAGTCTCTCATAGCTCCGCCGGGTAGACGAATAATCTCGGTGCGGTCATCACTATGCCACCCATTGTCACAGTTTGTTGATTTTTACCTACAGCCTATGGTCCTACAGATGTCATCATATATTAAAGATACTACGGACTTCATAACTAAACTGTCAGCACTATCATTGGATTTAACAGATGTCTTGCTTGTGACACTTGACGTGTCAAGCTTGTACACTAACATCCCCCACCAGGAGGGGATGGAAGCTGTCAGGAGCCATCTACATTGTACTGGCCGAGGAGATGGTCCTCCATCAGAGTTCCTTATGACTCTGATAGATCTTATATTACATAAGAATTACTTCAGATTCGAACGGACGTATTATCTCCAACTCATGTGAACTGCTATGGGGTCCAATATGGTCCCATCTTATGCGAATATCTATATGGACACATATGAGCAGACACACCTTCTACATGATGCTCCACACACTGAGTCTATTTTATGTTATGCTAGATTCATCGATGATGTGTTCCTCCTGTGGGGTGGGGGCGAACATGATCTGTTGGAATTTATTCATTATGTGAATCTCATACCATCAAACATACGCTTCACGTACCAGTACAGTGCCACTAATATAGTGTTCCTGGATACCGTGGTATATAAGGAAAATAATGTATTGTGTACTAGAATATATACCAAGGACACAGATAAGAATACTCTCTTAGACGCTCAGAGTCATCATCCTCCCCCTCTCAAGAGGGGACTCCCCTTTTCACAAATGCTCCGGGTACGGAGAATTACAAGCGATCCTACGCATGTTGAAGCAGCTTTACAGAAAATGGCAGATCGCTTCAGAGAGAGGGGCTACGATCGGACAGAAATTGATCAAGCATTAGCCAAAGCACGTTTACCAACAAGGGGTGATCTACTGAAACCTACGGTGACAACCAAGGAAAATGATCGGTTTCACATAGTAACAACATATAGTACTGCCTCAAGCCAGATACAACGCAGTATAAAGCAAAATTGGCACATTTTGGCGAATGATAAACGTATCGGAAAACATTTTGAGTCCCCACCCCTCTTTTGCTATCGGCGGGGTCGGAATGTGGGGGATTACCTCATAAAGGCGGACAAAGGGGATAAATATGCAGCGAAAACGACCTGGCTCACAAAGGCTCTGGGGGTGCATAAGTGCAGAGGTTGTGTAAATTGCCAGTATTTAATGCTGGGCAACACTTTTATGCATCCGCATAAAGGTTATCCAATTAAAATTGTGGAATTTCTCAATTGTGACTCAAAATTTGAAGTCTACATTATCAAATGCCCCTGTGGGCTTGTTTACATGGGCAAGACATCGCGTATGCTTAAGGAACGAATAGCAATGCATCGTTCCACAATATGCAAGGCCCTTGCTGACCTCACCAATTCTGATGATCTTAAATTGTTTCCAGTAGCAAGGCACTTTAAGCTTAAACAGCACAGCTTGGCCACCTTTCGTTGTATGCCCGTTGTACAAGCCCATACTCCAGCCAGGAGAGGAAATAGACAAAGGCTTTTGCTCCAGTTTGAGGCGAGGATGATTCACAGACTGGATTCTATGGCCCCCAAAGGCATGAATGAGGACATGAACTTGGGTTGTTTTTTGTAATTTTTTGTAATTATTACTGTTCAACATCAACTGTATGTATACATGGATCAGCGTAGTTCAAAATGATTAGTTTAAAATGCATTTATTATAGAGTATACTTTATTACAGCTTGCATATTCTTGTCGTTCACCTTCTTCCATTGATTTTATTTTCCCCTCCCGGTTCTGTTCACTTTACCCTCACTATGTATTGGGTGTTCTTTATTCCACATTTTTGCAGGTCCGTATATTGTATATTTATGTAGTCCTACAGACAGCATGTTCCTTTATTTGACCGCACTTTGTGCCTTCAGCAGTACTGGTACACTAGGGGTTAACTAGCAACCTATGTATATCCATGCCGCATGTGACGCCGACAGGTGTATTATGGGTTACCCGACTGGGATTACAGCGGGTTCCATCTGTCATAGGATTCTACAGATATACGCATGCCAGTATCTGTTATTCTTAGGTGCTGTTTAGGACTAAATTCATCACTGCTACAGCACATACACATTTGCAGTGGTGTATCTGTACACGTGCAGTACACATGACTACCACTGGTGTCTGCTGCCTTTAAAGAGTTGAGCACACATGTGGTTGCTTTAACAACCGGGCCTGCTGATGCAGCATCAGTTTGTTTACATGCAATCACACTGACAGCTTGGGTTTGCTCATGTGACTTGGATTCCCCAATAGGAGTATAGACATGGAGTTGGAGCATGATCTAATTAGATTGTATTATGCACAGCTGTTTTGTAGCCCGATGATGATGCTTTTTGATGATGTGGAGATGTTTATGTCACTTGGGTGTTGGGGTATATAAGTCACTCACTGTCCTGTGTCTGTTGCACCACCCTGAGGAAGATCCCCCTGTGGGATCGAAACGTTGGAGTTATGTGCTGTATTTAATACATTCATTTTCATTCACCTGAGTGCTGTCTCC
The DNA here is from genome assembly GCF_040206685.1 of Ascaphus truei. NCBI lineage: Eukaryota > Metazoa > Chordata > Amphibia > Anura > Ascaphidae > Ascaphus > Ascaphus truei. The sequence continues at coordinate 249,423,723 of NC_134484.1, read as the reverse complement.
TTTTTGCTGCTATGCGGTAATGTATACTTTTATATATATATATATAGGACAATATATATATTGTGACAGAAACCAGGGGATGGTAATAAATTCCATATATAGGGCTCCCAGGATACTGAACAGTTTCTATCCTGTTTAGGCTGGAAAGTGCAGCCTCATAATACATGCACTCCATCCCACAGTTTGGCAAGTGCTGGAACTGAGGGATGAGGGATCCAGACCAGAGTTTGTCTGCTGCCTGATTTCTGTCACCTGTCCAGCTATTTAGAAATCAGGTATTTAAGACACAAGAGCCTGGAGACAGGAAGGCTGCTGGAAGCAGAGAGGGGAAAGCCTCTCCCCAAACAGGTTAAATCATTCTGCTCCTTTTTTCTAAAACTGCAAAGTTCCTAATTTTTGTTGTTGGAAATGGAAAAGCCACTCCAACCCTGAGTCAGGGAAAACCTTAGTTAAGTTATTGCTCAGGTGAGCAGGCTTTTGATTTGCTTGTGTTTCTTTTGTATGCACTGTGGCAGTCTCAGTGCCTGGGACTGAATAAACCAAGCGTAGCCTGTTTAAAGGAATAGCACGTTATGCCTCGTCATTTAACCTACCCTAAAAGACCGTGTTCTAACAGTCCCGGACAGACGGCGGAGCCCCGTAGTAAGCCGTTTGTCACTATATATATATATATATATATATATATATATTTGTTTTAAGAAGGCACAAGGGGTTAAATATATATTTACTATACGATTTATACAGTATATACTCCTTCAAAAACTATTTACATGCAGAACCATGGAGCAATGTCATAGTTATCCTCATCTGCAAGAAATGAGACCTAAGAACTACAGACCAATCTGTCCATACACTGGCGACACACTTTATTCGAGCTCGGCTAGTCCCACGAATTCGGGTATACCCGGGTGTATTGAGGTTTGTGACTGTTTTCTGCCCGAGTGCATTGAGTTATTTTCCAGGCAGGGATTGAAGCATTTTATTCCCGCTGGCTGCAATACTGCACAGTATATATATATATACTGCATTACAATTCATGAATTTATGCCATCTGGTAGACACGCGAAGCATTGCAGCCTATTAAATCCTAATCATTATCATTTAACAGATCAGCCGCCCATCAGCCAGGCATGAACCCAGGCTGGGAAGGCAAACACAACGGGGCTTGTCAGAGGTGAGGAGCGGCGCATTCCAGGTATCTGCCAGGTACATACCGGGTATATGCTCAAATAAAGTGTGTCGGTGCATTAGATGTAGCAACCCTTACTGTGTCTGGCAATGTAGCAAGCTGTGTGACTGTGACCGTGGCTGCTCAGGCACTGGAAGATAATTGCTGTGGGTGGTCCAATCGGGAAGCATGGACCTTCTTCTGTGATGTCAGCAGCTTTTTGCTATTTTAGCTGCAGCTCCGGAGTCAATGATTCATTTTACATCTGCACTTCCAATTACTTATGTAGCCCTATTTCTCCCTGATTAAAGGGACTACCAGTGCTGTATTACCTGAGTGGCGTACAGGAGGCCTGATCCTCCGTCGCTGGGAGCCTGGGGTGACCACGTTCATGATACACAGTGCCTCCACCAGGGAAAGATCCTAAAGCAGAAGGATAGCCTTTCCCAGGAACCCAATTAAGACAGTAATTACACACACAACGGGGTATATAATGACAGTATTTACTGACACATAGCAAGGCACAACAATTTATATATGGCCATACAATATTCTATCTCCCAAAGTAACAGTTCCCTGACGAAACCCCCCAAAGTACTGGAGTACTCAACCAGTTAGTGTCCACAGACCAGTCCTTCCCCAAAGAGCATGTGTGGGATAGCGCTACCCACTTTATGTTGGGCCATAGGTGCACATGTATATAATACCTACCTGGTCTCAGTACAGACCAGGTCAATCGAGCCGCTGAGTCTGTGGATCTACGATGCGGTCCCATGCTGCGCTCAGATGAATCCTCTCACGCTCTGATCTGCAGGCGGTTGCCTCTGGATTAGGTGATTGGGGACTATCTTAGACCTAAGAGGGTTACTCTGACCTAGTCTGGGTGCCACTGACACCCAGATCCTGCCTTCCCTTTCTCTGTCTTGGCTACAACTCCCATAACTGTCTCCAACTGTCCCAACTGACCTAACTGTTCTAACTGTCCTAACTGTTCTAAATGCAGCAGCCCAATAGGCTGAGCCGTGCTGCGTCATCTGGCGCCCCAGGGGATCCTGGGAGTTGTAGTTTCCCTGCGGATCCTAATAAAGATAGCCGCCGCACTACTGGTTCTACCATCTCGCGCATGTGCAGACACCAACAAGATGCTGATCTCCCCTTCCCCCGCCGCTCACCCGCACGCCCCTCCGGATGCACCCGCACAACCCCCGTTTCTCTCCCCAGTCTCCGCTGCCAAAAGTAAGGGGACAAACGGGGGACCAGGGGGGCGATATACTTACAAGATGTTTAGAATAGAACTAGAAGATGTCAAAGTCTATGTCAACTTTTGCCAGCAAGTATCAATACATGGAAACCTTTTGAAAGAAATCAATAGAAAAAATGAAGATGGGATTAAGCACATTTGAAAGAGAGGGGAATTGTGGGGCTGGGAATGAGTCATAAAAGAATAGGATGTGCACACCATAGAAAATCATTTTAATTAAGAGAAAGAGGTCATTTGCTATGCGTCATCAGTACAAGGTGAAAAAATAAGGGACTCTGAGCACTCCAAATCATTACATTATTTAGGTATTTATTAAATACATAATGAATGAGCAACGTTTTTACCCCAACAGCCTTCCTCGGGGTCACAAGCAGGAATTTCTCAAGTAAGATGAAAAACTTAGGTATGTTTTATTTACTCCTTCATTGTGCTTGGTCACTTAACTTCTTCTACTGATTAGGGCCCTGGCAGTTGCTGTTTCTGTTTATTTGTAGACTCATACAGTACATTCACTCAAATCTCAAACTCCGAGAGTTCGAATTATGAGATTGGAGAGTTCTGATCCAAAACGTGGTATTCTATATGGAAAAGTGCTTATTTTTGTCAGTTGGCTATGAAACTGCTAAAGTAAAAATCTGTGATATTCACAGAAAGTAACCAACAATGGATGTCTGTATAAAGTATATCTCAAATTAAATAAGTTATTTCTACATACTTTCCATTTTTGAATCTCGGTTTGGGTATAAATCTTTAGCTAGTATTATTCTCCTGCATTTGCTCTGGTTGTTTTATTGTCTCACCTTTTAATGCTTACTGAAAACAATGATTAAAAAGTGATGTGACAGATGCTGAAAAAATGTGCATACAATTTGTAACCTGTAGCTACAAAGCCTGGTTTTCCTTTTATGTGAATATGGCTCTCTTAATCAAGTCGTTTTTGTATCCCTAAACTGTCATTTATGGTCCAGAAGGCTGCAATCAAAATCTTCTGTTACTCTTTATTTCGTTAATCAAAAAATTAGGCACTTTGCTTCATAGTCGTCATTGACAGTGAGCCTGCAGCACTTTGAAATTGGTTTTGGTGATCATTTCAATCATGCTATCTTTCCGCAAGACCTTGTCAACATACAGTAAATCTCAGGAGTAAATAATTCACATGTGAGCTTATTTCATGTGTGTATGTATGACATAAGGGACCATTCTGTCCAGATAATGTTTACAATGCAGTGAAATGGAATGTGAAAATGTTTAATTAATAAGCACTAAAATAAGTCTTTAAATGTCCCTGTAAAAGACTAATTACATTCCTGCAGTGTGTGCTTTACATGCTACTATATCATAGTGTGCAGAACTCATCAGAGATAACTACCTTTACCAGATTATCAATCTTTAATAGAAGGAAACCCTGCTTAATGTATTGATGTTAACAAAAGAGTGAAATAAGTTGTAGCAGTCGACAGAAGTATGTCACATGGTTAACATTATAGGTGGATATTTTCAATCATGTATTGGACATGGTTTTGATTCCAGTTTTGCGAAAACTCATTTGTTTGTGTAACCCCTCTTTATTTTACCTCAGACAATATGGCTTGCCACTAAGGTGGGAGCCTGAGTCCTATGGGTCACTGTTTAATCCTTATGTGTGGGGTACACGTGGTGTGAGACTTTAGTGACTGGACAAAACACAGCTGTAATGAATTGTAGCAAGCTTTATATATTCATATAGCTATAACTTGTGGTATTACATATCTCATATGAATCAGTACTCTGACTCTTAACTTCAGAATCACTCCATACACATACACTGTATATACTTAAACAAACTATACCAACAGTGTGAAAGCTGCACAAAAAATGTATACTTTTATCTCTGTCTGGTCTCCCAATCATGGGGTATTGGCCTGTAGATCATGTTGTGCTATTATAATAGCTGGAGCTCATAAATTGTGTGTGTTGCAGGCCTTGTGCATCACAAAGATCAAACTGTGATTGCAACATAACTGCAGCTTATATCCTTTGTGGGTAAGCTCACCCACTCCAACCTGGTGTAATTCCTGCACATTTGGTCTCTCACCTCTCTCTATACAGTACTAGCCTCTGTCGGTCTGCTTCCCTCTGCACTGTCAGGTCTTGGTCTCTGCTGGGCCCTGCTGCATGCATTGGTCAACTAGGGAAACTCTCTCCCTGCAGTTCCCTCTCTCTTCAGGGTCCTAGGTGGACTGACTCTCTAATGGCTGCTCCCCCTGGTTTCACACTCTCCTCATTGTCCTCCTCCTTCACCAGCTTTCCTACTGGTTTATAACAGTCACATGTCCTATAGAGAGCATACCAGTTAAAGGAGCAGGGTCATGTGTTACTTGCAGACACAGAGGGTTACATCCTCTCCCTGCTGAAATGTTTATATCCCCATCAAATAGGCCTGGAACATTGTTATACAGTCTAAGCTAACAACTACTAATTCTCTAATTACACAGTGTCATGGGAGACCAGGCAGTTTACACCTTTTTACTAGGATCATTAATTGAGCAAAACAAGATAATGAAATAAATTGTAATTTATTCACATAAATTCACTTAAACACAGCGGAACACAAAATACAAACAAAAACACACTTACGGGATTCTGGGGGTTGAAAACTAAACTCTCCTTGGTGCAGGGAACTCTAAATAAGAGTTTTACCCTGAACGGGACTTAGTCCGGAATCTCCTGGTTCCCAAATCGGTGTGAAGTTCCACACGCCACCCCTCCCTTCTCTTCTGAGAACTTGGACTTTTCTTGACCGCGAGCTACCACCGATTCTTTGGAACTGAATAGGCATCAAATCCCAGCCGCGACATTCAATTTTGAGAACTTGGGCACTAAAAACGGGACTTAGAATCCCGCAGGCAGGCTTTTCTGGCTTAAAATCAAAGCCGGTTGCTCTGCTATTCACGCAAGAGCATCTTTGAAAAGCCTGCCCACACTTCTACCGCTAGAAATCTCAAATCTGATTGGCTCAGACGTATTCTGAGTTTCATTCAGGAAACACAGCATCCAATCATCGCGTGGGAACTTTCTCAGTAGCTAATCAGAGCCATGACGGTCTGACAAGCCGGGTCAGCGGGTAATCTGAAATTGCTAAGGGACATGCGCAATTTTGCCACCTTCGTCTCATGTCACCTGCTGGGTCAGGCTCCACTGTCTGGCAGAATAAATGGCAGCCTGGATGACTGTCATTGTGCCCCGTACTTGGGTACTTTAGCCCTTCTCTGCTACCCAAATGGCTTTCACACTTGCTGCATCCTCTGGATATTTTGAACTCCGATGTTCCAGCGTCTGATTCATTCTCTCCATCTGCCCATTGGTTTGTGGGTGATAACCTGAGGAAAATAGAAGGGAAATACCAAGTCTCTTAGAAAAAGCTCGCCAAAACTTAGAGATGAATTGAGTACCTCTGTCCGAAACAATTGAAATAGGAACACCGTGTAATCTGAAAATTTCCTTTGAAAAAACGTCGGCCAAGGTGGCTGAATTGGGGAGACCCTTGAGGGGTATAAAGTGTGTATGCTTGGAAAACCTGTCTACTACGACAAGGATCGTATTCATCCTTTTAGAATTGGGAAGCTCCACAATAAAGTCCATGGAGATGTGTTTCCAAGGTTGTTCCGGAATAGGAAGAGGCATGAGAAGACCAGAAGGTTTGTGTTGGGCGGATTTACTCTGGGCACAGACTGGACAAGCTCTGGTGAAGTAAAAAATGTCCCTGTTCATCTTAGGCCACCAAAAGGTCCGTTTGATAAGATCTGCCGTCCTCTTGAAGCCTGGATGACCAGCAGATCTAGAGGAATGTCCCCACAGAAGTATTTTGTGATGAAATCGCGGGGCAGCGTACAACCGTCCTTCTGGCACCTTAAATTTCCTAGGAATATGAGCCTGGGCTTTATTGATTTCATCCAAGACATCAAAGTTGTTGGCGGAAATAATACACTTAGCGGGAAGAATCGTCTCCGAAGATTCATTAGATTCGTTCTCCGTGGAGAACTGATGAGACAAGGCATTGGCCTTGATATTCTTGGTGCCAGGAATATAAGAAATAGTGTAATTGGACCGAGAAAAGAACAAAGCCCAACGAGCTTGACGGGATCCCAACCGACGAGCCCCCTCAATGTACAATAAGTTTTTGTGATCGGTCAGGATGGCTACTGGCTCCTTGGTACCCTCGAGGAGATGTCTCCATTCCTGGAGGGCCATTTTGATGGCCAGAAGCTCATGGTTCCTGACATCATAATTTCTCTCGGCCGAAGCGAACTTCCTGGAAAAGACTCCACAGGGATAGAGTTTTTCCTGTGGGGAATATCTCTGAGAAAGCACTGCGCCGGCTCCCACATCAGAGGCGTCTACTTCTAGAGTAAAAGGAAGAGAAGTATCCGGATGCTAAAGGATGGGGGCAGACACGAAGGCTCTCTTGAGAAAGTCGAAGGCTTCAATGGCCTCAGGGGACCAAACAGTCGGATCAGCACCTTTCTTGGTCAGGGCAGTGATAAGTAAAGCAATAGTGGAGAAATTACGGATGAATTTCCGGTAGTAATTAGCAAAGCCAAGGAAGCGCTGCACGGCTTTGAGGGAGTTCGGCAACGGCCAGTCGAGTACAGACTTCAATTTCTCATGGTCCATTGTGAAGCCTTTGTCAGAGATTATATAGCCAAAGAAGGCTGTAGACGATTGATGGAACAGACATTTCTCCATTCTTGCGTAGAGGCGATTAGCACGAAGCCAAGAGAGTACCAACTTGGTATGGCGAATGTGCTCCTCCAATCTTTTGGAGAAAATGAGGATGTCGTCCAAATACACGATGATGAACGTTCCCAAAATGTCCCGGAAGATATCGTTCATGAACTCTTGGAAAACAGCAGGGGCATTGCATAGGCCGAACGGCATCACTAAATAATCATAATGTCCCGAACGCGTGTTAAACGCGGTTTTCCATTCGTCCCCGTCTCTTATACGAATAAAATTGTAGGCTCCTCTTAAATTGAGTTTGGAGAATATAGAGGCACCTTGTAGATGGTCGAAGAGTTCTGAAATCAAAGGAAGGGGGTAACGTTTTTTTACCGTAATCTTGTTAAGCCCTCGAAAGTCGATACAGGTTCTTAAGGAGCCATCCTTCTTTTTCACAAAGAAGAAGCGTGCCCCAGCAGGGGAGGTGGAATTTCGGATGAACCCCTTCTTAAGATTCTCCTGGATGTATGACATCATCGCTTCTGTCTCAGGCACAGATAAGGGATAAGACTTGGACTTGGGAAGTATGGTTCCAGGAATTAAATCAATGTGACAGTCATAAGAGCAATGAGGGGGTAACACCTCAGCCTAGGTTTTATTGAAGACATCTACGTATTCATGATATACCTTCGGCAAAGCAGAGTGGGAAGATGAGGTGGTGTTGAGGCCAGCGAGCATGGCAACAGAAGGAGAAACCATCTTGGATCGGCAAAACATTGGTCCAATCAATACGCGGGTTGTGCAGCTGAAGTCACTGCAATCCCAGAATAACCTGGACAGTAGGGGAGTGGAAAACATCGAAGACCATTACCTCAATATGACCATCCGCGGTGGTCAGGGTAAGTGGAATGGACTCCCAAATGATGAAGGCTGGTTGGAGCGGTTGACCGTCAATTGCCTCCAGGCTGATGGGCAACTTTTTCTTGACAAACGGGATTTTATTACTGCAAGCGAAGGCGTGATCAAGAAAGTTGCCTCCAGACCCGGAATCGATGAACGCTTCAACCTCTACTTGAAGATCCGGACCCACGAGAGTTATGGGGAAGAATATTTTCTTCAGTAGTTCCTTAGGGAGAGAGGGGCAAGGAGAAATAGTACCCAGTGGAAGCCCCTCTGCCTTTACTGGGCATTCCCGTTTCCCGGTTTCAAGCAGCAGTGACGAAGTTGGTGTTCTGGGGAAGAGCAGTAATAGCAGAGACCCGCCTCACGGCGTCACGCTTTCTCAGCAGCCCCGAAGCTGTTGGCTACTGATTTGCATCGGTTCAGGGGCGTCCAACGCAGGGAAGGCCAATGGAGGAGACCTAGGAAAAACAGGTAAGGACGAGAGAGAACGAGAACGGTGGCGCTAGTGGCGTCATTCTTGAGTGCGCTGATCCATCCGGATACTGAGAGCAATGAGTTCCTCGAGGGATGAAGGTCGGGCGTGAGCTGCAAGGTCATCTTTGAGAGATTCGGACAAACCATTCCAGTATGCTGCAGCGAGAGCTTCATCGGTCCACTGGGTTTCTGCAGCGATGGTGCGTATCTTGCAGCTGACCTACGAGCCTGAGAGAGATGAAACAAGGAAAAATCGTCAGTCTCCCTACGTGCTGGTGCGTCAAAAACCTGTTGGAACTCATGCCGGAATTTGGGGTAATCTTGGGTTATATCTGGTCTGTGTTCCAAGAGGGGAGAAGCCCAAGCGAGAGCGTCGCCAGTGAGTAAGGCATAGACGTAGGCCACCTTAGTACGACCAGTAGGAAAGTAGGATGGGAACATCTCGAATTGGACGTCACACTGATTCAGGAACCCTCGGCAAGCGAGGGGATCCCCATCATACCGATTGGGGGCTGGAATACGTGACCTGCGATCGGGAGCGCACACGGTTGGTGAGGGAACTGCGCTTGAGCCTGGGCATGCGGGCCGTGCCATGGAGGAGCGGCTCAAGGAGGGAGATAGAGATTGGGGACGTAGGGGAGCGGAACGGCTAGCCACTGTGGGACCTGGGGTAACGGGGACACGCTAGGAACCGCGAGTCTCCTGATACGTTACATATACTGATGCAACGGCCGTTATTCGAACACTTCACGCGTCATGTACATCGGAATCCCGATTTGAAACCGCGGGATGAATTCCAGCCTTCCCACACTAAGATGCGAGCGTGGCGAGTGCAGAAAAACGAATTTTAGTGTTCTGGCTTTTAAAAACATGAAATTGACACAGTAGCACAGAAGCACAGTACTGTACACATTACAATTCATCCATTTTATTGCAAATGAAGAAACAGAATCCATAAAATTCAAACAAAACATCCGCGATAAGCGCGGGTGCCTGGGGCGATTGGCCGCGTTCATGCTGCGTGGGGAACAGCAGAGACTCAAAATCGGCGCCGTGATGTGTTCGAATAACGGCCGCTGCATCAGTACACTTAAATTGTTAAACACTCCTCATACAATCAGCTGTAGGACATGAATGACGTAGACCTACGTGTTTCATCAGCTGTTGCGCCGACTTCTTCAAGGGTGTGTTCTAGGGAATAGGTGATGAGACTTTTTAGGGCTTATTCAATCCTGATAGATATATATGTCTTCCTCTCAATTAACCTATGTTTCTTCAAGAGAAATACATAAGAAATGATCATTAATGAAAAATAGTATTAGACCAAAGTATACCACAAAAATCTATGGTAGTTAATGTAAAGCTGCATTATGCAAATACATCTAAATGACAAAATATAAACATAATAAGAAATAAATAAGAAAAGACAAAATATATTACGTATCAATAACCATAAACTAATTTAAATGAATATATATAATCTAAATCCATAAAAATATAAACATGACAACATTAAGCATAAACAAATGAAAAAAAAAATATATATATATACCAGACTTCCCTTTAAACAAAATGTGTATCCACACAAGTAAAAATACACACACACACATATATTTTTTTTTATTTAACACATGCGTGGACACACATGCTCACATGAATACATGCTAAATGCACCATCAATCCATTATATTAAATGACTAAGACATAAACATATATGTAAGGATGCTTAAAGATGTGCATGCAACATGCATGTAAATAACTGGAATCAGTATGTTATATATCTGATAAATCTCAATAATATTAAAAGACAGGGAAGAGTGGGCAGGCAGACTAGGAAGGAGAAAGTGGACACTAGACAATGGTACTAGTGTCCAAATTCTCATCAAACCACCGGGTGTCAGGCTATTTAGCCTGAAAATCCAGTAGGTTTCCCTGAGAGAGAGCATTTTGACCCTATCTCCCGCCAACACAGAGGAGGGAATATGTTCCAGACCCATAACTTTCATACCATCAGTAGATTTATTATGGCATAGGAGACAATGTCTTGACAGACTATGGTTAGTAATACCATTCAAGACATTTCTCTGATGCTTCAAAAATCTTGTGCAAAGGAGACGTGTTGTGCGGCCTACATACTGTAGGTTGCAAGCACAATGACAAAACAAAGAAAAAACAGTGTCAAAGCTCCAGGAGGTTGGAAATAAAGCCTTTAGGCTGTAGTAAAGTAATAATAGGAGTTGACACTGGAAAATAAAGGATTAAGGGGCTGCAGTTTTCTGTGTTCAGATAGATAATGGTGACAAGGAGGGGACACAGGGGGGGACAACCAATTGTGAGGTGCAGTCACTATCGTCCCCCTTACCCTGGCTATGCCCGGCGTGGAGTACCCTTTTCTCACGATGATAAGCCGCATCGGTCATCCTTTAATGCTGCAGCTGCCCTGACGCTGCCAAAAGCGTCTCCTCCAGGCATCCGGTGGTGAAGCAGATTCTCATACACAGCAATAGAACAAGGTAAGAATCAAAAATCCAGCCGCTCCATAATACAAAAAATAGGCACTCACCAGCAAAAAGGGGTTAAAAAGGTATACTTTAATGAACTACATAAAAAACAGACAGTACTAACTACTCTCCCACATGTTTCACGCCTACTGTGGCGCTTTCTCAAGGAGTAATGAAGTAAGGGAGGTCCTGGGTATTTATGACTCTCCCCGTCATACAAGACAGCTGATATCAATAATCAATTAAATATGTCTTGCAGAAAGAAGAGAAGATAAAGAGAGAAAAGAAAAGAAAAGAAAAAAGAGACAGAACATCCCACAATAATCACGCATGATCTGCAGAAATTAACCCGCACTATACCAGCAATAGTTACCAAAATTGATTAAATAAACTCATGTTTTGCATACATATTGTCCTTACTGAGAGATAGGACAACTAGCAACGTGAAAGTCTGAGCTTACAAATAAAAGAAAGCAAAATTCACCTAGTTCCACATGTGACATAATAATATGACTACGGATACATCATTTAATACAATCCAATATGAATAATGCAATAAATCTTAAAGTATATAAATAATTGGTTATGCATTACAAATGCACCATAAAGAAAGCAATAAATGCAAAGATGTCCTATATATAGAAATCAATTAAGGCAAAACATAAGCATATATAGCTAATTTGAGCAAGATAAAAGAATAAAAAGGAAAAAAGAAGAAGACAACAATATAAACAAATAATGATAACTAAATCTGAAAGCTGTGTAGAACACACTAGGTAGAGATAACGAACATTGAACTGATTGGAGCTAACTATAATGGATACCACCAGCACACATCACTTTCTTACTTGACAGTATTTCTTTTCTACTCACACATAACTATTTTATGTTTGCGGGTAGTGTCTATCTCCAAACACGTGGTACAGCAATGGGAACATGCTTTGCCCCCTCATATGCCGATCCAATACAGCGCCGATCGCGCTATTGCGTGACGTCACGGACGGTGCAACCAATCAGATTGCATTACCTATCAGATGTGTCCCGATTGGATATTAGGATTGCGTCATTACAATAAACTTTATTAAGCCTCACACATCTGCAAATGCAGTGCAAGGGATATGGGCTAAAGGATGGTGCGCTCCAATTGGTGCAGTGAACTCGGGAACAATTACAACTTTATTAAACTGACATTTAACAGTTAAAAACGTCCGTGAGAACAAAGAAGGGCTTCATAAACCTTAGTGCAAAAAGGAAAAACAAAAATTATAACAAAACAAACGTTTTACAAAAGGACTAACATTAATAATGATAATAATAATAAGTGAAAGAGAAAAGAAATTAAAGAAAAAAATGACAATTAAAGCTAAAGATTAAAAATATAAACAAGTATATATAGTGCTACTTAATCAAAAGATTATGAAAGAAATAATATATTAACTCCCAAAAATAAAAGTTTAACAATACCCTAAAAGGCATAAAGGTTCAAAAATAGCACAATTGCACAATAAAACATTTGCAAGACCAGGAGGGCACAAAGCAGGTTTTTTACATAACTCTTAATTTTTACTTTAACCTTTTTCCCCCTTTCCTTTATGATTACTAAGCACATTAACCACAACCTAAAGTCAAAAAAAGGGGGGAAATCCCCTAAGTATGTAATTAATAATGGTTATATATGAACCTAAGTTGTCCAAGGAAAGGAGGTGTAAGATCAATTTTCAGGTATAAAAAACAAGAACAATTGAATGTAAAAAGATCTGTAAATGATTAGATATATATCAATTACAAAAAGCACAAACCAATAATTGAATACAGAAATATGATAGTTTCAATTCCTAATAGTCTATCACATAACATTATTTACTTAGAAAACATCAATCACCATAAGAAATATATGTAGCAGAAGATAATATATTTTTATCAAATTTTTTAGGAAGGTCCTTTAGTAGATTTTTTAGCAGGTTTTTTAACAGTTTATTAGCAAGTTTTTTAGCAAATTTTGAAACCAATTTTTAGCAAGTTTTTTAACAAGTTATTTATCAAATTCTATAGCAAGTTTTACAGTAAGATTTTTTTAGCAAGATTTTTAGCAAGACTTTTAGCAAGACTTTTAGCAAAAAGTCAGAGAAAATGGCCCAGGTCCAAATCTGTATTGAGTCCAAGTGTAATCTGGGTTTTCAGAGTGATATCCAAAAGGCCTCTCTCTGATCAAGCCTTTTGGTACGATCACCACCTCTCTCATGACACAAAACTGACTCAATCCCACAAACTTTAATCAATCTACCATCTCCCTGTGGGCAGTGGGTACAATGTAGTGGTACCGGATGATTGAGATCTTTTTTCTTAATAAGCCTCACATGCTCCATAATGCGTATTTTGAGGCTCCGTGTAGTCCGGCCCACGTACTGTTTCCCACACCCACAGGTGAGAAGGTAGATCACAAAAGTAGTCTTACAATTGATAAAGCTATGTGTATTAAACATTTCCTTAGTACATGTACTCTGAAAAGTTTTAGTTGGGGATAAATGAACACAGATTTTACATGAACCACATCTATATGAGCATATAGTGATAGGGCTTATTATGTGAGTGGCCTGAGAACAAGCTAGGGGAGAGTGAATTGGATATAGTTTTGGCCTTTCTGTAAACCAGTTTGGGTTTATGTGGCAGACTATGTCCCAAGACCGGATCAAGGAGCAATATGCTCCAATGTTTTTCCAATATTTGTCTCACTTCTTGTGCCTGTCGACTAAACTTAGTGATAAACAAGGGGCTGTCTAATTGAGATGTCTTTTTTGATTTTCTTTTTAACAATTCGCTCCTTTCCATAATTTCAAATTCTCCCCTTGCTTTATTTAGGTCAAGGGGGTCATGACCCTGGCCAGATGGCAGTGCCGCTGGCATTAGGTACTAGTCCCCTAACTCTATTAGGGCTACGTTATGCTATATGCTTACATGGAAGGAGTTTATCCTAACTGCAGTTTATTATGCCAAACAGGACTTGTTTTTTCTGACACACTGGCTTTCTACACAATCTGATGGTTTAGTAAACCCAATAGTGGGTAAAGATCTTAATTTAGTGGGAGCCAAGATGGTTTTGTGACATTCTGCTCTTCTATATATAATAGAGGGTATATCCTCCAGATGTGTTCCCAAGACTGGCTCTTTTTTCAGAATGTCCCAGTGCCTATTCATAATCGAATGGACAGGCTTATGGGACTGGCTATATTTGGTAGAAAATGATAAACATTCCTTAGAGGAAGGTTTTGGCAGAGCTTTATTGAGATATGTATCCTTTGTTGCTTGAAGCAAAGTATTGCAGTCAAGGTTTGCTGCTCGTACAAAAGATTCCTCCACAAGAGTAGTGTCATATCATTTTTCAATAAATTTGGCCTTCATAATGTTAGATTGAACAATGAAATCCAGATCTGTGGAGCACTTTCGTTTTAGTCTACCAAATTGGCTATAGGGTATGTTTCCTAGCCAACCTTGATGGTGACTGCTCTTGGCATGAAGATAACTGTTAGATGCCACTTCCTTAATATGTACATCTGTCTGGATTTCATTGTTCGAATCAACCTTGAGACAAATATCAAGAAAAACAATAGATGTAGGATCTACCACTGATGTGAAGACCAGACCAATGGTGTAAGAAGAAAATTGAGTAAATAAATCGTGAATATCACCAAAAGTAGTGTCCCAAATAATCAAAATGTCATCTATGAAATGGCCATAGTAGACGAGGACCGCGCAACATGGGTTGTTGGTCCAAACATTGGCTACCTATCAAGTGATATTTCATCCAATACATCCACTGCACCCCTACATTAGCTTTATTGGACATTTTTTTGGATATACTCCCATTTATTCTCCCCCATGAGAGCACTCTTGTTGTGTTTTATATTGTCATATATTGTGTCATCTGGCACTATTTTGTATGTTTTTATCTATTTGTCAAGCAACCGGCAACCGAGCCTTTCTTGCTTAATTAGAAATTATCCAGTTTTTTATTGCTGTACAGGATTGCACTTTTTTCCTTTCGTTTATATATATATATATATATATATATATATATAAAAATAATATACTGTATATACACACACACACATCACATTTTAAGTTATAGTGGGTGAAAAAGGCAACAAGAAACCTCCACCATATAGCAAATAAAAAGATCACTTGTGAGCACATTTATGTCTTAAACAGATCTGCAACCCTGCCGTTCACCATTATCAACTAGAATACAGTGCTTCCACTGCAGAAAGGTATTCTGGGAAATGACATGCAAATGAGCACACAGTGTCACCTTTTGCCTGAAAACCATTTTTACATGAACCCTTATAAATGAATGCTTACTGTTAACACTAAAAAAAGATATACACTAACGCGCATTAATATAAATATACTGATCAGAATTGTATAGCTAATGGTGGCCAAGTTTCCCACAGAGTCAGCAATAATATATTAAAAATTGGATTTTATGGTGTAATGCTGTAGCTCCACAAAGAGGGATCAAACATCTATATCCATCCTGGCCCATACTTCGCCAAATTAATTGATCTTATTCAAATACAAATAGCCCACGAAGATCTGCATATCTCGAAGTCATAAATACACATATATGACATTAATTCGACATTGCATGAATAAACAGGTGTTTTGAGGCCTACCAGACAGAACAGCAAGGTGCAGCAGAACTCCCTCAAGGATCATGGCCCGGTATACATCTCTCCCCTGGCATCCCCTTCTCCCAGGGGGCAAGAGCTATCACAAGGGCAAACCCACAGAGGGAGAATTGGGTGAGTAGCCCGTGGACTATTAGCCTGAGGCAGCACGAGGCGTTGGAGTGGCTGGCTAGCACCCAAAATAGCCGCCATTGCTCTGTAGCGGAGATGGAGCGGAGCTCAGGGCATACCTTCCCCCGGCTGGGGGTCAGTCGGAGAGCGCCTCTCTGTACCTCCCTCCACCTGTCAACTCCACTGTGAGGGGGGGGGGGCAGGGGATACCGGCGGGGCATACGGGGGTGGTGCGGGGCCCTGGTGCAGCTGCAGGCTGCCTAAAATAGCCACATCGTAGGGGAGAGGGGGCTGAGAGCTGGATTTTCCTTCCACTGGCCGGCGGCCGTTCGGGGTGAGCCGTACCTATCTACCCCCTGCTTACTTGCGCTCCCTCCGCTTCCCTCCTTCCTGTGCCCCCACGGTGAAGACTGAGCAGAGCAGCTGCCGGGAGTGGAGCTGCCTGGCTCCCTGCGTTTCAAAATGCGTGTCGGCCAAATCCAAGATGGCCGCCGCAGGTCTGATTTAAAGACACAGCTCCCCACAGGGAAAATAAATAAGTAGAAAAAAAAAGCCTAAACATTGCCAAGGGACTGTTGAGACTGTAAAATAACTTGCAAAAGCAGGTTTACAAGACACTGCACTGCATAACACAACAAATTGGTTCCCTGTAATCAAGAGAGGCAGACTAGAGGGGCTGAGTGCTGCAGCTGGGTACGGAAGGTAGAGATCACCTTTCCTCACCAAACCGCGGCCTGAATAATACAGCCACTGTGCAGAAAAACCTCCTTTGATGCTGGAGCTCCCCAATGCATGGCTACCTAAGATTAAAAAATAAAGAAAAGTCTCAGTCATAGTCAGAGCTTACATACGAGCCGGTCGGGCTATTTACCAACATCACGAAACCTGACAGATAAAGAAATCAAAGCTACTACCTAAATCCCACCTGCACTGCTGTAGCTGGCGGGGCCCGTCCCGGAGCACCCTACGTAAGAGAGAACTACCAAAATAAGAGTAACTAACACTAATATGTTCCTCGGAGGTGCGCACGTGGCGCAGTCCACAATGGCCGTTGGAAGCGGGCGGGTATACCTATCATCTAACAAAACAATAGAAGTAGGAAACGCATAGATTGGAGGCGTTGGATCCAGAACGCTCTAAAATGGCTCCGAAAAAGCCAACTCCACAGGACTTCTTAAAGACAAAAGAGAAAAGCAAATCGGGCCGATCAGAAAGCAGAGCGACATCCCCCGCTCAGTCAGACGCAGAACCCGAGCCTGAACCTGAGGTGTGTAACCAAACTTCAACTAAAAAATACATAGAAAATCTATACGCCAGCCTAAAAACCCTACTCCAACAAGAGCTGCAAAGTGCACTCAAAGATCTCAGATCAGAGGTCAGTTCCATAGGAGAACGCACAGACACGTTGGAACATAAAGTGGACGAAGCCATTCACAATACGGAGATCCTGGCCCTACGGTCCAGATTAGCTGACGTGAAAGAGAAACAGGAGGATCAAAAAAATAGGGCAAGAAGAAACAACCTCAGGTTCAAAACATTCCAGAGACGGTCACAGACCTGGAAAAAGCAACAACTGAGTGGCTACAGACCCTCCTCCCGGAAATGCCCCCAGCAATACTGATCCTTGACAGGGCGCATAGAGCACTCAGACCGAGACCACAAGCCGGAGATAGAGCAAGTGATGTAGTGGTGAGGCTGCACTACTTTAAAACTAAAGAAGCGGTTCTTACCCTGGCACAGGAAAAAGGAGGGCTGAAATGGGGAGATGTGACGATAGACGTGTACAATGATCTGGCACCATCAACGCTGATGAAGAGGATGGCCCTGAAACATATCACAAAAGTCCTGAGAGACAACGAAATTCGATACAAGTGGAGGTTTCCATTCTGCCTTATCGCCACAAGAAATGGAACGCAAGCCTATATGAGAGACCCAGAGGAGGGAGTGGACTTCCTAGAAAGATTGGGATTGCAACCACCAGACTCCATGTCCAGAGAAGAACGCAGACTGCCTCCCACCAGACCCATATGGAAAGAAGTGGGCGGAGGAGCCACCCCACTTAGAGGACATCCAAAGAAACCCCAGAACTCTTAGGTCTATACAAAACCTACTACAACAGAGAAGACCCAAAAAACCTGATATAAGGAACTACGCCAAAAATGATAGACTGTGATGTGTTACTTAGACCCAGATAAGGAATAACAAGAGGTCACCACCATTCCCCCCCATAGATGAACGGGTAATCCAAAGGTTAGAATTACTGGTGCCAGTACGCAGAAAACAAGAAGTTAAGCAAAAATACATAAATAATTTAAAAAAAAATTGGGGGAGGGGGATTTGGGGGGGTAGACAAGATAGGGTTAATGTATGTTTTCAGCTATTGAATTATGCTTGTTCAATATAGAGTTGAGCACAATGTTGCAGATCTACGCATTTGGCGTGTGAGGTCTACTATAACACAAACAAAAGGGATAGAAATGTTAAATATTATAAAAAAAAAAAAAAAAAGTTGTTTTGTTGAGCAGGCTTGCCGCCTGGGACCGCACACACCCAAGGATATGGGTGTGGGATTAGCGCTACTGCGTAATCGCAGAGAAAAATCGTTCACGCTGGGTGAACAAACAAATTCAGGCTATGTTAGTCACCTGGATTACCCTATATATGTTGTTTTATTTTCGATGTTTACATGTCTAAATGTTTTCATTACTATAAGATGTGCAAGAGTACCCTCCAGGCCGACACTCAAGGGAAACCAGAAAATGAATCTACTAGAGAAGAGGACCTCACACCCAGGTAAATACAAATGACACTAACATTAATATCTCATAACACCAAGGGACTGAATAATGTGGTAAAAAGGAAGCTAGCAATGACAGAATATAAAATACTATCAGGGGACATAATATTCACAAAATTGTTCCGATTGCTGGGTACAACCTGCCGGGGCCGCATAGTCTTGGTGGGGGATTTTAATATAGCCTTAAATGAAAAACAAGACAGATCCAAACCTGCACTAGCTAAGACTCTGGCTGCCCAAAAGGGGGAGAGAAAAACGCTGTAAGGGACTTAAAGAGTTTGATCTGAGGGATGCATGGAGGGAGATGAATCCGCAGAAAAGGGACTTCTCCTTCTACTCAGCACCCCACAAAGTATATACAAGGATAGACTACATATTTGTAGATTCCCTACTGATCCCAAAAATTGCAAAGGCCACAATACACCCTATTACCTGGTCAGACCATGGTCCAGTTGAAGTGCACATTGAAGACATACATTAGAAACCAAGTAAAGGGACATGGAGATTAAACAAGTTTCTACTAAAGATGCCAGAGGTCATAGCTGTGATCAGTGACGAGGCAACCAACTTCTTCCAAATAAACGAAGGTAGCGTGGACTAACCCTATACCCTATGGGAGGCCCATAAGGCTGTGGTGAGAGGAAAACTTATCAGTGTCGCAACGCATAGAAAGAGGGAGAGACAGAAACAAACCACAATTCTGCAAGGAAAGATAAAGACCCTAGAAGAGGCACATAAAGCAAATCACAGTATAGCAACCGAGACGGAACTGCGGGACCTAAGAGGGAAATTAAATCTATTACTGACTGACAAAGCTGAAAAGACCATTGCTTGGACAAAACAAAAATTTTACGAGAAGGCCAATAAGGCTTACACAAGGCTGGCCACAAGATTGAGGAAGGATAGAATGCAATCTAGAATACATAGCATTAGAAAAAAAGATGGGGTGTGCAAAACAAATCCACAGATAATAGCTAATGAATTCATCACATTTTACAAAGAGCTATACAATGGAGATAAAGTAGATAGAGGGAACACCACCAAGGAAAAACAGAGAGGATTCTTCAGAAAAATGAATTTGCCTCAACTCACAGTACAGGATATAACAACACTATCCCAGCCAATAAATTCGACAGAGGTATTAGAAACAATAAAGGGGCTGAAAAATTCCAAGGCCCCGGGTACAGATGGCCTGTCCAATATATACTATAAAAACTAGCCCAAATATTAGTTCCCCAACTATTAAAGATATTTAATAAAGCTCTTGACGGAAAGCAGTTTACACAAACAATGCTGGAATCAAAAATAATATTAATACATAAAGAGGGCAAAGATCCCACCCAATGCAAAAGCTACAGACCGATATCCCTGATCAATAATGATCTCAAAATATTCTCCAAAATATTAGCCACTAGATTGAATAAGTATCTTCCGCAACTGGTAGACGCCGATCAGGCAGCATTTATACGAGGGCGACAGGCAGTGGATAATACACGAAGAACAATTGACTTAATTCAGTTGGCTAAGCACAATAAAACGCCTTCGATGCTACTATCTTTAGATGCTGAAAAAGCTTTTGATCGCATTGATTGGGGATATATGTTTGAGACACTTCGGGCATTTGGAGTGAAAGGCAAATTTATGAAAGCTATTACATCTCTATATGGAGAACCCACAGCTAAAGTATCCTATATTAATATGCAGACCGAGAAAATCCACATCAGAAATGGTACAAGACAAGGCTGCCCTTTGTCACCCTTATTGTTCGCATTGGCGATAGAACCGCTAGCAGCCCAAATCAGGGCGAACGCAGATATCGGGGGGGATTAAGGTAAAACAAAAAGAATACAAGCTGGCATTTTTCGCCATGACATATTGTTAACAATCTCAAAACCCTTCACTTCACTCCCAAACCTATTTAGTAAGCTGTCAGAGTTCCAGAAATTATCAGGGTTTAAAATAAATAATGAAAAATCCAAAGCCCTAAATATAAACCTCCCTCAGGAACAACTAAAGTTAATAAAAATAAACTTTGATTTTGCGTGGAAGACACAGGCCATAAAATATTGGGAATTTGGTTGACCAACACAACTGACACTATATATGAGAGACAAACTACCCATAAAAACACTGAACAAAGACTTGGAAGAATGGTCCAGGTATCATATTTCATGGATAGGCAGAGTAAACGCTATTAAAATGAACTTACTACCAAGAATTTTGTACCTATTCCACACAATTCCAGTAGAGGTCAGAGCTAGGGACATCCACGAGTTACAGAAAAAAATCACAAAATTCATATAGAATAACAAAAAAGCAAGAATAAAGCTGCCCACACTCTATAGCTCCAAACAATCAGGAGGGCTAACCTTGCCACACCTGTGGCAATATTATCAAGCGGCACATGTAAGCCAACTGGTTCACTGGCATGCACTTAAACAGAGGAAAAAGTAGGTGGAAATTGAGTCCGATATGATATCAGGGTCACCTATAGAAATGATGCTGTTGTTAACAAAGAAAGAAAGACCAGCTCTGATGGTGCCCCTGGAATCAATCACACACTCACTAACCATGTGGGATTCATTGAAACTCAAACACGGGCTATCCAACCTCAATTCTCAGATGACACCATTGTTTAACAATATTAGCTTTATCCCGGGCACGGAACCAACAACGTTTAAGGACTGGAGCAAGGCAGGAATCACGAGGGTAAAAGACCTATGGGCAAACAAAGATATTAAAAAGTTCAAGACAGTAAAGAGAGAAAATGGCCTTCATGATTCGGCCTTCTTTAGGTTTCTTCAATTGAGGGATCACATACAGAGGACAGGCCCATATAGTGACTTCACAGCATTTGAGGATTTGTGCCTCTTAGGGGAGAACAAAAATGGTCTGATCTCTACAGTATACAGCCTACTGGCGGAGGGTAAAAAGGAACCGGAGATAAAACCCAAACTGATGACAAAGTGGGAGGAGGAGTTGGGAGAACAATTAGATCAGGAACAGTGGGATAACATATTTGAAGGAATAGCAAAGAGCTCCACATGTGTATTAATAAAAGAAAATGCATATAAAATGCTCCACCAATGGTACTACACCCCACTCCGATTGTCCAAACTTTTCAGAAACATGTCTCCACTGTGTACAAGGGGGTGTGGCCAGCAGGGATCGTTTATATATATGTGGTGGATGTGCCCGAAGGTTACAAAGCTATGGAGGGCCACACATGATATGGCACAGACAACTCTTGGGTGTAACTTCCCCCTAGATCCCTGGAAGGTACTGCTATGCAGGCCAATTGAAAACATGGAAAAAACTGACGACAAACTACTGACACACATATATGCAGTGGCCAGATGCGAAATAGCCAAAGCCTGGAAACAGGAACAACAGCCAGCCATACACGCTGTAAAAGCGAGACTATGGAGGATCTGTCTTATAGAAAAACTGACGGGGATCCAAAATTACACAGTACAGAAATACCTAGACGTCTGGGAACCGTGGAGAACTTATATAGGACATAGATATATTGCTAGGGAACTCTCCAAATCTGAAAAACACATAATGGAAGTGCCCTAAATACTCATGAGTTAAAGATGGGGGGGAGATGGGTGTAAGAAAAAAAAACCACATATCCCCTGAGGAAACCTTGGTGAGATATGTTTCGTATCGGTCTAAAACAAGGAGGAGGGCCTGGAGGGTATTCGGTACTCAATATTCCACAAAGGTACGTGTGCCTATTTACTGATCTGTTAGCATTACTGTTATGGTACACCGACAGGTAGAAAACTGTTGCTAAAGTGATGACACCCTTTTTTTGTCTTTTCGTTTTCCCTCTCCCAGTCTTTTTAAGTTAATTATTGTACTAGTTACTTTGTACGCTGTCCCAACAGTGCTGTCATTATTGTCTCCCCACTAAAAGATGTTATATGCCTGATACAAAGCAATGTATGTATGTATGTATGTATGTCTTTATTTGTATAGCGCCATAAAATGTACATAGCGCTTCACAGTAGTAATACATGTCATATAAATAGCAAATATAAATAACACATCATGGGAATAAGTGCTTCAGACATACTGTAAAAGTAACATTAAGGAAGGAGTCCCTGCTCCGAGGAGCTTACAATCTAATTGGTAGGTAGGGAGAATGTACAGAGACAGTAGGAGGGAATACTAGTAAGTGCGTCTGCAGGAGGCCAAGCTTTGTGTCATGTGTCCATGATTATCCAGTGCTACTCATATGCTTCTTTAAGCAGATGTGTCTTAAGGTGGGTCTTAAAGGTGGATAGCGAGGGGGCTAGTCGGGTATTGAGGGGAAGAGCATTCCAGAGGTGTGGGGCAGAAAGTGAGAAAGGTTTAAGGCGGGAGAGAGCTTTAGATACAAAGGGGGTAGAAAGAAGACATCCTTGAGAAGAACGCAAGAGTCGTGATGGTGCATAGCGAGAAATTAGGGCTGAGATGTAATGAGGGGCAGAAGAATGTAAAGCTTTAAAAGTGAGCAGTAGAATTGTGTGTGAGATACGCGATTTAATCGGAAGCCAGGAGAGTGATTTCAGCAGGGGAGACGCTGAGACAGATTTAGGAAAGAGTAGAGTAATTCAAAAGTAACATCCTCCCCTTTTTATGTTCTTGTCCCCACTCCCCATTGGTCTTAACAAAAAATGCAACTAAAGAACAAGTTTAAAAAAAAAAAAAATTGGAATTTATTAAAACACAAAATCATAAAATAATAAAATATATAACCAAAAAACAAATAAAGATCCTATATTTGTAGGATCTAACTAAGCATAAAGACCCCTAGATTTGATTAAGCTTAATCAACACTTATTTGTGTGCATACTCTGTAAATAGCATATATCCATATATCCCCCCAAAAAATTGGTCAAATACAACACTATAACCGCAGAAGGATAATTGATCGTCTGTATGTGTGGGCAGTTTTTTCTACCGGACTATTTGTAATTCCTTGCAGATAGTGTTTCTTGTATGTGGAGTTTGTTTACAATAAACATATGTTGACTTAGAAGTGATGGTGCCGGTAACACTATAACAATTTAACTTACGGAGTAGTTCCACATTCGTGCTGAGATTTCTCGCAACAGCTTTTAAGCACAACATGGGAATCAGATGCAAAGTCAGAGAAACCACTCACAGACATTTTTTTTTCACTTGAACTGAAGCTGCTTCAGCGGCTTGGGTGCTCTAGCTTGTGACTGTTCTCCCGAAGTCGTACAAGTCCTGTTACTGCTCCCAAGAATCTTCAGCCTGATGCCAGGAAGGTCCGAGGGTACCTTGACGTGGTCCTCCATCAGGGTACTGGACGTCCTCCTCTTTGTTTCTTCAGCCAGAAGGCCAGAGCCTACTTACCCAGGTTGTTCTCTCTCCGAAAAGAGACAATGACTAGCCATGCTTCACTGCATCTTCTCTGCATACACACAAGGTAAGTGCTATGTGTAAGTGGGTGCACTGCTACAGCGACCATAGCAGGAAACCAAGTGCTGCATGTCTGTGCCGGAGCACCCCATCCCCGATGGGTCAAACAGGTTAAAAAATGTTGTCCCCCCCTTAGCAAGAAGGCCCAGGGATGATGAAAATGAGTGAAGTAGATCCATAGAATCCAGGGTCCAATGCTGGGAACTGTTCCACGTACCATCTGTAGCTTTGGAAGGGCATAACCTTGCCCACAGTGAGCCTCACACATACGGAACTGTACTAAGAACCCCTCCTCTGGGACTTCTCCAGCCAGGGTGCATGGGTCCAACAAATCTTATATCATGATATATTATCATTATCATCCCAACCTCCCCAATCATCTTCCAATTGCTGTGGGCTCAAACCTCTCTTCTCCATGTTGCTCCAACAAATTTCGTAATGAGAGAGTGAGAGTGTGAGTCAGAGTGAGAGAGAGAGAGAGAGATATGAAGAAAAGCTTCAGCAGAGACGTAAAATAAAGAAAAACCTGGCGCCAAATAGTCAGTGGAATGTCCTGTACTCCTCAAGGGATCCGCACACTTGCTCGACAGACCATGCAAAGAAAAGAACACAAACAAACAAAAATCATAGCGCAACACTGTAGGGTAAGCAGTACTGCACTAATACACACAAACAGTTAAGAATCCTAGCGATTATTAAAATAATTATTTATTAAAAAGAACTATGCCAAGACCGACAATGGCAAATACAAGGAACCGCAGGTCATCCGGAGCACAAAAATTGGAGCCCTACTTACATACAGCAAGGTTTAAGCTCGCATGGTAGGAACAAGTCCTAGGTAGAGATGATCTCCCTGGCAGGTGATGCCTCTGCTCCACTGCGGCTCAGACACCAGTCAGTCCTTACGTTGGTAACCGGAACAGCTCCGGCCGTGGGGGCTGGTGTGCGGGGTCCACAGCTCTGCACCGCGTGTATACACACGCCTCACTTCCTCCTACGGAGCAACAGGAAGTCTCTGCGCGCCCGCGCGCGATAGTGCCCGTTGCCTTAAAGGAACAGCTGGCAGGCTGAAGGGAAAGTTGGGCTCCAAGGCCAAATGTCCTTAAACGTCCAAAGTCAGTCAAATAGTGGCTGTGCCACTAGCCCTACGCGTTTCGTAGATGTCACTCTACTTCCTCAGGGGCTTGATTCGTATGAGCGCTCAGGTTTGAGTGATTCTTCCAGGTGCCTGCTTCCGATTTGGTGAGTCCCTATTCGGGGTGTGCCATCTGACAAAGGCTTCCTGCCAAAGGTGCTTCTGGGAGCTGTAGTTCTGTCCTTCCAATAAATAATATGTGCAGATATTATTTATTGGAAGGACAGAACTACAGCTCCCAGAAGCACCTTTGGCAGGAAGCCTTTGTCAGATGGCACACCCCGAATAGGGACTCACCAAATCGGAAGCAGGCACCTGGAAGAATCACTCAAACCTGAGCGCTCATACGAATCAAGCCCCTGAGGAAGTAGAGTGACATCTACGAAACGCGTAGGGCTAGTGGCACAGCCACTATTTGACTGACTTTGGACGTTTAAGGACATTTGGCCTTGGAGCCCAACTTTCCCTTCAGCCTGCCAGCTGTTCCTTTAAGGCAACGGGCACTATCGCGCGCGGGCGCGCAGAGACTTCCTGTTGCTCCGTAGGAGGAAGTGAGGCGTGTGTCTACACGCGGTGCAGAGCTGTGGACCCCGCACACCAGCCCCCACGGCCGGAGCTGTTCCGGTTACCAACGTAAGGACTGACTGGGGTCTGAGCCGCAGTGGAGCAGAGGCATCACCTGCCAGGGAGATCATCTCTACCTAGGACTTGTTCCTACCATGCGAGCTTAAACCTTGCTGTATGTAAGTAGGGCTCCAATTTTTGTGCTCCGGATGACCTGCGGTTCCTTGTATTTGCCATTGTCGGTCTTGGCATAGTTCTTTTTAATAAATAATTATTTTAATAATCGCTAGGATTCTTAACTGTTTGTGTGTATTAGTGCAGTACTGCTTACCCTACAGTGTTGCGCTATGATTTTTGTTTGTTTGTGTTCTTTTCTTTGCATGGTCTGTCGAGCAAGTGTGCGGATCCCTTGAGGAGTACAGGACATTCCACTGACTATTTGGCGCCAGGTTTTTCTTTATTTTGGTTTATTCTGTTAGTACTGGCAGTATCACCGGGCAGCCATCCTTTATTATAAGTTTTTTAATATCACACTGTGTATTACACTTTAGCGCTAGTTCACATTTTTTTTCTTCACCATTTCAGCAGAGACGTGTGGCACACGGTAAAGGATAAATAGTTAACTTTGTGAGGATCCCTAGAGATCCAATATACCGACACAGCACAAGAGATAATCACATAAAAGGGGTATATTGTGTCCAAAATACACACATAAGCCCAACGTTTTGGTCCCCAGGGGGAGAAGAAGGTCCAACCGTGGCACACTCCCTCCTTACCTGCTGCCTCGCGCAATCACTCGCTTCACACAGCGCGCTCACTGAGAGGAATGTTGCTGACTTTGTGGAGTCTGGCTCCGCCCCCTGGTTAAGGTGCATGTCAGCATCGCGCGGCACGCACAAATGATGATCCCCCCTATTTATGCTCCGCTGTGCCACTGGCACTTTGGCTGTGCATAATTCCTGGTAGCGTTGTTCTTCCCACTTCGTGGTTCTTAGCCTTGCCTTGCCTTAACTCGCCTTGCCTTGAAGATTGTTTTCCTGTGTACCGACCCGGGTTGACCCTTGGACTCTGCTCTTCTGGATAACTGACACCGGCTTCCTTCTGACCTTCCGCTTCTCTCTAACTCTGACCTTGGCATTCGTACCTCTACCATTCTATCGGCTCCAACCCTTGACCAGGGCACTTGGACTTCTACTATTCTACTGGCTCCAACCTCTGACCTCGGCAAGTATCAAGACTATTCTGCCTTCTCCACTCCCGACCCAGCTACCTTGACCATCCACTCTCCAGACATGCCCTCGTGGCTGTGTGTGGCATTTATACCCATTCTCACCTCAGTACTGGTGTCTTGTTTGTGGTGAGCACAGCGTTACATATGTGCATTTTTAACCCAATAAAGCACTTTTATTTGATAATCTCTTGTTCTGTGCCAGTATATTGGATCTCTAGGGATAATCACACTAATATATATATATATATATATATATATATATATATATATATATATATGGCTGTGCTCAAAGCTGTGACCATGCAGCAAGCTTAAGCCTACAGGGAACCATGTTAAAAATGGTTTTTGAGGCAAAAAGTGACACTGTGTGCTCATTTGCATGTCATTTCCCAGAATCCCTTGCTGCAGTGGAAGTGCTGTATGCTGGGTGATAATGGGGAACGGCGGGTTTGCAGACCTGCCTAAGACATGCAAATGAGCATACAGTTGTATTTGTATATATATATATATATATATTGTGACAAACGGCTTACTCCGGGGCTCCGTCGTTTGTCCGGGACTGTTTAGAACACGGTCTTTTAGGGTAGGTTAAATGATGAGGCGTCACGTACTGTTCCTTTAAACAGGCTATGCCTGGTTTATTCAGTCCCAGGCACTGAGACTGCCACAGTGCATACAACAGAAAACAGATCAAAACAAAAGCTGCTCACCTGAGCGATAACTTAACTTAGATATCCCTGACTCAGGGTTGGAAGTGGCTTTTCCACTTCCAACATCAAAACATGGTACTTTTGCAGTCTTACACAAATGAACAGAAAGATTGAACCTGTTTGGGGAAGAGGCTTCTCCCCTCTGTAGTTCAGCAGCCTTCCAGCCTCCTGGCTCTTGTGGGGAGACCAGAGCAAACAGGAAATCAGTCTTTCATACCTGATTCCTAATTAGCATGACAGGAGACAGAAATCAGGCAGCAGACAAACTCTGGTCTGGATCTCTCATCCCTCAGTTCCAGCGCTTGCCAAACTGTGGGATGGAGTGTATGTATTATAAGGCTGCACTCCCAGGCCAAACAGGATAGAAACTGTCTAGTATCCTGGGAGCCCTATATACGGAATTTATTACCATCCCCTGGTTTCTGTCACATATCCTCCCCCCCAGCTCAGACCTCGAGGGATGAGCGACCATGGATATTAGGGAGTGCATCCTTGACAACCCGTCAGCATTGCCATGTTTGTGCCCTGACCTGTGTTCCACAGAAAATTTAAAGGGTTGTAGGCTTAGGAACCACCTGGTCACTCTAGCATTCTTTTCCCTGTTTTGACACATCCAGGTAAGGGGTGCATGATCTGTGACCAACCGGAATTTTCTCCCCAACAGGTAGTATTTGAGCGTCTCTACAGCCCACTTTATTGCGAGACACTCTTTCTCTACTATGGAGTAATTTTTCTCCTGGGGATTTAGTTTCCTACTTAAATAAAGGATGGGGTGCTCCTCACCTTGAGACTCCTGGGAGAGTACCGCCCCCAGCCCTACCTCAGATGCGTCGGTTTGGACTACGAACTCTTTGGAGAAGTCAGGTGTGACCAACACTGGTTGGGCACAGAGAGCTTCTTTCAGGCTTCTAAAGGCCTGTTCGGTTTCGGGGGACCACTTTACCATTAGCGGTCCTCTTGCTTTTGTGAGGTCAGTTAGTGGGGTTGCCTTAGTTGCAAAATTGGGAATAAACCTTCTATAGTACCCAATTAAGCCCAAAAAGGTCCTTACTTGTTTTTTTGTAACTGGCCTTGGCCAATTTTGTATCGCCTCCACTTTGAGTGTTTGGGGTTTGAGTAAACCTCTGCCAATAGAATATCCCAGATACTTGGCCTCCTCCAGACCAATAGTGCATTTAGCGGGGTTAGCAGTTAGTCCAGCAGACCGGACTGCGTCAAGCACAGCTTGGACCTTTGGAAGGTGGGATTGCCAATCTTCACTATGGATTACCACATCATCCAGGTAGGCGGCAGCATACCGAGCATGTGGTTTTAAAATTTTATCCATCATTCTTTGGAATGTGGCGGGAGCTCCATGTAAGCCAAAAGGCAACACCTTATACTGAAAGAGGCCGTCTGGGGTTGAGAAGGCTGTCTTTTCTTTTGCCCTTTCTGTGAGGGGAACCTGCCAGTACCCTTTTGTTAGGTCTAGGGTTGTGAGATATCGGGCTTTGCCCAGTCTCTCTACAAGTTCATCTACCCTGGGCATAGGATAAGTATCAAATTTTGACACCGCGTTTAGTTTCCGGTAGTCATTACAAAACCTTGTTGTACCATCTGGCTTTGGGACTAAGACTATAGGGCTGTTCCACCCACTTTGGGATTCCTCAATTACACCTAGTTTTAGCATTTTTTTAACCTCTAAACTTATAGCCTTTCTTTTGGCCTCTGGGATTCGGTACGGTTTAAGGTTAACTCGGACCCCCGGTTCAGAGACTAAGTCATGTTCAATTACGCTAGTTCTACCTGGCCGTATAGAGAAGATTTCTTTGTTTCTTTTCACTAAATTCTGAACCTCTCGTTTCTGATGAACAGACAGTGTTTCAGCTATGCTAACCTCTGGGTCAGTTTCTTGATTCTCTGACGGACCTGGGGGTACTAGGGTTAACAAGACTTCTCTATCTTTCCAGGGCTTGAGTAGGTTTATATGGTAAATTTGCTCAGGTTTCCTCCTACCTGGCTGTCTTACCTTATAATTTACTTCTCCCACTCTTTCCAAGACCTCATATGGCCCATGCCATTTAGCAAGGAATTTACTCTCCACGGTGGGAACCAGAACTAGTACCCTATCACCTGGAGAAAAAATTCTGACCCTAGCACCCTTATTATATGTATTCCTCTGTGCTTCTTGAGCTTTCTCCATGTGTTCCCTCACTATGGGTAGGACTGCAGCAATGCGGTCCTGCATCTGGGCAACATGCTCTATTACACTTCTGTAAGGGGTAACCTCGTGTTCCCAAGTCTCTTTGGCTATATCCAGTAAGCCCCTTGGGTGTCGGCCATACAATAGTTCAAACGGGGAGAAGCCTGTGGATGATTGGGGAACTTCCCTAATGGCAAATAACAGGTACGGTAACAAACAATCCCAGTTTTTCCCATCTTTATCAACCGCCCGCCGTAACATGCTCTTTAAGGTTTTATTGAACCTTTCCACTAAACCATCTGTTTGTGGATGATAGACTGAGGTTCTGAGATGCTTGATTTTTAGGAGTTTACATAGCTCTTTCGTTACTTGGGACATAAATGGTGTTCCCTGGTCAGATAGAATCTCTTTAGGAATCCCGACCCGGGAAAACAGAACTACTAACTCTTTTGCTATGTTTTTAGCTGAGGTGCTACGTAGGGGAACTGCCTCCGGATATCGGGTGGCATAATCTAATATTACCAATATATGCTGATGTCCCCTAGCAGACTTTATTAGGGGTCCTACTAGATCCATAGCAATCCGATCAAATGGTACCTCTATTATGGGAAGGGGTACCAATGGGCTGCGGTACGCCTTGAACGGGGCGGTGATCTGACATTCTGGGCATGAGGAACAATAATTCGTAATTTCTGCCAGAACCCCAGGCCAATAGAAGCTTCGGAGAACCTTTTCTTTTGTCTTTTCCACCCCTAGGTGTCCCCCCAATGGATGACTATGTGCGAGGTGTAATACTACATTACGGAATGTCCGTGGTACCAACAATTGTTTAGTTGTAACTGATTTCCTTTTATCAACCCGATATACTAGGTCGTTCTCTACCTCGAAGTAGGGGTAAGCAAGTGACCTATCTGGTTGGCCAGGAGTACTATTCTGGTCCCGTATATTTCCCCTTGCTACCGCTAATGTGGGGTCCTCCCACTGGGCCTTCTTAAAACTCCCAGGACTGACCTCTAGGTCAGCGAGGGTCTTATCCGGTTCTGGGGTGGTAAATGTCTGCTCAACATCTTGATTTGGGTTATTCCCTACCAAAGTAGTGATGGGGAAGGGAATTTTACAGCACTCCTCCTTTTCCCCCTTCTTATTTGGGCCCTCGTCAACCTCCATTTCTGAAAAAGGGAAAGGATTTGTTTCTTCTAATACTTCGTTATGGTCCGCTATTGAACTCTGGGCGCTATTCTGAGCGGGGGACCACATTTTTAGAAAATGGGGAAAGTCGGTCCCTATTAACACATCATGTGCCAGTTTGGGTACAATACCCACCTTGAAATCTAAAGAACCAAACTCTGTTTCAAAAAAAACATCAACAGTGGAATATTCATGATTATCCCCATGTATACAACAAATTGCCACTCTTTGTGAACTGTTTCCCTGTTTCTTCTTAATGGGCAAGAGGTATTCGGACACTAGTGTGACCATGCTCCCAGAGTCAAGAAGTGCCCGAACCCTCTTACCATTAACCTTTACAAATGCCCACAGATGGTTATTCAAGGGGTCCTCTGGGCTAGGGCCCATACATTGGGACAACAGCGAATAAGGTTCCACGCTGTTGCATTGCATGGGCTCATAATTTAGTGGGCAGATTTTTGCTGTGTGGCCCCTCTCATGACAATTTACACATTTAGGTACATAGTCTGTGTCCCACTTAGAGCCTTTTCCCGGCTTCCCATGTTGGCTATTGCCCTTAGTGTGCGAACCACTGTTGCTGGTGCTGCGTGAAGGTGGTCGCCGCTCTTCAGCGCCCCTTAACCCCGGTACCCTTTTACCGTCTCTGGAAGAGTCCTGGAACCTCGGGTAGTGGGGTTGCTCCACGACTGTGGGTTGCGGGTGCTCTTCTGCTGCATTGTACCTTTCTACGAGGGCCACAAGCTCATCCGCATTGTGGGGGTCACTCCGACTGACCCAAAGGCGTAAGGCAGAGGGAAGTTTCCTCAAGAACTGGTCCATGACCAACCGTTCCACGATGTGGCTGGCTGAGTTGATCTCGGGTTGTAGCCACTTCCGGGCGAGGTGGATGAGGTCATACATCTGGCTTCGGGTGGCTTTATCCATCGTGAAGGACCATGCGTGAAACCTTTGGGCGCGAACAGCCGTGGTTACGCCGAGGCGGGCGAGGATCTCGAACTTCAATTTTGCATAGACGTTAGCTTCGGCTGGCTCTAGATCAAAGTAAGCCTTCTGGGGTTCGCCGCTTAGGAAGGGTGCGATTAGACCAGCCCACTCAGCTTCTGGCCATCCCTCTCTCTGTGCCGTGCGTTCAAACGTGAGAAGATAGGCTTCCACATCATCCGAGGGTCCCATCTTCTGAAGGTAGTGGCTTGCCCTGGTCATTTTCGGAACTGGGGCTGCCGCTGCCAGTGGAAGGTTACTGATAGTCCCCCTCAGGATCTCGAGTTCCTGCTGTAAGCCCTGAGCGAACCGCTGTTGCTCCTCTCTCAGCAAGCGGTTTGTCTCTTGCTGGTTTGCATTCGCGTTTTGCAGGGCTTCATTCGTCTGTTGCTGGTTTGCATTCGCCTGTTGCTGGTTCGCATTAATCTCTTGCTGGGCTATTAGCAGCTGTTGATGGGCTGCATTCGTCTGCTGCTGGTTTGCATTAGTTTCTTGCTGGGCTATTAACAGCTGTTGCTGGGTTTCATTCGCGTCTTTCTGGGCAGCGACATTGCGTACCAGCGCACCCACCACGTCTTCCATCTTGTTTGCAGAGGATGAAAAAAACTTTTTTTTTTTTTTTTCAAAGTTCTTCAACCCGCAGACCCCCTAGTGCTCTGCCCGCATTCTCCACCATATGTGACAAACGGCTTACTCCGGGGCTCCGTCGTTTGTCCGGGACTGTTTAGAACACGGTCTTTTAGGGTAGGTTAAATGATGAGGCGTCACGTACTGTTCCTTTAAACAGGCTATGCCTGGTTTATTCAGTCCCAGGCACTGAGACTGCCACAGTGCATACAACAGAAAACAGATCAAAACAAAAGCTGCTCACCTGAGCGATAACTTAACTTAGATATCCCTGACTCAGGGTTGGAAGTGGCTTTTCCACTTCCAACATCAAAACATGGTACTTTTGCAGTCTTACACAAATGAACAGAAAGATTGAACCTGTTTGGGGAAGAGGCTTCTCCCCTCTGTAGTTCAGCAGCCTTCCAGCCTCCTGGCTCTTGTGGGGAGACCAGAGCAAACAGGAAATCAGTCTTTCATACCTGATTCCTAATTAGCATGACAGGAGACAGAAATCAGGCAGCAGACAAACTCTGGTCTGGATCTCTCATCCCTCAGTTCCAGCGCTTGCCAAACTGTGGGATGGAGTGTATGTATTATAAGGCTGCACTCCCAGGCCAAACAGGATAGAAACTGTCTAGTATCCTGGGAGCCCTATATACGGAATTTATTACCATCCCCTGGTTTCTGTCACAATATATATATATAAAAAAAAAGGAGTAGCGCCAGTGGTTATGTGATTGATGTGCTATAATGTGAATCTATAAAATAAAGTGTGTAATGTGTAAACTCGTGAACAAATTTAGTGATATCACCACAAATATGAATAAAAATATAAGTAACTGATAATAACACAATGACCAATTGAACAACCAGTGAAAGAAAAAATAGAGCAATAAACAATAATATATATATAAAAAATGTATATAAAGGAATATATATAGAACCAGTCCCAATATGGAGTCCAAAGAATGATGTAGTTAAATCCAGTACAAGGGTAACTTCAGACTGCTCTCAAATGGATAAAC
Source organism: Ascaphus truei (assembly GCF_040206685.1). Classification (NCBI taxonomy): domain Eukaryota; kingdom Metazoa; phylum Chordata; class Amphibia; order Anura; family Ascaphidae; genus Ascaphus; species Ascaphus truei. The sequence continues at coordinate 249,390,064 of NC_134484.1, read as the reverse complement.
CACATCCAGTAGAACCTGTAGAAAAAAAGAGTGGAGAGAGCGCACACCCCATAGCGTAAAAACGTAACAATTTATTGGATTGGGGATGGGAGAAGGGGAGGTATAAGAATCGCACTCACAAGATGTGAAATACAAATGCACAATTGTGAAATATCATATCACCGCCAAGCTGCACTATCACCGCAGTCCAAGGACGAAGTCCACAGGGAAGATGATATTCCGTGCTTGCAGTTGATAAGGATTGTAGAACACCAATTGTATCCTTTTCTTAGGTGTTTAGCTGCTCAGCTGGGTGTCTCACTCGACTCAGAGAAGCAAACGGTCTATACACAACATCCAGTGCGACTCAACCAGATTGCGCACTTCCGTAGTGACAGTGTCGTGACGTAATTGCGTAGTGATGTCCCTGACTCGTTTCGTCGCAACAGCGACTTTCTCAAAGGGGGAATGGTTTGAGAGTTCACATAGAGGGATATATAAACCCTATTGTTGATTGGCAACCATTAGATTTAGTCCTTATAGGTGCAGTCATTATGTTACAGTATGTTGATGCTTAAACATAGAGAAAATAGTTATGTCCCATCATGCATTCAGTGACTTTTGTGTGTGATTACTCAATAATGCCATTATCTGCCTTCAAAATTAGGTGTTAAATAAAAAAATGTGTTCTTTGCTATAACTGTTTCAATGTCCAAAAAGATTAATACTTAAAATTAAGAGTTGTGCTGACAAATGTGATTTCCTAAGTTTAATTGGCATATTAGGTGCCAACAGTAAAAAAAAAAAAAAAAAAAAAAAAACGAGGACTTAGTGTACATTTAAAGTTCTCTGAACAGAAAAACTTATTCTGATTGTAACAAAACAGCCATAAATCTATGCACATATATTGATCTTGGCTGCCTCTTAAAAATGACTCTGTCCCTGTAAGTTGGCACATTTCATAAACAAACCAACAAATTATTGATCCATCATATATTCTAAAAGTCCTGTGCAGAATCTAGGTTTCTTTTAAGTTCATGCTGTACCTAAGGGAATGGAAAACTCTCAAATGAAAAATGGGTATTTAAAAGGCAGAAGAAATAACAGAAGATGTATAGCTACTGCTGTTTTTTCTTATCAACTTGCTGTTGTAATTCAATTTGTGCACATAAAATGTTGCATTCTACATAGGGCAAGAGCAGTGTATATATTAGTGTAAATCCCTCCAACAAAGATCTGTAATTATTAAGTTAGTAATATGCTTTCTGACAATTGTCTCTTTGTTTGAACACTGCACTTGATAATTACGGTAGTTTTGTCAGCTGCAATGTTGGTGAATTGAAATCTTTGTTTGTGATAAACTATCTGACCTTGGCTAGGAGAATAAGCCAAAAATAACCTTTTTCTGGTAGAGCATGTCTAAACAATAAAGCATCTTTTCAAAGTGTAAGTTGCAACCCCACCTAATGGAGCAGTAGAGACAATTAACACTAGACATGAGCAATTAAACACAGAAAAGGCCATAAGAGTGCTGACTATTATGACATTACCTGGATGTCATAAAGACTGAAAAAAATTTAATATCTTACATTTAAATCATAAGGTTAGCCAAAACATGTTTACACAATTCAAAGCTGCTATAACTATTTTGCATTAAGTAACTCTATTAACAAAAAACAAATCAATCTAAATGAGTGTAACTTAACTTGATACACTAACGTTATAATCCCGTTCCAACCGAGGTCAGTAAAATATCAGCTTGATTATTGATATTGATAATGATATGTACTACAAACTAATTTGTCTTTCTTGGCATTACTTTTGGACTTTCAGTTACTATTGTTACTGTGAGTTAGCCTTATGTGTTATGATTTAGTAAAATAAGAGGATTCGCATGATAAAGCAAAAGAATACCAAAATATAGTACAATTTTGCATAATTAGACCCATTCAACTATTCAATGACAAACAGTATACATGTACAGTATATTAAAAGAATCACAATTAGCAATTGTAACATGTACATTACATGACAAATGTATTTTATTTAGATCATATCCTGCTTTTTGTGTTTCACATTATCTTTGCGACTTTATGCACATAACAGATACTGTACTAAAGAATTACCCTTTATATTGACTCTGGCCTAATTTTATCCTGATTAAGTAATATTGCTGAAATCAGTAGACTGTTGAAATGAATATATTACTGAACTGGACTGGGGGGGGGGGGGGTTGTTCTCTGGAGAAGGATCAGAGGCAATGTTCTGTTTCCATATTGTCTGTTATGTTTTCAGTCTCCATTTTATGGGTAAGAATGTGAATGTGGTTTGAAAATGTTTTGTTCACAGTAGATTTACGACTGTGTCTGAAGTAACGCCCACATTCCTGGTGTAAGGTTGTACCTGGTTACTATAGAGAACTGTTTTTAAGCCAGTTCTAACCAGGTTTTAATGATCTGCAAGATGATTGGTTTAAGAATGAAGGAGTGGTTAATATATTCTTCCTGGTAACCTATTTTGAACAAAGGAAACAAACATTTATAAAAAGGCTGTATGGACACTCCCCGGCAGAGAGTCTTATAGACTTTTGAATGTGTATTATCATACTCTGCAATAAACTTCTCATTATCAGATGAATCCATGTTTGTGAGTTTGCAAACAACGACACTCCTTAGAGGATTTAAGTATTTCCTGTCTATCAAGACAAGCGGCAATCTGAAATGATTCATCAATATGTGACATTTTAAACCCTTTTCAACAAATTTAGCCTTTAGTTATTCTGACTGAACAATGAAGTCAAGATCAGTAGAGCAGTTGCGTTTTAACCTACCAAATTGGCTGAATGGAATGTTTTTCAGGCAACTTTGGTGATGACTGCTCTTGGCTCTTGGCATGGTGGTAACTGTTATTGGCCACCTCCTTAGTGATGTTCAATCTTTTAGGAGAAGAATCAAGCCGAGTCAATGCAAGGGGTAAGTCTTTAGTACAGGAAAAAACCGTCTTTGCTATCAAATTCAGTCAGTCTCATGATCGATTTAGGGCCATATTCAATAGACAGGGACATTTTAACACATGACCCTGTTCTGAATGGTCATTTGGACAAACAGCCTTCTATTATATATAGGAGGGCTAATTGTCACAAAACTATTTTGGCTCCTATTAAGTTAAGGTCTCATTCCCCACCGGCAATTGGTTCTAAACCTCTGGGGAACTTTAAATGTCACAGAGGGAGGTGTATTACTTGCTCCTTTATAGACACAAAAAAAGAAGTTTGTTTCTCATTCGAATGGTGATATATTTCCAGTTAAAAGTTTTATTAACTGTCAGACAAACTTTGTGGTTGCGGCCTACAATATGTACAATTTGCTGTCCAACACTACACTGGATTTCACATTGTTGATGGGAATGGTGAGATTCAATTCAGCCCACACTTGTTCACATTAACCCTTTCAGGAGTCACAGGATTGATACATCATATACCTCATTTACCTTAGAAAGTCTGGACTTTGTGGTCTGTACCTGAACATTCATCTGTCACTTCTCCTACTACAGAGTAGTTGACATCTTACTGTATGCCTCAGTTAACCTTTACTCTCTTCACTAAATTACAGCTTATGATTGACTAAATTTGTTCTTTATACATTGTATTCTACAATTGTTGTTTTATCTTCGTAATATATCATTGCATCTGGGAATTTGCTTGCCCTGTTTTAATAAATTGTTTTATATTTGATACCTCTACACATATTTGCGCTCTATTTTTTCTTTTGTATATATATATATATATATATATAAAACAAAGACAACACAAAAATTAAGTAGCGCTAAAGGGGATGTGAAATAACCCTAATAAATGATAAATTATAATAACATATTTACTGCGGCGCAGTGTGACAAAACGCGTAGAGCTGTGATGTCATCGCGTTTGTGTTGGTGTATTTGAAGTCCCTGGCTTCCCTGCGCTCCGGCTGGCGGTAATTTCAAGTGTTAGCAACCATTGTATGAGGGAGCAAAAGACGTGCAGGCATTGGATGCCTTTATATCTTGCTGCCAATTTGGGATAGGAGTTCATGGTGAACCTGGGCTGTTTACATCCACTCTGTAAACCTGGGACTCACCTACCACCGCAGATGACCACAATAGAGATTTCTCTCCCACGAATAGTTCTGTTTAAAATCCTGTAAGTGCACATTCTTATGGGTTGCTGATTTTTTAAATAAATGTACCTTATTTTTTACTCAGTTACGTGCTATGGAGATTGCGCTTTTGTTTGTTTTTAGTTTATATATATATAAAACACAGATTCCTTACCAGCCAGACCAGTAGTCCAAGACCACGCAGCAAGAACCGAGACAGCACTCAGATTGATATCAAATATAAATGTATTGAAAAAAAAGGCACATACAACCGACGTTTCGGTCCTGAAACAGGACCTTTATCAAGGGAGTGCTTACCCTTATGTGACAAAAACCACCATTATATACCCACATGCAACACCATTAGCAAACAGTGATAGGTTAACAACCTGCCCCTCCTCTCTGGATCAGCTGAAAGCAATTATACACAAAACGATCTAAATGACATCATTGCTATGCAATCTATAAGACTCGGAGTGTCTGTATGGGGGAACCCTTAAAGCAGAAGCCCGTGAACATGCGCAGGTGTGCAATGTCAGGCGCGAGTGTAAATGTTTAGACCCATGCACCGAAATACAGCGTCTAGTATCGTCATAGCGATACCACAGAAGGGTGACCATCGCGCATATGTATACTAATATGCCAAAGCACGGAGCGCGAGAGAGCGACACCATTGCACATGCTTACAGGGACGGAATATGAGCGTCTCACGTTGCCATGGCGATATAATACCGGGGCAGTCATTGCGCATGTATGCGCTGACAGTCTGAAACACGGAGCGCGAATGGAAGCCCATTGCGCATGCTTGCAGGTATAGCATGTAAAAGCCAGAATAACTGGTAGAGTATGAACGCAGCTTAAACGCACAGCCTAAGGGTAAACTGAAAACATTAATGAGCATGAGATAATGCATCCTGAGGGGGCACAATACAGTGTGAACACCAAAGTGCTGAATAAAGATAAAAAGCAAGATATAAAAACCATGAGTGTGTAGGCAAAGAAGGGAAAGGAAAAAGGGGGGGTTGAGAAGCAACATACAGGGGGACAAAAACAAAGGAAACTACAAAAGGATAATGGGAAAGGGAAAGGTAGGAAATGAGGGAAAGGAACCAGACAAATTAGAAAAAAAATAGAAAAAAAAGGGGGAATAATAATAAACAATAAAGACCAATGGGTATACTGAGGGCCATGTCAAGGACAATGGCAGAAGTGTATAGGGGAGGCAAAAAAAGGAGCGTATGTAAGATAAACTGATAAGGTTGAAATAATTAAATAAAGCAACTAAGTCTCAAGTCCTCGTTCAAGCCATAAGGTGACAATGTCCTCAGATCGTGAATGGCTTTGGCCTCCAACTGGAGCAGCAATCTGTCACGATCCCCACCACGTGTTGATAGGTTCGCTTGTACAATTGGCATACATTTCAGCGATGAAAGGCCATGACGGTGTTGTTTGAAATGTCTCGCCACTCGGAGGAGTTTAAGGTCATCATCAGCATTTTGGTCCAGGAGTGCCTTACGGATAGTTGACCTGTGCACAGCCATGCGTTCTTTTAGCATGCGGCTTGTTTTGCCTATATAGTAAAGGCCACAAGGACATTTAATAAAATAGACCACAAACTTCGACTCACAGGTCATAGCAGTCTTAATGCCGATGGATTTCCCACTATGTGGATGTGCAAAGGACTGGCCGGTCTGTAGAAAACCACAGTTGATGCATCCATGGCATTTGTATACCAGGTTTTCGCTGAAGCCATGTTGTAGCATTGGCATATTTGGTAGTCGGATCAGCCTGCACGAACATATCCCTTAAGTTCCTTCCACGGCGATAGCACATTCTTGGTGGTGTCTGACAGATGCTCCTAATTTTAGGATCATTGGCTAGAATGTTCCAATTTCTTTTAATACTGCGTTTAATAAGATTGGACGAGGTAGTGTAAGTGCTGCTAATGTTAATTGATTTGTTATCAATTATTTCTGTAGAAAGTAAAAGCAGGGAAACCCTGTCAATAGCCCGTACCTTAGTTAGGGCCACATTAACTTCCGATCTTGAGTATCCCCTATCCAAAAACCTCTTAGCCATTTTCCATAATGCATCTTCGACCAGCATAGGGTCACTGGTAATGCGTTTGACCCTTAGCATCTGAGAGAATGGGAGTCCTCGTTTCAGTGGTTCCGGATGGTGACTCAAAGCACACAGAAGAGTGTTTCTGTCTGTAGGTTTGTGAAAAATCTCAGTCGCTGGTCTACCATCTTTTTTATAGACCACTGTGTCTAGAAAGGGAATACGGTCCAGGCTGTAATTAACAGTAAACCGAATCGTTGACGGTATCGAATTCAAGTAACAGATAAATTGTGTCAGTTCCTCCTCCTTTCCACACCAAATTAGGAAGATGTCATCAATGTAGCGGGTGTAATGAACAATATTGTTGGAAAAAGGGGCATCGTTAAGCAAATGCAGTTGTTCATAGCTATCCATAAATAAGTTGGCGTATGCCGGGGCCATATTAGAACCCATCGCAGTCCCTGTTTGTTGAAGGAAGAAATTCCGTTCGAATCGGAAAAAGTTCTTATGCAGTATAACATAAATCAAGAGGAGAACAAATTCACTTGGAGGCCCATCATATCCCCCAAGATGGAAAAAGTGATCCCGAATTGCCTCCAGACCCTCAACATGTGGGATATTGGTGTAGAGGCTGGAGACATCCATGGTTACCAGAAACATATCTGAGATGTCATATGCTATCGTGCCTAATTTGGTGATAAAGGCCGTGGTGTCCTTCACAAACGATGACATCTTCGCAACCATAGGTTGCAACAGGTGGTCCACAAATTGAGAGAGTGGGTGACAAAGTGATCCCATTGCTGCAATGATTGGTCTGCCTGGCGGGTTGACGATGGACTTGTGCACCTTCGGAAGTACATAGATAACAGGGACTATGGGGTGTTCTTGGGACAAAAAAGTAGCGGTTGCCTCCGATATCCATGAGTTGTTAACTCCTAAGCGGATGATGGAGTCTATTTCTTTTTTATAGACAGAAGTAGGATCGCATTTTAATTTTTTGTAGTGATTGGTGTCCATTAATTGTCGCAAAATTTCAGCTCGATAGTCAGTATAGTCCTGAAACCAGAATGATTTAGATAGGCGCTAAATAAAAGTGCAGTGATATAGTGATAGATTCACACAGGAAAAAATATATATATAAGTAACTGAAACGATCTTAAAAGAGGCAGATAGTTTTAAACATACCAATTTAAAGAAAAAATCTACATTTTACCCTACTTACCTTAAAGGTAATCATTTGGATGTGTTTTATAATCTAATAACAAAAGATTTTGAAGAACTAACAAAAAACAAAAAGACAAATGGTAAAAACAATCTGACAAAGGTTGAAAAATCAGCTTTAGAAGAAATCACTAAAAACACTAATTTGGTAATTAAACAAGCAGATAAGGGAGGAGGAATAGTTATCCTGAATAGAGAGGATTATCTTAAAGAAGCCAACCGTTTATTGGGTGATGCAAATACTTATGAGATCTTACACAAAAATCCTAGCAAAATATTCTTTAAGGAACTTAAATCCCTCTTAGATAGAGGTAAAGATCAGGGTATCCTCACAGACCATGAGTATAATTTTCTTCTGAACGAGACCCCGCAATTACCTATCTTTTATATATTACCAAAGATACATAAATGTCTGGTAAATCCTCCGGGGAGACCGATAATTTCCGGTATTAACTCCCTTACATCGAACCTCTCAGCATATATAGATACTTTCTTACAAAGCTATGTAAAAACATTGAAATCTAACCTCAAAGATACGACGGAAATATTGCTTCTATTAGATAATTTAGAATGGAAAGAAGATTTCATTATGGCTACCATAGACGTTACCGCACTATATACCTCCATTAGACATAATCTGGGGTGTGAAGCTGTCAAACATTTTTTAAGCCAAGACCCAGAATTAAAAGAGACACAAACACAGTTTATCATTGACGCCATTTTATTTATATTGGAGAAAAATTTCTTTCTATTTGAGGATGTGTTTTATATTCAGAAGTGTGGCACCGCCATGGGAACGAGGTTTGCCCCCAGCTACGCCAATCTCTTTATGGGATACTTGGAGGAAAATAACATCTGGCCCGGTGGTGTGCTGGGGGCCGGCATTGTCCTGTGGCGGCGCTACATTGACGACATCATCCTCATTTGGCAGGGCGAGCAAAGAGAGTTAGATACCTTTCTGGCTAATTTAAACATCAACACCTCCAATCTCATTTTTACTTTTGAAACAAATAAAACATCTTTAAACTTTTTGGACCTCACCATATATATAGAGGAAGGTCTTTTAAAGACCAAATCGTTCTTCAAAACGGTTGATAGTAATAACTTTATTCTCCGTTCAAGCTGTCACCATCACCAATGGATGGACAATGTTCCTTATAATCAATATAGGCGTATGCGCAGGAACTGTACCGATGAAATTACCTTTGAAGAACAATGCAAAGTCTTAGAGTCACGTTTTTTAGAGAAAAGATATAATGGAGCAATGTTGGATACTGCCCTGATCAAGGCAAAAAGCCTAGATAGGAAGGAGCTGATTAGGCCTAAAAATATACCTGCTATTGAAAATAACTCTTTTGATACTGCTTTTCTAACTTCCTATAATATAGAATCAAAAAACATCTGTAAAATAATACGTAAGCATTGGCATATTTTGCAAAATGACGAAATACTAAAAGATATTATTCCGGAGCACCCAAAAATAATATTCAAAAAAGCACAAAACCTAAAAAACATCATTGCACCAAGCGCCATAAGGAAATCTGATGGCACTAAAAAAACAGGTTGGCTCCAAAAACTTGAGGGCTTTTTTGGGTGCTCAATATGCAAAGCATGCGAATACAAACAGACAGACAAAAGAAAATTTATGGGGAACAATCGGAAGGAAACCTTTGATATTAAACAGTATATGAACTGCCACACAGAATATGTGATTTATTTATTGGAATGTCCATGTGGACTCCAATACGTGGGCAAAACAAAACGAGCAATAAAAACACGTATTTTAGAGCATTTGAGCAACATCCGTAGGGGAGTTTTAACCCACAGTGTTTCCAAACATTTTGCACTGTTTCATAATTCGAGCACTAAAGGTTTAAAATTTACGGGTATAGAAAATGTGTTACAGCATTGGAGAGGTCGCAGCAGAGATATTGACTTAAGTAAACGTGAAATGTTCTGGATTCACAAATTAAACACCTTAATACCACACGGTCTGAATGCAGACTTTGAAATAATACCATTCTTAATCAATTAAAACCCTTTTCACTAGTCATAGTATCTCTGCTGTACCCACTTGTATACCCCACCTACCCCTTCCGTCATCCCCATCACCACTGATCACTCCCTTGTCCCCTTCCCTCCCCCCCCTTGATCTCAAGTATTTGAGATCTTATGAATATAAGAAAAACGCTATCATTCATGTCACTGATCATATTTTATTTCTCTCCCCCCCTTTTTTATCTCTCCGCCATCATGCTGAGTTATATAGCCTGCATAGTTTCATTGATGTATAGGGCATTTTTTATAAACATTATAAACATTTTAAAATTTATTAGCATTTTTAATGCACTTTTTATATTTTTTTATGATATGTAATATTAAAGTTTAGTGTAATTGCGTCGTTTTTGGACCATAGAGTCATGTACCTTTAAGAGGAGGACCTATGTGAAATTCAGCTTTTATTGAGTAATTGACACTGGTATATAAACTACACACCCACTAGGGGTATTCACGTGCTCCTGAGGAAGCTGTGGTGTAACACAGCAAAACGCGTTGAGCCTATTCCTGCAGCCTGCACAGCTGCCCAGAAGGAGAAGGTGCCTAGTCTGCGGTTCCCCTGCTGTCTGCTAACCTCTGTGTTCCGGATCGGAAGCCGTCACCCTTGCGCCGGAAGTGACGTCAGACGCCAGTCATCGCGATCCGACGAGGAGGACTGGGAGTTGCAGCAACTAGAGACTATCCACACAGACGCCGGTTTCACCTCTAAAGTAAACGCTACGTGTACAGTGTTTATGTACTTATTGTAAGTACAAACTTTTATCCTGCTTTTAATACACACTGTTCTTGTCCGATCTGTACTATGGTCTTTTCTGTATTTTTTTCCTGTGGCATGTGTACCTGAGTGAGATCTCCTTCACCTCAAACTCGCGAGGATCCTGTCTTTACAGCCTGCTAGACACCATCCTAATTTGCAAAACACTTTATATATACCTACTTATTGTAAGTAGACACTCTATAGAGCCAAGATAACTCAGAATTCGTTTTATCACAACATATTGCACTATTATATTTCCTTTTATTTTTTGGATGTTCCTGCGACTTTGACTCCCTTCCAACCACCTGTATCTAGTCAGTATAGTCCATCAGGACAATACCCCCGCCTTTATCAGCCGGTTTGATGATAATCTTGTCATTAGACTTCAGGGATGTGATAGCCTGTTTCTCTTCGACGGAGAGGTTGGAGAAACTCCTTTTGTGTTGTTTGATGTTATTACGAGTATCTTTACCCAGGAGTCCCATAAAAGTCATCCCCGTCATCTGATCAGCAATAGTAGGTACTACCTCAGTTCTAGAGAAAAAATCCTTAAGACGTAACTGGCGATCTATTTTGAACATGTCAATTTCCCAGCGGAAAGGGTCCTGTGAGGTGGTCGGGACAAACGACAGTCCCTTCTGGAGAACACTAATCTCTGCGGTTGTGAGGAGGTGTGACGACAGGTTGTAAATCACTTCCTCCTGGGATGTCCTCGCTGCTTCTTTGCCTCTCTTTCCAAGGGACCTCTTCTTCCCGGTACCTCTCCTGACTATATGATTTAGGAGGCTATAATTTGATACGGACTCGATCCGTGCAACTGAGCTACTTAAACACATTTTGTGGGCTCATTATAGTTGTTCTATATGTATATAATTTTTATACAGTATAAGCAGTATCTTGCTATTGAAGTTATTATAAGGGGCTATAAATTGATACGGACTCTGATCCGTGCCCCTTGGCGTTATACACAATTTGTGTGCCTATATAGAATAGCGATCACATTTGGTAATCATAGATTTTTGGAGGAACTAATATATGCTTTATAATTATACATAACGATCAGTCTGTATGTTACCTGTTCACTATATACAGGTGTCTTTTAATTTTCACTATTAGTGCTGTACCCAAGAGTTAATACTAGCTAACTATGACCTATTTAGGTTCAATTTATCAGTAGGAGTATTTTTACTCAATACTTAGATATACCTTGGGTTTTAGTTTTTGGCATTTTTGTACACAGTGTTTGTCTTTTTGTAAGTGTTTAGTCACCATAGTGCTTTATTCACTTTGATACGCATATATATATTTTTATTTTTATATCATTAAGATTTATTTTTAAATATACAATCATATCATTTAATACATTGAGTGCTTGTAAAATGGTGTGCTTTTTCTAGTTTTTACGATATTCAATCTGTGCTATAGCTTTTGACTGCGACACTGTGCGTTTGACTGCACATGGTTGATTTGTGTGCTTTTTATGTATTTGGTGGTGTAGGGATCAAATTAATATGATGACCTGCCTTTTGAAAATATGCCATTTCTTTGAACTGCAGTACAGCTAATCCTTCATGCAGCTGTACCCTGTACCCCCCTCCCCCACGCACACACACAAGGCTCGCTCAAGCAAGGATTTGAACCTCTTATCGACAGATACCTCTCCAGAGCCATTCTGTTTCAAAAGCTTGCCATTGTGTTTTTCATCGTCCGTTCCTAGCCGAGCATCACCTCTCTGCACCTGTGTGCCTAATTTTCCTCTTATTGGCTATGAGTCACCTCTCTGTAATCCTCTTTGGGAAGGGAGCTGGCTGATGATTACTGTGCATGACTCACCCATCCACCTCCCCCCTCCCAACCCTTTGAGGCTTTGTTTACGGTAACGCTTTTGATAATCCCTTCTCGAATTTGATATGTAAATCTAATTTGCACAGCACTGTGAAATTGAGAGTTAAAAAAAACATTATCTGATTCATGTTGTTGATGCAGTAAATTACCACTTTTTGTCATTCTTTCTTTTTCTTTGGTGTAGGTGGGGGGGGGGTTGTCAATGATTATGATTATCATGAATGTAAAGAAATATTTATTTTATTTTATCAGGAACAAAAAATACAAATATAAAAATAATCATGAATAATACAAAATGCAGTCTTTCTTCAGTTCTTCTGTCAGATGAAAATTGAGGGTCGGTGGATAATCATGAATAATGCACATTGATAATAATATTAATGAATAATATATAATATATAATAATATATATATAATAATATAATTTTTTCCGTCTTTATCTTCTTCCTCGTTCTGTGTACAGTACAGTAGTTCATTGAGAGAGGAGAGGTTTTGTGTACATCATGACTGCAGTTTAGATACTGTACACTTAACTGTACAAACAGTTCACAAACTTTACACGATACCCCCACCCCCTCTCCCCCAGTCCATCCTTTTTTTCTGCAAAGACAAGAAAACAAAAAATTAGTGCAGTTATGTGCATACTGTATTATGGCATTGTGTGTTGTATAGTACTGTCAAACTAGTCTATACTGGAACTACTGTATACTGTGAGTACTGTAAATACTTCGTAACCAGATGGCTGGTGCTGCTCTCTCAGGAAAGAAACAATTGAACAGTTAGGTGCATATTATGGCATTGTGTACTGTATAGCTACTCCATATTGGACAACAGTATGCAGTTAGTACTGTCAAACTAGTCTATACTGGAACTACTGTATACTGTGACTACTGTTAAATACTTTGTAACCAGATGGCTGGTGCTGCTCTCTCAAGGAAAAAAAATCTGTGCCATACTTACGTGTATCATACGGTACTTACAGTACCTACAGTACAGTACTACTGTATACCATACTACCTTCCTGATGCTTGCCCATTACGCGCGATCACAATGGGCAACACAGTCGCAATATGGTCAATATATTTATTGCATCGTTCCACGGTGAGTACATCATTCCAAAAACTCAGTATGCCTTGCACCAACTCATCCTTTTGGAGGGTTTCACGACTTTTCGGATATGGTCCTTCAGCTGATGCCAGACCATTTCAATAGGATTGAAGTCTGGCAATCTGTCATTGGAAGGAGGGGGAAAAAAAGGACAATTAGCTAAAGAGATACAGTACACAGTAAAAACAGTGGGAAAAAATGAGACACAGTTACCGCACTTACTCTGCTGGCGTCTTCACCCAGTTGATACCGCGCTCAAGAATATGCGCTGTTGACGTGGTGTGCTTTGGATCGTTGTCCTGGTAGAAACGGTGACCATCCGGGAACTCTCACGTGTGATGTATTCCACAATCTCAGGCACAATTTGCTCTTGGAAGAAAGCTTTATTCATGATTCCTATAACAAGAAAAGAAAAGTGCTCAAAAAACTGCACACTAGTATAGTACAGTGCAAAAGGCAAAAGCGTGTGACATACATTTTACTGTACCTTCAAAGATGATGATGCATCCTGGCCAACGCCTAGAGATGGCACCCCACACATGCATCTTCACTGGGTGGTTTGGATGCGGCTTCATAGATATGCGACCTTTTTTGTGGAATGCAAAGGTGGCAAATCTCTCCAGCGAAACAGTAGACTCGTCAGTAAAGATGCAATCCTGGAAAGGTTCTCCACTGTCGATCCATGCCTGGGCCTGGACCACTCTCTTTATCTTGTTAACGTCCCTTATCATAGGGTATGCTCTGTAATGACAAGGAATAATTTTATAGGTACAGCACAGTTTCTTAAACAACACTTTTACCTCCTGTACTGTCCAGTACTAACCTCACACGTCCATATTTCCATCCAATTCTGCGTCTCATCTTCTTTATGCTGGTCTCGGATACAGTGAGATTGTGATTTTGCTGCAGAGTGTATTTGACCCTTAATGCACTCTTCTCATCATTCTCTTCACTTATTTTGTCGACCAGAAGAGTTGTCTCCCTACAATGTACAGAAAAAACAACAATCCAGTAAGTTACAGTGCAGTAGGCCACAAGTACAGCACATCATTTGCAGTAAAAATAGTATCAAATTAGATAGGTCTACACAATATACAGTAGCGACATCCTTTATTCTCACAAATGCCGGTGGCATGCTGGGATCTACTCCGGCTGGCGCCAGTCTAGACCGCGCGCTGCCGCGTTTCCTCCACGCACCCCCCCTCCACTTCGGGCGCATTTTAGCCCCCCTTCCCGACCCCAAACCCGGCTACTGCTCTGACCATCTGCTTCCCCGCACCCCCGCTTACCTCACTTTAAACTCAAGGGGTGTCGGGGAAGCCGGGGAAGCCGGGTGCGCACGTGACTGTGATGTCACAGTGCGCCGCAACAAGCCGCGTCACCACGCTTCCCGCACGCATCCTACCGTGCGGGAAGTGTAAGAATAAAAGCTGCCGGTACTGTATAGTTCAATTAATATGCAGCAATATAAACAATAGATATACTGTAGTTATATAAATATACTGAAATAACTATAAAATTAGATAGATCTACATAATATATAGTTCTATTAATATGCAGCAATATAAACAATAGATATACTGTAGTTATATAAATATACCGAAATAACTATGAAATTAGATAGGTCTACACAATATATAGTTCTATTAATATGCAGCAATATAAACAAAAATAGATATACTGTATTATATAGTTATATAAATATACTTACGCGTTAGTTACCGTTGGTGTCCTCGTGCGTTGTTTGTTTTTTCCGTGTGCATGATCGCACACGGTGGTTGATGGCACAACGAGGCCAGAAGCAGCTATAAGCGTTGGATATCTGCAATTCGGTGTCCGCTCGTGTACATCTCCTTAATTCTCATGCTGAGATCCTTTGAAATCTTTTTAACAGGCATTGCTGCGAGTAGAAAGAAATACAAACACAAGAATGTATATCCGATGTTTAGTCGATGTGTATTCAATGTGCAGTGAATCCACAAAATGGATGGTGTATTTATATGTTAATAACTCACATTAGAGTATGCCCACGTTCAACACCTGTACCTCGTCGCCATGCATAAAAGGTTACACACTTTGCATAGCCCACCACTCGATGATCTTTATCTGAACTTGCCCTTGTCCAGATACTGCATTGTGCCATCTGCTTCCATGGATCAATCCCGATTCTACGGACGCAAGAAGCCACTCACCTCTGCCGTGCCTGTCACGCAGAAAAAGTGAAAGGCGGCAGCCGTTTCCAAGCCAAGGCCAAAGCGACAGGCTAAGGCCAATAAAGAAAACCTTCTGCTGACCCCAAAGGCTAAGGGTTTTATTACACGTAAGCCTTATTATGTCAAGAAGAAATACGGTGATGTACACTCAACGCAAAACAAATGGCAGCCAACCCATCGAACCCGCAGACCACTTCCTCCAATATGCTTCGACGACTCTGCCGCCGCTCTCCCAGAAATCTACAGCCCATCTTCTCCACTACTCGTTCACGACGCTGCCACCGCTCTCCCGGAAACCCACAGCCCATCTTCGCCACTGCTCTTCGACGACACTGCCGCCTAGACGACTCTGCCGCTTCTCGCCCGGAAATCCACAGGTCGCTTTCTCTATCCCTCTTCGATGACGCTGCCACTTCTCTCCCAGAAATCCACAGGTCACCTCCTCCATCCTTCTTCGACGACGCTGCCGCTTCTCTTCATGGAACCCCCATCTCATCCTCCGTAGCACCCATCCACCCAGATGTCCAAAGCCCGCCATGCACAAGAACCAGCTCGTTAGACCGCATGCTGAATGGGTTAAGTGTGGATATCCCCGGGAACTCTACTGTGCTGGTAAAGATAGATCTGCTTTTAGAGACCATGCTAAATCAATATATATCAACGAACGCAGAAGATGGATCAATGGATGGAGAAGATGGATCGACGGATGGAGAAGATAGAGACTGACATAGCGGGGATACATAATTTGCTTGGTGTTCATACTCTGTATCCCCGATGCCGGAGCAGGAGGGTGGCATGGATGTGATGAATGGGACCTTCGACCGCCTTCCAACACCAAGCGCACCCCCTCCACCAGAAGAATTTGTGTACATGTATGCCGTTGAGGAGGATAATATGACAACCACGTCAAGACCATGCCAGGAGACAACACGGCGACCAAGACAGGAGGAAATGTTCCTCCCAGACACAGCAAGAAAAGAACAAATGGCGCACAACCAGGGAGCCAGGTGGAGTAAAATAAATACCTTTAATTCAGTGCATAGCTGATAACATCTTCACCCCCTTGGGGACAAAAAACACACCTCCTACGCGTTTCGGACCGGTAGGCCCTTTATCAAGGAGTATGGGATATGGAGCGATCAGTTATCTTATATACCTGTGCTCACATTAAACTAATTGGACAAATCTGTGCACCATCGCATGAAAATCCCCATCGCTCCCCGCGTGATGTCACGCGGGGCGCCGACACACAGGCTCTAAGGCTTATGGGTACGGACCGCCCCCCGTTCCAGCCAGCGCACGCCCACACAAGGCATGCAAGCAGGAGTGCTGAACCTCGTCTCTGCTACCAAACCCGCCCCGTGTGACGTCACTACGGGCCTCTGATAGGATGAAGCGCACCGCTACACCACCAATGAGTAAAATGAGCAGACGATACGCCCACCAACCACATTAACCCCAGTAAACATCAACAACAGAGCGCAATGATCCGCAATGCACATACAATACAATAACAAGGATATTACCTAAATAAAGAGCAAGGTTACAATACTCTCAAAGGTACCAAAGTACCTCATCGCTACAGCTCCCACCAAAACAAAGACATTTCACAACATGATAAAAACAAAACCTTATTGTTGGATCAACACCAACATAGGACATCATAAATTACAAGATGAACATACATTGTCTGATTAAAAACACTTATTACAATATTAAAAACAAGTTTATACAATCTTTGGACCTTCTTTATTTAAGTCTAAGAATTTTCCTCCAAGGGAAGGAGGAATACCCCACTGTGGGATCGCCTGGTAATGCAGAGTAGGTAGTGGCATCCCCAAGTTGCCGATAGGCCTCCTTGAGGTAGCCAGTCCTACTCTGCACCACCACTGCCCCCCCCGTCCGCATTCTTGATAACAATCCTAGAATTCTTCTGTAAGGATAACAATGCCTGTTTCTCATCTTTAAATCTTAAAATCTTAGAATATCAACCCTGCAACAATATTGCCAAACTGTTTTCTGACTTCGGATTGTTTTTACTATGTTGCTGAATATGTATGGTTAAGAGAATTGACAGTAATGCCTTAATGTGTATATCAGACACGTTTGAAACTAATAGGTTTATAAATATTGTATCTATAACCCTGAATAAGTTGTAAGTTCTTAAATATTATTGATACAAGCAAGACCATTATGAATAGTAGGGCCCAGATGTGTTGATTCATCTATTCCTCCTTCCCTTGGAGGAAAATTCTTAGACTTAAATAAAGAAGGTTCTTTTCTTGCTGCTTCTGGATTTCCCTGCTTGGCTGGCACGAAAGTGACTACTCCTGGAGATGACGTGACGGGTTAAGAGACTTTAAGATTGCAATAGTTGAGTACTGTTATGTGTATATTACAAGTGACTCACAGGTCTATTGATTATACCCACTCCCATTGGTGTTTTCATGGAACATGTCATACTGTTAGAACAGCCTTATTTGGATGAAGTTGTCTGGGGTTGAGCACCTTACTTTTCCTTACCTTTAAGTTCCTCCCAGACAACCTACACTCGCCCACCGCCACAAGCACACCCGCTCACAGAAGAACACCAGCTTCCAGAACCCAACTACATACGCTTGCATCGATACGGTGCCCGACATCATCCTGCGCGAGCTGCCACCGGCACTCAGGGTGATGAGTGCTGGTTTACCCCAGAAGTATACCATGTTAATTTTTAAGCACCACGTGTCCTACTTGGTGTACTGCGGGTGGGTCTATAATGTGAACTACGAAGGAAATCGCGAAAAAAGGGCGCTTCCTGAAAATTTAAGAAGGACTATTGTGGAGGAATTGCGGCGTTATTTTTCAATTACAGATCCTTTAATAAAAATCGTTCGAGACTCCATTAATGGTATTTTGCACCATACAAGGCATCGGCCCTGGAAGGACAATCTGGTGTTGATCGCATTTGCGTGACTGTTCAACTGTTGTTTATTTTTTGTAAATGTTTTGACTTTCTGTACTTTAATAAAGGAGATTTTGCATTTTTTAAATTTTATGAATAAAGAATTTTTTTAATAACACATACTGTTGTGCTGTACATGTTTTGACTTTCTGTATTTTAATAAAGGAGATGTTGCATGTTTTAACTTGTATTAATAAAGAAATGTTTTTCCTTACTGTGCACAAGACCTGCACAATTCCAGTCCCCGAGGGCCGCAAACAGGCCCAGTTATCCTTAAAACCGGGGCTGTTTGCAGCCCACGAGGACTGGAGTTGTGCAGGCCTGACTGACTGTAAATGTTTTGACTTTCTGTACATAAATGTTTTTACTTGCAGTAAACCATACACCTGTTGATGTTTTGAATTGCTGTACACTTAAAATGTTGTTACATTGTATTTGTAAATAAATGTTTTTGTACTTACTCCACCAATAAAAGAAAACGTTGATTTGTTTTAAATTGTTCCATTGTCTTCTTTTATACTGTAACAAAATACAGTGTTTCTAGAACATACTGTACAGTACTGTCCAGGCATACTGTACTGTATACTGTAGGCATGCTCAGTATTGTACATCACAAGAGTATTACAAAAATACATGCTGTATGGGTATAGAATACACATATGTACTGGAATACATGTAGAATAAATGCATACTTTTAATTTTTGGGGGTTTATTATACACTATATATATAAAAAAAAGTATTGTATACGGTCTGAAAACAACAGCATACTGTTTCAGGTATTCTATCCTAATCAATAACAACGGCCACTAAACTGTAGACTCCGGTAATTGTTTTTTTTTACTCAGATTCAGCAATGTGCAGGCATTGTTACACAAAGCGATATTATCCATCGAAATCCCTCCATTTGCCGTTTTCCGCATGAGATGACAAAGTTTTCTTTTCTGGGGAACAAAAAAAAAGTAAAAGTTTTACTGTAATGGTAAGTCAGACCCCTAAAGAAGTTCCCACAGTCAGTCCCACCAATAATTTTCTCGGGGGCGTATCCTACCGTCGGTGTGATGACACGCATATGCGTTTCAAGAAGGTTCCAATGCGCATGCGCCTAGCTTTTCACCAATTGTGCAGTATCTACTGTAGAAGCTGCTCAGCCAATGATATTGCTTACAGGAGAATTGCTTGACTTTTGAATCGCATTGATATTGATATTTTCAAAATAAAAAAAGCAGAATAAAATACGGCAACATTACTCACAATAGACTTTCCCAATCAGCTGGCGCCGAGCCACTGCCAGTCCCGTATTCTTGATCATACATGTCGTTGACAGATGACAGCAGCACTACTATACCTGTAGTCAGCTGATGAGGCTGGAAATCGCTTAGGTACATGCAAGCTTGCTGGAATCTGTATGCTAAATCCAGCCCAGGCTGCAGGTATCCGGGTGGGGACAGACAGCAAGGGTTGCCGGTCACCAGGTTTTCACTGACGGTCGGACCGTTATTGGAAGCTGCTGCTGTCGCTGTCGCATTGCTTGGCTGCGACTGACGTTTCTTAGTTGGTTTTAACACGACCTTTCGCCTTTTGCAGTCTCCATAATCATAGATACGGGAAAAACCCGGTGATAAACACCAATACCTCCAATACCATCGGGATCAATACGAAAAAAACATGGATCGCTACATAACTTTTTCCTTATTGCACGCTTCCACACATGAGCATTTGGCGAAAATTTGTAAAAGTCATAGTTTTCGATAAAATACTGATAAATTTGAGCAACTGTTGCCATCTTATCATCCGTTGCATTATTCGCGGCCCATATTAAATAAGCGTACGTTCTGTCGGGTTTTTGCAACACAGACTGCAGTTGTGCACTCATGGCAGGACTCTCAGGACAATAACCAGACCAGAAACTGTGCTTGTCTTTTTTTAATATGAAAAGCCTAAATTGATACATTATTGTAACTTCTTCCTTCAGTCCCAAGGCCAATTTACAATGGACCACTGTGGTATTTTTTTAAACACCTGCAAGTGGACACATTACTGAAGCGCATGCGCATTACAATTCATGAATATCTGCCATCTGGCGGATACGCGAAGAATTTCAACCAATTAAATCCGAACCATTATCAATAAACACATCAACCACGCATCAACCGCGGGTGTGAATGCAACATGAATGCGGAATATATGCGGTCAGAATGCAGCATGAAAGTGGTGAAGTGCAGTGAAGTGCGTGGCATTCGGAAAAACAAAACGAAAAAAATTGTAGATGTTGGAGAATAAAAGGGGCCGCGGCTGTAGTTGCACACCACATTAATTTAAGATATAACATTTACTAAAGATATAAGGGGATTCATAAAAAATATATCATTGTACAGGCATACCACGGTTTAAGGACACTCACTTTAAGTACACTCGCGAGTAAGTACATATCGCTCAACAGGCAAGCGGCAGCTCACGCATGCGCCTGTCAGCATGTCCTGAACAGCAATACCGGCTCCCTACCTGTACCGAAGCTGTGCACAAGCGGGGAGACTATAGAGCCTGTTACACATGCATTATTTCCATCTGTTATGCACGTATATGAGGATTGCAGTACAGTACATGCATCGATAAGTGGGAAAAAAGGTAGTGCTTCACTTTAAGTACATTTTCGCTTTACATACATGCTCCGGTCCCATTGCGTACGTTAATGCGGGGTATGCTTGTATGTATGTGTAACAGGGACTTATCACTGTTGGAGAGAAACTGCCTCAAAATCCAGCATTGTGCTGTTAATTGCACACAGGCAACTCCACCTGGATGATTAGGACTTTTAGAAAAAGTCTGGTCTGAGAAACAGGAAGGAGATTCCTTAGCTCACGAGGGAGCTGACATAAGGAAAAGGAGGGCTGTGTTCTGAGAGTAAAACAAAAGGGACCAGACCTCTATGCCTTGACCCTCAAGCAAACAATTACCTGGACACCACTGACCTGAAAGGCCTCCTGCGTTAAGGTACCGCTGAGACTTTGGAGTGATAAGTGGGTAAGGGGCTTTCTCCCCCCCAGCCTTCCAGAGAGGGACTGGGGAAGTAAGTTAGCCCTTACACAGGGATAGGTGTTTTTTTTCCCGTTTTATGTATGTTTGTTTGCTGTATTGTTTAAAGGAACAGACAATAAAACCTTAGTAATTTAAAAATGCATAGACTGAGAATACAAAGTTAAGACCTTCCTAATTATAAATGGCTGAAAAAATGCCTGTAAGTGAAACGTCTAGCTAAATAGATGGTGGAGATCACCACCAGAAGTGAGATTAAGCTGACATAATGACATATTATAAGTCCAATAAAGTGTATTATGAACAAGTAATAATTGTTCAAAAGTGTGTTGAAAAATAGCCACTAATGGTGTTAGCTCCTCAGAATATTAGACAGCCAGATAACAAGAATTTAGGACATCTAGTTAGAATACAAGAGCATATGAATACTCCACAGCTGAGATCCTCTGTTAATGTTGGAGGAATAGCACTGGATTGGTGCCACATATTGTTACAAAGTTACTATATTCAAGTGAAGTGACATGTAAATATATCAGGCACCTAGCCATGAAAGCAATTTGTCTGAGGATTGTGTCATTTACCACGTGGTACTCTCATAATCCCATTGGTTCTTGTAGCATGTAATGGCAATTTTTTTTTTTAGAAAGGATGTGACATAATCCCTTAAAGTGATGTCACATCCTTTAAAAAAAATGGAACATTACACATGGTACTGGAACCAATCGGACGGTCCCAAATCTGATTGGCTGTTGGCTGTTATGGCAGCCATGTGGTTTTAAGGATGTGACGTACCACCCTTGGAGATAACGCACATCCTTAAAAAAAGTTTTTAAAAGCCGGTCACATGTTAAAGTGTCCAATAGGATTGGAGTTGTACCATCTGACCCTAAAATGTGACATCACAAGCCTTATATAAGGCCTGTTCTGTCTCATTTTAGCTTAAGAAGTCGACGAGTCAACATCCGTTGATGGATGTACCATGGGGTTTCAATGGATTACAAGAAAAGAAGAAAGAAGATTTTTTTTACCTGATGTGGAGTATCGCGGAGCAACGGTGAGGATTTCGGAAGATGCCGTTGCTGAACGAGAGCTTCCTGATACACCGAGATTCGGAGGGTGAAGACTTCTAAAGGTAAGAAAAATATTAAATGTATGTAATTTTAATTTTTCAGGTTTTTTTATTGTATTTTTGTTTTAATAATTTTGCTTGCCCATTGACTGCTAATGTATTTATCTATGCCCCTTTAGGGTATAGATAAATACAGTGACAGGCAATACATTTTTTGGCAAATGGTTGTTATGAATGAATTGTTATGTTTCTATTTCTGTTTATTGTTTTGAGTAAATTGTTATGTTTTTGTAGGGCTTGTTTTTATTACATTTTAGGATTGTTTAGGCATTTAATTTAGTTAATTGTTCTAATGGTTAGGGGTTTGATACATTTTATTATTCTTGTGTTTTGGTATTAGATTACTTTTATTCTTGTGGTGTTTTGGTTTTAGATTAATTTTATTGATGTGTTAATTAGGCTTTTTAGTTCTGTTATTCTTCTTGTGTTTACTGTAGGTGCTTGGTTATTTCTTTTATTGTTGTGTCTTTTTGGTACAGTTGTTTTTTTTAGGTTGCCCATTGACTGCTATAGTAGCTTATAGTGGGCAAATATTATATGGACATGATGTACCACTGTATCAATCAATGGGTGGGGAAATTTGCCCGCTGGTGGGTGGTTAGGCCACATGGGTGGGTAGCAGGGGAGGGGGATTAACCCCTTAATTACTTTAGCGATTAATAACCGCTAAGGTGATTAAGGGGATAGGGGCTTTTAGATTGTATTTTTTATTGTTCTGTTCCTGCCAACGGTGGACATGGATGGGGAGGATAGTGATGAGGATATCCTTCATTTTGGCAGGGGTAAGTAGAAGTTGTATTTACTTTATGCTGCCTGGCTAATGTTTTATTTTGAATGGGCAAATAAGCTTTATCCATATTTGGATAATAGCTACTTTTTCCCTTTACTGTACTGTAGATTTTGGTTCCCACTGCAATGGTAGTGAAGGGGTTAACCACACCCACAACCTTCCTGGCAGCCACCCTGGGGAAACTGCCCCCTTCATCCACCCCTCTTCCCCCAATAAACAGACTATTCAAGTTTAACTCCTTCATTGCCTTAGCGTCTAGCAGCTAAGGTAATGAAGCTGTTTTAAATAAAATTGTAATACTAGTATGCATGAGCAGGGGGTCTCGGAGCAGAACCGTGTTGATTTCAGGTATGGGAACCCCCAGCTTCCCGAGATACAGGCCCCATTATGGGGTGCCAGTATTCCCATGCAATGTTTAAATCTCACGCATTACGTGCCCAGGACATTTAAACGCATAGGAGATACCGGCACCCCATATCGGGGCATGTAACCCAGGAAGCAAGGTGTCCCCAGATCTGAAATCAATGCGTTTCTGCTCCGGAGACACCCTGCTCACATGCACTAGTATTAAAATTAAAATGTGGTAGGTCATATTTATTAGTTAAGGAAATCACTTCTTGTATGACTTGGATGTGCTCCATTGTGTGGTATCCACTGTGAAATCCAGCTTGTTCTCTTGGCTGTGCAAAGTCCAGGGTCTGTTGCAGCAATTAGTGAGTATTTTTGTAAACATCTGGGAAGTGATTGGAAGTAGACTGATTGGTCTGTAGTTCTTCAGGTCTTCTTTGTCTCCTTCCTTCTTATGCCATTGTATTTGGGTGAAGTAACTTAACAACAAAGGAATTTGTCACCTCAAAATCATTATAGGAGATTTAAATGAAAAGAATGGTGTCCAGAAGAATGATGAAGCATCCGTTGGTAAGAATGTTTATGGCAACAGGAATGTGCATAGAGACAGATTAGTAGAATTTGCAGAATGTGAAAACATCAAAATCATTCATTCTTCAAGAAGAATCAAAATAGATCACGGACATGTAGTTGACCCAATGGAATAAAGAAGAAAATTGACTGCTGCAAAGATGGAAGACAAAAAAATGAACCGCAAGAGAGAGAAAGCTTTATCTAGCACTGAAAAATCACTTCAGCTTGCTCAAAATGCATGGGACACATTAGCAAAAGATTATGAAAAATGTGTGAACCTTGTAGTTCAAAGCACAAAAAAAACTGGAGGAATCACAAACAAAAAACAGAATAAAATAAATATCAATTGAGACAAAGTACTTACTGAGAAAACAACAAGAAGAGAAGCAATACCAAAATGTAAGAACAATAATTGAATATGCAGTGCTGTGAAAGACGATTTGCAAGTGTATGACTGAAGATATAAGGAAATCCAGTTACTGTGATATGGTTAAGAATATGGAAGATAACAAATCAATAAACTTCCTCTTTCACTTTCAAGTTTTTTATGTAGATACTCATCAATGCACAGACCTTGGACTTTGCCCAGATCAATCAGTATTTCGCAGTAGATACAACACAATGGACTACAACCAAGTTGTACAAAAAGTGATTTTCCAAAGAAATGAATAAGATATACAGATGTAGCAAAGCTTTACTGTTCTCTATGCCATGTTCACGTGCAGCTGCAGTGTGGACTGGTGTACACGCCCCAAGAACAGTAAGTGGCCTGGGAGAATTAATGCTGTGGCGGTCCATGCTTCTGAACCGGACCATGCAGCATTAATTCTTTTGTGCCATCAGCTGAGGAGAGAAACTCGAAACTAACTCGATCTTTCCGTCAATGTCCCCATTTGCAGAATCTTCCAGCAGCACTGAAGGTAAGATGCAGGACTTGGAAACCCCTTCGATCATGTACAGTATATGCGCAAATATTAGTCTCTACATCATGAGGGAAAGGCAATATGACCATATTAGGGCATCTACATTATCAAGGGCGTTGATAGTGTTACATGTCCTGTACAGTCCTTTAATGATATAGATGATTGAATATGGTCTTATAGACTGCCACTCATGATGCAGAGACCCATATTAAGGCATTTACATCATCCAGGGGGTTCCCAATCCCTGCATTTTACCTTTAGTGCTGCAGGGAGGCACTGTAGATGGGGACATTGGTAGAGATAGCTGCAGATACAGAGATAGCTCATCTAAAAGTTTATTATTGGTATCCTCTTTCCATCTTATGGCCTATGAAGCAAAGGATTAATGCTGCAGGGTCCAATTTTAAAGCATGTTAATCCTACCTGAAATCTCTGTTGGGCCACGGCTTTCCGGAAGGTTCGTTCACTGCCCCAAGAACAATAAGTCTTGCTACATCTGTACCACTCAGCTTCGGTTTCGTACTGTAGATTCCAAAAAGGTATTTGATTCTGCCCACAACTACAGTAAGTGGTTATAAAAACATTTAGAAGACAAAGTGTTGAAGTGTACATTGATATTATAGGAGACATTCATAAGAAGGCCACATTGAAAAGTAGATTACATGAAGATACAAGATAAAGACTAGCAAGGGAGTGCGACAGGGGGACTCCTTGTCACCAAAGCTTTTTATAGCAACATTTGAAGAATTGTTCAAAACATTGCATTGGTAAGAAAAATAAATCAGTGTTGCAGGGTACATGCAACCACACACGCGGGTTCTCTGTATAAGGCTTATTTATTGAGCCTTAAAAACATACAGCACACAAAAACAAAATAGCTTCTCTTCAGCATACAAAAACAAAATAGCTTCTCTTCAGCAGACAAAAACAAAATAGCTTCCCTTCAGCATGCAGGACACAGACAGTTCATCATACATGTACTTTGAAAACAGACCTTATAGCAGTCATCTCTTCAGTAGTTCAGTCCTGTCTCCTGACCAGCAAGCCTGCATGTGTGTACAGCCTGGGGGTTTTAAAAAACCTTGATTATGCAGCTGGGGTCAGACTAATTAAGCAGCCCTTCCCAACTGAAACTTAACTTCGTCACTGCTGCACTGCAAGCCTAAACATAGGTTTGACAGGTATATGGCTGGTGACGTTCATTCACCCATCACATTCCTCTCCTGTTAGAGTGTGGCTGGGGCCACGCACTGCTGAAGCCCGATCCTCCACCCCTTCTCTAGAAAAGAAGTCAGCATTTGCATGTTCTTTTCCAGGCCTGTGCTGAATCTCAAATGAGAAGGGTTGGAGGGCCATATATCACCTTGTCAATCTAGCATTGGAGTACTTCATACTATTTAACCACTTTAATGGAGCATGGTCCATCACCAGAGTAAAATGGACTCCTGCCAGGTAATGCCTCAAAGCCTTGATTGCCCACTTTATTGCGAGGCACTCCTTCTCAATCACTGACTAGTTTTTTTCCCTCAGGAACAATTTCATACTCAGAAAAAGGATCGGATGTTCCAATCCCTCAAACTGTTGTGACAACACTGCCCCTAGCCCTATCTCTGATGCATCGGTTTGCACTACAAAAGGCCTGTTGAAGTCTGGGCTTCTAAGGACGGGACCCTCTGATAGACACCTTTTTATGTCCTCAAAGGCTCTCTGACACTCCCTTGACCATACCACTCGTGTAGGGGCACACTTTTTTGTAAGGTCCGTTAATGGGGCTGCAACTTCCGAGTAGTTGGGGATGAACCGCCGATAGTACCCTGCTAAACCCAGCAGAGAGCGTAACTCCGTTTTTGTTTGGGGGGTCGGAACTTCTTTCAGGGCAACTACCTTGTCGGCTAGTGGCCTTACTTTTCCACCTCCCACTGCATACCCTAAGTATTTGGTTTCCGCCTTACCTAAGGCACATTTCTTAGGGTTGGCTGTGAGCCCTGCCTCTCTTAGAGATTTGAGGACCGCTTTGAGTCTATTTAGATGGGCCCGCCAGTGTTTACTATAAATGACAATGTCATCTATGTAGTCTGCGGCATAAGCCCTATGGGGTCTCAGCACTTTATCCATGAGTCTCTGAAATGTGGCAGGGGCTCCATGCAGTCCAAATGGCATTGTCACAAACTGGTATAAACCCATGGGAATGGCAAAGGCTATTTTGCACTTGGACTTTTCCTCTAAAGGTATTTGCCAGTATCCTTTTGTTAAATCCAGCGTGGATTTATATTCCGCGTTACCAAGGGTGTCAATTAACTCGTCCACCCTTGGCATCGGATATGCGTAAAACTTGGATACCGCATTGACCTTTCGGAGGTCCACACAAAATCTTACATTCCCATCGGGTTTAGGGACCATAACTAGTGGACTACACCACTCACTGCATGATTACTCAATCACTCCTAAGTGTAACATTTCTTGTACCTCCTTCTCTACCAGGGCTCTTCGAATTTCAGGCAACCTATAAGGACGGGAATGTACTTTTACCCCAGGTGCAGTCTCGATTTCATGTGAAATTAAATTAGTTTGCCCTGGCACATCAGAAAAAACATCATGGAATTGTGTAATTATTTTTAATAAGTCCCCTTTTTGTTCAGAGGACAACTGTCTACCCATTGGGATTTTATCGTCATCCACGATGTTCTCCCATGGGGGCTGAGGACCCAAGTCCGTTTCCTCCTCCATCGGGTGGATGAGTAGAGACAGTTGCATCTTCCAGTGTTTCAGCAAGTTCACATGGTAAATTTGTTTACCCTTCCTGGACCCTGGTTGAGCGATCTCATAATCCACATCACCCATGCGGCGGAGTACTTCGAATGGGCCCTGCTAGATAATCTTCCACTGTGCCTTAAAAGGAACATTGTTGAGCCGTGTAATCTGCATCTGTGCCAGTATGGATGTGAAACTTGAAAATAAAATAAAAATGGCCGTGGGCTGGATATATCACATGAAGAACCTACCATCTTGGGACAAAAATGGTACTCAACTGGATTTCAAGGGTTATCAAAATAATATCAAAATAATAACAAAATATCAAAAATTAAATCAGAAAATTCATTGGAGCAACATGAGAAGAAAATATTGAATTGAATGTATTGAATAGTGATATATTAATATGAAATTGGATATGAAATATCAACAAGGACATAATTGACGACATACAATAAAAAAGAAAAATGAATGAACATAAGATATAATGTAGAAAATGGAAGGAACCTTACAAAAGACATAATGTAGGGATTGGAATTAGCATAAGGAAATATAATTAACATAAGATATATTGCAAAAAATGGAATGAACACAAGATATAAAGTTGAACATTGAATGCACATAGAATATTATGTAGGAAATTGAATTAACTTAAGATATAAGGCCACGTTTACTATGCTGTGCTAACCTATGACACCTTACAGAGTAATGATGAAAATTACATGAAAATAAAAATCTAATGATGGACACTTAATAAATATAAAATCTAATGTAATAATATAGTAAACATAAAAATAGAGGGTCATATTTACTAAATGGCGCAATGCCAAAAGACAGTTTTGGCATCAAAAGAAACCTTATAGCAGGGGTGTGCAAACTGGGGGTCACTAGATTGTCTGTGGGGGGTGCAGTGTTTACAGAGGTCCTGCGCGCTTCCCAAAGGCACTTAAATTAAGTGCCGGGGAAGCCGAGAAGGCCTTTACTGCACTTACCTTGGCTCAGATGGCTTCTGGAGACGTGTCGCCATGGCAACATGGCATCAAATGATGCCGCGAGGTCATGTGACGTGACCTTGCCATGGCAATGTGACATCAGGATGCCTAGATGCCGGAGCCAAGGTAAGAGGCGGGGGGGGCGCACAGAGAGGGGGACAACCGGCAGGGGGCGCTGGGAAAATGATTGCACTCCCCTGCCTTACAGCATCTACACTTGAATGGGCAAGGATTTATAAAGTGTAGCACCACTCACTAAATATGGGACATATCACAGAAAAATGAATAAACAAAAAAATAAAATATTGGAAATCTAATAAACATAATATATAATGAAGAAAAAGGAACCAACGTAAAATATAATGTAGAGAAAGGTATTTTACATAAGAATATAATGTTAAAAATGAAATGAACATTTGATGTAATGGGGGACATGGAAGAAACATTAAAAACTATGTAGGATATCTGATGAATAAAAAATTTAGGGCCATATTTTTAAGCGCTACTCAGCAGTGCAGTTACAGCTTGTATTCTTCCCTTTATTGTAATTATGCTATTAACTAAATTTCCCCCATTTCTTCCTTCATTCATTTCATTAACGTATGCTCTTTCTGTTACCTAAATGATAATAGACCCACTTCTTACATTACATTTTATGCTCAATCCACTCTCTGAGGTGCTATAAGATAAATGCCGGTGACTGACAACACCTTACAGTCCATTCATTGAATGGAACACTGTGGGCAATATTTATTAAGCAGTCTTCTGCTATAAAACATCTTTTGGTGAGTGAAGTCACCTTGCAGCCCATTCAAGTCAATCGAGTATAAGATGGCTTTAAGCACCAGAAGGTGTCTCATGGCAGTAGACTGCTTAGAATATGACTCAAATTTCTTATATCCTTTCCTTTTCCTTGATTATATCTTATGTGTATTTAAATTCAACCTTTCATCATTTAAAATGACATTACTTCCACCATAGCATTGTCACTTTACATTGCAATTTGGAATGTCTAGCCACTTTTTCTGTTCTTGAACTAAAAAGTAGATTAGCACACAGAGCACATGTCCACTGGTGTTACACCTGTTATTAAACATAATTAAAAACAAATACAAAATGTAAATAATGTCAATACATGCTCTCACAATTCAAGTGCTTTAAGTAGAGCATCTAAGTTGTGGTCGTTTTCCAATAGAGTGCCAGGGTTGTCCACCAGTATCCAAGAATCACTTCCTCAAACAATGCTTTCTGTCCCCTCATGCAAGGTGTCAGTTCGATGTTCCTGTGGGGTCACTCACAGGTGATGATTTCACACCACGGGGAGTGGAGTACGACTCCACCAGAGCTGCAAATCTGCCTTGCATGTTACATAGGGCTCACAGCATAAGATGATTTACTAGCATTGTGCTTAAAAATTCCTACCAACACCCATGTGCTAGTGAAAATGGGGGGAAAAGGAGTGCTTATAGAAAAAAAGAAATACAGGCTGCAACTAATAAGAGCAGTGGCTATTTAAATCACTATTATAGAAATCCCTCATATAATAAATGTAAACATTAACATTACTAGAAAGTGTAAACATTTAATAAAAATTAAGATGAGAATAAAACTGCATGAAATTGTGGTGTGTTGATTATCATAAAGTAATAATGATACTTCTGTTTAGTGTAATTCTCACCAGCAGTAAAGCCCATGAATAATATAAAAAGTTGATTATTAAATACCATATTTAATCAAATTAAACTTTCCCACCACATAAAGCCTTTCCAGCTCGTTCCATTGCTTAAGATTTCCCACGCTTGGTATTCTACCCATATACTAAGATCTTTCTCTTTTACACTAAGCTGTAAAGTTTTCTTTTCCCCTTTTTTTTTATACATCAGCCTTCATATTTTACTGTTCTCTGTGCTTGCAGTGTGATGAATGCTGCCATAGACAGTGATTAAAAGTGCAGGCGCACGTGCAATGGAGCACAAGGGGTCGCGTACACCTGTCGCCTGAGCGATGCTTGAACTCTAATGGGGAGAGGTGGCCATGAAGTCTCCAGGTTGCTTCGCCCTCATGGGCTCAACCGCTCACGTGATGCGGCTGTGACACAGCCGTCGCGCGTAAAAACAATAACTGTTGTCTCCTCAAAATCCTGCTGCGGTGTCACGCTTCCTTGCACATGCTGTCGCACACACTATGGCCGGCCTGATAGAGGTACTGTATTTTGTTCGCGCCGGGTGCTCCGTGGCACCCGCCGTCGCACCCACTATGGCCACAGCCTTAGTTTTGACCCAAGTTGTATCTATTGCTCAAAAAACATGATACTATCATCTTCTCTACTCCCAGTCACTGAAGCTCTCACAAATCAGTGTTTTACCATGTTTCATGTATCTGCATTTATCAACGTTTTCCACTGTCTTCAAGCTTTTATTGTAAAATCCTGTATTCATATGGGGGCTATGCAGAAAAGCAAATTTTGAGCAAAATATAATTTCCATCGTGCACCTCTCTGCATTGATGTATCATGCTCTAGTTATTGTACATCAGCTTGTGATTTGGGGAGTGTAAAATGGACACATATTGGAATGAGATATACAGATGTAGCCAGACTTACTGTCTTCGGTACCATGACAAGGTGCGAGATTGTAGCTCTGTGGGTTACTTTTTCTCCCTTCAATCTGTGTAGAAAAATATCATGAAATTAACTCCAATAATGAGTTGTCTGTTTCCTACTATTGCCAGCAGTTAGAGAAATGAATCTTAAGTATCAGTGCATCAAAGTTCAGGGATCAACGATAACATGATGATATATATATGATAAACATCTGATTGAAGAATGGACAGATATAATAACAACCATTCAGTTAATGAAACAGCTTGATTGAAGAGCTCATTGGTGGGGTGAAAAATGCCTCTTGGAATTTTGAAGACCCAGAGCCGTCATATATAAAAACAGCTGTGTCTGAACATGTCCTTTTAAGATAGGCAAATCCCCCTAGAGCATGTGTAGTCATATAAATTACTCACAATGCTGGTGTTGCTGTCCTGCAAAGCGTGCATCCAGTCATGTAAGTAATAGGGAAAAATCCATTGAGGAAAAATGGAGCACAGCAAGTCCAGAAATCTGGGGCTAGGCAGCAGTAGCGATTAAAAATAAACTTTTTCTTCTCTAACCATTACTTCATGTATGGGGTCACTCGTTGGAATCACAGTTGAAACGGGCTTCCTACTTTAGAGGTGCTGTTCATTTGGATAATGAGATATCAAGTTAGAAATAGTGTCTGTAAAATCATCCTCTACTATTATATTCACTGGATGTTAGTTGTAGTAATAATACAAAAAATAATTTTCAGGACCAACACATGGATGTATCTAAGCATTTTTTGTGTAACAACATGTGATTCATTAAATGATTGTTAGGCACTGAGGATTTAATATTATCTTGTAGTTGCATTCAGTTTTGAATTTCGTATATAGAATTATAATCATCTATAGTTAATGCTATGTTTATTATAATACTTTATGTAGCATGTAGCTGATACTTTGAACTAACCTTTTGGCCGGTCTGATCTTCATTTATATATAAGTTGTTAGATTCTATACTGGTTTATATATAAAATTCCATTCTTTCCATGCTTTGCTTTTAAATTTAGATTTTTATATCATTCAATAGGGATGATCTACGGTTATATTTGTTTTTAACATTATTGACATGTGTAATCATTATATTTGTTTCCCCACATGGGGTCGCTGCAGACTGTGCATTGAGTGCCGATGGTTGAGTTCCTTCCCAGCCTACCATAGACACCGTGCCATGTGCGCTGCATTGTTTTCGTTTCTATTAAAGTATTTAAATTGTAGCAACATAATGGATAGCGTCAGAGTAACGTTTTTTACCTCCATGATGTCAATCCACTAATAAAAGTTTATTTTTAATCGCTACTGCTGCCTAGCCCCAGATTTTTGGACTTGCTGTGCTCGGTTTTTCCTCATTGAATTTTTCCCTATTTCCTACTAGCATAGTAGGAATCATCAATATGAGCTTGTACAGTAGGTGTCCTGTATGTTTTGTACTAGCATAGTAATATTTATACTTCACTGATGTCAATTGTGGCAGAATGTAAACTAGTCAAATGTCTTTGTTTATCTGAGATTGCGCTGACTTTCATTAGCTTGTTTTGGTTTTATGAAGGTCACGACAGATTTTACATTGCCTAGTTTCATCACAGTAAAAGACACTCTAATTAAAACAGATATGTGCTAGGACCAGCATTAAAACTGAGACCTGGAAGGAGTGGCCAATTAGTAAAGGCAGCATTTGATATAAGAGGCTATATGAACTCCCCAGTTCCATAGAAATATAATTTTTAAATTTTCTTATACGAATAGATGTCTCGGAGACACTATATGGCCAGTATAGTCAGTCAACAGAAAGCCGTAAAATCACTATGAGACGACTTTGCAGTCCCTTTGGTTTTCCTTGCAGGTACTGGCAAAAGTAAAAAAAAAAAAATATCTCAGCAATAGAGGAATCCCTGTAGTCTTGAACGCTGCCATACAGCTCTAGGGATAACCAGGTTCTTTTAAGATTAAACAGTTGTTTGATTTTATGGGATATAGCCCCTTTCCCCCTGTGTCAGGGCGACTATGTATGCTGCTATACCTGTGTGGCAAATAGGAGGCCTGATCCTCCACCACTGGGGAGCCTGGGGTGTATGTATATCTACTAAACAGCGCCTCCACCGGAGAAGGGTCCTCACATAGTAGGATAACCCCTCTGTAAGAGGACATGTGCAGAGGTACGCAATGGAGACTGTTTTAAGGTGAAATTAAAATAAGGGTTTATTGTGCCTGTCACTTTAAACACAGCAAACATGAAAACCAGCAAACCAAATCTGCTCCACTTTGTAGTATATATACACTTGTAGTCAAGCCCTCATTAACTGTGGGGTTAACCCAGCGATTCACCAGCCCAAATCATAGAGACATCATTATATATATAGAGAGAGATATATAGATAACAGTCTTATATGAAAAAGTCTTATCTTTCTCTTGTAGTTGTAGGTGGGATGCTTCTCTGTTCTCCTGGTGTCCACACCCTTGTGACAAGGCAATGTCAGGATCCAGGTTTAGAATCTTGTCCCCTTTGTCTTGTTGTTGTCACGGTTGTGCTCGCCACAAACTCGGGTCGGACCGCGTGGCTGAGGTAGGGTTGTAAAAGCACCGACCTTAAACCTCGCAGGCTGATCCGGGTTGCGCAGTTCATAGTCGTACGTAGCAGGGTCAGGATTGGAGAAGACAGCATCGTCGTTGTACAAGCCAGGGTCAGGACAGGAGACGTCAGAATAAACATTGTCCAAGCAGGAGTTCGGCAACAGGGAGTCAGGAAAACCCCGCTTCAGCTTAGGAGCGCGGGGGTGGCCTCTGCGCGTGCGGCGACCATGGCCCATGGTACTGGTCTCAGGAGGTGGAAGACAGACCAGATTTACACACCGCCTAGCTGCACGGTTAAACCAGTGCTACAGCGCAAGAGTCCTGAGCGGGCTAGGGAATCCTCTGTAGCAGCGCAGGAACCAGGACACGGCCTCTCTAGATTAGGGAAAGAGTAGGCCCCAGGAACCAGGAAGCTGTAGATACACAGGGAAACCTCTGCTTCAGTGCAGGAATCCAGGAGACTGAAGGACGCAGGGGCGAAACCTCCGCTTCAGTGCAGGAATCCAGGAGGCTGAAGGACGCAGGGACGAAACCTCTGCTTCAGCACAGGGGAACAGGAAGCTGAAGGACGCAAGGGAAACCTCCACTTCAGCACAGGAGAACAGGAAGCTGAAGGACGCAAGGGAAACCTCCGCTTCAGCACAAGAGAACAAGCAAGAGCTTGTGGCAGAACAGTTGGTGACATCCGGTAAGGACTATGCTCTGCAGGGAGCATTATGGGAAAGCAGTACTTAAAGGCCAGCGGGCCAATCCCCAGCGGGGGTGTGAAGGTACTGCTCCAATGAGTGAATGCAAGTCTAGGTTGCAGTGATAGGCTGCACAGCTGCAGTAGATACCAGAGGGAGTGTGTATAGCTTTGGTGAGTGAATCCAGGCTGCAGCAAACATCAGGAGAGCTGTTCCAGAACTGCACCGGTCTGCAAGGTAAGGCAACCAGTAAACCGCGGAGCGGATTCCTGACAGTTGTCAGCTTGCAGCTCAAGACATCTGTTCATGTGCTGTATTTCCTTGGTAAGCCGCACGTCACGTGTGACATAAGGAATTCCCTGCTCTTTCTGCTTCCTGGGTCAGCTCAACTCAGTGTGAGCTCAGGAAGAATCTCCCTTCCTGTCTCAGAGGCAGGCTTTTATGATACCTGTAATCAGCCAGGTGGTGTTGGTTAATTGTCTACCAACAGTTAACCACCACACTGCTGGATTAGAGGTACATTTCTGAACAGGGATAAGTCCCCTGTTACACCCTCCCAAGACAATATGCCCAGTAATACACACACAGAGTATGGGAAAACGTATTTACTGGGAGGTAATAAACAATGATATCAATAGGAACAGCAGTAGACATATATATATATATTTAAACCAACCCGCGGAATATCCCCACAGTACTTGGGTGCAGGGGCACCAGTGTCCCAGTGTCCAGACCCCAATGGCCTTTCCTAACCCCAAGTGTGAGACAACCCTGCCCACGTGAATGTTGGTGCATTTATGCGGATACCTTTCTGGGCGCTCCAGCCGCAGGGTATAGCTGAACAACAGTCAACGGGCAGTCTGCTCCAATGACACCTTCCAGCAGGAGCATCCCACAAGATAGATAGTCTCTGAACGTAGGTGGTCTGATCCCAGACCACAAGTTACACATCACCGCGTGGCGCAGACACTGTGTCCATGATACTGCACAGTCCCTATATAGGGTCCCTAACTATGGGCTTCCCTATATAGCTGCAGGTGCCTTATGAATCAGGAACTAACTGGGGCCTAGTCCCAGGACTACTGGCACCTGGGACCCTACCTCCCTCTTCTGCACCCTGCTACCAACTGCCCTAACTGCTCTTACTGTCCTAACTGTTATCACTGTTCTAACTGTTATCACTGTTCTAACTGTTTTAAATGCTGCAGCTCTACTGACTGCCTGGCAACATGTGGTCTGCAGCCCCTGAGACTTCTGGGACTTGTACTTCCCAGCAGATCTATGGGTGTAATGGCCGCCGCTAGCTTTATGCTGCGCATGAGCTAGATGTACAAAGATGGCCGCGCAACTCTAGATTCTATCTGTGCATGCGCGAACCTTCTCTGCGCATGCGAACGCACATACAAATTGGCGGTGACCTCAGTGGAGCATCGGGGACCCGCTCGCCAGCTCACAATCTCCCTGCAGCAACCACACAGCCACCCCCCTCACGCAGCCTGGAGGTAAGAGGGGGACCTGGATACATGGGATATGGCTTAAAATATTATTTTTGTTTCTGACATGAAGAAGGTATACTTATTGCAAATGAAGGGTTTATTAGTTTAAGGTATTAAAATGATGAGTTTGGTTTTAAACTTATGCATATTGCTGTAGTGGATGAACACCCAGGAAGAAAAACAAGAGTGCAGAAGGTACGGTCATGCTTTCAAGTGGTTGTAGATAAGACAGTGACCTCCTTCACTAATAAAAAAAAAACTGTTGGCCCTATAAAGACCCTCAGTGTCTTAGGAACAGAAATTGACACCCTCAACAGGCAATTTAAACTTGTATCAGGGAAGCTGGCTGAGTTGAAAATTATTGTGGGTTCTGTTTTATCCTTCGGTAGGGCATCCTCCAGTAATTGTTGATGAGCAAGGTGTTCTGAGGGCAACTGACTGCTGCCTTGTTCTGGGCCCAGAAATTTCATAATTTCATTAGGTTTACTCATGTGATGGAGGATTTGGAGGTCTGCGCTTTCCTAGCATCTTATAATGGGAGAACACATCAGAAGCAGGACCTTGCTTCCAGTGTGGAGGTGGAGTTGTTCACTGATGCTTCAGTGTCTTCTGGCTTTAGCGTACATTTCTTTTTACTGTGCTTTATGGAGTGGTGGCTTAAGTCATGAGGGAAGTTGGGGTTGGTGAAGAACCTTACATTTCATGAGCTGTTCCTCTGGAGATTTGGATTGAGAACTTGGCACGTGTTTTTTTGGTGTGACATGCTTGGAATTATGGAGATGGTTAATGGTCTGTCCATCATTTATATCGTGGTATGCCATCTGTGGTTAAACCCAGTGATTTAGACCTGCGCTAAAACAAACAGTGCTCATGATAAAGTGATGAATTCACATATAAAACGAAGTGTAACTGCAACAAACTCTCAACCTTCCTATAGGGAATATGTACAGATTCCCCTCGAGTAGAATGGACGTGGATGGTTGGAAGGGAGCCATGGCAGCAGGAACACTGTGACAGGGTTAACAAAAGCCACCAGTTATATGCCTGGAAAACCTATGTCTAGTCTGCAGTGCAGCACTGACTAGGTTAACTTCAGCTGGGAACCTCACGACAATTAGTTGGATCCCAGCTGGCTAATCAAGGTGTGTTAAAATCCAGGCTGTAAACACATGGAGGCGGTCGGTTGAGGAGTGAGGAGTAAGCTGCTAAAGAGATTGCTAGAGAGTTTCCTGATACAAGGTCTGATTTGAAAAGTAGATGAATTGTGAACTGTCTGTTCCCTGCATGGGAAAGGGCAACTGCCATATACACTGTCTGCTAAAGATAAACTGTTTTTGTCTGTCTGCTAAAGAAAAGCCATTTTCCTTTTGTTGCTGAAAAAAGCTATTTTTGTTTTGTGTGCTGTATATTTTGCAAGGCTAAATAAATAAGCCTTGTCAAGAAACCCACGTGTGTAGTTGCATGTACCCTGCAACATGTGGTGTCAAGAATTGGGAAGGTTTTTTTCAAAAGGCTCCTGCAGTTAAAGGGCCACACACACACACACAAGAATGGAAGAACTTTTGAAAGACTTTCTGTGCGAACAGACCAGACAGCAGGGACAGTTAATGCAGGAGCAGACCAAACAGCAGGGACTGTTAATGCAGGAGCAGGCCCGGCTGCAAGCAGAGAGAGATGAAAGACTACAAGCAGCACAGGATGAGCGGATTGCCCAGCTCCTGACCCAATTCCAAGGGTCTGCCGGTGCAGAACTGGCCAGCAGACCCCCGTTACTCCTGAGGAAAATGGCTCCGAACGAGGATCCGGAGGCTTTTTTACTGACATTTGAAAGAGTCGCCGAAGCTCAGGGCTGGGCTGCAGATCGCTGGGCAACTGCTTTGGCCCCACTCCTCATAGGAGAAGCCCAGGCCTCATATCAGGGCCTCCCTACAGACCAGGCAATGGACTACCGCCAAGTAAAAGCCGCCATACTGGATCGCTTAGGTCTGACCCCAGAGACCTACCGGCAGCAGTTCCGGAACATGAAGTACACCGCTAAGATGAGACCCCGGGTCCTCGCTCAGCGATTATTGGACTTGTGTACACGCTGGATACAACCTGAGGAGTGCACTGAGGAGGCAATTCTTGAGCAGGTGGTTTTGGAACAATTTCTACAAATAATACCCCCTTCAGCACTCTCATGGGTAAAACGCCACGCTGCTGAAACCCTACCTTTGGCGGTCCGACTCGTGGAGAACTTCCTTGGGGCTGAGCAGCAGGCGAGTGTCCTGGACCCAACTCCACCGGCACTTGCGGATGCCCAAAGAGGGAAGTCGGATCAATGGGGAACCTACGGCCTGTTACGGAACCGCCAAGTCCAACGGAAGGAGCAGTTGTTCCAGCAAGGAGGGAGTCCAAATGCTGGTCCACGCAGAGACCCTCATCTCCTTCCGGATGTCGGCTCGTCGCAAAATGAGAGGCTCTTCCGAGGACGTCGCCCACAGGACCCACCAGATGCCTGGTCTCCAGTAACCGGTCCAGCGGAGCGCTATCCACAGCCCCCTCCTGCGAGGGAACCCTCTCCATGTTCTACCTGCGGAGAACAAGGCCATCGGTATGTGGACTGTCCACTGATGGATTGTTCATTCAGCAGAACCATCGCCTCGGCTTTTACTGGGGAAAATTACAAGCCCTGGCTACTTCCAGCCCTGATTGGGGGAAAACCGTCCAGGCCCTTGTAGATTCGGGCTCTGGGAAAACTCTGGTCCTCCAGGAACTGTTACCGCCCAACGTGTGTTCTTTTGACTCCCCATGGAGCATAGAATGTATACACGGCGATGTAAAACGCTATCTGACGGCCAAAATCCGGCTACAGGTAAAAGGTCAGGAGGCTTACCTCGAAGTAGGAGTCGCTCCTTGGCTCCCTGCCCCCGTTGTGCTCGGTCGGGACTGGCCTTTCTTTTCGGACCTAATGGCCCCAGTCTTTCACGAGGAGCCTCCTTCTAGGGCTCAGGAGAACCCTGGCAAACTGTTCCCCTTCTCGTCAGACCTTTTTCCCAGTAGACACCGGGTTCAAAAGACTCGGAAGCAAAGACACTTGGACAAACTGGACTGGTTGCAGAAATCTGGGTCTCAAGGTGACCATTCTAGTAGTCAGGAGTCACAAGTGATGGCTGGGGATGGCCAAAGGGAGGGGGATATGGGCCCTGGAGATTTACCAGACCTGTACCTCCCTGACTTTCGCCAGAAACAAAGGGAAGACCCAGTCCTTGCTAGACAGTATGACAAGGTGGTGAAAATTGATGAACAGATTTTAGATGCACAAGGGGTGATTGTATTCCCCCATTTTGAGCTATCAAAGGATATCCTATATAGGGTGAATAGGCAGACACAAACAGGGGAGGTCACCAGACAGATATTGGTTCCCAAGGCGTTTGTTAAACCTGTGTTCACTCTAGCCCATACTGTCCCTTGGGGTGGTAACCTGGGCAGGGATAAAACATTGGACCGTATTTCATCCCGATTCTATTGGCCAGGGATGCATAGTGATATTGCTAAGCTATGTGCAGCATGTCCGGAGTGCCAGTTAACTAGTCCAAAAGGACAAAAACCAGCCCTTTTGGTTCCTCTACCCTTGGTGTCAGTTCCCTTTGAGAGGATTTGGGTAGACTTGGTAGGACCACTAGAACCTTCTGCAAAAAGACACAGGTTTATCATTGTCATAGTTGATTATGCAACAAGATATCCTGAGGCGTTCCCCCTGAGAACAGCAACGGTGAAGCAAGTAGCCAACAAGTTGTTGGAACTGTTCTCACGGGTTGGACTTCCCCAGGTTATGTTGACAGACCAAGGTACAAATTTCATGGCTAAACTAATGCAGGATGTCTTAAAGTTACTAGAGGTCAAGTCTGTTCGGACATCGGTCTACCATCCACAGACTGACGGATTGGTGGAAAGATTTAACCGAACTCTTAAAGGGATGCTGAGGAAATTTGTAGATTCAGAGAAGAGAGCCTGGGATGAACTTCTCCCTTTTCTGCTGTTTGCAGTGCGGGAAGTCCCCCAGGCCTCCACGGGATTCTCTCCATTTGAATTGCTCTATGGCCGCCAACCCCGGGGTATCCTAGACCTCCTAAAGGAGTCCTGGTAGGAACAGCAGACCCCTTCTAAGAATACCCTGCAATATGTACTAGACCTTAGGAAGCGCCTAGATGTGGTCGGCCATTTTGCCAGGGAGAATCTTAGATCAGCCCAGGACAGTCAGGAGAGACATTACAATCAGAATGCTCGCATGAGAGTGTTTCACCCAGGAGACCAGGTGATGTTATTGTTACCCAGTTGCGAGATTAAACTCCTGGCCAAATGGCAGGGCCCATTCGAAGTACTCCGCCGTACGGGTAATGTGGATTACAAGATCGCTCAACCAGGGTCCAGGAAGGGTAAACAAATTTACCATGTGAACTTGCTGAAACCCTGGAAGATGCAGTGGTCTCTATTCATCCACCCGGTGGAGGA
Source organism: Ascaphus truei (assembly GCF_040206685.1). Lineage (NCBI taxonomy): Eukaryota > Metazoa > Chordata > Amphibia > Anura > Ascaphidae > Ascaphus > Ascaphus truei. Next base: position 249,349,322 of record NC_134484.1, on the reverse strand, counting down.
GGAAACGGACTTGGGTCCTCAGACTCCACGGGAGAACATCGTGATTGACGATAAAATCCCAATGGGTAAACAGTTGTCCTCTGAACAAAAAGGGGACTTGTTAGCAATAATTACTCAATTCCAGGATGTTTTTTCTGACTTACCAGGACAAACTAACTTAATTTCCCATGAAATCGAGACAGCACCTGGGGTAAAAGTACGTTCCCGTCCTTATAGGTTGCCTGAAAGTCGTAGGGCTCTGGTAGAGAAGGAGGTACAAGAAATGTTACACTTAGGAGTGATTGATGAATCATGCAGTGAGTGGTGTAGTCCACTAATTATGGTCCCTAATCCCGATGGGAAGGTAAGATTTTGTGTGGACCTCCGAAAGGTCAAGGCGGTATCCAAGTTTGACGCATATCCGATGCCAAGGGTGGACGAATTAATTGACGCCCTTGGTAACGCGGAATATATATCCACGTTGGACTTAACAAAAGGATACTGGCAAATACCCTTAGAGGAAAAGTCCAAATGCAAAACAGCCTTTGCCACTCCCATGGGTTTCTATCAGTTTGTGACAATGCCTTTTGGACTGCATGGAGCCCCAGCCACATTTCAGAGACTCATGGATAAGGTACTGAGGCCCCATAGGACTTATGCCGCAGCCTACCTAGATGACATTGTCATTTATAGTAAACACTGGCGGGCCCATCTAAATAGGCCTCAAATCTCTAAGAGAGGCAGGGCTCACAGCCAAATCTAAGAAATGTTCCTTGGGTAAAGAGGAAACCAAATACTTAGGGTATGCAGTGGGAGGTGGAAAAGTAAGGCCCCCAGCTGACAAGGTAGCTGCCCTGAAAGAAGTTCCGACCCCCCAAACAAAAACGCAGGTACGCTCTCTGCTGGGTTTAACAGGGTACTACCGGCGGTTCATCCCCAACTATTCGGAAGTGGCAGCCCCTTTAACGGACCTCACAAAAATGTGTGCCCCTACACAAGTGGTGTGGTCAAGGGATTGACAGAGAGCCTTTGAGGACATAAAAAGGTGTCTATCAGAGGATCCCATCCTTAGAAGCCCAGACTTCAACAGCCATTTTATAGTGCAAACAGATGCATCAGAGATAGAGCAAGGGGCAGTGTTATCACAATAGTTTAAGGGAGTTGAACATCCTATCCTTTTCCTGAGTAGGAAATTGTTCCCAAGGGAAAAAAACTACTCAGTGATTGAGAAAGAGTGCCTCGCAGTAAAATGGGCAATCGAGACTTTTAGGCATTACCTGGCAGGAGTCCATTTTACTTTGGTAACGGATCATGCTCCACTAAAGTGGTTAAATAGCATGAATGATTCCAATGCTAGATTGACTAGGTGGTATATGGCCCTCCAACCCTTCTCATTTGAGATTTAGCATAGGCCGGGAAAAGAGAACGCAAATGCTGACTTCTTTTCTAGAGAAGGGGTGGATGGTCGGGCTTCAGCCGTGCGTAGCCCCAGCCACACACTAACAGGGGAGGAATGTGACAGGGTAAACAAAATCCACCAGTTATATGCCTGGAAAACCTATGTCTAGTCTGCAGTGCAGCACTGACTAGGTTAACTTCAGTTGGGAACCTCAGGACAATTAGTTGGATCCCAGCTGGCTAATCAAGGTGTGTTAAAACCTAGGCTGTAAACACATGGAGGCGGTCGGTTGAGGAGTGAGGAGTAAGCTGCTAAAGAGATTGCTAGAGAGTTTCCTGATACAAGGTCTGATTAGAAAAGTAGATGAATTGTGAACTGTCTGTCCCCTGCATGGGAAAGGGCAACTGCCATATACACTGTCTGCTAAAGAGAAACTGTTTTTGTCTGTCTGCTAAAGAAAAGCCATTTTCCTTTTGTTGCTGAAAAAAGCTATTTTTGTTTTGTGTGCTGTATATGTTGCAAGGCTAAATAAATAAGCCTTGTCAAGGAGCCCACGTGTGTAGTTGCATGTACCCTGCAACAAACACCCCAAAAGATAAAATGCAAAAAGTGATTGTGCAGTATATTTGATTAAGGCGACAGAGTAAAATCTTGGCCCTATAGATTGCCTACTTACAACAAGTAAGTGGTAAAATCAGCAATGGACAGGATAGTAGGTTTGTTGTAGACCGCAGTAACAGGATCCCAAACGAAACAGGTAAGTGATGTTGTCAGCATATGGACAGGACCTCAGAAATGTGGCAGACCGCAATCACAGGATCCCAAACGACTGGAGATAGAAGATCTTACTCGAGTGGTAAGACCACACAAAAACAGAAAGAAACCATAGTGCAGATCAAAAAAGCATCAATTTATGGTAAAAAGGCGAGATAAGAAATGTACTTACAATAAGTACACATGAAATGTACACATAGCGTTTACTTTGAGGTTTGGCGAGCATCGGTAGATAACCCCTTGCTGTTCCAGCTCCCTGTGATCCTCGCTGGATCGCGGTGAATGGCGTGTGATTTCAATTCCGGCGCAATGGTGACGTCTTCTGGTCCGGAGCATACAGGGGCTAGCAGCAACAATAAACCGCAAACTCGGCACCTTCACCTTCTAGACAGCTGTGCAGGCTGTAAGAGTCTTGAAGATAGCTCTACGCGTTTCGCTGTGTAGACCACAGCTTCCTCAGGAGCTAAATAATATCCCCAGTGGGTGCTACGTATATATAGTGCATACAATCATTCAATTAAGAAGATCAAATATTGACACAGGTCCTCCTACTTAAAGGTACACGACACTGTGGTCAAAAATATGACCTAACTAAAACTTTAATAGTACTAGACCTTTAGGTCCTAAAACACATAAAAATTAAAACTTATATAAGACATATATATAACACAGGTTTATACCAGAAATGATTGGTCTTCCCGGAGGGTTTGTCAGACATTTATGTATCTTAGGTAGTATGTAAAAAATCGTAAGCTGTGGTGTATCATTCAGAAGAAATTTATACTCTAGATCTGTAAGAATACCCAGATTTTTGCCACTATCTAGGAGGGACTGTAATTCTTTAAAGAATGTTTTACTAGGATTTTTCTTCTCTCCGGGAAGACCAATCATTTTTGGTATAAACTCCCTTACCTCCAACCTCTCAGCATATATAGACACTTTTCTGCAAAGCTACGTGAAAACTCTAAAATCATACCTAAAAGATACTACAGAAATACTCTCATTATTGGATAATATAGAATGGAAAGAAGACTATATTATGGCCACTATAGACGTGACATCTCTTTATACCTCTATTAGACACAATTTGGGTGTTGAAGCTGTTAAACACTTTCTGAGCCAGGATTCAAAATTAAGAGATATACAAATACAATTTATTATTGATGCTATTTTATTTATACTAGAGAAAAACATTTTTCTTTTTGAAGATGTGTTTTATATCCAGAAGTGTGGCAACGCCATGGGGACGAAGTTTGCCCCCAGTTACGCCAATCTCTTCATGGGATACTGAGAGGAAAAGAACATCTGGCCCAGTGGCGTCCTGGGGGCCGGCGTTGTCCTATGGCGGCGCTACATTGACGACATCATCCTTATCTGGCAAGGTGAGCAAAAAGATCTGGATATATTTCTGGCTAATATGAATATTAATACCTCCAACCTCAACTTTACATCTGTAACTAGTAAAACATCGTTAAACTTTTTGGACCTTACTATCTATATAGAAGAAAGTTTTTTAAAAACAAAATCATATTTCAAAGCTGTAGATAGTAATAATTACATTCTTCGTTCAAGTTGCCACCATCACCTATGGATGGACAATGTCCCCTACAATCAATATAGGAGGATGCGTAGGAACTGTACAGATGAAACTATTTTTGAGGAACAATGTAAAGTTTTAGAATCGCGTTTTATTGAGAAAAAATACAATGGAGATAGCCTGGATACTGCATTTATTAAAGCAAAAACCCTTGACAGAAGGGAGCTGATTAGGCCAAAAGATGAATTTTTAATTAAAAATAATAATTTTGATACTGCTTATTTAACAACTTTCAATAGGGAATCCAAAAACATTAGTAAGATAATACGTAAACATTGGCACATTCTGCACAACGATGAAGTCCTTAAACATGACATCCCAGAGCATCCAAAGATAATCTTCAAGAAAGCACAAAATTTGAAAAATATCATTGCCCCAAGTGCCATAAAGAGATCTGATGGCGATAAAAAAGGAGGGTTCCAGAAACTTGAGGGTTTCTTTGGGTGCTCAACATGCAAAGCCTGTGAATACAAACAGATAGATAAAAAGAATCATAAGGGTAATAAAAGGAATGAAACTTTTAGGATTAAACAATATATGAATTGTTACACAGATTATGTGATTTACTTATTAGAATGTCCCTGTGGGCTACAGTACGTGGGAAAAACAAAAAGAGCTATAAAAACATGTATTCTAGAACACTTGAGCAATATCCGTAGAGGGGTCTTAACCCATAGTGTTTCTAAACACTTTGCTATGCATCATAACTCTAGTACAAAAGGTCTCAAGTTTACTGGTATAGAAAATGTTCCACAACACTGGAGAGGTCGTAGCAGAGACATTGACCTAAGCAAACGCGAAATGTTTTGGATTTATAATTTAAATATTCTAATACCGTATGGTCTGAATGTAGATTTTGAAATAACACCATTCCTAACATAGCTAACATCAGCTCCATTTATTGTGCTACACCTCTGCCATGCTCTCTCCAGTGTTTCATTCCTTTCCTCACCTTCACTGCGGGTTCCTCCGTTCTCTTCCACCCCCCGCCCCCCTCCCCTCCCCCTCCCTCCTTATCAATGTTTGATGATGATTACCAATGTGTTTGCGGACTGATCTCTCTTTCTCTCTCCCCCTTCTCGCCGACCTCATTATGAGTAATGAATTGTGTTATATATATGTCTTATATAAGTTTTAATTTTTATGTGTTTTAGGACCTAAAGGTCTAGTACTATTAAAGTTTTAGTTAGGTCATATTTTTGACCACAGTGTCGTGTACCTTTAAGTAGGAGGACCTGTGTGAATATTTGATCTTCTTAATTGAATGATTGTATGCACTATATATATGAAGCACCCACGGGGGGTATTATTTAGCTCCTGAGGAAGCTGTGGTCTACACAGCGAAACGCGTAGAGCTATCTTCAAGACTCTTAAAGCCTGCACAGCTGTCTAGAAGGTGAAGGTGCCGAGTTTGCAGTTTATTGTTGCTGCTAGCCCCTGTATGCTCCGGACCGGAAGACGTCACCATTGCGCTGGAATTGACATCACACGCCATTCACCGCAATCCAGCGAGGATCACAGGGAGATGGAACAGCAAGGGGTTATCTACCGACGCTTGCCAAACCTCAAAGTAAACGCTATGTGTACATTTCATATGTACTTATTGTAAGTACATTTCTTATCTCACCTTTTTACCATAAATTGATGCTTTTTTGATCTGCACTATGGTTTCTTTCTGTTTTTGTGTGGTCTTACCACTCGAGTAAGATCTTCTATCTCCAGTCGTTTGGGATCCTGTGATTGCGGTCTGCCATATTTCTGCGGTCCTGTCCATATGCTGACAACATCACTTACCTGTTTCGTTTGGGATCCTGTTACTGCGGTCTACAACAAACCTACTATCCTGTCCAGTTCTGATTTTACCACTTACATGTTGTAAGTAGGCAATCTATAGGGCCAAGATTTTACTCTGTCACCTTAATCAAATATACTGCACAATCACTTTTTGCAATTTATCTTTTGGGGTGTTCCTGCTGCCATCGCTCCCTTCCAACCATCCACGTCCATGCCATCTGTGGTGACTGGTCCTTGGTTGTCTATACTCAAATATTGGATTTAGAGCTGGGTCTCACAATCTGATCACTGATGCTTTGTCTCACTTCCATATTCCCCTTTTCATATCCTTGGCTCCACAGGTGAAACAGAAAGGGGTTGTTGTCTGTAGAGATGGTTTCTTTTGAGGAGGGAAGATTTGGATCCACCTCAGATTGACCAGTTCCTTTTGACACAGATTTCTACAAATTATTCTCAAAAAGGCCAATTTGTAATTACGGAATTTTTCTTCAAAGAAAGAGAGCAATCCGTTTTCCAATAGATTTTTAAGAATCTGAACATGGATAGAATGGGAGAGGGTGAGGGAGAAACCTTTCAAACATCCCTCCGAATAAATTAGGGAGACATGTCTTTGCTTAAAAATAAGCATGTCTGAGGTACCTGAAAAAATCTTGAGTGATATTAAAGGGGGACATATGGAAAAATGATAATTACAAAGTGAAAGTTGTTGGATTTTCAAATTAAATATAGTTATTCCTTGTGATCTAATGAGGAATTGCATTCCACTGGTTTTATGTGAATTAGGATATGAATTGTTACATTTTGATTTATCAGTTTATATTGCCGGTACAAATGACATCACCCCAGTGATACCCTTTAAATGGAGACGCAAAGATGCTTAAAGAGACGTCCCTGATGAAGCTACGTGATATGAAATGCATGTCGAGTGCTGTTAAGCATATGCTGACTGATCGAGTGGGGAAACACCACTATTAGCAAAAGCCATTTGCCATGAAACAACAGAAGCTTGGGGATACTCTTGGAAAGAGCTGCTTGAGACACTAAAGTACTTTGGACCAGATCCACAAAAGGGTGATAAGCTCTAGCATGCCATTCATATAAATGGAGTAAAGGTGTACAATAGCTTAGCACAGTCTTGTTGATGTGAGCCTATGTGAGATAAGATATTACATTTTGTTATAGATTTTTTTGTAAATATATATATATATATATATATATATATATATACAGTGCAGAATAAATGAGTTCTTAAGTATTAAGTGATACCTTTTTTATTGGACTAACAATTTATGTCATAGGACAAGCTTTCGAGAGTTATTCTCTCTTCTTCAGGTCAGCAATACTGATATACAAAGGATTCAATGGCTAAAACAGTGTAGAAAAAACAACAAAAAAACCAACAGATATGGACTTTAGATAAGGTAGGGTGTTGAAAGTGTTTGAAACCAGGGGACGGTGACAAGGAAAGGTGGGGAGGTGAGGGATGCTGGGGGGGAGAGAAAGTGTGGATAAGAATGCAGGCAAGCAGGATAATTACAAACAATTTTGATAGGACAATTTTGATGGGGTGTGAGAAAACCCATGTCCCGCATTAAGTCCTTTGGTTTTGGTGTCAGTGTCTTATCATTCTGAGTTCAAATGTTTTCCGTTCTTGGGTGCGTTTAAACACTCCATTGAGGATTTAGATTTTTAAATCATTTATGGAATGATCTGGTTGTGAGAAGTGATGTCCCACAGGTGAGTAGTATCTTCCTTCTTCGTGATGGAGTATAGAGTGTCTGTGCATATTCATTCTTCCTTGTAGTTTTTGGCTGGTTTCCCCAATGTAGCAACCTTGGTCACATTTGTTGCACTGAATCATATACACTATATTCCTGGATGTGCAGCTGTATGATCCTTTAACATTGAATGTTCTATGGTTGTGACTGGCTGTGGGATCTTGGCAAATATGTTTGCAGAGTTTGCAGCGTTTGTTGTTGCACGGTTTTGTGCCATTATCAGTGTCTTTAAAATCGTTGTGAAGTTTTCTGCTGACTAATTTCTGTTTGAGGTTTGGTGGTTGCCGGAATGCAAGAAAATAATCAAAAATCTGCAACTCATGCTGACAGAGGATGCGACGTTAAAAGAAATCTTTCTCAAACCTCCCATTCTTGCATTCCGGCAACCACCAAACCTCAAACAGAAATTAGTCAGCAGAAAACATCACAACGATTTTAAAGACACTGATAATGGCACAAAACCGTGCAACAACAAACTCTGCAAACATATTTACCAAGATCCCATAGCCAGTCAAAACCATAGAACATTCAATGTTAAAGGATCATACAACTGCACATCCAGGAATATAGTGTATATGATTCAGTGCAACAAATGTGACCAAGGTTGCTACATTGGGGAAACCAGCCAAAAACTACAAGGAAGAATGAATATGCACAGACACTATACTCCATCACGAAGAAGGAAGATACTGCTCAACTGTGGGACATCACTTCTCACAACCAGATCATTCCATAAATGATTTAAAAATCTAAATCCTCAATGGAATGTTTAAACGCACCCAAGAACGGAAAACATTTGAACTCAGAATGATAAGACTCTTTGACACCAAAACCAAAGGACTTAATGCGGACATGGGTTTTCTCACACCCTATCAAAATTATTTGTAATTATCCTGCTTGCCTGCATTCTTATCCACACTTTCTCTCCCCTCCAGCATCCCGTCCCCTCCCCACCTTTCCTTGTCACCGTCCCCTGGCTTCAAACACTTTTTTGACACCCTACCTTATCTACAGTCCGTATCTGTTGGGGTTTTTTCTCTACACTGTTTTAGCCATTGAATCCTTTGTATATCAGTATTGCTGACCTGAAGAAGAGAGGATAAATCTTGAAAGCTTGTCCTATGACATCAATTGTTAGTCCAATAAAAAAGGTATCACCTAATACTGAAGAACTCATTTATTCTGCACTATCGAAACTGGACTAACACGGCTATTTTCTGCTTTATATATATATATATATATATATATATATATATATATATATATATATATATATATATATACATGTAGAGGTATCAGTACCGTGTTAGCCGAGCTTCAATAATCAAAAAATAAATAGATGATACCGTTCTGTGGCTAACGAAATGCTTTCATTTGTGCGAGCTTTCGAGATACACTGATCTCTTCTTCCGGCGATGTTACAAATACCACACAAGAATCGGGAATACAAAATCAGAGGAGGGTTCACCTGTTCCTCCAGCAATGTTGTGTACCTCATAATGTGCATGAAATGCCCAGGGGGCTGCTACTACATAGGTGAGACAGGACAGGGGCTAAACAAGAGAATGAACCTGCATCGCCACAGCATCACACGCGGAACAAGAGACAGTCCTGTTGGCGAACATTTCTCTGACTCTGGCCATAAGATGAATGATCTGAGGGTTGCCATACTCAAAGGTAATCTTAAAACCCCGAAAGAGAGACGGTTGCATGAATACAAATTTATGCAACTGTTCGGGACACTTAGCAGTGGCCTAAACAGAGATCGAAATTTTATGAGTCATTACTGACACTAGCGAACTCTCTTCCCATGAGCGCTAAATGTCTGTCTGTACATACTGTGCTATATGTATGCACACACAGCTGTCTCTCACACATACTAATACTCCTTATTTTTCCATCCATATACACCAATAGGGACCACATAGTATCCACACACACTTTTAGTTGTGCTACAAACTCACATTTCCACACCCACCCACACCATTTATATCCCTCTCACTCCACACACACCATGTGTAGAGCACTGTTTATACTGTGGGCTCTCCATTCATTTTTATTCACACTGATACACATACACACTCTTTCTTCACTTGCTTTCAGTTACCCTTTGACACCTCTAGCCATAAAACACATCCACACTGGGGAAGGACAAGCACAGATAACATTCCAAGGGACACTGTTTTTAAGTTATCCTTGCTTCATTCATTGTAACATCGCCGGAAGAAGAGATCAGTGTATCTCGAAAGCTCGCACAAATGAAAGCATTTCGTTAGCCACAGAACGGTATCATCTATTTATTTTTTGATTATATATATATATATATATATATATACAGTGTTCGACAATCCTATACATTTGCATGCCCGAGGCGAGTGGATTTAACATCTGGGCGAGCTCCTATTGGCCCAAGCAGCACACGTGTTTGTTTTTTTAAATTTTCCCTGCATGTGCTGAAATTTTTCCTGCTCGCGCTGAAAAAAAAAAACTCCCCCTACCTGACTGCTGATTGGCGCTCGCTCCCAGGCTTTGTGGGCGCGCGGCCAGGCTCTATATGAGCCCGCCCCTAATGAGCGGCCATTCTTTTTGCCAGGAGATCTATTGGACACAGTAAGTACTCTCTGTGCCCCCATTCTGCTGCCTCCTGTACGCCCTCCCGCGCATTCCCTCTGGGCCCCACATGGCTCCCGTGCTCCCCCCGCGGCCCCTCTGCCTCCATCCTGCTGCCTCCTGCACACCCTCCAGCCGCTCTGGTGCTCCCCTGCCTCCCGGTGCTCTGCTGCTCCCCTGCCTCCCAGTGCTCTCGTGCTCCCTTGCCTCCCAGTGCTCTGGTGCTCCCCCACCTCCCGGTGCTCTTCTACCTCCCGGTGCTCTGGTGCTCCCCTGCCTCCCGGTGCTCTGGTGCTCCCCTGCCTCCCGTGCTCTGGTGCTCCCCCGCCTCCCGGTGCTCTGGTGCTCTTCTGCCTTCTGGTGCTCTGGGGTGGAGAGGGGGAGCGGTGCTCGTAGCTGGCTGCGCTTGTGGCAGGGGGGGGAAAGGGGGGTCTGCGGTCGTGGCTGGCGGTGCTTGTGGCGGGGGGAGAGGGGGGTCTGCGGTCGTGGCTGGCGGCGCTCGTGGCTGGCGGGGGGAGGGGGGTCTGTGGTCGTGGCTGGCGTCGTGTGGCTGATCTGTGTGTGTGTCTGAGTGTGTGAGTGTATGGGAGGGAGAGACTGTGTGTGTGTATGGGAGAGAGAGACTGTGTGTGTGTGTGTGTGTATGGGAGAGAGAGACTGTGTGTGTATGGGAGAGAGAGTATGTGCAGGACACCAGATCACCCAGTCAGTCCCCCCCTGTCTGCTGTCTGTCACCCCCTCACCCCCTGTCTGTAACCCCTTAGCGGGGGGGGACCCGCGAGGGAGGGGGGCCCGCCGGGCGAAAGGTGCCAGCGGGGGTGCTCCCGGCCAGATACTCTGTTAAATAAAACATTGTTTGGTTGATTGTAACAAGTCTTTTATGCTGTCTACATTTATTCCTAATTTATTTGTCCCATTCTACACCCAGTCAGTCAGTCACCCACTCACCCAGTCAAGTCACCCACCCAGTCAGTCACTCACCCAGTCAGTCAGTAACCCAGTCAGTCAGTCACCCAGTCAAGTCACTCAGTCAGTCAGTCACCCACTCACCCAGTTAAGTCACCCACCCAGTCAGTCAGTCACCCAGTCAGACACCCACTCACCCAGTCAAGTCACCCAGTCAGTCACCCACTCACCCAGTCAAGTCACCCAGTCAGTCAGTCAGTCACTCACCCAGTCAGTCACCCAATCAGTCACCCAGTCAAACAAGTAGTCAGTGGTCTACATATAATAATGTATTGAGGTTTTAAAATAATTTCTAACTTACTTTGTTCCAGATCTGACTAGAAAGCTTCTAACAGGATACCTCGGAACCCCCCCTAACTCAGAAGACAGGTAGGGAACGTCTGCACTCGTGTGTATTTGCTGACAGTTATGCTTTCATTTTGTCTTGGGATTGTTAACAATCACTTATATTCACAAAATGAATTAAATTTGCAATGGGGCGGGGCTAGGGGGCAAGTAGATTTTTTGGGTCGGCGAGTAGATTTTTGGGTGATTTGTCGAATACTGTATATATTTTTTTACATAATGTCTCACATGATATCTTAAGGCTGTGTGCCTTTGCTTAAATGTATGCTCAGGGCAATGTTCTATTTAGACTTTAGAATATCATTTTATTAGTACCGGGGTACTTATGGTGTAAACAAGGATTCCTGTTTGATATTCATTTAACCCATATAAACGCTTGATTACATTTTGGTAGTCTGCTCCTCTTTATTTATCATGTATTGTGTTCTGAATTATTTGATGTATTAGTAAATTAGGTCTGGGTCTCTACCATATTGTATATGACTATTGTGTTCAGTTAAGCGTGGTTCGTATGTGGACTTTTTATGGGTTTTATCTGTGTAATTTTTTCTAATTCTGATATGAATCAAGTTGTTTATTTTTTGATATGCTCATTGTGTCACCGGATGGTGGAAATTTCTGCTTTTCTTTGAAAAGCATTATTCTTATTGTGCGATACTGTTATCCTATATGCATGAATCTAAAATCAAAGGTCAAAGAGCAAGTACAATGGAGCTTATGTAAAGCATCAGTAAAAGCTATTTTGGAGCAAAATTGACACACAGCAGTAACAAATTCATGTATCTCGGGGCACCAATGTATAAAACTGCTGTGTTGTGCGGTATTCTCAAAAAACAATTCTTTATACATGGCCCCCCAAATCTACATAGACATGGTATCTAAAATGTTATCTATATTTATGAATAAAATATTCCACTATTATATAGGATGGTTCATTTTGCCCATTTAAGGTATGAATTCTCATGCTACCTTAATTTTTTATTACATTGCTTTTTTTGCTGCTCACACCATGACATCAGGGACTATAGTTTTTGCAATTGAAGTATGGTATTAAGCCATGCATTACATTATAATTAAGGCTCTTAAAACAGTCTTAGTTGTGTATTTCAGAAGATTTTATTTTTCTTTCTTTTGTACCTTCAGTTTAAATGTCTACATGTATTTTGGGAATTATATACCATATTAACTTCTTTCATCTTCATTTTTTATAACAAGCTGTTCTCATATTTCAATAGGGGATCTGGAAGTATAACATGAAAATGTCCATAACAGCTCTCTAGCTGTTTATTTTAATAATCTTAATTAAAGGAAAACCTAATCCAACAGCAGACTTGTGATTTCCCTTTTCTTTGAAACACAATTAGTTTCTATTCATTTCCCCTTGATGCAGTGAGGGAAAGCTATCTTTTGGAGCATTACTGCTTAGGGGGTTCAATTAAAATGTCTTTACTGAAACTTATCTGACAGTAAAACCACACACACAGACATACACACACAAACTGAGCTCTGCATTCACTCTGCCTGCACATCCATGTCTAAGTCTTACTTGGCTGCTATCCAAAAGACTCTAAAAACCCATTAAGGCTATTAGAGAAATTACTTATTTTCCTTTAGAGCTTGGGTAAATTTCACAGTTATCATTGCAGGGGGAAATGAATTGGGAGTATATCTATCTAGGGGATGACTGGTGCTTCAGTGGAAATTAAGCTAAGTCGATATACTGCAATAGCAGCTAAATTAATCACTGCATGCATTTGCAAGTGCATGTCAGTGGATGGCAGTACAATATAACGATTGTGCTAAGTAGGCCAGCCAGGATTCACAGAACTGATGTGAATTTGTCAGTGCAGTCAACAGTTCCTTGCAATTATGAGGTTTATTTGGAATCAGCACAACAACTCTCTGAGCTTTTTCTCTCAATTAGAGATAGAAACTAGTGTTTTGTGTGTATGTTATCTGTCTCGTCAATGTCTATGGCAGTGCACAAAATCCATTTGCCTGTGCATAAAAGATTGTCTTTCTAATGTCTGCCTTGTATATTTGTGCTCTTAAAGGTTGCAAAACAGGCACTATGAGGAAATAGTATTTATTTAACTCACTGGGCAAGCACTCAAACAGACAACAGGATTTCGGTTTCTTGGCTTTTTATTACTTACAGTGACACTGGCACCTGAGAAAAAATTGTGCCCTTCTTGAAAAAATACTTAGGTACTTCTGAGAATATCAAAGTGCACATTTGTAGTATAGTTTCACCGTGGGTCAAAATATATAACAGTGGGTTAGTTCTTGAAAAAAAAAAAATATCTTATTAAATGATTGTTGAAGTAAAAAACTGCATACATTCTGGAAATTAAAATAGCATATGTGCGTAGGTAGTATGACATGTGTGTATTTTTGGACTGTAAAGCATATACATAAAAATAGTTATTGGTTTGTTTATATATGTACTGTATAGTATATATTTAATAGCCAAATAGACAAAAAAAATATGTACGAAAAACATATGTGTACATAACAAATGCATTGTAACTGAAACATGTTTTATTTTAAGTATAACATGTAACCAGTATTTATATTATGTGTGTGTGTGTGTGTGTGTGTGTGTGTGTGTGTGTGTGTGTGTGTGTGTGTGTGTGTGTGTGTGTGTGTGTGTGTGTGTGTGTGTGTGTGTGTGTGTGTGTGTGTGTATGTATGTATGTATGTATATATATATATATATATATATATATATATATATGTTTTTATAAGTATGTGTGTGTGTGTGTGTGTATATATATATATATAAAAAATGTAACGGGTGTTCCACCCCACCCAATCTCATATATAGTGTGGGTGAGTAGAACATGCAGTGTTACCGGTGTGGTGCGTATACCTGCAGGCTCACAGGAGGTCTGAGCCTCCGCTAATGAGAGCCTGGGGTGAATCCTTTCGAACGGATCTTCTTTCAGCGCCTCCACCTATGTAGGATTCTATTGAAGTGTAGAATGACCCTACATAGGAACCCAATCAGAAACCTCACACACAGTGATTATATAATAACTAAGGACTTTACTTATGAACATATAACACATTACATACCATCATAACCTTATGCAATACTGGAGCACCTTCTGCCCAATGTCTGGTGTTCCCACCCAGTGTCCTGTAACCCCCACCCAATGTCCCGTACTCCTACGGAGATCGTGGGTGACTGCGCAGTCACTAAGTTATCTATTAGGCCTGTTGGTGCACATGTGCAGAAATACCTTCCGAGCACTCCGATGCTCGGGCCCGCAACACTCTTCTAAAAGGGTCAGACGCGCGATGCCTCCGTCTGATCCTTTCCAGGTGATATTCTCCGTGGACCCCAACGTGGGTCCGAACTCCGTCACTGGAACCACAGCATCCGCTGAGTCCCTCTCTAACGATACAGCAACGTGACACACCCTGCACTATAGGCCGTCCCTATAACACAGCATCCTTAAGTGGCTTAAGGGTCAATCTCCTAGGGCATTCGGGTTGCCTATCCTATATAGGTAGGTCTTGTACCCACCCTACTCATAATACGGGCCCTGGGCCATGGCTCCCCGGATTGGTTACCGCTATGAACCCCCCCAGTTGCCTCGTACTACGCGCAACGCCGCCCTGGGCAATGGCTCCCCGGATTGGTTACCGCTATGAACCCCCCCCAGCGCCTCGCCACTCGCAACACGGACCCTGGGCTATGGCTCCCCGGACTGGTTACCGCTATGAACCCCCCAGCTGTCTCGTGCCACTAATTCACCTAAACGCCTGCCGCAACGCTCTGCAGACTAACCTCAGCCCCCTATGTCCCTTACTATTCCTCAGCTCTAACTACCATGAGTGACAGGGTCCCTCTCTGAGACTATCCCTGGCAACACTCACTAACCTGAGGGATAAGGGCTAACTGGGACCTTAGGGCCGCTGGCCTAGTGCAAGGAGTCCCCGGCTCCTGCACCCTACCTCCTTCCTTTGTCTGCGTCCTTGCTCTGTTTCTTCCTGACTGACACGCAGCTCCAGCCCGCCAAATGTATCTATCTCCCTCCAGGGCAGTCCTACAGCCCTATTGGCTCCTATCAGGCACCTCGTGCCTGTCTCGCTATGCCCCATGGGAGTTGTAGTCCCATGGAGCCTAAAAGCACATAGGGACCGCGTGCGCGCCTTTCCTGCGCATGCGCGAACAGCTAATGGCCGCCTCACTGTCTCCCTACCTCTCGCGCAATTCTTCCTTGCCCCTGAAGTTCCCTCCGCGCATGCACGAGCTGCTCGGGGGCCTCTGGCTCTTAATATCCCTTGCGCATGCGCAACGCGCAGAGCAATGGCGCCGCCAGGATTGCCGAGCCGCCGGGACCTTAGCGATGCGACCGCGGCCATAGCAATGGCCCGATCACGTCCCCAGCAACCGGCAACCTGCAGGGGAAGACGCGCTGCTCCCTCCTCGGCCCCCACCCTCCAGAATGGCCGTCGGGTCTGCCGCTTGCCTCCGGCAGCACCCGACATCGCTCCGGGCCACGGAGGTTCCCGGGGGGGTCGCAGGGAGAAAAAGGTGACCTGGCTACACATATATATATGTGTGTATATACACACACACACACACACACACACACACACACACACACACACACACACACACACACACACACACACACACACACACACACACACACACACACACACACACACACACACACACACACACACACACACACACACATTGGTTTTAATTATGAGAAGTGCTGTATGATGAATTCTTACACTATCTATTTATAAAGTACAAATTCAATACTACATAGACAAGGAAACACATTGTATTGAATGTTGAAAGATTAAAAAAATACTGTGTTATTTGTTAACACTCTATAGCCCCATCAGTACCCTATTGACGTACAGCAGATCTGGCACCCTTGATGCCTTTATGACGTACAGTATTTTGTACATCCTGCATTGGATGCCCTCAAGCTTCAGTTGGTGGAACTTTAAATCAGCCTATGATGACTGTATAATCTCATCAGCACTTCTATGCTAGGGCAAGATTATTGTAGGTGCACTTGTACTGTGTTTCTTCCTGCTGCCATTCTGCTTCA
Source organism: Ascaphus truei (assembly GCF_040206685.1). Classification (NCBI taxonomy): domain Eukaryota; kingdom Metazoa; phylum Chordata; class Amphibia; order Anura; family Ascaphidae; genus Ascaphus; species Ascaphus truei. The sequence goes on along the minus strand of NC_134484.1, from coordinate 249,332,996 downwards.
GTGTGTTTGTGTCCCCAAATGGTGATGTCATCATTTGGAGAGACACACCGAATATCTTATTTTTTATGTCTTGCTTATATTTCCATGTTGTTGGGTGGGGAGTGGGGTCACAGTGACAGCCACAATTTTACTCATATAAATATACAGATGTAGCAAGCCTTACTGTGCCTGGCATCAGGGCAAGCTGGATGACTGTGATCATGGCTGTGCTGGCACCAGAAGATTATTGCTGTCGGGGGTCTGATCCAGAAGCACGAATGCCCCACAGCAATGCCGCGGCAGGACACTGTCTCCCGAGGCACACATTTTTTTGTTTTTCAGCCTCAGCTCTGGAGAGAGTGAGTCATGCTACATCTTTATGGGTACCATTCATTGATAGAGTCCCCATCAATAATAGGTACTTTTACATGTGTGCAAGTCAAATTGTTTGTGGTATATATATTTAATTGGGTTCTCTCTTGCAAATCACTTATGACTTTTGACTATATCACAATTTTTTCTATGATGGATAAAAGGGGAAATTGTGCATTGTTTGCAATGTTCTGTTAAAGTTTCACAAATCTTTACTACAAATATTTTTTGGGGAAACATGTTACTCATGTCTAAATACCTTGTCGGGGTGTGCTTTCATGGGGGTATTTTAATGCATTTTTGTGTTCATCCCTCCAAAATTCAGATGTAAAGAATCTTATACAGTCTTACTAATCTGGGGCCTCTATTTTCCAAAACAGTATGTAAATCTATACATAGCTGGTATTAGTGCACTCAGAGGACCACGGGCAATAAAAGTAGTATTCCTCTCCATGATTGTAGTGAGCTTGTGTGTTTCAGAAAACACAACTTAAAGGTCAGATGTTTTTGTGGGAATATCTTACCCATATCTAAAATCCTTGAGGCATGTATTTTATTTAAAAAAAATATTATGCTAGAGGGTAATTTTACAGTACCTTGCCAATTTTGGTGAGCACCTGTTTTGTTCAGCCCTGAAAAATCCAGGCATACAAACCCTTACACAGTCTTACTAATTGTATTTTTGACAAAACAATATGTAGACCTATAAATATATTGTATCAATGTACTCAGGAGTGCGATAATGTAAGTGGTCTTGCTATTTTTGATTTTAGCAAACAAGTCCAATGTGAGATGATGCTTTAAGCTATAGAGAAGCAAGTCCCAGGTGTGCAGCATCCGTTAGGTGTAAAGATCCAACATCATCAGAGTAAAGCACAAAACACAACCACTATAAAGGAAACAAATCAAGAGGTGACTCCAATATAAAAATGTATTCATTGTATCACATGGATGAACAGAGTTTAAAAAACAAACCTACGCATTTTGCGCTATCACACTTTATCAAGGTGTAAGGTATAAAGGTAAAAACATCATTTGTAAATACATTCAGCCTCCATGGGAGTGACGGCACGTGCCAGCGGACCACAAATGGGCCTTCTCACATATGTGTGCTAAGAGCGTCACTCCCTTTTGGTTCTTTTAGTCAGCTAACCCAAGAGGAAAGAGAGAACTTTATGAACAAATGCAAGAAAACAGAAACACTCACAAGGCAACAATATCCAAATAAAGCAGTATACAGTAATACCCAAACGGAAAATGGAATTGCTGAATACTACCAGACATGTGAAACTCCATAGTCCATTAACAAATGATAAACACAAATTCAACAAAATAGTACCAAATGAAAAAAACTATTTTAACCTAACTAATACTAATCCACTATTCAGTAAAAAGAGAAGGTCAACAGTAAAAGAAACCAAAAACAAAAGAGGAAAGAAAGAAGAGGACAAATAAAAATAATACAGTAGTAATACATTTTGAGATCTCTACTTCAAAAAAGCATACATATATATAATGCATAATTATCACTAAAATTGAAGTCTCGTAACCCAGGGGGAGCATAAAGGGAGACAAAACACAACAATCTAAGTGCAGACAATAGTGTTGAGTGAAATACTCAATGGTAATCTTGGCTCCTATGTGCAGCCTACTCACAGGATTTCAGTGTTAATCAGGCAACATCAAAATAGCTTCAGGTGGTGTGGATCACAGATGGTCTTCTGAGTTTGAAGTGGTATTAAACTCCAGTATCAGCGAGATCATAGGATGTAAAAGTAAAGGAGATACCCATAGTGCAGATCAATAGTATAAGGTATAAATTTACAGTATGACAAATTCAAAAATGTACACTTACAATAAAAACGTATAAAATACGCATGAATCACAATTGTGATATGAAGGATCGACTGATGCCGTGGCTCACCCCCCGCCTCCGATAAGAGTCTGATACACTCTGGGGACTCCTCCGCATTCGGCTAGCTGCCTCCCAATGGCTCTCCGAAGCTCAGCTCCATCGCGGTCTCCAGAGCGCCGCGTCACTTCCGGTTCAGCTTAAGGGATAGGCAGTCACTCGGCACCTTGTCTCTCCTCCTCTGGGCAGTCCTACTCTGAAGCACATTGTCCCAGCAGGATGTTCCTCAGCTTGTTTACCGTCACATTGGTGCAGGCTCCCCTTCCCTCCAGCAGCGCCTGCAGTGGTTTGGGCTCCTCGGGTTGAGCTCAACAAATGGCATTTTAGTGTTCTGGTTTTTAAACACCTGACATTGACACAGTAGCACAGTACTGTACACATTACAATTCATTAATTTCATTGCATTTCAATGCCCACAAAGAAACAGAATCCAAGAAATTCAAACAAAGCAACCGCGATAAACACAGGCCTGGGGTGATTGGCCGCGTTAATGCCGCGTGGAATACAGCAAAGCACATGAAAACAGCTCCGTGATTTGTTTGAATAACGGCCACTGCATCTGTATAAATCAGATTTATTGATGGGAGTTTTGAAGTCAAAAAGGACTTATATTTCATATGATATGTGTACTTGAAAATGGGGCCACCCATCACAAATAGGTCTATCCTCCTTACTAGCAGTGAGATAGAATAAGGGAAGTGAACAAACTATATATATTGTTATATTTTGTGTTATTTCTTGTCTTTAATATAGACATAATCACATGAAAAAAAGTTACTAAGGTCCCAATCTGTGTTTAAGCCTAACGGTATCCTGGTCTTCAAAGTTTAAATCCAAAAGGCTTCATGTTGGTCTAAAACTTTGAAAATGTTTAAACTGTTTAAATGTCTAAACCGTTAATTCTATCTCCTCCTCTTGAGAAGGGAGAGACATGCTCCATTACTGGGAACGTAACAGTTTCAATATTACCTTTTTCATAGATGGTAAAGTGTTTAGACACCGGATGTTTATGTCCCTGTTTGTGATGAGTCGAACATGCTCCACAATTATTATGTTTACACTGTTATCAAAAGAGATTCTTGACCAGAATTTTTAATACTTGTGGAATATAGTTTAAGAAAAGATGTACTTTCATTGGGTAGTGTTCTTGCTAGAGGGTAGTTTTGCCTTGCCTTTGATAGCATGCATTGTAGCATTCAGCCCGTAAAAAAAGAGCCTTACACAATCTTATTACTTTGGGGCCAATATTGGCTAAAACACCTGTACATTTGATATTAGTGCACTTTGGAGAACCGGAGCAATAATATGTTGTATTTATTTCTAGGATCTGTGACAGGGCTGCTTGCACTTTTGTAGAAGTTAAAATGCATGTTTGCTTTCTGGCATCAAGTGCACCACTTTATCTTTCTTTCTTTCTGTTTCTGTCTTTTTTTTGCTGGGCCCAGCAATCTTTTTTTTGTTTCCTTTACCTGAAAATGTACTAACCTTTTAATGTGGTGTCCTGAGGTCAGTCAGTACAATACAGGTCTGGTTGGTGTTAAACACAGTTTGATGTTACACAGCCATGGGCAGTCTCTGTTAAAAAGGAAAAGGGCGTTTCCTTCCTGCATACCATCCAGGGTGGATTATACCTTTACTGTCTATTACTGTTTATACCTGAATGTCATTTATTTTACAGAATAAAGACATGCATGCGATGTTTGTAAAAGGTACTGTTTTTTGGTGGGATTGCTATAGAAAATTGTATGTTGTGTGAAGTGTATTATGTTTGCTAATTGTGTAAGTTTTGGGAGACAACTCCCCTGTGTGGTATACTTAATTTGGTTTGGTCCAAATTAACCAGTAATAAAAGGGAGGGGGTTTCTTTCCCTAGGGGCCTGCTGCACTCCTTGTTGCTGCTATGTGATATGATGTTGTCTCTTTCTCTTCGTATTGCTGTTATGTGATATGAGGATGTCTGTGGAACTTCAGTGAAAGGATGCAAACTTTCTAATGCAGATATTGCTGGCTATTCTGTGGCTAGGGACATCACGCTGGGAGAACTGGTTGTTGTACACCTGAATGTGGAATCCCTAATAAAAAGAAGGTTCAGAGAACAGCAAAAGCCTCTTTCATTCTTCTCAGGGTCTGATGCTGCTGCTTCTTTAAATAAAGGCTGGGACTCAACCTTTCACATATGGTGGCAGCGGTGGGATAATTGAGGCTGTACCCAACATCTAAACCCTATGGTCCCCGATGAAAAGGACCCAAAGGAAAGTCGCAGCTCGCCCTAACAGACAAAGATATCCAGGTGTCCTGACCAGACAAGGGCTGATCGAGCAGAGGAGATTGGTGCAGGGCATGGAGGTAATTATGGAGGATGACGAGGGATTGGAGGCCACTGAGGACACTGGAGACGTTGGAGCCAAGCCCAAGACCCATACAGTGGAAGCAGTTAAGACTGGAGCGGAAGGAAAGGAGTACCTTCTGAAGTGGCTGCTGGTTCAACAGGCAGAACAAGAGCAGCGGCAACAGGAGATGGAAGAGAAACAAGAGCAGCGGCGACAGGAGATGGAAGAGAAACAAGAGCAGCAACAACATGGGGTTGGAAGAGAAACAGGAGAGTCGGATGGATGAGATGCAGCGGCGATGGGCCACACAAGTAGAGCAACGGGAGAGATGGATGGATGATATGCAGCAGCGACAGACATAGCAGATGACGGACATGATGAAGCTCCTTCAATCAGGAACCATAACACCGGCACCTGGGCCTATCATCCTCAAAGAGATCGGCTTAAATATACTGAGCCCTGAGGATGACATTGAAGCTTTTCTCATCATGTTTGAGAGGGTGGCCAGAGCCAGTCAGTGGCCAAGATCACAATGAGTAATGAGGCTAGTGCCCACACTGACCGGGAAGGCTCAGATGGCCTACAGTGCTCTAAGTCCAGGGGATGCCGAAGACTACGAGATGGTGAAAGAGGCCATTTACAGGCGATATAACATCAACCCGGAGACGTTCAGGCAAAGATTCCGCAACCTCCGCTATAATTATTCAGAAGGACCGCGGGAGACTTATGCCAAATTGATGGATCTTGGTAATAAGTGTATTGGGCCGACCGAGAAGACAAGAGAGGAAATTTTGGAGCTATTTGTCCTTGAGCAGTTCCTGGAAATTCTGCCACCAGGTGCGCGACTGTGGGTGCAAGAACATCGACCCAAAACTGGGGATAAAGCTATAGACATGGCTGAGGACTATTTGGCAGCTCATCAGGAACGCGAGAGAAGACCAGTGGTAAGAACTCCTCCCCCCTCATCACATGCACCAGTACGGGAATCTTCATTTAGACAGGGGGCAGGGCGGAGCTCACATATACAGGATACACGAGTATGCCATCTCTGTAAGAAACCAGGACACATAGCCAGATATTGCCGACAAGGGAAGAATGGGCCAAGTACTATGATCACCAATGTTGGTGGATTCATTAAGGAAGTGACCATTGGAGGGAAAATGGTGAAGGCCCTCATAGACACTGGGAGTGAAAGTACTTTGGTACAGAAAGGAAACTTTTTTAAAGGGATACCAGTTTTGCTCTCTGAACATACAATGTGTCCATGGACATTATAAGCGGTGTCCAATCATTCTGCTGCCTATCACCTTGGGTACAGTTACATATGTAGTACAGGCAGGGGTAGTAGAAAATATGCCCTACATGGTTATACTGGGGCGGGACTTTCCAGGTCTGGTAGGACTATTGACACACTGTTCAGCAGTTACCACAAGGGACCAAGCGAAGAAGTAGGCTGAAAAGGAGAAGGACATGACCTTGAAAACTTCTTTAGAGGGGCTTTTTCCTTTTCACCCAGAGATCTATGGTGAAGAGGGGAGAGACAGGAAATCCCGTAGGCAAAAAAGAAAGGACAAAGCACTCGTTCCTAGAGAATTAGGGGTGCAGGACTTGGACGAGGTAAATAATATTTGGGGCAAGGATATTGTAGAGGTGCAACAGCAGGACAGCTCACTAAACCCTTTTTTTCAGCAGGTGGTATCCGAGACTGAAGAGATGAGCGAGTTTGGGCCTATACCATCATATTTATTATGGCAGGGTGTATTAACCAGGGTCCGCAGGGATCCCCAGTCTTCTTTTCAGGTGGAGCAGGTCATGGTGCCAAAAGTATTTCGGAAGGAGCTTCTTCGGTTGGCACATGATGTTCCCATGGGGGGTCATATGGGCAGAGACAAGACCTTATGTAGAATATTAATGCATTTCTTTTGGCCTAAAGTACATAAGGATGTGGGAGAATATTGTGCCTCTTGTCCTATATGCCAACAGGTGGCCCCAGTAAACCTCATGGATCGGGGGAAATTGATCCCTATACCGGTAGTTGGGGAAGCTTTTGACCGGGTGGCCATGGATGTGGTGGGTCCTTTACAAAAAAGTTCTAAAGGTAATCAGTATATACTGGTACTATGTGATTACGCCACCAGGTATCCAGAAGCAATTCCCCTGCCCAGTGTTACTGCTAAGAATGTAGCGAATGCTCTTATTCAAGTATTTGCAAGGGTAGGAATCCCTCATGAAATTCTCACGGATCAGGGGTCAAATTTCATGTCAAATTTCATGAAAGATGTGTATCAATTGTTGGGAATCCAGACCCTACGTACATCCCCATATCATCCCCAAACTGATGGTTTAGTAGAGAGGCTAAACGGGACACTAAAAAGGATGATTAGAAAGGTGGTAGGTGAGCAGACTAAAAAATGGGACCAGTGGTTGCCTTATTTATTGTTCTCATACAGGGAGGTACCACAAGCCTCAACATGATTTTCCCCTTTTGAGCTACTTTATGGAAGGCAACCCCGGGGTCTGCTAGCATTAATCAAAGATTCCTGGGTGCAGCGGGATCCTTTGAGGGATAATGTAGTAGGATATATTACCCAGATGAGGGAAAGGATTATCTGGATGCAGGATCTAGCTAATGAAAATTTGAGGGAGGCTCAACAACACCAGAAAGTGTGGTATGACAAAAAGTCCAGAGATAGGGTATTCCTTCCTGGGGATAAAGTGCTCCTCTTGTTGCCTGATGGAGAGAATAAACTGGTAGCTAGATGGCAAGGTCCATACTGTGGAAAGAAAGGGGGCTGTGAACTACCAAGTAAGCATACCAGGAAGAAGGGACTAGTCTATATACCATGTTAATTTGTTAAAAGGTTGGAAAGAGAGAGAAAAATTGTCTTTGATGGTCTTGAAAGAGTGTAAACCTGATATGGCAGATGAGGCATATCAGAGATTGCAGTTGGAAAGTAAGGAAGACACAGTGACGTCTGGGGAGGAACTTTCAACAAAGCAAAGGGATATGTTGGAGAAACTAGTTACTCGGTATGCACATGTAATTACGAAAAGGCCAAGACGCACTACACAAGCAGTTCATAGGATAGAGACTGGGGATGCAAGACCAATCCATATCCGTCCCTATCGTATTCCTGAGAGGCAGAAAAAGATAGTGGAAGAAGAAGTGCACCAAATGTTGGAAATGGGGGTTATTGAGGTTTCCACCTCCGAATGGTGTTCCCCAATAGTGTTGGTACCTAAAAAGGATGGAACAGTACGATTCTGTGTAGATTTTCGAAAGTTAAATGAGGTGGCCCGTTTTGATGCCTACCCTATGCACCGCATTGATGAGCTTTTGGATCTAGTGGGTAAGGCACATTATATCAGCACTTTGGACCTTACAAAAGGCTATTGGCAGAAGAGTCAGATAGGCCCAAGACAGCATTTGCCACCAACCAGGGGCTCTATCAATTTGTAACCATGCCCTTTGGTTTGCATGGGGCCCCAGCGACCTTTCAAAGAATGATGAATAGTTTGTTAGTAGGGAGGGAACAGTTTGTGGCAGCTTATCTAGATGACGTAGTGGTCTATAGCCCAGACTGGGAAAGTCACTTAAACCATCTAGAGGAGGTGGTTAAGTTGATTTACGAGGCTGGGTTAAACATAAACCCAAAGAAATGTGCCCTGGGTTTCACACAAACTAGATATTTGGGATACATGTTAGGAAATGAAGAGGTACGACCGGAAAAGAGCAAGGTGAATGCTATTCGGGAAGCAGTGATACCTAGAACCAAAAAGGAGGTAAGATCCTTTCTTGGATTGGTAGGATATTACCGAAGGTTTATCCCTAACTTTTCCTCCGTAGCAGCCTCGCTGACCAATTTAACCAAGAATAAGGAGCAAAATTTGGTGACCTGGACTCCAGAGTGTAATGCTGCATTTAACCAGTTGAAGGATATTTTATGCAGTGAACCAGTGTTAAAAAGTCCAGACTTCAAGTTATCATTTATTGTACACTGTGATGCTTCAGAGGTGGGGCTATGGGCAGTACTTAGTCAGGAAGTTGAAGGGGTGGAACACCCTGTTTTGTATATAAGCCGTAAGCTATTTCCACGGGAAACCAGATATGCCACGGTTGAGAAGGAATGTCTGGCAATTAAGTGGGCATTGGAAGTGTTCAGATGTTACCTGTTGGGGCAGCAATTTTCACTAGTCACTGATCATCATGCACTTACGTGGCTAAACAATATACAATGTAAAAACGCCCGGGTTACCCGATGGTATCTAGCCCTGCAACCATTTAAATTTACGGTTCCATACCGACCTGGAAGTCAGCATCATAATGCAGATCATTTATCCCGATATGGGGCTGAAATAACTAGGAAGGAAGGTGCTGAGAAATAGCAAGATTGATGTTCAGGAACTTTAGTATATTTAGATTTGACAGCGGTAAATGTGATTTTGTCTCATATAGGGCCTGGACATGGAACCTCTAGAGTTAGAGGGCGGAGGTTCCCTATTTCTCAGTATAGGAGAGTAAAATTGCAGCACCCCTGTGTCTTACAAAAGTATGTTGGAGAAAAATCCTGACTGTTTTCCTCTTAAAGTGGGGGATATGTGACAGGGCTGCTTGCGCTTTTGTAGAAGTTAAAATGCATGTTTGCTTTCTGGCATCAAGTGCACCACTTTATCTTTCTTTCTTTCTGTTTCTGTCTTTTTTTTGCTGGGCCCAGCAATCTTTTTTTTTGTTTCCTTTACCTGAAACTTTACTAACCATTTAATGTGGTGTCCTGAGGTCAGTCAGTACAATACAGGTCTGGTTGGTGTTAAACACATTTTGATGTTACACAGCCATGGGCAGTCTCTGTTAAAAAGGAAAATGGCGTTTCCTTCCTGCATACCATCCAGGGTTGATTATACCATGGTATGGAGGGGGGGGGATTAAAGTAAGTGATACTGAATGTCATTTATTTTACAGAGTAAAGACATGCATGCGATGTTTGTAAACGGTACTGTTTTTTGGGGGGCTTGCTATAGAAAATTGTATGTTGTGTGAAGTGTATTATGTTTGCTAATTGTGTAAGTTTTGGGAGACAACTCCCATGTGTGGTATACTTAATTTGGTTTGGTCCAAATTAACCAGTAATAAAAGGGAGGGGGTTTCTTTCCCTAGGGGCCTGCTGCACTCCTTGTTGCTGCTATGTGATATGAGGTTGTCTCTTTCTGCACTCCTTATTGCTGTTATGTGATATGAGGATGTCTGTGGAACTTCAGTGAAAGGATGCAAACATTCTAATGCAGATATTGCAAGCTATTCTGTGGCTGGAGACATCACTCTGGGAGAACTGGTTGTTGTACACCTGAATGTGGAATCCCTAATAAAAAGAAGGTTCAGAGAACAGCAAAAGCCTCTTTCATTCTTCTCAGGGTCTGATGCTGTTGCTTCTTTAAATAAAGGCTGGGACTCAGCCTTTCACAGGATTACACTAAATTGGTATGAAAAATTGTAATGCAAAGTTTGAAGTTAATGGTCATAACATTTTTTTCATAAATATACATTTCAACAAAGATTCCTCACCAGAAATCTTTATGGGGAAAGACCTGCTGCCATGTTTTTTCTTAAAAAGTCTGAAAATATGGTAGCACAGAAAAAAAGGGTGAGTTATTACAATGAGGCCCATGTATATTGTCAGTACCTTAAAAACACAGATAATTATAATATGTAGTGCAGCCCCCCTTTGGGACAACTATTGAGTTAAGGGGTTAATTACCCTAATGGGTTAACTGTGTGAGATCACACAGTGTAACAACCCTCTCCCATCACATGTTAAAGAGTAACTTGGCAGAAAAGAAGCTACACTACAGTGCTGTCCTCCTGGTCTCTCCTGGAAAATCTGTGGCTATCTCACGGAGAAGCTGCAACATTTCTGTGATATTTCTACAGCCATACTAATGGCCCATCGTATTAACAAAGTTGGTGTCCCTGCAGTCCCATTCAAATAGCAGGGCCCCTTGCTGTGTTAATCCTATGGGCTATTAGTCTGGCTGTAGAAATACTGCTGCGGCACAGTTTATTCGAGCATTTGCCCGTTCTGTGCCGCAGCAGTAGCCTGGCGCGCGCCCGAGTGTGACGGGCGCACGCCGAAGCAGCGGAAGAGCGCCCTCCGAACGGGGCGCTCTCCCTACCGCTGCCGGGTCCGCCGGGTCCCCCGGAACCCCCTGCCGCTGTCCCGCGATCGCGGGACACCAGGGCTCCCTCGGGGAGCCCCTGGACACGCGTGCAGGGGGCGCACGCTCCCGATGACGCGTGACCACGCGTCTATGACGCGCGGCACGCCGAGGGGCGGCCACTAGCAAGCCGGGAGATTTCCCGGCTTGCGGTACCGACCACACTTCAATAAAGTGTGTCGGTAGTGTATCACAGAAATGTTGCACTGTTTCTGTGAGATAGCCAGAGATTGTTCAAGGATTGCAGGAGAGAACAGGAGGGCACATCTGTTTGCCCACATTATGTCTGGTGATCAGTGATGTCACTGTCAGGGTATATAAGACTGCACTGAAGGTTCTAGAACTCAGGTCTCTTTGAGTACAGTTGGAATGATTCACTGTTGGTAATGTAACTATGTTTACTTGTATAGTGATACTGTACTTCCCTGTTTATTATTTTATAGTTAGTGGAAGTGTGCCATCCAGTTAGCATCCATAACCATGGTACTACAGAAGTTTACAGATTCACAAAGAGGAAGGCTAGGTCCTATGGGGGTCATCCAAGAAGCTGCACTGGGACCTAGTCATATGGGCCCTGCTAAGAGACCTTCTGTTACCTCAGAAACAGAGTGCCTAAGAGTGGCAAACTGTACCCTGCACTTGGATAATGATCACATGGGTCATGATAGTAAGGGTGACCCAAGATGAGGCAGAATTGATACAGAAAGTTATGAACGCTATGCAGAAGATGGCTACTTAAGATGACAGTAACTGCAACATGATTAAATTCTTCCCTAGAGCATTAGGAGTGGGTGCTAACTAGCTAAATAATACAAACACTGATTACACAGGAAGTATGTCTATTGTGGATAGGTCAATGTGTGAGGAACATTGTGGACGGCTGTCAATAAAGCTCTTGTTTGCACTATAAAGTTCCTCTCACACTTAGGCTGAGTCCCCGCTGCGCTGACTGCGCTCATGCTTGAGAGTGGTGACGTCACCAAGTCTTCAAGCATGAGCATTCTGCTGTCCTGATTTTTTTTAGAGGAGCGAAGGGGCGTGGCTATGAAGGGAGAGGGCGTGTCATTGGCTGGATCAGGGCTGTGTGTGTGTGTGTGTGTGTGTGTGTGTGTGTGTGTGTGTGTGTGTGTGTGTGTGTGTGTGTGTGTGTGTGTGTCTGTGTGTGGCTTTCTCCATTCTCTCCCTCCCCTTCTAAAAATGGCAATTAATTGTGCAAGAAAAATAAAATAAATAAAAATTGTACAAAGAAAAATAAAAAACCTCTCTCCACTCCCCACCTTCCACCTCTCTCTGATTCCTCCTTCCACCTCTCTCCGCACCCCCACCCTTCCACCTCTCTCCGCTCAGCATATCCTGCCTCTCACTCCCCATTGGTCAGAGCAGGGTCATATGACGCTCCTTTGAGCTCGAAAGTCAAACTCACTTGTCTCCCGAAGCACCAAACTTGAGAGAGCATGCGTTCCCACGAATGAGCGCACGTGCACCGCGTGAGTGTGAACGTCAGGATTTACATTCAAAGAGGTAAGCGCATCAAGCGCAAAGCATGCTCAGCGCCAGCGGGGACTTAGCCTTAGTTATTCCGTCAGTATATCTACACCCAGTCTGTGTGGATCCAGTTTCCTGCCAAGGTAAGAGAGACTGAGAAATGCCATGTACATAGTCAGCTGATGTATACTCCTTAAGATACGGACAAGGAGGCTTACAGTCAGTGGTGGGATTCAAAATGTTTAGCAACAGGTTCTCTCTCACGTAGGGGGAGGGAATAAGAGGGGTGAGGAGGGGGGAGAAGAGGAAAGGGGGGGAGAAGAGGGGGGGAGAGAGATGTGGGGGGGAGAGAGAGACGGGAGAGAGAGAGAGACGGGGAGAGAGAGAGAGAAAGAAGGGGAGAGAGAGAGAGAAAGAAGGGGAGAGAGAAAGAGAAAGAGAAGGAGAGAGAGAGAGAGAGACGGGGAGAGAAAGAGAGAGACAGGGGGAAGAGAGACCAGGGAGGGAGAGAGAGACCAGGGAGGGAGAGAGAGACCAGGGAGAGAGAGAGAGACCAGGGAGGGAGAGAGACCAGGGAGGGAGAGAAAGACCAACAGGGAGGGAGAGAGAGACCAACAGGGAGGGAGAGAGAGACCAACAGGGAGGGAGAGAGAGACCAGGGAGGGAGAGAGAGACTAGGGAGGGAGAGAGAGATACGGGGGGAGGGGTTACAGAGACCAGGGGGAACCAGTGCAAATAAGTGCAACCTGCAACCAGAGTAAATACAAATGGACACATGCAAACTGCACAAGCAGGCAAACTGCACAGGGCACAGACACAGGCAGGCCACACACAGAACAAAGCCCCCCTAACATCTCCCCCAGCCCCCCTCACATCTCCCCCAGCCCCCCCTCAAATCTCACCCAGACACATCTCACATAGCCCCCTCACATCTCCCCCAGCCGCCCTCACATCTCCCCCAGCCCCCCTCACATCTCCACCAGCCCCCCTCACATCTCCCCCAGCCCCCCCTCACATGTCTTCCAGCCCCCCCTCACATCTCTCCTAGCCCCCCCTCATATATCTCCCAAACCCCCCACACATCTCTCCCTGAACCCCCTCACATCTCTCTCTGACCCCCACAACAACTCTCCCTGACCCCCTCACATCTCACAGGGTCAGAGATAGGGGGGAGGGTGCAGAGAGACCAGGGGGAACCATTGCAAATAAGTGCAGCCTGAAACAAGTGCAAACAGGACACAGGCAGGAGACACACAGCAGACAGACAGGCAGGAGCCACAGCACTTACACTTTTTCTTACTCTCACTCCCTGACCTCGATCTTTATTGTCAGAGTCTGTCACTATTCAGAACACAGAATAATTTGACAGTCATCATGATTCATCACACAGATGCATACTAACTACTGACACTCGTGACATCTTGGCCATTTTTTAAGTTTGGGGTTGTGTGGTGGTGCACCATCATTCATTTTTTATGATGGTGTTGAATGTTACACAATCCTTTACTATTATTCACATCTCTAATAAACAATCTTCCTTTTATTTGTCTAGTGCTTCCTGCATGGCCTCTTCCTCAACATGGTTTGAACACTGCTTTTTGTTGTTGCTGTTTTGAAATGTTGCTGTTACTACTTTCCTCAGGTTTTTTTTTATTACATAACAATACTCAATAAAAAAACAAAAAAGTGTGTTGAAAAGTAAAACAACATAGTTTTAAAAATTATAGTTAACCATTTTTATAATAGTTTGTTACATTTAACTTTTTTACGTAGATTTATCATGTTTTTTAGATTTAGATGACATATAATTATCTTTTATTTTTGTATTTACAGTATATGTCAATGGCCTTTTTTAATAATTAATAGACTGTATGCCAAATTCCATGTAATACCTTCACCAGTCGTAATTATTAAATATATCTATGACTTGTTACTTATTACATTAATCATGTTTTTTTTTGTTAAAGAATGTGTTACTGACTTTATTCAAATGAAATCAAACATGTCGAATTGCATTTAATGTCATTCAATTATAGACATGTTTAATAACTATAACTACTATTAACTATAGTTAGTTAATTAATAACAAAGACAATTTTGTATTAGTGGTAGATTATGTTAAATACCAAAGAAGAAAAAACAAGTTCAGCCTATGTTAAGATTTAAATCATTAAAAAAACATTACTAATTATGAAGAAAAATATGGCCTGGCTGTCAGTAATGACCACTCACTCTCCAATTATTTTTTGTGGTAAGCCTTATTTTTTTTTTTTTATCTTGTTGAAATCATATTATAGAATAGGAACGTCAGAGCGCAAAATATCCCACGATACATGGAAAAAAAAAACATGTAGTGCAAAATCATGTCTGTGTAAAGTGCTATCGAGCAATGTGACAAGATTTCCAACCTAGATGTTCCATTGGTGGATGTTGTAGCAGTCTAATATTTTATGCAGATTAAATCAGTGTTAATGGAATCATATTGGGTTTCCTGGACCACATAAACAAAGAATAAAAGACAATGATAATTAACATGCACACTGTAACTAGAATATACAGTGCACTAAATCAGGGTGGACACAGAAGGACGTTAACATTTAAATAATTAAAATGGGGGGTTACCATCCACCCCACCTGTTAGACCCAGTGGAAGAGAGGCAAACTCTAAACTATCTCAGTGGACTTGGCATGGGGGTGTACTGTACTCTTCCCGTATACAGGATTGCACCAGTGCAACACCACAATGTTCATTGTGACCTCCTCTAGTTCCAAACACTGTTTCCTGGTCTTATAAAGCCAGCTTGGCTAGTACCAGGAGCAGGAACATCGATGGGTTGCCAGTGACCACTGCACAGTTGTATTATTGGCCAAATGTTGTGGAACAGAACACCTAAGTGCAAATCATAATCGCCTCTGGGGACTCAGGTGATTGTGAGAGATGGGAATTGAAGCAACTCTCCAACACCTATTTGTGCTCGGGTCTCCCTCTATGGTGGAGGACTTGGAGTCCTTTTTGAAGGGGTTTGTTAATTAATAAATAACAATAATGAATTAAATAACTAGTAAATTAATAATAATAGCACCCTTGGGGTATGCTAGACTTTACTTAGTACATCTTGGTCCCTACAGTGTTAAGGGGCGACTTCATCTTTCAGGCCCTAGTTGTAACAAATTCCAAGTAACTAATGTGAAGTAGCTAATTTCATGTTGCAAGTCACATTGGATGGTGATTGGCTAGTTTATTTGTTTCCAGAAGGTACTGGAAAAGTCCACCCTTTAGGGGATGGTTTAGTAGTAAAGACTTCTCTTTTCCTGCCCAACAACAGGGGTGGGGGGACGGTTATAAATGTTTGGAACTTGGATATTTTTCCTCAGATCATAATTAGACCTGCATTGAGGGGATCACCAGAATCCTAGCCCTGTAATAGGGTTAGCAACCTTTCTTCTTTTCTAGGTTAGGGCAAGTCTCCCAGTACAGGCGCCCTTCAGACACTACAATAATGCTGCGGCTACGATGCAGCGATGCATGCTTGGCGCTTGCACTTGATGCGATCTGATACATGATAGTTGGTGCACATGTGCGCACGCATGCACAAGTATGCTTTCCTATGCTCTGCGCTTGTGAAGACTGGCAACATTGATTTCTAAGCGCGCTGAAGTGCAACAACGGCAATGACATGGCAACAACGAATCACAGAGCAGCAGTCAGCCAAACCAATAATAGTTACCCCCTCTCCTGTCTATTTGGCGTTACTCTGTCTCCTTTATACTCTCTTTTGCACATAGTGTTTATTTTTTAGGTGAAATGACAGAATTGTGCCTGCGCTCGCAAATGCAGCAGGACAGGCTAGCACCTGCTCAGAGAGTTGATGATGTCACGACACTCAAGTATGAGCGGGCATTGCAACACCGTGGCCGCAGCCTTAAAAGGGGTTCTACCACAGTAGGGAGTGGGTTCTTCACAGAAGGGGCTAATTGAGGAGACTTTGGAAAGCTGCTAACAATTGCAGGAAAAGGTTCCAGCTCTGTCTTTAGCAGTAGAGGAAAAGCTTGAATAAGAGCTGATCTCCCGACAAACTTCATGGTTGAGGAAACCTGAGTGTAAAGTCTCTGCATGTAACCTAAGAAAACGTATTCTGTTGCTGCCTGAAATTAGGACTGTTAATGAAGTTAAAGAAAAGTTCCTGGCACTATGTTCTATTATTGCTCAGCATACCAGCCCTGCATGAATTTCCAGCACCCTGAGATTTAAGGTAACTGTTGAGCATCACCTGCACACACAAGAAATCTCACTTTAGGAGATAGTGACACACATTGGGCTGGCCCCTCTGCTATTGGCTGGGGGTAGAGGTGTTACATAATAATAATATTTATTATTACTGTTTAGTGTCAGAAAATTCTCCTTTTGTCCTATCTCATTCAGAGACTCGGTCTCTTCTCTATGCGTATATATATACGCACTTAACGCATAGAGAAGAGACCGAGTCTCTGAATGAGATATGACAAGGATATATATATACGCCTTAAGTCATAAATCGCATACTGCGAAGGGGGGAGGGATAGGCTACAATCACAGATACATTCCAAGATTTTTAAGTAAAAACTCTCTTTACAGTACCATTGTAACACCACCAGAAGAAGAGATCAGTGTATCTCGAAAGCTCGCACAAATAAAAGCATTTAGTTAGCCACAGAACGGTATCGTCTATTCGTTTTTGATTATTAAACTCGGCTAACACAGTACAGCACCCAATAAGTATAGAGAGAGAGAGAGAGATAGAGAGAGATTGAGAGAGAGAGAAATTGAGAGCGAGAGAGAGAGAGAGATTGAGAGAGAGATTGAGAGAGAGAGATTGAGAGAGAGATTGAGAGAGAGAGATTGAGAGAGAGATTGAGAGAGAGAGATTGAGAGAGAGAGAGAGAGATTGAGAGAGAGAGATTGAGAGATTGAGAGAGAGTAAAGACATACATTACCCAATCAAGACATGTAGAAATTATGATAAAACACACATTAATGAATTAAACAAAAAGAGTATAATTAAGACTGTGCAGGACTGAAACATTTGTGTCCTTTTTGGACTTAATTATACTCTTTTTATTCACTTGCCATAATTTCTCCCTGGATTATCATCCTTCCCATGTTTACTTATTTGGTATATCCCTGTATACCTTTTCTTTCTAAAACCCTATCCAACCTTTTTTTGAAGATATCTATTGTATCTGCCATCACAGTCTCCATGGGTAAAGAATTCCACATTATAACTGCCCTTACTGTAAAGAACCCTTTCCTTTGTTGCTGATTAAATCTCCTTTCCTCCAACCATAAAGGATGACCTCTGTAGTTTGTACTGCCCTTCGGATGAATATTTCTTTTGAAAACTCCTTGTATAGACACCAAATATTTTTATAAATACTTATCATCCCCTCTTAGACGTCTCTTTTCTGTTAACAAATCGAATTTAGCTAGCTTCTCCTCATAAATCAGATTTCCATCCCCTTAATTAATGAAACTACAAGTGTTATTAATTTATATGTGTAATAATAATAATAATGTGTACATGTTTGACCTACAGTACAGCAGCAGCAGCTGTAACCAACCCACAGCAAAACCCTGACTACAACACAATGGTTTAAACTTGAGACTGCACCCCTATTTATATACTCTTTCCATAATAATTCCATTTATATTTTTGGATTCTGTTTACAGATTCAGATTCCAAATCAATCAGCTGAATTTTTAGTGATAAGAAAATAAAATGAATCTGCCTTTTTGAGATCAAGTCACGGAAATTACGCACCTGAAAAGAACTGAATGTGCCACAGCAGATACAGATTTCTGAGAAAATTTCGCCCATCTCTATTTAGAAGACCTTTACTTCCATTTTTAGGAATGGGTGTAAATACTTGCTGAAGATTATCACCCTTTTGTGGATCAGGGCATTAGTAGTTTGAGGCTATGATTATTTTTGCAGGGCAGAATTCCCTTGCGGTCCAAAGGACCAAGGCACCATCCCAACTGGTGGAGTCTGAGAAGAATAGGTGTACTGGTGACCCACATTTTGCAGTCTGAGGTTACATCACAGACCTATGAAGCTGCTCATTCTTAAACAAATGCATATCAAAAGTTTGAATTTGTTTGGTCTAGCAGTAGCACTTTGCACGTAAAGGGTTATATTAGACTACTGTTATTATTTATTTATTTTCAAACGGTTTTTATTAGGCATATTCATTTATACATACATTGGGTTACGTTACATTTCTGGCCTAATACAAATAGGTTTTCCTTGTTCGGTTAGGGGGGGGGGGGAGAAAGCACACTCAAGGCCACTTTATGGTCCATGAGGTGTAGAGAAAGAGAGAAAAAGTATGGTGAGAGAGAGGGGGGTGAGGAGTTGGGGAGGGGTGGGGGAGGAGAGTGGTCATCCCTCCCCTTGCCCGGCCGCTCCGTATCTAATCTCCTCCAACCCTTATCTGTTATGGTGCAAGGGATTCTATTCTGAGTCTTTCTAGTGAATTATCCAGGGTTCCCAGATTTTATAAAACCCTTCGGTTAATCGTTTTAGAAAAGCCGTAAGTTTTTCCATTTTCATTACCTCATTGAATCTATTTCTCACCTGTTGTTTTGTGGGGGGCGCTGTCTTCTTCCAAGAGTATGCTACCGAGCATCTTTCTGCTGTCAGAATAAAGGAGATTAATTTCCATACTGGGCGATCGATCTCCTCTATCGGTCTGCCCAGTATGAAGGTCAGTGGATCCATAGGGATTGTGAGACCTGTGATCTCTTTTATTAAATCTTGTATTATAAGCCAGTATTTTTTAATCTCTGGACATAGCCACCAGATATGGGCATGTCCCCTCTATGTCCACAGCCTCTCCAGCATAGGTCCTATGCCAGAGGGTAGATTTGCTTTATTCTCACTGGGTAAGATACCATTGATACATTATTTTGTAAACATTCTCCTTCACCGTGGTACATATGGATGTTCCTGAGGCTGCGTCCCTTATGTCTTCCCAGTCCTCCCGGTCTTTAACTATGTTCAATTCCGCTGCCCACTTGAGCATATAGTCGTGTGCGGTTGGATTTGCCGGATTCTCCATGCCAGCATATATTTGCGTTATTACAGTAGATCTTTTTGATGTGCTCCATCCTGGCACATTTTCTCTATTTTTGTGGGAGGGGGAAATTTCAACGTTGGGGACATTTTTTGTAGGAAGTGTCAGACTACTGTTATTTTAATGTTATTATTAAACATTTATACACCTAAGATATTAGGTTCAGGTCATGATTATTGTAAAATATGTATGGTTTTTTTTCTACACAAGCTTATTTTATCAATTAGTAAGAAAAAAAGCATATTGTACAATGCTAAAGGGTGGGAAAAATTACGGTGCTTGCAAATGTATCAAGTTAGAGTGATGTGATTGCCATTTAGCACTGCATTATTGTCTGATAAGTGATATGTGTAGTATTGCTAGACGAATATTAGTCTGCTATAATCCACTCTAATGAGAGGAGATTACAGTATTACACAATGAATCTGACTGTGCACTGCATGTTAATCTATTTAATGACCCTTTAAGCAAGATTAAGAGCAATATGGTATACTATGCCCCACAAATAATATATATATTTTAAAACAGAGCTCAGGTAGTTTGTCTAGAGCTAAACACTATTGTTTTTTTCTTTTAAGAGGCTGTTTGAAATTATGAGACTCGTTTCTCTGTCATTGATTTCCTATTTCACAACATATACTGTATCATTGACTCATATTCAAAGATTCATGGAGAGTTTTTGTAAGATAATTTTTTTAATGTATTATCAAATCAGTAGGAAACTTAATTGAGAGAGAATATGCATTTTGGGGAGGAAGGCGGCTGAGGTTTTTTTATGCTCATGTTAATACCTCGAGGTAACACCAAAATCAATCTTATTTATTTGAAGCAATCATTAGCAAAATACTGTAACGTATAAATCCTTTGACTTTGACCAATGGAGAGGACAGCACAAATATAGACAGTAATTAGTGGGATACTATTCTTAACATTTATTCTTCAATGTTGCCAACGACACGCACATACCCTAATACAATTACTTCTGTATGTTCCTGGTATTAATAAAACATTGTTCATGTTTACATAAAGTAGATCTCTAATTCATAAAATGTAATGTGTGTTTCAAGAGAAGACTGTTTGCATTATAGTTTTATGCTCCACCAAAACTGGAAATGCCCTCAAGCAGCCCAAGCTATTTTGCAATGTACAGTCAATGAATGCAGGTAGTTGTGTAACAACTGCATCAGAATGTAGTTGCTGATTTCTGTTTGTTGTGGCACATTTGCAAAACCTCCACTCCCTGAATGTTAAACACATATCTAAATGCGCAAGAGGATCTAATAAGACCATGAAATTATTATCCTGATCTTGTAGATGTATCTTAGAGGGTGTGACAACAAGTGATTTACTGGTTTGCCTAACTGCTTATTTATTCAGTTTAAACCAGTAGTTTAACTATTTGACTCCACTAAAAGTTTAAATAGTACAGTCATCAAACAAAAGATTTAGGAGCTTTTGTAAACTAATATACAGTGTACCTATATATTGACATAACAATATACAATGATACAATGACATGTACAATATAAATTAAAAAAAACCTCTTTACTTGAAACATATACATTTTATTGTGCCCTGTTTGTTTCAAAGGAGATCTGTCCTACATGTACTGTTCTTGTTTGTTTAGTGTGCAACAACACTATAAGAATATGGTTGATCCTTCATGCATGTAATTATATATGTATGCATGTATAGACCATGTGGGTGGATGGGGGCATTCTGAGCAGTAGAGCACACATGGTACTGTGGACCTATGTCTTCTGTAAATCGTGTCTATGTTTGGAGATAGTGTTGCTTCAAATTCTCTGTTATATGCTCTCACTTGTCTAGTGTAGCTAATACAACTTGCAGCAGTCTCTGGATACGCAACGCGTGTCTCAGACTTCAAATATTGAAGCAATGTTTCTCTTGGAGAGACACTGATATTAAAAACAAAGGAGATATAGGATAATAAGTTCTGGGTATGTGAAAGGTTAATAAACTGGTAAATTAGCCAAATTCATTTTTTTCATTCCACATCACATCACTGTATACACTAAATATTGTAGGGCATTCCATACACGTCCTGTGTAGATGGCTTATATAGAGATAGATTCCACGACGTTCATATAAAGTTTGGTGTGTGAGGGCAAATAGAAATATTGCAAATATCCATGACATTCATAAAATCCTTAGAAAAAATAGCAGAATGTAAATGTGCTTAATCCTTTTTGGCCTACTCTAATTTTTATTTAAAGGAGAAAATAAATAAACAAATAAATGCTTTAAAGTGAAAAGTTTACTTATTTGTGTGTCCTGTGAAAAATGGATGCGATTTTATTTTAAGTGGTTTTATTGTAATTCATTCCTAATAGATACAGTATTGTCATTCATCACTTAGCTTTGGGGTTAGACGGCATCATTAGATATGTCAGAAACTGGGTCGCACACGTGGCGCCAATGAAGGAGGAAGCTGTCTACAGCAGCTCAGTTTGTGGCCAAATCTTGAAGAAAGAAAATGGGCCTTTAAACAGCCTGTTCAGGACACCGGGCCCCTGCAGCATCTGCAGAAACCCTGTGCTGCAAATAAATGCAGAGGAAAGGAAGGGGGAAAGGACAGAAACCAGAGAAACAATAGAAAGCTTCACTCACCAGAAGGATCATGAGAGCTGCAAAGATGGCATGAGCAGCTCACATGAGGATGACTCAGGGTCCACACAGACCCAACTACTCTCAGAAGAGTCTGAAGGCTCAATAACCTCCCATGAAATTCAGGATCTTTAGAAGAACATCAAAACTCTCTTCCGAAATGAACTACAAATAGAACTGAAAGAAAGTGGCAGGAAGGTCAAATCCTTGGGCCAGCGAACAGACACCATTGAAGGTACAATGGATGAGCTCATTATTAGAGTGTCAGCTTTTGAACAGAGCCTCCAAAAATAAAAACAAAGCTTTTGGGAACTGCAAGAGAGAAACGAGGATATGGACAACTATATATTGTGCAATTTTGTATGACGCGCTGGCCTTTCTGTTTTTGTGAGGATATGGACAACAGACAGCGCAGGAATAATGCTCGCATCAAAGGTCTACCAGAGCAGGTAGATAATATTAACTCTAACCTCCATTGTCTATTTAAACAACTGCTGAGCTCTTCCACATAGACAGAGCCCACAGGCCCCTCAGACAAAGACCTAAAGATGGGGAAAAGCCCAGAGATGTAATTCTCAAATTCCACTATTTTAAAACCAAGGAATGGTTGATTAGGGCAGCAAGGGACTCGAATAAAATGGATATCGAAGGGTTAACCCTGCAGATATTCCCCAATCTGTCTCCCATCACGCTGAATAAAAGAAGAGATTATAGAGAAGTTAATTGAAAAAATATATATATACAGTAAATGGGATTTCCCCTTTAGGTTGATAGTAACCTACAAGGGCCAGCAAAGATGGGCAAAAACTGACTAGGAAGGATGTGCCATGCTGCAAGATATGGGCCTAATCACAACCCCACCTAAAGACTCTCGACCTGAATCACTGCCTCCTACAGGGTCTCACCAACGGATGTGGCAGAAAGTCAAGAGAATAAAATCCATCCCACAACAGGGCAACAAGACCAAACCAGATTGACAGACAGAGACATTATGACTCATCAGATGTGACCCTTATGTCAGCTAAGGGCTTCCTGTCTGACCTGGAGCACACCCATGTGAGCTCAGTCCTTTGCAGATGGATGCTTTAAAACCAGAGGGTGAAAGCCCACACGGGACGGCTCAGTTTCTGTGCCCCGACACAGGCCTGTATACTATTGTGACAGGTTGTATGATGGATACGGGAGCTCCAATAGTGTATGGGATACGGTCCTTGGTTTGGCTGGAACTCACCCATACATGGCTATAGAGGTTCTAGGCAAATTTCTCCCTGAACTGAGCAATTGGGATAAGCTGTTTCTGAACTCACACTCCAGTAGCCTTGTTGCTACCTTCTGGGCTCCTCTGCCCCTATTGGCTGTCTGTGCTATTTAGGGTCAGCCCTTTCACCAGGAAAGGGCTGAGCAAAATTCTTGAATTTCTTGAAGACTTTCTTGTGTAACCTGTGCTTGCCACAAGCACCTCTGCTTGGCCTGTCTTTGGCCTTCTTGTGCTGAATCCCCTGTGCTGAAGCTTCCTGTTTCCTGAGGTCTCCTCCTTCCAGAGGCCATTCCTGTGCTGAAGCCCCTGTGCTGAAAGTTCCTGCTTTCTGAAGCCTCCTCCTTCCGGAGGCTGTTCCTGTGTGGAAGCCCCTGTGCTGAAGCTTCCAGTCGCTGAAGCCATCCCTGGTATCGTCCCCAGTCTGTGACCTCGACCATCGGTTCTGTGCTGAAGCACCTGCATTGGATTTCCTGTGCTACAGTGTCACTGTTCCAGTGGCCATTCCTGCTTTGGAGTCTCCTCCTTCGAGAGGCTTGGTCTGTAGCCCTTATGCTAAAGCCTTCCCTGATACCGACCCCAGCCTTTGATCCCAACCATCACAACCATCACTCCAGTGCCACCTGTCTTGACCCCAGCCTGGACTTTGTTTACTCTGATCTCTCCAACCCTGACCAGTCTACCAATGACAATGGAATCAGCAATCCGGACCCAGCTTCATGGCTTCAGGTTTGTGTTTCACCTCAGCCCTGCGGTCCAGTCCCTTTTTGTGGCAAGCATATCCATTACAATTAGTTTCGGTACTCCTATAAAGTTACGATAGATTTAGATTGAACCACTGGTTTTTTTTTTGTTTCAACTTTTTTATTGTTTTTTGAGAGAATGAAATCGTATAACAATTTTTAACATACATCTGTTACAACTTCACATTTTACAAAAGGAAGAAATATTAAACATTATATTACAACATAAATAATACTCTTGTTGTCTTCTTATCTTATATATTAACTTTCATCTGTTGTAGTCTACAAAACTTTTTTATTATTTTTAAATTTTAACAGCCTATTGGGGAAGCAGCCGCTTCCGGACATCTCTGTCACAGAGAAAATCAAGGATAGTAAAGAGAAAAGCAAGAAGGAAGATAGGGGGAGGGGGGGAGGGTATGGGGGAATGAGAGGAGGGGGGTAGGGCTTGTTAACTCCAGTTTTGTGTGGCCCATTAATTCTTTTGTTAATTGTCTGGCCATACTGACCAAACCTTATGGAATTTATCCACCTTTTGATCCAGCTGTGTCGAGAGGAGTTCCATTAATCTTATTTCCCTGATACGTCTCAATACTGTCTGCTTGGAGGGGGCGTTTATTTTTTTCCATGCCGTAGCTACCGAGCAGCGGGCTGCTGTGAGAACGTGGCTTATTATTTTGTTCTCTTGGGGTTGTAGTACCACAATTGTTTAGCCAGCACCAGGACCAGTGGGTCCACCTCTATCTCTACCCCCAGGAGTTCTCGTATCATTATTTGTATCATGATCCAGAACCCCAGAATTTTTGGGCAATTCCACCAGATATGAGCCATGTCTCCTTTTTGCCCGCATCCTCTCCAACACAAATCTGAGAACCCGGGGAAAATCTGGCTCAATCTATTTGGGATTAGGTACCAATGAAACAGAATTTTGTATATGTTTTCTTTTATAGTTGTGCAAATTGATGTTTTAGAGGCCGCTTCCCAGATATCCTCCCAGTCGTCCCTGTCCAAGTCTAGGTTTAAGTCTTCTGCCCATTTTAGCATGTAGCTATGCTTAGATTGTGCCGCAGTTGACGCCAGGCTCAGATATACCTCTGAAATCAGACCTTTGCAATAATAGCCTCTTCTGCATAATCTCTCAAATTTTGTCATAGTAGAAAACACTGTGTCTTTTGAGACTGTTTGTAGGTAATGTCGAATTTGCAGGTAACCAAATACCGGTAAATTTGTAATTTTATGTTTTTTCTCCAGCTCTGGGAGTGCAAGAATCTTATCTTTGGATACATAATCATCCGCTATTACCAACCTTAGCTCTTTATATTTACTAAGTCCCTTTGGGAGGCAGCCTGGTATGAACTCAGGGTTGCTAAATATGGGGGTCATTAGAGTGGGGGAAGATGCTAAATGGTATTTCTCCTTTTTTCTTGTCCATATCTTCCATGTACATCTCATTGCTCCCAGTTTTAATTTATCTGCTAGACTCTCCCTTCCTCCCACGGTGCAAAAGGGTTGCTGGTAGAGAAAGGGGTCCTGCGTAGGTAAACTCAATCCCCAACCAACAACTTGAAGTTGCATCGTTGTTCCACATTATTACTTGTTTTAGTTGGGCCGCCAAAAAGTATTTAGTGATATCCGGGACTCCCAGACCTCCGCAATCTTTTGGGGCTAGCAAAATTGCTCTAGCAACCCTTGGTCTTTTGTTTTTCCAGGTGAATTGAAACATTCTATTCTGGATATTTTTAAGATCTGCTAGTGGTATGTCTATCGGTAGCGTCTGGAAATAATATAGGAGTCTTGGCAGGATATTCATTTTAACTGTGGCTATTCTTCCTAGCCAAGAGATCTGATATTCATTCCAGCTCTGAAGATCTTTTCTAATCTTTTCGAAGAGAGGGGGATAATTGTGTTGGTATAGGGTCTTAAAAGAGCTCATTATCTGTATTCCCAGATATTTAATTTTTATCGAGCTCCATCTATAATTAAAGTTTGCCTGTAGCAACTTAACTTCTGGTGCTGTTAATGAAAGGTTCAGTGCCTCCGACTTGTCCGTGTTAATTTTATATCCCGAAATTTTACTAAATTGGTCTAATTGGGATTGTAAGTTCGGGAGGGACGTCAATGGGTTGGACAGGGTTAGGATAATGTCGTCGGCAAACAGGGATATTTTGTAAATTGTCTCTCCAGTTTCAATACCTTAGATATTCTTTTCGTCTCTAATTGTCGTTGCCAAGGGTTCTATGGAGAGGGCGAATAGAAGCGGAGATAGGGGGGCATCCCTGTCGGGTACCGTTAGTGATTTTTATGGGGTTTGAGTCTCCTCCTGGGAGTTTCACGACTGCTGTGGGAGTTTTGAATAGGGCTCTGATCCCCTCTAAGTATTGGCCCCTAACTCCGAATTTCATCAAGGTTTGATCTAAAAAGTCCCACCATATCCTGTCAAATGCTTTCTGTGCATCTAGACTCAACAGGATAGCCTTCGTATTTGATAGGTGAACATGGTCTATAAGGTGGATAATTTTTCTGGTATTATCAGAGGCCTGTCTTCCCGAGACAAACCCGACTTGATCTATATGAATTAGACTGGGCAATATTGGGGTGAGTCGGTTTGCCAAGATTTTGCTAAAAAGTTTTAGATCCGAATTAAGGAGGGCTATGGGGCGATAGTTACAGCATTGTAATGGGTCTCTCCCTTCCTTGTGTCAGATTGCTAGGTTTGCTTTGGACATTGTTTTCGGAATATCTGCTCCCCCTAGGAATGAATTAAACATATCTAGCATATATGGGGCTAGTACCTTCTTAAATTTTTTGTAGTACTGATTTGAAAAGCCATCTGGGCCCGGCGTTTTACTGGCTTTTAATTGAGCAATGGCTTCTAGGAGTTCTTCCTGTGTTATGTCCTTGTTTAGTTCTAAATAATTTTCTTCTGTGAGTTCTGGAAGTTTACACTTCTCCAAATACTCAGCGATAGCCTCAGGTCCCGATGCTCTATTCTTTGGAAAGTTTAAGTTGTATAATTTAAAGTAGAATTCAGAGAATTCTTTTGCTATTTGCTTCTCGTTTTGTGTTTTTACTCCTAAACTGGTTTGAATAGCTGGAATTTGTGTTTTGGTTCTCAGTCCTCTAAGTTTGGACGCCAATAGCCGGTCGGCTTTGTTACCTTTATCATAATATTTTTGTTTGGTCCACCTTAACGCCCTCTCCACTTCCTCTAGTTGCGTCTGCTTCAATTCAGATCTGGTTTTATCTAGCACTTGAAATAATTTTTTTGAGAGATTATTTTTATGTTTCTGTTCCAGAAATTGCACTTTTTCAGTTAATTCATTGTATAGTTTTTGCTTAGCTTTTTTCTTATGTGATGCTATGGAAATAATAGTCCCTCTTATTGTAGCCTTATGGGCTTCCCAAAGCATTGCTGGTGACTCTACGGAGCCCTTATTCAGCGTAAAATATTCTCTGAGTTTTTGTTTAATGTCTATTTCTACATCCATTTGGTTCAAAAGAGAATTGTTTAGTTTCCAATTGTATTGATTGCTTTTACTGAAGGGGAGAGAGAGTACTAGTGAGACCGGGGCATGGTCCGGCCATGATATTGACCCTATGTCTGACTGGGAGGATGCCTGGAGAACATCTTTGGTTCCCAGAAAATAATCAATCCTTGAATAGGTCTGGTGCGGGGTGAAAAAAACGTGTAGTCTCTCTGACCCTGGTGCTGTGTCCTCCAAATATCTATGAGCGAGAATTCTTTTAGGATGTTTCTAAAGTCTTTAGCATTTTTTTCAGTAATGCGTGGGTGTGACATTCCTTGTGTACTTGTTCTGTCTAGTTCTGGGGTGACTATCATATTCATATCTCCTCCTATCAATAGGGTGGTTCTTGGCTGGGGGGATATGCTATCACATAAACCCCTTAAAAATTTCGCTTGCCCGTCATTTGGAGAGTATACATTCACTAAGACTATTTCTACTCCAGTGAGCGAGCCATATAGAATTAAGTATCTACCTTCTGGGTCTGATACCGCTTGTTGTAGGGTGAATGGAGTATTGTGTTTGAATAGTATTGCTACCCCTCGTTTTTTGTTGTGCAAGACGCGTAATATGCTTGGGGTAGTCTTTTTTGAAGGTGTTTGGGGGGAGATGTGGTGTTAAAATGGGTTTCCTGAAGGAATAGTATATCTCCTTTTGTTTTTTTGAGTTCCTGCAGGGCAAGCCTTCTCTTTATTACTGAGTTTAGCCCCTTTACATTAAGGGACACTATCTTACGGGGTGTTTTACTAGCCATTTTTCCTTTTTTAATTGGAAAAGGTCTTGAGATCCCTCCACTGTCCCAGGGTGGTGGGGCGACCTACCTTCTTCCTTTGCATGCATGTCTAGGGGAAGTCCGTGCGTCTTATTGGCGTCGGTAGTTTTGGATCTTCTGATCTCTGTGTACTCTGTGCTGGGGATGGTTGGCTTGGAGAAGGGCTGATTGGACACCTGGGTAAGGGGAGACAGGAGGGCAAAAGAGAGGAAAAAGAAAAGAGAAAGCGGGCGATAACAACGCCATAACATAGTAACCCCCACCACGCTAAGGGTGAGGGGGGCGGGCATATTGCCCTCTGGAGACTTCTTGATGAGTCGGGTTCCGAAATCCACCAACAAGGCCCTTGAGCCCCTCTGGAGTATTCGGAAACAATCGAGACCATGTATGACACTGTAAATCAACGACTTAACACTTTATGTAACCAATTTTCACTTGTGGAGGTTATTAAAAGCTTAATATTGCTTAACCTACTAAACAGTTTATAGTCTTTCCTAAGAGTCTAGATTTGACATAGCTATCCTAGTCTTTTCCACCCGGAGTCTTTTCCATGTTCCTCTTCTGACTAGCTTTAATATTTAGGGATAGCTTAAACCTGAAACACAGTGTTATAATATAAACCAGTATGATTATAGCAGGGGTTAATATATTTTGGTATACCCAAACGTTTGATTGTTCCCGGTCTTTTGCGAGCCCCTGAAGATTATTTACTCTGCTTTCTAGATCTGACTCTATAGGGTACTTTCTTCCTTACCATCACTTCTAGATTTCACCACAAGGTGGTGCCAGAGGATTAACTTTAGAAATCACCTATACCTGGATTTTAACATTTACAATGATTACAGACTGAAAGCAATCTAACAGAACTTCCTATAGAGGATTTATCCCAGTGACCACGCTCTTGGGATAATATTGTTTAAATTTTCAGTTTGAGTCCGGTCTTGGTCAGGAAAAACCTCTGCGGACCCTCCCCCCCCAAAAAA
Source organism: Ascaphus truei (assembly GCF_040206685.1). NCBI lineage: Eukaryota > Metazoa > Chordata > Amphibia > Anura > Ascaphidae > Ascaphus > Ascaphus truei. The sequence continues at coordinate 249,303,690 of NC_134484.1, read as the reverse complement.
AAACAAGCCGCGTCCAGGGCCGAACCCCTTTCTTCAAATAACTCGGGGGTACTCCACCCGCCCTTTGGTTCTTCAACAGGTCACAGGCCAGTCCCGGGGGTGGGGTGGGGGGAGAGGGAAGGAAGGAATTGGAGGAGGGGGGGAAGGGGAGGGGAGGGGGGAGGAGGGGGCAAAAACGACTGTTGCATTACACCTTCTGCGTCGGCTGTTCTTCTCTACTCATCCCGCGTCGGGTTCCTCTGCGACGCCAGGCATTGGGATGTCCTTGGCGTCTTCGCCGTTCCTTGTCTAGGCTGCTCTTCCTCTGCTCCCTCAGATGTCGCTTCATCTGTGTGATGGAGACCCAGGGCTCTTAGGAATCTGGGGCCATCTTCTATGTAGGACACCACGTGCATCTTCCCTCCAGCCTGCGCCATCAATTTAAAGGGGAAGCCCCATCTGTACCTCACTTTGTGATCCCTTAATTTCTCTTCGCCTGTCTACTGTTGTTTTAGATAGGTCGCTGTAGATTTCCAGGTGGGTATTACGGAATTGAACCTCACCTCTTTCCCTGCTGGCTGTGAGCACATTTTCCTTAGTTGTATAGGAATGGAAGCGTATGATGAGGTCTCTAGCCCTCTTAGGATCTAGCGACTTCGGACCCAATGTCCTGTGCGCTCTATCCAGCTCCATTTGTTCCTGCTTCAGCTCAGGGACCAGATATGTAAACAGGTCTTTTAGGTACGGCTGTAAGTGAGTAGTCTCTATTTCCTCCGGGATATATCGCATGCGAAGGTTCTGGCGTCGGTCTCTGTTTTCCTGTTCCTCTGCATTCTCTTTTAGGGAGCGAATTTCGTAATTTAATCTGTTTATCTCGTCCTCTGCTTGGGAATAGGACTGTTCTATGTCCTCCACTTTTTTTTGCAGAGTGTCAGTTTTCTCTGACAAAGCATTCATGTCAGATCTGAGTGAGTGGACGGCTTTATTAAGATCCTCCTGGAATCCCTGTCTCATTCTCAGGAATAAAGCCTCTAGTAATCCCTGGTTACCTCTGGCTGTTCTCCCCTGCTCCCCTGCTCAGACAAGTTGTCGGTCATTTCTATGGAGGGGGTCCGGCCGCCCTCTTGGACTGAGCTGTCTCTAGCTGGGGCTTTGTGTGACGGCATAAAGAAGTTTTTTAGGCTTGTTTGCGTGGGTCCCTTCAGCCTTCCACTCATCCCCGGGGAGTTGCGCCTGCTCCGGTTAGTTTTTCTTGATTTTTTTTGCCCCAATTGGCACTCTTTTTAGGCCGCTAGTTATTTATTTAGTTCAGTCCAGACTGTTGGGGGGGGGGTGGAGTAGGAATATGTGACCCAAATGCTCTCTCAGTAGGACTAGGGTTCTTAACATACAGGGCGTCTGCTCTCAGGTCACTTTTGTGTGTTGGTGTCTCTGAAAGTACCCTCAAGATGGCCGCCTCCTCACCACCAGCCACGCGGCTGGGACCTATGCCTCCCTTGATTAGGGGGTGCCTTCCTGGCTTTCTCCCCTCTCAGCAGGGCCCCAAATCAAAATGTTACATTTTTTTTTTTTTTAAATTGTGCAGGGAGAGAGCGGGACCCGCCACAGAGAGGAGCCGTCCGTGTCTTCCTTTCCGGCCATGTGGGACTGCCGCGTGCGTCTCTCTGACAACACGGGGGGGGGGTCCATCCCCGCTTGCCACCGACTCCCCGTCTGCTTATGCTCTATGGGGCATCCAGGATCTCTCCGCCTCTCTTCTCCGGTCCCGCAGCTGGTATCGGGTCGCGGGGGGGGGGGGGAAGCTCTGCAGCGGGGGCAGCGGCTCACAGGAGGCTCCCCAGCACGCCGACACCAGCTCACCGGAGCCTCAAACAGGCACACCGGAGCTCCGTGAGTTGCCTAGCTCCGTCCTGGGGACTTTATTTATTTATTTCTGAAGTTTTCTTTAGTTTTTGCTGTGCTTTCTATATGTTTCTGGGCTATGCTATTGGAGGGGCTCGGGAGCTCATTGCTCAAGCTGCCATTCCCCTCTACGTCACCGGAAGTCTCGATTGAACCCCTGTTTAATGTTTATAAGTCAAGTTTTTCATTTGCAACAAGTTGTGTGCACTGTTATATTTGTGTAGGCCTCCTTTGTTCCCTCCGATCGTGAGAGGTCGGCGGTGCGAGGGACTTCGCCAGAGTAGACCACACCGCTCCAGAGTTCGGCTGGCGTGGTACTGGTATATATTGTTTACTGTATAGAGTACTAAAATGTTTCTCAAGGTTATCAATATTTCTCTTTTTTTTCTTTCCTCTTTGACTCTAAAACCAAAAAGATAGTTATTTTAGCAAACATAAGGAAATCCTAAAGAAATAATAGAAGGTCACGTTGTCCAAAATCACCAAAATTGTCTAATTGTTTAAAAAAAAAAAAAGACCACCATAGCCAGTTTTCTAACCCAGGCCCCAACACGGCCTCCTTCAGAAAAAATGCCAAGCAATGTTTACCCCGGATTATACCCTCCTAGATATTCCCAGATCCCACTCCCACCCCTCTAGATCTGGGACCATAGGTCTGGTGCCTCTCACCACCGAACCAATCTTATTTATATCCCCACTCCCTCCTTTCCAGGTTAACCCCTTCTCCCTCCAATAAGGGACATTTAGGCGCACCCTAAAAATCATGGCTGAAATTAATATGCAATCTCTGTAGCACATCACACACCACAAAAAGAATGGTCTATAAAATAGAAACACATAATACCAAAGGTCTTAATACTCCTAGAAAGCGTAGGATAGCATTTACCGATTATAGCAAAGTAAAAGCTGATATACTTTTTTTACAAGTGTAACGGTGTTTCCCCCACCCGGTGGGAGATTTGGCCATTACTGTACGTGTGGTGCATGATACCTGCTGGTAACAGAAGGGCTGTCGTCCACCGGTGGTAGTGGGGACATAGGACTAGGCTTCTGTGGTTCATACCCTACATATCTCTTTAGCAGTTCAGCATCTGCATCTGCCGTATGCTCCAGGAACTTAAGGTGATCTCCCACGGTAGAACTATCACCTCTCCCCCCAGTAAGGTGACTCACCAGGCAGGCAGTATAACAACAGGAACTGTTTATTATCTCTTCTGTATAGCACAGTTAACAGCAGGCTTCTGACCGATGCAGTACTTCTCAGGTACCCCTGAAGGATGGTCCCTGGACCGCCACTACAGGCCAAGGGCACCCGCAGCCGTCATAGCTCTTCCCTGCCTCCCTAGCAGAGGCAGAGGTATGGTCCACACTCACTCTCCCTCGGAGGGAAGAGGACTTGAGATGGCCCAATACTCAGCCTCTCCAATGTGTAACCTGCCTTCCTCAAGTGGGTGAAGGCACTGCTAAATGTGGGTGCTACTTGACCTTAAGTACAGACAGAAGGAGGGCATCAGGTCTGACTCATGATTAGTCATGAGCAGGCCTGATGTCACCACCTCCTGCTGTCACTTAAGTTAAGCACCAAGGAGGGGAAAAACCTCATATAAACTATTGGCAAGACCTGCCTGTACCAGGGCTTACTGCCAGGAGGGAAGCAAACTAGTAGCCACAAATGCCATGGCTACACAAGAAACGCATTTCAGCTCCACGTCTTTCCCGAGCTACAGTATCTGGACAAACATTTTTCTCAATTTTATCTGTCATCAGCTAGGATGAAAAACAATGAAGTAGTCATTATTTTTAGCAATAATATCCCTTTTCAATTAGAAAAAAAAGTATGCGATAAAGAGAAGATATATAATTTTGATAGGCTCCATTTACAACAACAAAATCAATCTAGAAATAGTCTATGCCCCTAACAGACCCACCAAACCTTTTTTTAAAGAGTTTTTAAATAAATTAGGAGAGGTAAAAAAAGGAAGACTTGTTGTTGCGGGAGATATGAATCGTGTAATAGATAACACCATAGCTAGATCCCGCCCAATTCAACCAAGAGTATTGCTAGGAAGTGAGACAAAGAAAAAAAATATTTTTTAATAATTTCTTAACTAAACACCTAAAATAATTTTTTCTACTAAATGCGTGGCGAGCAATGTACCCACTGAGGAGGGACTATACATTCTTCTCTAACCCTCACAAAACATACTCGAGGATAGATTATATTTTTATAGACTCCAGTATGTTTTCTCAGATTCACACTGCTAATATACTCCCAATTACTTGGTCGGACCATGCACAAGTTGAACTTATTTTAAATTCCTGGTACAAACCTCCTGCTCTTTACTCCTGGAGACTTAATAGTTCATTGTTTGTAGTCCCTGAGATTGTACAAAAAATTAATGAGGGATTTGAATTTTATTTTTCCATAAACGATAACAAAGACACAACCTCAAGTATTTTATGGACAGCACATATGGCATTTATTAGGGCTATGATAATAAAAAGAGCATCATATAGGAAAAAAGCAAGGCAAGCAAAAAAGGTCAAATTAACAAAAGAACTGTCAGAACTACAAACCCTATAGGAGAGGTGATGTATTATGTCAGAGACACATCATCCACTCAAAGTATCCCTCTAGACGGCGCACCACAGTACAAAATTATTATATATATATCAATCTGTGTGGTCAGTGTGAAACCTAACTGAAATGAACAGTTTAAAAGAAACTTTAATAACAAACAACTATAACAATGTAGAGTAAAATAGAGAATGCGCAACAATCTGTATATTGGCACCTAGTACAAGAATCCAATGTGAAGACTGCCGTGGACGTGAATGTTAGTAATTAAAGACAAGAAGCTGTAGTGACTGTCAATCCGCTAGGATGTCCTATACACATGTGTATATATGCATATATTGGTCTCAAACGAGATTGATGTTATGCATGTTTAGCTCATGCTGCGTCCATGATGAGCCTCTTGGTATGGGCATAAGGTGAACCCTGTTTGGTATGCCTTGTGAGTATCTATTCTGGACGTCTCTGCAATTGCACGAATAGAGGGATGGATCCTCTATACCTGGTCCGTTGGCTCTATGTGTGTACACTGCTCAACTGTGACGTAACTCAGTGATGTTTCCGTGCCACTGAGTGTGGATTGTTAGTATGAAGCTGCTGCAGCTGGTGTTGCTATCATGTTGCTGTTCCCGTATACTTGTGATGTTCGATATACTGGCATGGCCAGTCTAGCCACAGTATTAGCCACCAAATACCTATTGTAAGTAGATAGTGTGTGCCCTTTGTACCTGGTCAGTTAGACCTATTGGGGTATTTATACACTGCTCAGTGGTGACGTCACTTTATGTTTTTCTGTGCCGCTGGATGTGTACTTTTGTGTACTGCAGTGGCAGCTGGTGTTGCCACTGTTTAGCTATTCCCATAAACTCAGTATGATGTTCAGTGTATTCCCATGGACGTATCCTCGCCTTGTGAAAGTGGGTGGGTGATCCCACTTAAGTTTTGCAGATAGTGTAATTTAGTGTCATAGGATGCTTATACTAAGCTCCTTAGCGGTGGTAGTTTCACAGGAGACTTATGTCTCTGGCTATACGTGTTGTTTTTAATCACGGGTGGTATGCCAAACTATGATAGTCTAGTATATCAGTATGCTAATACCTTTACTGATCAGTAGTATGTCCTCAATAACAGACCATCAGTGGTATTGAAAAGGTCCAAAAAGGTCAGAGACCTGGTGGTACACAGCCACTTCTCTAGACAAAGAAAGAAAACATGGTTAAACACCACAGGAAGCTTCAAATGTCACAACTGTTGGGCATGTGAGCACATGAGAGAAAGTAAATCTTTCACTAACTGGGATAATACGAAAACATACACTCTCAACAAATTCATCAACTGCAAAATGACTGGGGTTATTTACCTAATTACATGTACCTGTGGGGCCAAGTATGTGGGGGAAACCAAGCGAGAGGACCTATGCATCACAATCCGCTCCTTCAACATTCTTGAGGTCTTCCCCACATAATGCAGTCCGCATGGGCATCTGATGATATACACTACATAGCATGATTCACAATTTAAAAATTTGACATTTTGATGAAAATACCACTATGTGGATATGCAAAGGTTTTTCCTAAAAGAAGGTATTGGCAATTTATGCATCCCTTACACTTGTATACTCCAAGTGTCTTCTTCAGCCATGTAGTACCAGTTGGGTATTTATCCACAGGATCAGATTAACTTAGTGTGTCTCCCACAAACAGAAAAAAGAATGGTGTAAAACAGCGCCAGTATATAAATTAAAACACCTGTATGTTAAAAAACTAGCAGCCAGGTAAACACTGACAGTACAGTCAGTCAAAGCACAATTGGAAAAAAAGAAGAACCGGCGCCACAGTGAATAATGAAAACCAAACCAATAGAATGTAATGTCCAAATGGAGTCCTATTAAAGTTGGTAATCAAGGATGCTCACGTCAACGATGTGATATGAAAAAAAAGAAGAAAAACAAATTATGGTGCAGTAACTCAAAGTAAGAGGTGAAAAGGTGGGCTAAACACACAAGACAGACAGGACATACAAACCAAGACAAACACACATGAAACGTAACACTAGCACAGGCCTATTAATAATTAAATCAGCATTTCTTTATTAATAGGCCTGTGCTAGTGTTACGTTTCATGTGTGTTTGTCTTGGTTTGTATGTCCTGTCTGTCTTGTGTGTTTAGCCCACCTTTTCACCTCTTACTTTGAGTTACTGCACCATAATTTGTTTTTCTTCGTTTTTTTCATATCACGTCGTTGACGTGAGCATCCTTGATTACCAACTTTAATAGGACTCCATTTGGACATTACATTCTATTGGTTTGGTTTTCATTATTCACTGTGGCGCCGGTTCTTCTTTTTTTCCAAGTGTGTCTCCCACGCTGCGTTCTCTCTTATAACAAAAAAGAGGTGGCGATTGAAAGTTATTTCCAATTTTTTTATCATTAGATAGAATATGCCAGGTTTTCCTGATATTATTCTGTATCAACCTCGAGGATGTGCTATACGTTGAGACAACATTAAACCATCCTGTGCTTTATTGACTGGTGTCAATAGCTCTGCGCTGGTCTTATTTCTGGCTTTAATGAGGGCATGCTCTATTTCCTCATTGTCATACCTTCTTTGTCTAAAGTGATCCGCCATCTTCTCTAGTGCAACCTCCAAGGGGTTGCTGGTGATTGTCGCGATGGAACAGAACTTATACCTCAAACACTCTGGGTTTAGATTGAACAAGACTTTTGGTAAAATAAACTTGCAGGTTTATTTCTTTTTAGACAGACAGACACAGTTAAACAAATAACAATTGACATAAACACTTACTGGGTAATGGGGAATTAAATACTCTGATGTCCAGGAGTAGCAGTTCATTCAGTCACACAGGAATCATGAAATTAACACGAAGCACAGGGCACCTTTAAATATAGGTGTCCTGGGCTTTACCATTAGGCACCTTTAAAGATAGGTGTCCTGGGCTTTAACATTAACCTCATCCGATTGGCAAGGAATTATCTCCCCTCCCCAATCAGATACAGCCAAGTAAAGTGGGAGAGGTAGATTACCCCTCCCCTGAAAGCTCAAGTCATGCGCAGTGGACATTTGAATAGCCCCACTTAAAAAACAGGACCCCCAATTATCTGGAGTCCGCAGGTCTGGCTGAAGTGAAATTGGACAGCAAAGCTGTGTTCCAAGGTGTTACCTTTTACAAGTGAAATGATTATCACCTCTTTGCTAGACCCGGCTTGCATGTTAAGCAGAGGGATTCATCCCTTTGATCAGCATAAGGTTTTAAGCCCTGGTGTTACTTATCCACAGGGGCCTGGAAATGTAGGACTTCACAAAGGACCTTAATTATTTCCTCCTTGCATATACCTAACATATCAAAGCCTCATTTGGGGAGCTGTGCCCTGCATTATAACATATAGCAGAAAAATATACAAGGTCTAAAATATAACTTCATAGGTTACAAAATGTGTGTGCAGCCTTGGCTATATATGCACTGTCCCTCTCCAAAAATGAGCTGGATAGCTTGTTCACATGATGAGATATGGATTAACTGCAGTTCTGACCCTGCAAACCGGGGCTGACAATGGAAGGGAACACAGGATTATACACACAATATGGTTAACCCTTTCCCTCCCGACATGATTTATACACATACAGGAATATAACACAGAGCTGCAGGGTGTTGCAGCCTTATTCTGGGGACAAAACAGATGTCTCATAGGGTATATGTGGACAAAGAGCAGAGAAATAGACCGATGGTGTAGGTTGTAGAACAGGATTTTATAAATAGCAAGTAAAAGACATGTACTCACACTCTGTACATGTATATAATGCACATAAAGGTATCTTTAGCGCTGTGTGCGCCCGCTGTCGCTTCTCCCCGTCCTCCTCTAACCTCAGTCCTGCTGCCGGCAATGGCGTGTGACGTCACGTCCCTCTGAACGGCTGATCGTATCCAAAGGAGGCAGGCTGTGGTGCGCTGGGAGAGGAATCGCGGGTGAATTCAAACGGCTGGAGTCTGGAGTCTTCTCTTCAAAGCAGCTGCAGCTAGATGAGATGGCTCTACGCGTTTCGCTGTCGCATACAGCTTCGTCAGGAGCGTCATGACGTGTTGTGTGGGCGTCACGTATTTATACTGTTAGAGTCTAATTGACTGTGTGTTTCCTATCTGTTTGAACTCATTATTATTTAATTTAACCCACATGGTTGCCTTTACATAGGCACAATCATCTCTGTGGTTCAAAACATAAAATCACTGTTATAACAATACATTGTGAATTACATATTAAATAGGTGATACAATCTTTAATAATTTTAAAACCAAAGTAAAAAAAAGAAAAATGCTCATATAAACAATTAATACAATTAAAAACTATTTATTAATGGCTAACTTCAAATTGTGCATATACTTCATTAAAATGTGTAGAACGTATTTGGAAACTCATAGAATGGGAGAGAGAAACAAACAAGAGAGACATGGAAAAGCATATGTTAGTATATTAGATATTTTCTTCAAAAGAACAGATATAAAAGGTTTCCAGAGTAATATGGATTATATATCAAGAGAGGTCAATTTAAATAAAAGCATTTATCCAGTGGGAGCATTGCATTGTGGTTAATTCTCGAAATGAGATTTTGGCTAAATTTACATTAAAGGACAATTAAAATATATTAAAGTGAGAAAATACAATTTGATTTACAAAAAATTTTAAAATAGTAATTTGATAAAATGTTTTTTTAAAAACATAATAAAAAATATATATAAAAGATTATCTAAATTAGAAAACTGTAATAATTTACACAGAAAAAAGGGCATATTAAAAGAGACACTGAGTTATATATATCTATTAATCATGTAAAAAGGGTAAAATTTCAAAATCTGAATTCAAGCCATGCGGAATTAATGTGTCAAGCTTGTGAATCCAGAACATTTCCCTTTTACTTAAATCCACCTCTCTGGAACGGCCCCTCCAGTGTTGTTTAACCTGTTCTATAGCCGTAAATCTTAGACTATCTGGATTAGATTGGTGATACTTAGCGTAATGCTTGGAAACGCTGTGAGTTAAAATACCCCTTCTGATATTGCTCAGATGTTCGATAATGCGGGTACGAATGGGTCTTGATGTCTTCCCTACATATTGTAACCCACAGGGGCACTGGAGGATATAAATTACAAAATCGGTAGAACAGTTAATATATTGCTTGATTTTAAAAGTTTCTTTATTTCTATGACATATAAAACTAGTTTTATCTTTCAGTTTATGCTGACAGGCCTTGCATGTTGCACAACCATAAAATCCAGTCAGGTTTTTTAACCACCCTTGTTTGGTCTCTCTTGTGCTTTTTAAAGCACTCGGTGCAATAATATTTTTTATGTTCTGTGCCTTCTTAAAAATTATTTTTGGATTATCTGGTAAAATATCCCTTAATATATTATCAGATTTTAGAACATGCCAATGTTTCCGCAAGATCCTTTCTATATTTTTAGATTCTTTATTGAAAGTCGTCAAGAATGCTGTATCATAAGGATTCACTGAATTGTGAGATTCGTTCTTCTTTTTAGGCTGTAAAGTTTCCTTTCTATCTAAATTTTTAGCTTTTGTCAGAGCCTTATCTAAAATGTCTTTACTATAATTTTTCTCCTCAAATCTTGTCTCCAAAATTTTGCACTGATCTTTGAAAATATTGTCTTCGGTGCAGTTCCTACGGAGTCTTCTATATTGACTATAGGGGACTCCGTCCATCCAATGATGGTGATGACAGCTGGATCTCAAAATAAAATTATTGCAGTCAACATTTTTAAAATGTGTCTTAGTTTTTATAATGCCTTCCTCTATGTATATATTCAAGTCTAGATATTCAATAAAAATCTCACTTATAGTATATGTAAATTTAAGATTAAAATTGTTTTTATTACGATTCAAAATAAATTGCTCTAAACCTCCTTTGTCTCCCTGCCAAATAAGAATAATGTCATCAATGTAGCGCCGCCATAGGATGAGATTCTCCCCCAGCTCGCCCTCGGACCAGATGGTGCGGTCCTCCCAATATCCCATGAAGAGATTAGCGTAGCTGGGGGCAAATTTTGTTCCCATGGCGGTGCCACATTTCTGAACATAAAATGTGTTATTAAACAAAAAGAAATTTTTCTGTAAAATAAATGAAATACTATCTAAAAGGAACTTTATCTGAGATTCATGTAGCTCTGGGTCATTTTTAAGGAAGTGCTCCACAGCTTGTAATCCTAAGTGATGTGCGATGGATGTGTATAATGAGCTCACATCTATAGTAGCTAATAAGTAATTTTCCTTCCATACAAATTTGTCCAGTATATTAATAATATCAGAGGTATCCTTTAAATATGATTGCATATCTTTAACATAGCCCTGGAGGAAGCTATCAATATAGGCCGACAGGTTGGATGTAAGTGAATTGATGCCTGAAATAATTGGCCTACCAGGCGGATTTTGAAGGCACTTGTGAAATTTAGGCAAGATGTAAAAAATAGGAATTTGAGGTGTTTTATTGCATAAAAATTTGTATTCAGATTCTGTTAGAATACCTAGGTTTTTACCCCCTTCCAATAAGATATTGAGCTCTCTATTAAATTCTTCAGTAGGGTTTTTCTTTAGAATTCCATAAGTAGTGTCATCGCCTAAAAGGCGGTAGGCTTCCTTCAAATAGTCCTCTTTGTTCATTATGACTGTCCCTCCGCCTTTGTCGGCCTGTTTAATTACAATATTCTCATTTTTAGTAATTTCTTCTAATGCTTTTCTTTCCTCCAGCGTCAGGTTGTTTCTAATTGAAGATTTAGTATTTTTAGTTAGAATCTCAAAATCTTTTACAATCAAGTCATAGAACACCTCCCTTTATAATATGTTGGATAAAATAAAGACTTCTGCTTTAATGCTGTATGTTTAAATTTACTCTCCATTAAATCACTTTTGGGTTTCTCCATATGAAGTCTGGACTCTACATTTTTGCTTTGAAAAAATCTTTTAACCGTTAGTTTACGAAGGTAGCGGTTAGCATCTAAAAATAGGCTAAAATTATTAGGTCCTATAGTGGGCGCAAATGAGAGTCCCTTTGAAATTAATTTTTGTTGTGGTACTGTTAGTTCTAATTTACTTAGGTTGAAGATACTTTTTGTATCTGTATTTTCTTCCTTATTCAATCTTTCCCTTTTCCTTCTTTTTCCTCGTTTTCCTCTCTGATGTTGTCTCTTTTTTGGTATGGCTTTGGGTCCCTCCTTTCTTTCGGAGGGGTATATGTGTTGGGTATCTCCCAAACACTTAGAGTTTTGTCCATATCTAAAAAAGTGTTTGATCCAGTGGCTCCAATGGGTGATCTTGATCTACTTGTTTTTTGTTGTCTGTCTGTGTGGTATCTATCTCTTTCTCTTTTCCTTTCTTCCCTTTCTCTTTTCATTTCTTTTTCCCTTTTTGCCTCTTTCTCTTTTTGATATTCCTTATCTTTTTGATCTTTTTCTCTCTGTTCTATCTCTCTTTGTTCTTGATGATAGGCAAAATCTCTATCTCTTTGCTGTTCTCTATACCTTCTAGTCTCTCTTTCTTTGTCTCTGTTAATTCTATCTCTTTCCTCTTTCATTTTAAGTTCCCTTTCTCTCTGTCTTTCCCGTTCTCTTTGTCTCTCCCTTTCTCTTCGTCTCTCTTCCTCCATTCTAGAGTCCCTCTCCCTTGCTTTTTCTCTTTCCCTTTGATGTTCAACATCTCTGCGTGTTTCTCTTTCCTCAAATATTGTTTTAGCAATTACACTTTTATCTGCTACCGGATATGGGTCTCTGTATCTCTGTTCTTTAAATTCGCTATGTGTAGTAGATGGCTTATTTGGACCAGAGACATAATTTGTCTCTCGCCTATAAGAGGGATTTCCATAAGATGGTTTATCTATTCTTGCTACAGTATTACCATACCTATTATCAAATTTTCTATCAGTTTGATATGAATTTCTCTTTCTTTTCCAATCCCTTTGTTCACCTCTCTTATAATCTTCCTCATCTCTTAAAAATTTATTCGTTTTATTGATATATATTTCATTTTCTAATTTATCAATTTTTTTCTTTAATTCTCTATCTTTAATTTTGAATTCTGCAGTGTCTTCTAAATGTGCTAATTTCTCCTCTATGATTGTCACTTCTTCATCTATTTTTTTAATATTCTTTTTATGTTGGTTGACCAATGCCAGCATCAAATCCACTGAGCATTTGTCAATGATATTACTGTATACCATAATTTTACAAAATCTTCGTCTTCCAAATTTGAGGAGGGATCCTTAGAAAGTCTCAAACCTCTTGGTATTCTATTGCATTTGATGTATTTATTTAGAAAGCTTAGATCAAGCCATTTTTTTGTGTCTTTAACTAATAACCTATCTAATTTGTGAAATTCTTCCTCTAATAGATCATAGGATACTGGTGTATGTGACGTATCTACATCCTGGAAATTAAATTGTGTCTTTCTTGAGGGTCGTTTTGCAAAAATATTAGGTGAAGTAATATCCATTACTAATTAATTGACAGTGAAATAATATAGTAAGGAAACAGTCAGGCAGCCCACAAATCAGAAGCAGATTGACAAGATGTACTTAAATGACTTGCCTAGGCGCCACAGTTCCCTAATATATACACAGTGTTATACTAATATTCAAACAATTAATATAATAATAATAAATAATATTACCCAACAGGATACTTCTCAAACCTTCCAGGGAAATATGCTTTGATTTCCCACAGGTACAGTCGTAGTTGTTTGTGGAAAGTGAGCAACCCCGTCAGGAATACAACATGAAAATAAAAAACATATAAAGCAATAATTGTGCAGTATTGTGATTATTTTTTGGCTTGTTCAAGAATCTTGGCTCTTGGGGAAAACCTACTTACAGCAACATAGAAGAAAATTCGCATTTGTCTGACTCTGTCAGGTAGTGTAGAAATGATGAGGTTCCTTTAAGGTGTACTTATATCCCCACTTGGTCTTGACACATATGGATAAGCTCAGAGTTGGTAAGATTCAAATTCCCATAGGGTATATGTGGACAAAGAGCAGAGAAATAGACCGATGGTGTAGGTTGTAGAACAGGATTTTATAAATAGCAAGTAAAAGACATGTACTCACACTCTGTACATGTATATAATGCACATAAAGGTATCTTTAGCGCTGTGTGCGCCCGCTGTCGCTTCTCCCCGTCCTCCTCTAACCTCAGTCCTGCTGCCGGCAATGGCGTGTGACGTCACGTCCCTCTGAACGGCTGATCGTATCCAAAGGAGGCAGGCTGTGGTGCGCTGGGAGAGGAATCGCGGGTGAATTCAAACGGCTGGAATCTGGAGTCTTCTCTTCAAAGCAGCTGCAGCTAGATGAGATGGCTCTACGCGTTTCGCTGTCGCATACAGCTTCGTCAGGAGCGTCATGACGTGTTGTGTGGGCGTCACGTATTTATACTGTTAGAGTCTAATTGACTGTGTGTTTCCTATCTGTTTGAACTCATTATTATTTAATTTAACCCACATGGTTGCCTTTACATAGGCACAATCATCTCTGTGGTTCAAAACATAAAATCACTGTTATAACAATACATTGTGAATTACATATTAAATAGGTGATACAATCTTTAATAATTTTAAAACCAAAGTAAAAAAAAGAAAAATGCTCATATAAACAATTAATACAATTAAAAACTATTTATTAATGGCTAACTTCAAATTGTGCATATACTTCATTAAAATGTGTAGAACGTATTTGGAAACTCATAGAATGGGAGAGAGAAACAAACAAGAGAGACATGGAAAAGCATATGTTAGTATATTAGATATTTTCTTCAAAAGAACAGATATAAGAGGTTTCCAGAGTAATATGGATTATATATCAAGAGAGGTCAATTTAAATAAAAGCATTTATCCAGTGGGAGCATTGCATTGTGGTTAATTCTCGAAATGAGATTTTGGCTAAATTTACATTAAAGGACAATTAAAATATATTAAAGTGAGAAAATACAATTTGATTTACAAAAAATTTTAAAATAGTAATTTGATAAAATGTTTTTTTAAAAACATAATAAAAAATATATATAAAAGATTATCTAAATTAGAAAACTGTAATAATTTACACAGAAAAAAGGGCATATTAAAAGAGACACTGAGTTATATATATCTATTAATCATGTAAAAAGGGTAAAATTTCAAAATCTGAATTCAAGCCATGCGGAATTAATGTGTCAAGCTTGTGAATCCAGAACATTTCCCTTTTACTTAAATCCACCTCTCTGGAACGGCCCCTCCAGTGTTGTTTAACCTGTTCTATAGCCTGTTCTAGCACCATCTGGTCCGAGGGCGAGCTGGGGGAGAATCTCATCCTATGGCGGCGCTACATTGATGACATTATTCTTATTTGGCAGGGAGACAAAGGAGGTTTAGAGCAATTTATTTTGAATCTTAATAAAAACAATTTTAATCTTAAATTTACATATACTATAAGTGAGATTTTTATTGAATATCTAGACTTGAATATATACATAGAGGAAGGCATTATAAAAACTAAGACACATTTTAAAAATGTTGACTGCAATAATTTTATTTTGAGATCCAGCTGTCATCACCATCATTGGATGGACGGAGTCCCCTATAGTCAATATAGAAGACTCCGTAGGAACTGCACCGAAGACAATATTTTCAAAGATCAGTGCAAAATTTTGGAGACAAGATTTGAGGAGAAAAATTATAGTAAAGACATTTTAGATAAGGCTCTGACAAAAGCTAAAAATTTAGATAGAAAGGAAACTTTACAGCCTAAAAAGAAGAACGAATCTCACAATTCAGTGAATCCTTATGATACAGCATTCTTGACGACTTTCAATAAAGAATCTAAAAATATAGAAAGGATCTTGCGGAAACATTGGCATGTTCTAAAATCTGATAATATATTAAGGGATATTTTACCAGATAATCCAAAAATAATTTTTAAGAAGGCACAGAACATAAAAAATATTATTGCACCGAGTGCTTTAAAAAGCACAAGAGAGACCAAACAAGGGTGGTTAAAAAACCTGACTGGATTTTATGGTTGTGCAACATGCAAGGCCTGTCAGCATAAACTGAAAGATAAAACTAGTTTTATATGTCATAGAAATAAAGAAACTTTTAAAATCAAGCAATATATTAACTGTTCTACCGATTTTGTAATTTATATCCTCCAGTGCCCCTGTGGGTTACAATATGTAGGGAAGACATCAAGACCCATTCGTACCCGCATTATCGAACATCTGAGCAATATCAGAAGGGGTATTTTAACTCACAGCGTTTCCAAGCATTACGCTAAGTATCACCAATCTAATCCAGATAGTCTAAGATTTACGGCTATAGAACAGGTTAAACAACACTGGAGGGGCCGTTCCAGAGAGGTGGATTTAAGTAAAAGGGAAATGTTCTGGATTCACAAGCTTGACACATTAATTCCGCATGGCTTGAATTCAGATTTTGAAATTTTACCCTTTTTACATGATTAATAGATATATATAACTCAGTGTCTCTTTTAATATGCCCTTTTTTCTGTGTAAATTATTACAGTTTTCTAATTTAGATAATCTTTTATATATATTTTTTATTATGTTTTTAAAAAAACATTTTATCAAATTACTATTTTAAAATTTTTTGTAAATCAAATTGTATTTTCTCACTTTAATATATTTTAATTGTCCTTTAATGTAAATTTAGCCAAAATCTCATTTCGAGAATTAACCACAATGCAATGCTCCCACTGGATAAATGCTTTTATTTAAATTGACCTCTCTTGATATATAATCCATATTACTCTGGAAACCTCTTATATCTGTTCTTTTGAAGAAAATATCTAATATACTAACATATGCTTTTCCATGTCTCTCTTGTTTGTTTCTCTCTCCCATTCTATGAGTTTCCAAATACGTTCTACACATTTTAATGAAGTATATGCACAATTTGAAGTTAGCCATTAATAAATAGTTTTTAATTGTATTAATTGTTTATATGAGCATTTTTCTTTTTTTTACTTTGGTTTTAAAATTATTAAAGATTGTATCACCTATTTAATATGTAATTCACAATGTATTGTTATAACAGTGATTTTATGTTTTGAACCACAGAGATGATTGTGCCTATGTAAAGGCAACCATGTGGGTTAAATTAAATAATAATGAGTTCAAACAGATAGGAAACACACAGTCAATTAGACTCTAACAGTATAAATACGTGACGCCCACACAACACGTCATGACGCTCCTGACGAAGCTGTATGCGACAGCGAAACGCGTAGAGCCATCTCATCTAGCTGCAGCTGCTTTGAAGAGAAGACTCCAGATTCCAGCCGTTTGAATTCACCCGCGATTCCTCTCCCAGCGCACCACAGCCTGCCTCCTTTGGATACGATCAGCCGTTCAGAGGGACGTGACGTCACACGCCATTGCCGGCAGCAGGACTGAGGTTAGAGGAGGACGGGGAGAAGCGACAGCGGGCGCACACAGCGCTAAAGATACCTTTATGTGCATTATATACATGTACAGAGTGTGAGTACATGTCTTTTACTTGCTATTTATAAAATCCTGTTCTACAACCTACACCATCGGTCTATTTCTCTGCTCTTTGTCCACATATACCCTATGGGAATTTGAATCTTACCAACTCTGAGCTTATCCATATGTGTCAAGACCAAGTGGGGATATAAGTACACCTTAAAGGAACCTCATCATTTCTACACTACCTGACAGAGTCAGACAAATGCGAATTTTCTTCTATGTTGCTGTAAGTAGGTTTTCCCCAAGAGCCAAGATTCTTGAACAAGCCAAAAAATAATCACAATACTGCAAAATTATTGCTTTATATGTTTTTTATTTTCATGTTGTATTCCTGACGGGGTCGCTCACTTTCCACAAACAACTACGACTGTACCTGTGGGAAATCAAAGCATATTTCCCTGGAAGGTTTGAGAAGTATCCTGTTGGGTAATATTATTTATTATTATTATATTAATTGTTTGAATATTAGTATAACACTGTGTATATATTAGGGAACTGTGGCGCCTAGGCAAGTCATTTAAGGACAAAACAGATGTGACAGGGGAATGCAAGTTATTACCCAACACACATTAACCCCTTGTGTCCCACGCATGATTGTAGGGGCTGCCAGCGGGGGTGACCCCTTTATTCAGATCTGGCATAGCCCGCAATCTTGACAGTGATGCACTTGGCTCTCAACATTTGGGAACATGGAAGAAAGACCCTTTTTCAATGTAGCTGGATGATGACTTCTGGCGTCCAACAGGGTATTTCTATCCGTTAATTTATGGAAAACCCGTGTCCCAAGCTTTCCATTATCCAGGAAGACCACTGTTTCCAAATAGTTGATTTCCTTTGGGCTATGGCTTTCCGTAAACTTGATGGTCGATGTTATCCCATTGATATATGCACAAACTCCCTCAGCTCTTGTTCCGTCCCATCCCAGAGCATAAAGATGTCATCTATATACCTGTTGTAATGTAAAATGCACTTCGCATGTGGTGCATTGTTGAGAAGGTGAGTTTGTTCATAGGCATCCATGAAGAGGTTTGCATACGATGGGGCCATGTTGGACCCCATCGCATTTCCCATCAGTTGAAGGTATTATGACTTTTCGAACTTGAAGAATTTTTTGTGAAGGATCAATTCGATGAGCGTTACAAGGAATTCCGTGGGTGGTCCCATCACCATCGGGTGTCTCTCAAGTTGGTGCCTGATAATTTAAATTCCATCACGTGTGGAATATTCGTATACAAACTTGCCACGTCTAGCGTCATCAATAAGACGTCCGTTAGGTCTCGAACAACCCTCGCCAATTTACTGATGAAATCTGTGGTATCTTTGGTATATGAGGTCATCAATTGTACAACAGGCTGTAAAAAGAAATCCACATACTGCGAGCGAGATGGGATGGTAGAGAGAGCCACGCGCTGAAATAATAGGCCTTCCAGGTGGAGATGTCACAGATTTATGTACCTTAGGGAGTGTGTACAGCACTGGAATTAGCGGAAAGTCCTGAGTGAGAAATGCAGCGGTGTCGTCCGAGATCCACCCATTATTGTTGCCCATCCTGATTATTGCATCTATTTCTTTTTTATAGTTAGCTGTTGGGTCACCAGGTAGTCTCTTGTATTGGCTAACATTATTCAACTGTGACATAATTTCCTCCTGGTAATCCTTATATGTCATCAACACTATGGCTTCTCCGTTATCCGCAGCTTTAATAATAATATTTCTGTTTTCTCTAAGGTATTTCAATGCTCCATTTTGATCTCTATTCAGATTGTAAAAACTAGTCTTGTGGCATTTAATCGCATATCTGGTGTCCCTTTCCAGCTGACCCATAAAGGTGGATATACTTGGGTTTGCCACCTGTGGGTCAAATGTACTGCTCGGTTTAAATTTATTTGTACAGCCACCACTCGTAACCATGTTACCAGAATCCAACCAAATCCAACCTGTCATCTGGACGGCTGAAGAAATCCTTCAGCTTCAGTCATCGATTTAGCTTGAACATATATATTTCCCAATCAAAGGGTTTCTGTTGATAAGTGGGCACAGATGAAAGACCCATACTGAGGACTGAGGATTCTGCTGCCGACAGCTCGTATGAGGAGATGTTAGGTATCACTGTTTCTGTCATCTCCCCCATATCCCCCTATCTCCCTGCCCCCCTCTGGCTTTGGTTGAGCGTGGTAGGAATCTTGTGTTTCCACCCCCTCTCCCCCTCCTGATCGGTCTCCAACATCTAGGTCGGGTAAAGGTTTTTTTGGGGGGGCAGCCGATGCTTGGCCTAAAAAATGGTCAGTACTAGCAGTGTTATCCTGGGAATCTGACAGATCGGTGTCACTGGTATTATAACCAGCCCCATATATAGCCGCTTTCCTAGAGCATGAATATCTCCTCCTTTGATTGGATCTACCCTGCGGGTTATCATGAAGGCCCAAATGCCATTTGTACACATTTCTTTCCTTATAGTCAAGGGTCACTTGTTTTAACTTATCCCTTATATATTTTATAAGGCCAGTCTTATATGAGTCTGTGGTAGCTTGTATTTTTTTCAACCAATTGATACTCAAATCAGCTGTCAGTATGTCACCACACTTGTCCTCAATAATCTGTATCTCCTTCTTGATTTTCACCAACTCCTTTGTAGATTGTTCAATAACTAAGATAGTTAAATCGAATGAACACTTATTTAGAATTGATACCCATTTTTTTACAAAAATCAGGGTTACTACGACCTATTGTCGGCTGATTTTTTATACGAAACCCATGGGGGAGTAACCTTTCCTTATGATAATGTGGCAAAGTCACTGCATGCAAATCAAAATCAATTTCTCTTTTCTTCAATTTCACAAAGTCATTAAATACATCTGTAGTGTTATCCGGTCCAAAAATAGTCTCCACCGCCTCCTTATATCTAATCTGTGATATCTCTTCATCTGTATACCCCATATAGACTCTGAGATGTTAGCAAAAATGTCAGACATATCAGCAAATTCCTCCATGGTGTTGCAGTCAGTAATGTCACAAAAAAAAAAAATATATATATATATATATATATATATATATATATATATATATATATATATGTGTGTGTGTGTGTGTGTGTGTTGTGAATGTATATAAGTGTCAAAAGGAGTGCTAGTGTGCGTGGGTAAATGTATACAACTAAAAACAGCAAAGATGCCCAAAGCTACTTCTAAAGTGACAAAAATACACCGTGCAATACCTATATATTCTCTTGAAAAAGGGTCATTTAGTTCAACCCTTTGGCCAAATCATCTTAAGCCTGCTAGCAAACTTCAAGGCATGACCGTTAGCAGGTCCTAACACTCCCTGAGTTCAAATTCTTATTTACCTGTATAATTACAGGAAGAATGATCAGCATTTGATCCGTCGTAACCCAGCAAAATGAAAATGACATTTACTGAAATGTAATTTGACCTCCAACTCCACTATGTTACTCTATTTAATAATCCAATGTTTGGGCCAGGCTGGGTCATTATTGGTGGATGGAAAAGGGTCTGAGTAGAGTTGGAGATTTTATGGAGAAAGATAAAGTTAGGACCCTCACCCAGTTGCAGGAGAGACATCTGATGCCCAACTCGGAACTATTCAAGTAAATGCAGTGAGACATTTTGTCATGCAAAAAGCAAATACTTTTTTTCCATCCACAGAACTACATTTGAGGAGATCTGTCTCTCAAGCCCATTTGCAAAAGGCTAGATAACCATATTCTATCAAGCAATTATCCCACCTCTACTAGACCAGTGTAGCCTTGAGTTTCCGGTTACCCCTTCTTACGGATGTGTGCACCAGGGAGGGCTGTGTGGCCGGCCGAGTCGCCGGGGGCACCGGTTAGCTGCGATGCAGGGTGCCACCATGTTGGTAGTGTTCACGCATGCACAGGGACACAAGAGTTGCGGCGGACATGGCAGAGAGCTGGCGCATGCGCAGTGGAAAGTGCGCAAGGTGGGACCAATAGAGAAGGGGCTCTGAGATGGGACTACGATTCCCATGAGCCTTTGCATAGTTACCTGTTCTGGGATAGCAAATAGGGTGCTGAGTTGCTGGCTTAGAGGAAAGGGAAGTGTGCAGCGGAGACCATGCGAGCCAGAGGGTCCTGGGAGAGCAAGGGGAGAGGAGGTGCGTAGTGCAGGGGGTCAGTGACCCATTGCATAGGCCAGGACAATCCCTAGGACCCAGTACAGGCCCTGAGACACCATTAGCTTGTGGAACTGCAGGGAACAGCCCTTAGATAGAGACTTTACCTGCTTAGTGATAGTAGCAGTCAGGAACACAGTACTTTCCTGAGTATCCGGTTACCTGTACAGGGATAAGACTACAATGCGGAGTCAAGACTCGGGAGAGATCTCCCCTGCGGTGTGGGACCCCTTGTGAGAGATGACTCTGGATCTGCAGATCCTTTATGAAGTGTCATCTACCGGGTGCTGGTGCGCCCGGCAGGTATTTCTATAAATGCACCAACAAACCGGTACCTTACAGGTGCTGATCCCGACTTGAGGGGTGGTGGATTCTTTGGGGACACTTGAGAGGATAAGTGACCAAGGGACTGGTCGGTTGCGCTGGACACAGTGTGTGATATACATGGTGGAAGGGAGGGGAACACTACTCAAGTGTGGAGCGTGGCCAGAGCCACAGGTATAAGGTTCCTACATTCACGGTTACTCATGTATTGTGTATATGCTATTGCTGCCAAGGTCATTGATCAGTCAGATGTGTTTGTATGCTCTCTCTCTATATATATATAGTAAAGGTTTGCATATATCTGGGTGCTGTTGTTATTGTTCTTGTCCAGGGGAACCTCACATATTGGGGATCCAGGGCAAGTGGAGGCACTGCCATTTAACCTATTGTGGCCCCAGGCTCCCAGTTAGCGGACGCTCAGATCTCTGTGAGCCAGCAGGTAAATATTGCACCAGTAGACCCGTTTAGTCAGAGGGAAAGAGGTACATTTGGAGGCGCTGCTGAGATCTCAGACCTGGGGTGCCTAAATCAGTATTCACAAAATTATCAACAAATTTTTGTGCCATCCAAGACAGAGGTACGCGAGTGGGCCTTACACAAATAAGTGACCCCTAAATGTGCCATAGCTGTGGGAAACATGCCCGCCTTCACGTCAGTGGACACGGTACATGATCAAGTATGGACCTTCCCGGGCCTAGCCACAGCCGGGACCGTAGACCACTCTTCCGATAAAGACTACTGTTGGCGTAAAGTTCTTTTGGCCACTGAGCATGAGATATGCCCAGAATCGGTACGCTCAGTACTAAATTTACCTGAGCCATCCAGTGCCAGTTGTACCCTGGTATACCCAGAAATGGTCGACCCACCGGCCACGTCCACAGCCACGCCCCAACAAAGCACGCTCAGGACTGCCTTCTGTGCTACCATCCAATTTGTTTCGCACACCGGTTAGAGAGAGGCCTAGCCCCGATGTGGTCTGCAGCCACTGCTCTAGGGGTATTCTTTACACCATCCGGTATCAGGCCCTCTCAAGACAATAGTCCAAACCCAAATATCTGGTCCAGGCCTGAATCAGGTAGTCACAACAACAGTAGTGCTATGTCCCAAGAAGTAATAGTACCATTGTTAGTGGAGGCCATAAATCAAACCTCATAGTCCCAACAGCATAGGAAGCTCAAAGCTTTTTCAGGGACCTGACCGACGCCACAAGGTGAGGCCAAGTTTGAGTTATGGAAGGATCACGCTGAGCAAGTACTTCCAGAATGGACCTGCTCTGAGGCACCGAAGCATCAGAGGATTATTGAGTGCTTGTGACCGCCAGCTTCGCATATGATACATTGCTATAGAGATGACCAAAGGGTCCTGGAAAGACCCATAGGGTCGAGCAGCAGATGCTGGTCCTTGCAGTAGTGCACCCACATTTAGGTGCACGGAGAGGTCCGGCGTATGGTAATATTTTCAACCATTTATTTGTAGCCCTGAGAGCGCCGTAGTTTCTTTTCCACACTATAGAGATGACCACCCTGAGGCTGATGCTCAAGAAATATCACCAAATCCTACGGCACACCGGTGGATGCTTTGTCCTTGATGGCCAAATTCCACACCCTGGTCCAGACCGAAGGAGAGATGGTGTCAGAATTCCTTCGACGAGTTCACCTGGATCTCTGGAATTTAGTGAGAAAGAAAGTAGTGCGTAAGTCAGAGGCCAACGGACTTTGAACCACGCAGCTTCTGAGGGGCCTCTTGTCTCTACACCCGGTAGCTGTCAGAGTCAGTGGTAGTCTCGTGCCTGGGCAAGCGTTGTCCTTCGAAGACTTGATGGACAGAGTACAAGCTCATGAAACTGTTCTTCTAGGTCATGATTCAAGCTCAACTAAGAAGACGGGGACTTCCTCCAAGGAAACCAAGGAAGGAGAGACTAAGGCGCAATCCAACAAAGATGCGTATCAGGAAAAAGAAGACCCTGACAAATGGCAGAGATACAAACTACTGGCCGAGGTGAGGGCATGGCCGTCCAAGCTACCAAATTGAGTAGAGGTGTTTGTACAGAATGTCTCCCCCAACCCCATGCCTATCGACTACGGGCAGAAGCTGGGGAGGATATATCCTGTCACTCCTGTGGAGAATATGGAGGCGTGAACGCAGGCGGCTGCAGTGTCAGTAGCCACCCCTCAACTGGCTTTTGATTTCGGGGACACCCAATTGACGAAAGAATGGAGAGAAAGGTTGCAGACCAAATTGGAAGCACGACAAGCGGTATTCTCCACCAGTGACATGGACCTGGGCTGTAGCCGCAGCGCACAACATGCCATTCGGCTAAATGATACAACCCCATTTCGAGAAATGTCCCATCACATCGCCCCTCGGGATGTGAGGAATCGGCTACAAGATATGGAGGAGCCGGCATCGTCATGGGATCTCGTAGTCCATATGCATCGCCTATCGTGGTGGTGCAGAAGAAGAACGGATCAGTACGGCTGTGTGTGGACTATAGGACCCTGAATAATCGCACGGTACCAGATCAGTACACCCTTCCTCGGGTCGAAGAACTCTTAAATGCCCTGTCGGGAAAACAGGTGATTCAGCGTGTCGGATCTGCATCCGAATACTACCAAGTGCCTATGAACTCCGAAGATCAGGAGAAAACAGCTTTCGTCTGTCCGTTGGGTTTCTAATTCACGCATATGCCCCAAGGCATATGCGGTGCCCCGGCCACGTTCCAGCGTTTAATGGATAAGACGCTAGGGGATATGAACCCTAGAGAATGCTTAGTGTATCTGGATGACATTATAGTATTCAGTAAGACGGTGACCTACATAGGTCACATTGTCTCTGCGGAAGGAATATCTACTGACCCAGGTAAAATCGAAGCTGTGGTGAATTGGCCTCGACCAACAAACGTTATGGAATTACGGTCATTCCTGGAATTTTGCAGTTATTATCGAAGGTTGCTTGAGACGCACCGGGCTAGGATTAAGCCTGTGAGAAGGGTCTCTATACCTGGGACATACTATACCCTACTGCCCCTTACCGACGTGGAGCTCTCAAGTGAGGTCATAAAGTGCCGACGGAACCTCCGGTGCAACACGCGGAGTGGATGTCCAGTATTGGAGATACGCCGGTGACTCGTGGACTGCCCTGAACTGTGGTAACAGATGGTTGCTGATCCGTGGTGTTCCTGATCCCTGTGTGGAGTGGCGTATGGGTAATTTTGTCCCATGACATGCTGTTTTAACCTCTACTTGATGTACACAGATTACCTATCACATGTTACTTCAGTCAATCATATTGTGAGATGTATATCCCCAATGTAACTGGTTGTAGTAAACCATGTGATTGTCAGGAATCCGCTCCTGGGTTTGGCTGGAGAACATCCATTCGGAGCTTTGCAGGTTCCAGACAAACTATTCCCTGTTTCTGCAATCACCTGCCTCTGGCTGCCTCCTGTGCAGCTCTGGCCTGATTGGCCTCCTGTGCTATTTAGTGACTGCCCCGCCCTCAGGAAGTTGCTGGACATAGACTTTGCATTCCATGTTGCAAGTAACTGTGCTTGTCACAGACTCTCTGTTTGGCCTGCTAGGCCCCCTGGTGCCTTGTATCCTGCTCCTAGTCCCCTGCTGCCCAAGGGCTTCTTGCATAGTAGTCTCGGCGCTGCTTCCTTGTTCCTGACAGACTTTGCACTCGCCGGGCGGAAGCGGCTACGCTGGTTTCCCCAGTGTTTCCTGTGGTGTGTCTGCACCTCTGGTTCCTGCTTCCTCCAAGTGGAGTTAGCTCCTGTCCGGAAGTCCCTGTACCGAAGCTTCTGGTTCATGTGAATCCTGGCCTTTTCCTGATGCCAGCAGCACCTTCGCTGAAGCTTCTCAGCTGCAGTGGCTTCTCTCAAGGTTCTAGCCTCCAAGGCTGGAATACCTTCACCCAAGATTTCCTGTTGATGACCTCGGCTTGTTTCCTAGACCACCGCTCCTGTGCCGCCTGCCTTGACCCCTGCCTGGATAACATTAACCCTGCTTTCTCCAATCCTGACCTGGCTATGTCTGACCATGGAATCCGCACTCCGGACCTGACTCCGTGGCCGAAGGTCGGGGCTTATACATCCCCACCTCAGCCCCGCGGTCCGGTACCAGTTTGTGGCAAGCACGTACGTTACAGTGATAGAGTCAACTTTTGGAAAGGTTGTGATGTCATCCAAAGGGAGTGATGTCACATCCTTTCCAAAAAGGATGTTTATCGCGCTTACAGCACGATAAATAAATGCATAGTTGGGTGCAAATGCACTGATTATATAACTGCTTTGTGAATAGGCCCCTACATATACTGTAGGACACAGACATCAAGACGTTCTCTATTTGGCTTTTGATTTGGGAGGCAGTGATACTGGTGAGTATGGGGAATGGAGTGATCTAATATAATGCCAACTTCCGGCTGTTTGGTATCACTTTTATTTGCTACAGGTAAATATTCACAGTTTACAATATGTCATACATATTTAATATAATAAAAATAATAGTACTAGTGTCAAGGTAGACCAGGTCTTTTAACATATTTTTATTTTAGGGATCAGTCAATAGGCAAAACAAGGCAGTGAAATAACAAGGGGTTTATTTGGATAAAACCTCAGAAATACAAAAAAGAAAATACAGAAATATACACACTTACTGGGGTTTGGGGGTTGAGATCTGGCCTTTCCTCAGTGCAGGGCACTGCTTTCAAGGGCTTACCCCATTCTGAACCTTGTTCCGGACATCCTGGACCGAGATTCATTTGAATGGGACTGGAGGGACCCCCGCTCTGTTAATCCGATGGGCCATTAGTCTGGCTGCAGAAATCTCACAGAAATGTTGCAGCATTACTTTGAGAGAGCCCCAGATTTTCCAAGGTAAGTCATTGGATACTGGTGGCTGCATCTGTTGTCCTGATAGTCCTGGAACGCTTTTTGTCATGAAGTCCTGACCGCGCCTGCTACGTTCTAAAATGAGAACTTGGTCCTCGCGTCTGCAGGGCAGACTTTCCTAGCTTCAAAACGAAGCCGGTTGCTCTGCTATCTGTAACAGAGCACCTTTGAAAAGTCCGCCCTAGCTTCATCGACTCAAGCCACAATAATGTCTGGTTCTTTGACTGGGGCTTCTCCTTACATACCATACGCTGAGCTATTTTCAGCATGGAGGAAGGAGGAGCGACCAGTGGAACGTGGGAATTCCTCCCCACCAGCCAATAGAAACAGGGGCTCATCTCTGGGCTGAGGTCAGAGGAAGAGTCGAGCAAAGCCAGCTCAAAAAGCCGGGTGAGCAGAAAAAATTATCTAACCAATGGGAGAAGCGCCTACGAGCTGCATCTCCCCCAGCTAACTCCTTGCAACCCGCTGGGCAGGCTCCACCAAGTTTGTCAGATACAAAAGCTGTCCCCACACGGTGCCCTTTGTTCTCCGGACTTGGCAATTCGCCCTTGCTCTCCCACCAAATGGTCTTCTCACCTCTGGACATCCTCTTCTCTTTCAACTACGGACTCTATACAGACATGCTGGTGTCTATGCTGATGCCCTGGATGACTGCATAGAGTCATAGTAAATGTCTAAAACATTATAACGTACACTTTAATAAAGTATACACATTGGGGAACCTTATACTTATAAGGAAAATGGATTTGCGACATTTGGGCTCGAAATCCAGGAGTCTGAGTTGCCACGGTGTAATTCACCCCGCGTAGTGGCAAATCATGCCTGTCCGCCGGGGAGAATTAAAGAACTACCGGTAACTTTGGCACCCAAACTCCTGCAAATAAAATAATTGTATTCCTACCCAAACATCCCCCCTAAAACTGACACACAAGAAATCTCACAGTTTCAGGGCCAAGGGAACATGAAAACAGAAAAAAGCAGAGGTCACTTTATTTTCAGAATGTATTATCCCTGGTGCCTTCCTTATGGTGCTTATGCAGCTACCAGGGACCCTAAAGTTTCAGGAGTAACCACAGGGCTTAACCTTTATTATGTAGCCTGGTATAAACCCTACCGTCACAACTAGTATTCTAATTAATTTGGGAACTGCTATTGTTGGTCTAGCTGAGCCTTCTGTAATGTCCTAATTGTGCACGTGGTATACTGTAGCGTGACTGATGGTTGTTATACTGTAGTAATATTACCTATATACACTGCATTATACATCATATGTATATGAGCTTTAGATAGTTCAGCTATTCGTGCTTTAGTTGATTTCATTTACACCTGGCCTATGATGTTTCTGGTGGATGGTCATCATCTTAGAAAGAAGGGAGGTAATTATGCCTGGGGTATACTGTAGTGAGACTGCCTCTGTCTGGTTTTATCTTTAATGAGTTATATTAATACAAATCGTACTGACATTAATAGCAACGACTACAATACACAACATCATACACCATTCATATATACAGATGTAGCTTGTTATCTGGTTCCACCGGAACACACAACATATGTATATCTATTTATATAATGCTCAGGAGAGGGTAGAGAGGGAAGAGGGGAGAGGAGGAAGCAGAGGGGGAGGAGGGGGAGAAGTGTATGCAGTGGTATATATATATATACACCCTCAAACCTCCCTAACTGAGGTAGAGACCTATGCTTTAAAAGAAACACACCTGAGATACCCTGAGAGATATGCTAATGGATATGCAAAGTATATTTAAATGAGTCACATCCCACACATACTAAAATATTGTCCATAACAACTATATTATGTAGGCAAACCTAAGACACCTAGTTACTGGAATAGTGTATTAGTGTATTGGTGTACTTTGTCCTTGAAGTCCTTTCAAGGTTACAATCAACAAAATAGTTATCCCTTGGAGAAATACTAGCAGAAGCGTTAAAGAGGCACACTCCTAGCTATCAGCTGGTTTCGCTCAGACTGCTAAAGCAGTGGTTGTGGATTCTAGTCCTGTTGGATTTGACACCAGTACACAGTTCCAATCAGGGTAACCTAGGGGGTAAGGGAAGGGGGAGGGAAGGGAATTGGGATGGGACCCCTGCTTAGCTTGTAGAATAGTAAAGTATGGTTCTACTCCCAGGGTAATATAGGATGAATACAAAAAGAGAACAACGGACCCTGATTAGCTGAGAGCACTCAAATACTGAATTGAAATGATGGGTACAATTCAAAATACTGTTTTAATAATTAATAGTTAAAATAAATAGGGTATACAACGTAAACAAGGACGAGTGTTAAGGGTAAAGAACCAATTGTTGGTGTATCACTGATGTGATTGTGAGTAGAGAATCGTAATAGATTCAAATCCCCACAGAAAAATATCCAACCAATAAGCACATTTCAATTCAGTATTTGAGAGCTCTCAGCTAATCAGGGTCCTTTGTTCTCTCCTTGTATTCACTGTTCCAATCACTAAGAGCCTTAGTCTTAACTCTATATAGTTGGTATGGAAATTATATTTTATTGTTAAAAACCATTGATAAGCCATTACTTGGATTTTCAGTGATTGAAAAAAAGCGCGGATTTGCCTTTTTGAGACTGATCAATGACTCAAAGGAACTGTCCAATCCATGTCGGATTCAAAGAAAATAATTGTCCACCTCTAGTAACGATACTGTGATCAGTGTTAATGTTTGTAGTTTTCGCTTTCTGTATTTTCTTCAGGATAATGAAACCTTCCATATGGTGAAACGCGTAGAGTGTATCCAGTGAAGATCGAGTGGGAGGCTCCACGCAGTGTTACCTGCTCGTCTATAGCCGCTTCTGGTTTTCCATCCAGGGATTCAACCCGAAAGTCTGGGGGACGGACAGCGCGAGTGTTACTGTGTACCGGAGCAGAGAGATCGCTCCACAGTTTCAATTTTCGGCGTTGATCATTTGATCTAAATGCGCATATTGTTCTGACACCATGTGAGTGTATTTTACTATTTTTACTGAGATAATTTTTTTTAGCAGTCTATACAATGTCCGCCTTTCTTGTTACATGCTACGAGGGTTCATATACATGCTGTTCCTAAAATGTGATGACATCACTGACAACATACAACCGCATTACAGAGAAACCTTTATATGCACCATAATATAGAGAAATTTGTGATTACAAATTTTGTTGGATTATTGAAGATATTCATCCATTAGATTTACTTCAAAACATATTGCACAATCATCTGTATGCTTTCTTTTTACATGTATCTGCGCTCCCTGAACTACCTGAACATCTAAGAATTACATGGATTGGGAAAGCAATCTAGACTAAGAGTTAAGCTGCAATTTACTGACTTGTTTGTATTTGGATTTTTACTTATTTTTCACTTATCACCTAATCACTATTATTAAGCACTATATATATATATTTATATATACACAATGATTTATTACATTACATCCCAATTTCCATCCGCCTCTTCCCCTTCTTTCTCCACAGTTGACAAAACAAGCTTTATTAAACCCCATTATAACATTGTGTCAAGAAAATCCACTGACATAATTGCACCTGTAGTCAATCCCCTAATTGCCCACTGATGCTAGTGGAGCAAAGTTGCTGCTATGCCCCTGAAAACATTGATGCATGGGGAATAATTAGCATCAAGTTAACATTATAATAACATTTTCCAACTTGTCACACATATAATTATGTGTATAAAATGATATAGCCACATTTATAAGTTGCTTGAATGGAAGACTTAGAATACTGTATACTGTGCTGATGTTGCTAAACGTACTTTTTTCATTACCGTGAAAAACCATGTGCAAATTCCCGACTTGTATTTGCATGTTGTGGCCCCACGACTGTGCCGTGGCTTCTAAATTGAGTGTTGTGGCTGCCGTAGTACTCTGCAGTAATGATAAGTGATGCTAGTTTGTTTTAATCTAAAACCAATGTAACCCACCCCTTATTCCCATAAACTGTTTAAAAAAAAAATTCAGATGACTAATAAAAAACAAACATACTTTAAAAATTATTTTTAGAGTAAATTATATCTTATATATAAATAACAAAGACTTTGGGAAATAATACAATCTTCTTCAAAAGACTTCTGTCTCTTGTACAGTTTCACAAGTAAAAATAATCGAGAATAAATAGATGCATTATTTACACTGTGCTGTGTTGTCAGTGTGCATGCACGTTTTAGTAAACTGTATGGAACGCACATGCATTTCATTGAATTTGGGCACATGCGTGGCACAGGTATTGCAATTAAATGGAACACATACATTACCTTTAATACCTATTATTACTGAATGTGTTTCCTACACAAACACTGTGTTTTTAAAGTTTTAAAAACTGTATGTATTCAAAAATGTCATTTTTTTTTCATCAGTTTAATTCACTGATTAGTCCAGCCCACAGTCCTCTGATGCCATAAATGTCCATTGGTTGTCTCTTTCACGGTGATGAATTCTGCAGTAGTGCATTTATACTGCTTCCCAAGTTCATCTAAAATAGCTCTCCTTAAATTGTTAGGAATAGCCTTCTTACCACTGGAGCTGTCGAACTTCATAAGTCTGGGCCACTAGAAATAATGTTCAAAAGTCACATGGAAGATTTTGGAAGATTAGCTGGGAAAATTGACTCAGCTGTCCCCTGCAGCGTGAAACATAGCTTTTGAAATAAACATTGTGAGAAACCTCACTCAACTTGTTTTAATGTAGAAATGTAGGTGTGTGCTACCGCAATCGGTAAGTACTGTGAGTGTTGAGTGGTCTGTGGAATCGGTAGGTACTGTAGGTGCTTGATAGTTTGCAGGATTGGCAGGTACTATGGCATCGTCTGGGGATCCAGGAACTGTGGGTACAGTGGGGTATGCATGTTGTGAGCTGGCAACACATACAAGGAGTATTGCAGACAGTGCTCTGATCTCAACCATGGTGTCGGTGTTGTGTGACATTCAGAGTTTCTAGAGCTTTCTAGAAACATGTGTTACATTTTGTGCCTTTAAACGCAGCCATGGATAAAGATATTCAGTGCGCCATCCGCCACGCACATACCGAATTGCAATTACATAAATAAAACCCACAAAGAATTCTGCTATCTGACCTTCACCGTCCCGCGGACGAGCCATGGTGAACAAAGTGTTTCAATGGCTGGAATCTCGCTTCTTGTCACATTACCAAAAATAATAAGTCCAGCTCATCTGTATGTGAGTTCTGCAAATAAAAAAAATGTAAAACACTGTTAAATAGTACCATTACACCCATTAGAACCATTACACTTTAATCATTAATATTTTTACTTATTTTATATATATATATATATATATATATATATATATAATCAAAAAATAAATAGATGATACCGTTCTGTGGCTAACGAAATGCTTTTATTTGTGCGAGCTTTCGAGATTCACTGATCTCTTCTTCCGGCGATGTTACAATGAATGAAGCATATGAAGAATGAAGTATATATATGAAGAATGAAGTATATATATATACTTATTACCTAATGCTAAAATCTCTCTGAGTTCTGTTTGGACAATAAAACATACTGTACAGCATAAATAGTCTTATAAACAGAACTCCCTCAAGTTTTGATAACCTGCTCAGTATGTGAAGATTCCATAATTGGAAAGTATGGATTAAGATCTGCAAAATTAGAGTTAGAAAAGCAGCAAAAATATATTAAATTAATTCTATGGGAATGATGACAGAATGTGGTAGTTATTTGTGATGCATATAATTCAATATGTAACAATGTATCACATGTATCAGACAGTAGACTTGAAGCACATGCAATAAGACAGAATACTTAAAATGTTAGGCTTCAAGTTATTGCTCAGTATAGAAACAATATGTTTTGTACATAGCCATCTATTATTCTAATGCCACAAACTTACACTACACTTGACTTATTCATTTGCTCCAGCACCATTAATTTATTTTCCACGTCCCGAATAAATCAACTGTTTACCCTGTAGCACTGTTGTAAATTCTCATCTAAAGACGTGAACTTGTAAATTGAGAAAATCCTTATCCGAAAATACATGTACAGCTTATTTGCATTTTTGTCTTGAATAGTTTTATTCATCACAAATGTATTCAATTACAAACTAACTGAAAGGTGATGGGTGCTAGGGCTGTGACTGGTCTAGCATTTTTGTTTGCTGCTAGAAGCATGAAAAATAAAGTGGAACAGCATGATGGCAGATACATTACAAAGAGTTTGGTAATGTTGAAAATCTCAGTGATTAAGGAATAAATATCATCATTGACCCCCATTTCAGACTCAGTACAGGAGGGGTTTGGTTGTGGTGCAGGGCGATTAAGATGAACGGTTGTTATTCCCTTAGCTACTTTTTTTCTGAAAGGTCACTGTGTTGAGCAGGTCTTGCCTTCCTGCGCTGCAAGAAAAATATCTTTCCTTTGATTTTCTCACACATTTACCTACCAACATCAACTCCTTGCTCTATTGCAGGCCTGCACAACATACGGCCCAGGGCACCCCATGCGGCCCGCGATGGACCCCCCTAACCCCCCCCTCAGCCTGCTCTGCGCTCCAGCAGTGTAGCGCGACCCGGAACTTCCGGGTCCTCTGCTAGAGCGCGCTTCCCACACGCTTCACCCTGCCGCCATCTCTGTTGCCACCACCACCAACCTCCTCTGTTGCTGCCACCACCTCTGTTGCCGCCACCACCATCACCTCTGCTGCTGCCGCCGCAATCATCATCATCATCATCATCATCATCAAGTAAGCATGAGGGGGGGTTGTTCATTCATGTGGGGCATGACATGGGGGGGGGGGCGCTGACATGTGTGGGGGGCTGCTGACATGGGGGGCTGCTTATATGGAATGGGCTGGGGGGCTGTTGACATGGGTGGGGAGGGCGCTGACATGGGTGGGGGGGCATTGACATGGGTGGGGGGGCACTGACATGGGTGGGGGGACTGCTGACATGGGGGGGCTGCTGAAATGGAATGGGCTGGGGGGGCTGCTGACATGGGGGGGGCTGCTGAAATCAAATGGGCTGTGGGGGCTGCTGAAATGGGCAGTGGGGGATGCTGAAATGGGCGGTGGGGGCTGCTGAAATGGGCAGTGGGGCTGCAATGGGCGGTGGGGGCTGCTGATACGGGCTGTGAGGGGAGAGTGATGGGAGGTGCAGCGGGGGGAGACTGATGTGAGGGGTGGGGGGAGAGTATTGTGAAGGGCAGGGGGGGAGAGTGATGTGAGGGGTAGGGGGGGGGAGAGTGGTGTGAGGGGCGGGGGGAGAGTGGTGTGAGGGGAAGAGGGGGAGAGTGATGTGAGGGGCATGGGGGTAGAGTGATGTGAGGGGCAGGGGAGGAGAGTTATGTGAGGGGCAGGGGAAGAGTGATGTGAGGGGCAGGGGAAGAGTGATGTGAGGGGCTGGGGGAGACTGATGTGAAGGGCAGGCGGGGAGAGTGATGTGAGGGGCAGGGGGGGAGAGTGATGTGAGGGGCAGGGGGGGAGAGTGATGTGAGAGGCAGGGGAGAGAGTGATGTGAGGGGCAGGGGGGAGAGTGATGTGAGGGGCAGGGGGGAGTGAAGTGAGGGGCAGGGGGGGAGAGTGATATGAGTTTCAGGGGCAAGAGTGATGTGAGGGGCAGGGGGGGGAAGTGATGTGAGGGGCAGTGGGGGGAGAGTGATGTGAGGGGCATGGGGAATAGTGATGTGAGGGGCAGGTGGTGGGAAGTGATGTGATGGGCAGGGGGGAGAGTGATGTGAGGGGCAGGGGGGAGAGTGATGTGCGGGGCAGGAGGAGAGTGATGTGAGGGGCAGGGGGGAGAGTGATGTGAGGGGCAGGGGGGAGAGTGATGTGAGGGGCAGGGGGGAGAGTGATGTGCGGGGCAGGGGGAGAGTGATGTGAGGGGCAGGGGGGAGAGTGATGTGAGGGGAAGGGGTGGGAGAGTGATGTGAGGGGCAGGGGGTATTATGTGTATGGGTGAGGGGGAGAGATGGGGGTATGAGAGATCGATGGGGAGTCTTTTTAAGGTTGATGATGGGTTTTGGGGGAGATATGAGGATGATGATGATGAGAGGTACTGGAGGAGAGATGATGATGATGATGATGATGATGATGATGATGATGATGATGATGATGATGATGATGATGATGATGATGATGATGATGATGATGATGATTTTACCCGTGCGGCCCAAATCTTTTTTCCTTGGAGCAGTTCGGCCCTTCTCACTGTACAAGTTGTGCAAGCCTGCTCTATTGCCTCATACAGAAATCAGTGTTACAGGTTCCTGGTATTTGTTTAAAAGTTTTGTGAGACCGGAAAGTAAAAATTATTCCCCCTGCTCAATATTCATATCAAAAGTAAGGGTGGGCACTTACACTTGTGTTTTTTTTTTTTTAATGTTTTATTTTTTATGTGGTTTGGTTGGGGGGGTTTGTTTGGTTTTGATTTGAGGATTTGTTTTATTTGGATTTTGGATTTGTATTAAATTATAAAAAAAATCTAAATAAAACGGAAAATTGTAAAATAGTATAATAGAGCTTTAGAAATGTCCAAAATATGTATATCATTCCAAAAGCAATTAGGAAACTAATAATAATAATATAGCTGAGAAGAATAAACTAATTAAAAAAAGATAGGGTGAGAAAAGCCTAGAGATGGGCAACTGGCATGGGTGTTCTGGTTTTGGTTCTAAATAATGTTTTTAATTTTGGTTTTCTATTTGCTTTTGGAATGGAAGGCTTTGGTAGGGTCTGATTTCACCCAGTCAGTTTTGCCCATCTCTAATCAGAAGGGGTCTAATACAGTAAGCTGAAACCAATTAACATTTAGTTAGATGTCACTAGCATTAACAAAATTACTAACGTATGAATGTAAAATGTAATCAGAGGTCATGTGATATGGACATGTGTTTCACAATAAACTATTCTTAACCTGACTAAGGATATCTAAATGGAATTTAAATACACAATGTAGAATTAAAGCAGTACAGGTTATTTTGTTTTGTTTCCCCTTCATTTTACCATCTCAAATATATAATACATATACATATTGCTGTTGACAAAGGTCAGCAGATAATACATAGTTTATGCCCCAATGTTTATCTTGTTGCCTTTTTGCTACATTTTACCTATAGGAAGTTTACCAGTTTCTAATTTCACATCTTTGTAAGTAAATCTGATCATCCTTGAAAGGAAAATCTGAATGTCTCAAAAAATCAATGTTTCTCAGTGGGTTCATGCATAAAAGTTTAATAGATCACATATTGTTTAACCTTCCTAAGTACCGACAATATTTTCTTACAATGAAAAATGGATGAAAAGGAGAGCATATAAATAATTTATTAAAGTTCATATATGCTAGCAAAGTCTCTTATCTACATGTACAAAAAAAATACCTAATTCGGCTAATAGTCTTTCATTTCTTTTTCATATGACAAACTCATAAAAAGTCAATTTTTGCCTGAAATTAACTCTTAAATATACTTTTGGATATTTGTAATGTCTTGATAGATAATCAAATTATGTGACATAAGCAGATCATAGTGACAGGTGATTCAATATTCAGAAAGGCAGAGAGTGCAATCAGCTTCTGGATTCATAAGAACCAAACAGTCACTGGTCTCCAGGGTACTTGGTTCTGGATTACTATGGACCAGACTATAGAGTAATAGTAGGAGTGAATAGTGAACCTTTTGGCTTCTATGAATGAGAGTAATAGTAAATGTAGGAAGATGGGGGTCATAGATATGATTAAAGTATTTTGGCATGCAAGTGGAAAATTGGTGTCGCAAAAGTACTATTTTGTTGTAAAGTAACAAAAGAGGGAGAAGGAATACGTAGTATGACACTTCTTGTTATACCAACAAATAGTTGATAGATTACAAGCTTTCTAACATTATAGGGTTCTTCTTTATCAGGTACTGTATGATGATCATGTGACGTTCAAAAGCTTTAAACATAATAACTATGTTTTGGTATCATTCTAGTTACTCCTCCTCCCTCTTGTTATTTTACAACATAGAAGAAATTACCGATGCAACTTCCCACCCCTCCTTCTCAAAGCACTATTCGGGGAAATGCTATCAGTGACATACAAATCAAGGAAGTTGGAAGTTAAATAGGTTTATGCATGACTAAGAAGTATTAAAGTAGAGGTTTGCGTTTTTACAGTAGTAACATTCTAATATATATATATATATAGGGTTTTTGTCACTTTTTTTACTCACCATAACTTAACTCAGTAGTATGGTTTGGCCTATCCCATAAGCCTCTCTTGCATTCCCAGTAAAATCAACCCCACACTGATGAGACCCATCAAGGTCGAAACAGCTGTCTGTGGGTGGTTTTCTGGGTATGTACCTTAACCCTGGCTGTGCTCAAAGCTGTGACCATGCAGCAAGCTTAAGCCTATAGGGAACCATGTTAAAAATGGTTATTGAGGCAAAAAGTGACACTGTGTGCTCATTTGCATGTCATTTCCCAGAATCCCTTGCTGCAGTGGAAGTGCTGTATGCTGGGTGATAATGGGGAAAGGCGGGGTTGCAGACCTGCCTAAGACATGCAGATGAGCATACAGCTATATTTGTATATATATATATATATATATATATATATATATGTTCAGCGCTCCTCGTGATATGGAAAAGATGTGAGAAGAAAAAGAGCAACATAGTGAAGTACGTTCACATGAAGATTTCAGCACATAGAAGTGGTAAGATATGAACTTACTTAAAAGTGCCTATACCAGGCACGTAACGGTATCTTTTGAAGACAATTCACCTCCGTTTTGGTAATAATAATTTCAAGGGGGAATTCTTTTGTAAAAGCTCCAGCTTTATAAAAGTTCAGGTACTGATTAAACACAGTGTAAAAACAAGTAGAGACAGACCAGTTTGTATGTTTCCCTCCGGTTTCTGCGACATCCACCGCCGATCCAGCTGGCATTCTACGTCACTTCTGGTCTTCGGTGTTGCACCGTAACTGGTCCTCCCGGCAACCCTACGCATTTCAAAGGTGGTCCAAACAATACCACTCATGTAATCCAGAAGGTCTACGATTTATGGGAATTGATCAAATTGAATTAACTAATAGAGGGTGAGATCTGGTTCAAAGAATATCCCAAAAAGAAACGTTATGGATTTATAAACTAAAAACACTAATACCTAGAGGATTAAATATCAATATTAATATTTGATATTGATCAAAATTGTTTTCTCACATAGGAATTCTCATGTGACCTTTCTTGATAATTTTTTTTCTCTGTAAATTGGTTAGGGATTCACTTTATAACACAACTTTAATTAAATAATTTATTATAAGTTAATCACATAAATTTATAAATTCACTATATTATATAATACACATAAATGTATAAATTCATTAAATTACACTATACACGATAATTCACTTAAATAATTATTTAAATGTATCACTTAAAATATGTATAAGTTAATTTTGTAGCACAATAATAAAAGCATAAATTTCCTCACATATTTTTAAGCATTATAAATAATAAGCTGCGATCAGAATATCATTACTATCAAAATTGTCTTCTAAATAGTTTTTTTGGTATATTCGTATATTAGAACATTTATTTTTATCTATATGTATTTTATTTTTATTGTAATATTTAAATGGTCCTATATGCCTACTTTATATGTTACCTCATTTGCGCATTGTAAGTTATAATGAAAGTTTTTCATATAACATTGCGGGAAGGGGTATAAAAGAAAGGAGCACCAGGATATACCATACTTCCCCTGACGAAGAAGGACCACCTTTGAAACACTTTGGGTTTCCGGGAGGACCAGTTACATTGCAAAACCAAAGACCGGAAGTGACGTAGATTGGCGGTGGATGTTGCAGAAACCGGAGGGGAACACACGAACTGGTCTGTCTCTACTTGTTTTTACACTGTCATGTGTATAGTCAGTACCTGAACTTTTATAAAGCTGGAGCTTTTACAAAAGAAGTCCCTCTTGAAATTATTATTACCAAAACGGAGGTGAATTGTCTTCAAAAAATACCATTACGTGCCTGGTATAGGCACTTTTAAGTAAGTGCATATTTTACCACTTCAATGTGCTGAAATCTTCAAGTGAATGTATTTCACTATATGAGGAAAATAGAATGATCGATGCTGCAGCCTCTAAGAAGAACAAATGGGCTCACCAGGTAAAACTAAAACTAAAGTTTATTCTAGTTACATTAAAAAAGATGAACACTCAGGATGAACAAAATAGAGCAACCTCCTCCTACGCGTTTCGGGCATGCACTGCCCATTATCAAGGAGTATAAGGTAAGTCATGGAGGGGACTATTTAAACCACCCACAGACTAATGAAAGAGATGTCATACACCTGATAGATTAAATCTATAGTAGGATTGCATTAGAGACTCAGGATATAATTAAAGTCATAATTAATATAGAGAAAAACACTATTAAGTCATGTCCCCATGGTTTGCACAAGGGGAATGTGTACTGCACATGGAAAATCAATTCGTATCACCAAATAATTGCCCGTGATAGTATGTAACAATATACAGGCAAATACATTATTTATATAGTGATTTTAAAATAAGTTATTACTTGATATAATCAATTAACACTATAAATATTTGTATAGATATATGTTTGGTGGTATAAACATGGATTAGTCTATGATTTCCATTTCTGCAATACTGGCCGGAATCGAATGTTACATCCACAATGTAAACACATTTTTTCGAGATCATAGAGAATCAATGAATGGATCAGAATGATTTACAATAGTATTGAATAAATGTAGATGAATAATATACAAGATATTATATATTCACTAAGCAGACTATATAATTCATGAAGAACAATTAATTAGAATTAACATATAATTAGATCAAAAAATATAAAAACCAAATCAAAATCAAATAAAAACAAGACAATTAGGGAAAGAAGGGAAGGAAGGGGGGACAGAGGGGGGGAAGAGAAAAGGGGAGGAGGGGGGGGGGAAAGAGGGGGGAAATAGGAAATAAGGAAAGAAGATCATTGATGAATGAAAAATATAAACGTATTACAAGAATACTTTAAGGTCCCATTCTTGTTGAGACCTTTTGGTATTATACTGTAGTGTCTATGGTGAAAATCCAAAATGCTTCTCTTTGATAGAGAATTCTAGATCTATCTCCACCGCGAATATGTAACTTGATTTTTTCTAGGGCAATACATTTGAAATTTTTTAGACTGCCATTTTGACAGTCTTTGAAATGACTGGAGACGGGATGAGTTACATCCATATTTAATATATATCTCATGTGCTCAAGCATCCTTATTTTGAATGCTCTGGTGGTAAGACCGACAGATCTTTTGTTACATCCACAAGTAATCATATATATTATATAATCAGTATTACAATTTAGAAAGGAGAGTATTTTGAATTCTTTACTGTTGTTACTATTTGTGAAGATTTTGGATTTTTGTACATATTGGCAAACTTTGCATTTCCCACATGGGAAGCAACCAACAAAATTGGGAAAAAACATTTTAAGATTTTCATTATTCTCCTTAACATTAGAAGGCAACATACTAGGTGATATCATATAACCTAGAGAATGGGCTTTTTTAAATACAAATTTGGGATCCATTGCAGCCATATCCTTTAAATGTATGTCTGTTTTCAAGATTCCCCAATGTTTTTTAATTATGGATTTAATGTTCAAGGATTGGGTACTGAATTGTGTAATAAAAATGGTGGTTGTGTTTTATCAGTTTCTATTTCGTAATTCTTATTTATGTTTCTGGCATGAGAAAATACAGAACGATCCATGTTGATCAATTCGTCTCTTGATATATCTCTTGCTCTTACATAAGCATGATGAAGATTATTTAAATCATAACCCCTTGTAAGAAGTCTGTCTGTGAGTTCTTGAGAACTAACATCATAGTCTTCCATGGTGGAACTATTCCTGCGAATACGCAGGTATTGTCCATAGGGAAGTCCTTTGATAAGATTAGGATTATGACAACTCGAAGCATTAACAATGTGTTTCTAGAATGTTGACTTCTATACATTTTTGTATATATTTTGGAATCCAAACCTACATAAAGACACAAATCTAAGAAAAATATGTTGTGATGATGAAATTGGTGAGTGAAAGTGAGATTAAGTGTGTTAGCGTGCATGTAAGAGAAAAAAGCATATAATTCAGTTAAAGACCCTGACCAGACCAGATCAGGTTGTCGATGTAGCGGTGATAAGTGACAATGAGATGTCGATAGGGGTTCCCATCTTCAAACACATGGGACTGTTCCCACCAACCCATGAAAAGGTTGGCGTAGGAAGGCGCAAATGATGACCCCATGGCCGTGCCACGTGTCAGGAGATAGAAACCCCCATAAAACATAAAGTAGTTGTGCATGAGGAGGAATCGGATGCCATCCAGCAGAAAGGCAATCTGCGCCGGAGCTAGGGTGGCATCGGATTCCAAAAAGTGACGTGTAGCAGTGAGACCGTGATCGTGAGAAATAATGGTGTAAAGAGAGGCCACATCTAAAGTGGTCTGGTCAGGGTCTTTAACTGAATTATATGATTTTTTCTCTTACTTGCACGCTAACACACTTAATCTCACTTTCACTCACCAATTCCATCATCACCACATATTTTTCTTAGATTTGGTTCTTCATGTAGGTTTGGATTCCAAAATACATACAAAAATTTATAGAAAACAACATTCTACAAACACATTGTTAATGCTTCGAGTTGTCATAATCCTAATCTTATCAAAGGACTTCCCTATGGACAATACCTGCGTATTCGCAGGAATAGTTCCACCATGGAAGATTATGATGTTAGTTCTCAAGAACTCACAGACAGACTTCTTACAAGGGGTTATGATTTAAATAATCTTCATCATGCTTATGTAAGAGCAAGAGATATATCAAGAGACAAATTTATCAACATGGATCTTTCTGTATTTTCTCATGCCAGAAACATAAATAAGAAACTGATAAAACGCAACCACCATTTTTTATTACACAATTCAGTTCCCAATCATTGAACATTAAATCCATAATCAAAAAACATTGGGGAATCTTGAAAACAGACATACATTTAAAGGATATGGCTGCAAGGGATCCCAAAGTTGTGTTTAAAAAAGCCCATTCTCTAGGTAATATGATATCACCTAGTATGTTGCCTTCTAATGTTAAGGGGAATAATGAAAATCTTAAAATGTTTTTTCCCAATCTTGTTGGGTCTTCCCATGTGGGAAATGCAAAGTTTGCCAATATGTACAAAAATCCAAAATCTTCACAAATAGTAACAACAGTAAAGAATTCAAAATACTCAAAATATATATATATATATATATATATATATATATATATATATATATATATATATATATAATTAAGTTATGGTGGGTAAAAAAAGTGACAAAAACCCTCCACAACAAAGCATATAGCAAATGGATATATTACTGTATGCTCATTTGCATGTCTTAGACAGGTCTGCAACCCTGCCTTTCACCATTATCAGCCCGCACACAGCACTTCCACTGGAGCAAGGGATTCTGGGAAATGACATACAAATGAGCACACAGTGCCACTTTTTGCTTCAAAAACCATTTTTAACATGGTTCCCTATATATACAGTGGTTGACAAATCACCCAAAAATCTTTTTGCTTCAAAACCATTCAACATGGTTATGTTATACATGTCACATGTCAATAAGTATATACAGTGCTCGACAAATCTGGTCACCCTGGGCGACAGGATATTGACGGCTGGTGACTTGCCAAGCAGCCACGAGGTTTTTAATTAATTTCCCTGCTCGCGCCAAGCAAACCAAAAAACAAGAAATCCCTCTTCCTGATTGGATGGCACGACTTGCTGGCCTGCTGCCAGGATTTTTTTGGCAGGCAGCCAGGCTCTATGTGAGCCCGCGCTGTGATGGTGGCACCTCCCTTTGGATCCTCCTGCAAGGAGCAAGAAGGTAAGACCCATGCCTCCATTCTCTTTTCTGCCTCTCCTCCCATGTGTCCATTCCCTTCCCTGCCATGTCTCCATTCCCTTCCCTGCCTCTCCTCCCATGTGTCCCTTCCCTGCCTCCCTGCCATGCCTCAATTCCCTGCCTGTGTGTCCTGCGGCGAACCCCCCTACCTTGCAGCGGCCACCCCTGTCGGGCGGCGCCTCCCCTGCCGTGCGGCGGCCCGCGTGCCATGCGGAGGCCCCACCCTACTGTGTCTCAGCCCCCCCTACCATGTCTCGCCCCCCCTGCTGAGCGGCGGCCCCCCCTGCTGTGTGGCGGCCCGCGCTGCCATGCAGAGGCCCCTGCATTCTGGGCAGCGGCTCCCCATTCCGGGCAGAGGCCCACCTGCCGGGCGGAGGCTCCCTCTACAGTGTGGCTGCCCCCCCCTGCCTGGAAGAGGACCCCCTTCTGTGTGGCTGCCACCACTGCCAGATGGAAACCCCCCCTGCCAGATGGAGGCCCCCCCTTCCGTGTGGAGGCCTCCCCTTCTGTGTGGAGGGCCCCCCTGCGTGCGTGTGTGTGAGAGTGTGTGAGTGTGTAAGACACAGTGAGAGTGTGAGTGACAGTGTGTGACAGTGAGTGTGTGACAGTGAGTTTGTGACTGTGAGTGTGTGACTGTGAGTCTGTGACTGTGAGTGTGTGACAGTCTGAGACAGTGACAGTGTGACAGAGTGACAATGTGTGACAGTGACAGTGTGTCAGCGTGTCAGTGTGAGACCGTGACAGTGTGTCACTGTGAGACTGTGACAGTGACAGTGTGTGACAGTGATAGTGTGTGACAGTGTGTCAGTGTGAGACCGTGACAGTGACAGTGTGTCAGTGTGTGACAGTGACAGTGTGTGACAGTGACAGTGTGTGACAGTGACAGTGTGTAACATTGACAGTATGTGACAGTGAAAGTGTGACAGTGTGTGACAGTGTGAGACAGTGTGTGACAGTGTGAGACAATGACAGTGTGACAGTGTGTGACAGTGTGAAATAATGGCCCCCCCTACCGTGTGGCGGCTCACCCTGCCGTGCCAAGGCCCCCCCTGCTGTACCGAGGTGTGAGAGTGTGTGAGACAGAGTGAGTGACAGTGTGTGACAGTGACAGTGTGTGACTGTGTGGCAGTGTGACAGTGTGAGACAGTGTGTGACAGTGACAGTGTGTAACAGTGTGAGACTGTGACAGTGTGTGTGACAGTGTGTGACATTGTGTGACAGTGTGAAACCGTG
This sequence comes from Ascaphus truei, assembly GCF_040206685.1. Taxonomy (NCBI): domain Eukaryota; kingdom Metazoa; phylum Chordata; class Amphibia; order Anura; family Ascaphidae; genus Ascaphus; species Ascaphus truei. Next base: position 249,260,112 of record NC_134484.1, on the reverse strand, counting down.
ACAGTGTGTGTGTGACAGTGTGAGACAGTGTGAGACAATGAGTGTGTGAGTGACAGTGTGAGTGTGAGACAGTGAGTGTGTGTGAATACAGACACCCACCCATAGTAAGTCACCTATCCAAGTGTCAGTCAGTCAATCCAAGTGTCAGTCAGTCAACCCAAGTGTCAGTCAGTCAAAAGTGTCAGTCAGTCACCCACCCACCAGAGTGTCAGTTACCCAGCACCTCACCCACATGCTCTCTCCCTGTCATCCTATCTCTCTCACCCTCTCTCTCTGTGTCAAAGTCTTTCTCTCTGTCAATCTCTCTCTGTCACCCTCTCTCTCTGTCACCCTCTCTCTCTCTCTCTGTCACCCTCTCTCTCTCTCTCTCTCTCTGTCGCCCTCTCTCTCTCTGTCACCCTCTCTCTCTCGATGTGTGTCGCTTTCTCTGTGTGTGTCGCTCTCTCTCTCTGTGTGTCGCGCTCTCTCTGTGTGTCGCTCTCTCTGTGTGTGTCGCGCTCTCTCTGTGTGTTGCGCTTTCTCTGTGTGTCGTGCTCTCTCTGTGTGTTGCGCTCTCTCTGTGTGTCGCTCTCTCTCTGTGTCGCTCTCTCTCTCTCTCTCTCTCTGTGTCTCTCTCTCTCTGTTTCGCTCTCTCTCTCTCTCTGTCGCACTCTCTCTCTCTGTCACCCTCTCTCTCTCTGTGTCACCCTCTCTCTCTCTCTGTCACCCTCTTTCTCTGTGTCAAACTCTTTCTCTCTGTCACATTCGCTCTCTGTCAAACTCGGTGTCTCTCTGTCACACTCTCTGTCTCTCACACTCTCTCTGTTTCTCACACTCTCTCTGTCTCACACACTCTCTCTGTCTCTCACACTCTCTCTGTCTCTCACACTCTCTATCTCACACTCTGGATATCTTATTTACCCTATATATTTTAATTGCCCTCTACCTACACCGACATAACCTATACTGATTTATTCCAGATCTGACTCTCAAGCTTCACACGGGAGACATTGGAACCCCCCCTAACCCAGAAGACAGGTAGGAAACACCTCCCCTCCAATATATAACATTGCAGGAATGAGGGTACCTGGACATTGAGGGACTGCGGATCAGGTAAGATCCCAGCCGGGATTGCTGCTTTAGATATTGTGAAGCGGGAGCATCCTGACACTGGTTAAGGGGTTCAGGAAACTATTCATTCACATCTGGCTTTTTTTTCTAGATCCGACATTTACACTCACTCTCTCACTCTCTCACTTTCTCACTCTCTCACTCTCTCACTCTCTCACTCTCACACTCTCACTCTCACACTCTCACACTCTCACACTCTCACACTCTCACACTCTCACACTCTCACACTCTCAAACTCTCAAACTCTCACTCTCACACTCTCACACTCTCACACTCTCATACTCACATAACAAGGACTAATTATAGTAAAATATAAATGTAATACAATAAACTTATTTCAAAAACAAATGTTGTTATTAGCTCTTATTAGTTCAATTTCTTTCGTTAAAAAAAAAGCGGGCTAGGGGCGGGGCTGGGGGTGGGGCTAGGGGGCACTGCTAGGGCAGGACTAGGTGGCGAGTAGATTATTTGGTTCGGCGAGTAGATTTTTGCGTGATTTGTCAACCACTGTATATATAGGGAACCATGTTAAAAATGGTTTTTGAAGCAAAAAGTGGCACTGTGTTCATTTGCATGTCATTTCCCAGAATCCCTTGCTGCAGTGGAAGTGCTGTGTGCTGGGTGATAATGGGGAAAGGCGGGGTTGCAGACCTGTCTAAGACATGCAGATGAGCATACAGTTGTATTTACATTTGCATATTTGCTTTGCTGTGGAGGGTTTTTGTCACTTTCTTTACTCACCATAACTTAACTCAGTATTATGGTTGGCCCATCCTTTAGCTTCTTTGCATACTCAGTTAATCAACCCCACACTGATGAGACCCATTAAGGTCAAAACAGCTGTCTGTGGGTGGTTTTCTGGGTATGCACCTTAACCCTGGCTGTGCTCAAAGCTGTGACCATGCTGCAAGCTTAAGCCTATAGGGAACCATGTTAAAAATGGTTTTTGAAGCAAAAAGTGGCACTGTGTGCTCAATTGCATGTCATTTCCCAGAATCCCTTGCTGCAGTGGAAGTGCTGTGTGCTGGGTGATAATGGGGAAAGGCGGGGTTGCAGACCTGCCTAAGACATGCAGATGAGCATACAGTTGTATTTACATTTGCATATTTGCTTTGCTGTGGAGGGTTTTTGTCACTTTTTTTACTCACCATAACTTAACTCAGTATTAGGGTTCGCCCATTGTAGACGGACGTTCACAGAGGTACACGATTGGAGTCGTTATAATGTGAAATTATAATAGGCTTTATTGTGCCTTGTCCTTTTCATCAGGACATTATCCACACACAGGGGGGAACAAAGCTTCCATTCACTTGGGAGTATTTCTAGTGAAATCCTTGCAATTAGTTCACATCTCCATTAGTTAAGCATTTCTCCCATCCCAAACACATAGCATGAAAATAAGCAGGTATAAGCAGTCTCTTAATAATGAAAGTCTTATCTGTTTATCAGCTGTAGAGTAAGCTTCTCTGCTCTCCTGGAACCGCACCCGTGCGTGCACAGAAAAATATCAGCATCCAGGTTTAGAAGTCTTATTGGGTGTCTTGCAATCAGCTCTGCTGTGTGGCTGGCAGAACTCAAGACATTGTGGTGTCTCCAAAGGTCAGCTCTCAGTCAGAGCTAAAGAGAGTCACTTCCTGTCTCAAAGGCAGGCTTTTTGTAAACAATCTAATCAGGCAGGTGGTGTTAAGTAATTAACTACCACACTGCTAGATTAAAGGAACATTACTGAACAGGGATAAGTCCCCTGTTACACCCATCCCTTAGCTTCTTTGCATACCCAGTTAATCAACCCCACACTGATGAGACCCATTAAGGTCGAAACAGCTGTCTGTGGGTGGTTTTCTGGGTATGCACCTTGACCCTGGTTGTGCTCAAAGCTGTGACCATGCAGCAAGCTTAAGCCTATAGGGAACCATGTTAAAAATGGTTTTTGAAGCAAAAAGTGGCACTGTGTGCTCATTTGCATGTCATTTCCCAGAATCCCTTGCTGCAGTGGAAGTGCTGTGTGCTGGGTGATAATGGGGAAAGGCTGGGTTGCAGACCTGCCTAAGACATGCAGATGAGCATACAGTTGTATTTACATATATATATATATATATATATATATATATATATATATATATATATATATATATATATATATAATCCAATGCACAGCCAGGACACCATTTGCAAGTAAATAAGTTTTGGTGCTTATCCCATAAGGCAATAACAGACCATACGATACCGGTTGCCACACGACATCAAGGGACAGCACACAGGTAAGTAAATCATACATTTTCAATATTTGATAGAAGACACAAAAAACAACGTTTCGGTCCCCCAGTGGGACCTTTCTCAAGGTGGTGCACACGACATCAAGGGACAGCACACAGGTAAGTAAATCATACATTTTCAATATTTGATAGAAGACACAAAAAACAACGTTTCGGTCCCCCAGTGGGACCTTTCTCAAGGTGGTGCACCACCTTGAGAAAGGTCCCACTGGGGGACCGAAACATCGGTTTTTGTGTCTTCTATCAAATATAGAAAATTTATGATTTACTTACCTGTGTGCTGTCCCTTGATGTCGTGTTGCAACCGGTATCGTATGGTCTATATATATATATATATATATATATATATATATATATATATATATATATATACCTAATTTTAAGACCTGCTAAGGATTGTTATTATGTCCTGATATGCAAAACCATAGAATTCAAAGAGAGTGTACTTTCTTTTTCACACCACTGTCTATACATACTCCTCCTCCCAAAATATCTTGCAAATTCAGATTCCATTTGCAGATGCAGAGTCCGTTTGCGGGTTCAGATTCCGAAATTCGTCGGCCGCATTTTCAGTGATAGCGTGGCGGAGTCTGAATCCGGAAGAAATTATGCCCATCTCTAGTCATTATATTATTTGTGACCAATCAGCAAGTGTAAAACTATTGTAATATTACAAACTAAAGAAAACCTTACAGGAGTATTCACAAATTGATCACAAATAACCTTTTGTTAAACTACTCATGTGATCCACATCTTTGAACAAGGTTTTTGTTTCTTTGATAACTAAATCAGATTTTCTTTTTCATGTGAGACTTTAAAAGTGACTCTAAAATCAGGCGCTTCTTCCCCACAATAATGTAATTCTAACTAATACACAACCCCACCCTGTTAAAAGTGAACAAATAAGAAGGGAGTGGGGGAGGCATTGTGTCTATTCAAGTGAAGAGTATGTTCTTCTCAACATTCCGTGACATCACTGTGTAAAACTTCCTAACAAATAACATTGAGACATAATTTTAAATGCTCTTTTCCAAAAAGACATATCACTAAGGTATAGCCTATTAAAAATGTTACTAGAATTGATAAACTTTGATGATAGTAGGGGTTTTTACATGCATGTAGATGCTAGAACCAAGTCATATAAATTGGGAAAAGAGTAGTAATATACAGCCAGTAAAAAGCAGTATGAAAGAAAAGGCTAATATCAGGATGAAAAACTACGTATGACTAGGCAATACATTTAAATGGTTACAACCATAATTCTATTTTTTATAAAACTTTGTCAAGACATTTGACAAAAATAATGTCGGTTGATATATTTTTCAAGGTGAACCCAAATAGAGATAGTTATAGACAGTGTTCGACAAACCTATACATTTGCTCGCCCCGGGCGAGTGGATTTAACATCGTGGCGAGCTCCTATTGGCCCAAGCAGCATACGTTTGGTACTAGGTGGCGAGTAGATTTTTTTGTGTGGCGAGTAGATTTTTTGGTGATTTGTGAACCACTGGTTATAGAAATATAGAAACATATATAAATAGAGAGTATAAATAGGACAGACAAATTGCTCTAATAAACAGGGACATTTGTTATCCCAATGATGAGTTTGTGACTAGTGAGCAACCATTTACCCAGAAGAATGGCATTTGTTTATTGTGTTCTGCTGTATTATCCACTTAGAACAGAAAGAAAAATAATAGGAATAAAATACAAGGGGGGAAAAAAACAAGGACAATTGTTCTCCCCTGAAAGATAAAGCCACATAATTGACAACAGTATCTGTAAATGTTGTTAAGAAACACAAACAAAGAAATGTATAACAGGATTCTTGAACTGCAACCGCTTGTAAAATCGTGTTAAGCCATGTTAAAAAGGACACTAATGTTTCCCTTAGAAAATACAGTTTCTTATTTATTGCTTATTTTCCCCAGCTCAACTCCACATAGTTTTTTTTTATCTTTTTCGTTTTCCCTCTTTCAGAGCCTACAGCACTCATTGAACTCTTAGCAATTAGTGTAATTGAAATTTATTGACAATGCAGCCGTCTGCTGAAGCTTCATTGTTCCAAGTGCTTAGTGCGCAGCAGTACTGAGTAGTGCCATGGCAGTGTCAGACAGCTCATACCTAGCTCAATTATATCAATAGCCCAGTGACTGCCAAGGATTCCTTTGGGGGTACAAATGTTACTTAGTGATAAGAGCCTTTCAAAACAAGATCCCTGCGCCTCATCACTGGTGGGAAATGGAAATGAAATATGTATTTCTGTACTGTGGAAAATTAATGTAATTGGCTTCGTCAAGACACTTTGACAAGTTGACCCATATGAAATCTGAGCAGAACATATGCTTCAATAGTCAATACCATTATTGTATGTCTAAAATCTTCCCCCACCTTTTGGACGAAAATAACAATTATATATATATATATATATATATATATATATATATATATATATATATATATATATATATATATATATATATATATATTATCAAAAGTTTTTTCTGAAGATGTTTGCATTCTTTTTTTTAACAACTTAAAAATATGCTCTCATTTAGATTATACTGTAATATGTATAATCACACTAGAAGCATTTAAATAATTATTTGAATAGTTTATTTGCAGGGTCTGTAAGTAGAGGTTATTTCTTATATTGCTTACAGCTATGCTTCATGTTCTATGATTTTTTTTCTAGGGAAAATGAGTTTTTCGCTGGTAATATGACAGTATTTGGAGCATTTGAATGCCAAAACTCTGTGATGTTGATATAGTCACCATTTTTGTCTGTGCCTCAGGCAGCAAAAAAATATGTTGCAAGTTCTATTGGGTAGGGACCTGTCTGTTACAGTGCAGTATACACTGCAGTACTATGTAAGGAAAGAAAATATATTTCAATAAATAATAGTGAAAAAGGTCATATTGACTTCCGTTTCAATAAGAGGGTTTGTGAAGAAGACAACTTTAATTAATATAATGTCATAATGCATCAGAAACGGTAAATCCCACATCTGTTTCAGCATCTGCAAGTAATAATTATTATTTTGTTCTACAAGAAAAGAAAACATAATCACAAAGCTTCCAAAGATGTCATTGACATGATTCAGCCTTGCTCTAGCTTAGAACATTTCATATATATATTGCAGACCTGTCTAAGACATGCAAATGAACATACAGTAATGGTAAAAGGGGACGATAGACAGCACTCTGATGGTGTTAAATATATGCAATTGCAGGGTGCACGAAACAAAAGGGGACCCTTATTCCCCTGTATAGTACTAACAAATCTACGTAAGTACCAGCACTCACTGTCTAATAGCTAAATGATGAAAACAGTTGTAATGCAGAATAAACATTTAATAATAAAATGAACCAGAAATAAATCAAATGGTCAAATCAGACACCCCTGAAAATAGCTAGTAAACATATGGTGTAAGCTAAATACAGCTAAACAGCTAATAGCAGGGCAGCAAGAATCCACTAATGGTACAGTTAAAGCTGAACACAGCTTGCAAGAAAGCAGCTTGCAAATGTGCACCAAGAGTCCACACAGTCAGTGAAAAGTTAATGAGAAAAATAAATGAAGTGGTCAAACCCTCAGTGGCTCTGCTCCTTCAGCTGCTCGTGTGGGGTCACAGGGGTGTCTGATTTGACCAGGTATAGGGGAAGGGAGGCTTAGGGAAGTACCTCTCGGTCCTTTTGGACCAGGGGAATGGGCCAGATGAAGAGGTAGTCCCTCGAAACGTCGCCCCCCTAGCATACTTTCCGTTCTCCGTTTTTTTGTGTATATTCCTTGTGTTTCATGTTTTTTCCCCTTTTCCTCCATAACCCCCCCCACCCCTCACTTTGTGACATGCCCATTTGTGATACTGGTTTCTGCAAACACATTTGATTTATTTCTGGTTCATTTTATTATTAAATGTTTATTCTGCATTACAACTGTTTTCATCATTTAGCTATTAGACAGTGAGTGCTGATACTTACGTAGATTTGTTAGAACATACAGTAATATTTACAGTTGCTTTATGCTTTACTGTGGAGGGTTTTTGTCACTTTTTTTTACCCACCATAACCTTAATAGTATATATATATATATATATATATATATATATATATATATATATATATATATATATATATATATATATATAAAGCAGAAAATAGCCTTGTTAGTCCAGTTGCGATAGTGCAGAATAAATGAGTTCTTCAGTATTAGGTGATACCTTTTTTATTGGACTAACAAATTATGTCATAGGACAAGCTTTCGAGAGTTCTCCTCTTTTCTTCAGGTCAAGCAATACTGATATACAAAGGATTCAATGGCTAAAACAGTGTAGAGAGAGGAAGAAAAAAAAACAACAGATATGTACTGTAAATAAGGTAGGGTGTTAAAAGTGTTTGAAGCCAGGGGACAGTGACAAAGAAAGGTGGGGAGGGGGAGGGATGCTGGGGGGGAGAGAAAGTGTGGATAAGAATTGAGGCAAGCAGGATAATTACAAACCATTTTGATAGGGTGTGAGAAAACCCATGTCCGCATTAAGTACTTTGGTTTTGGTGTCAAAGAGTCTTATCATTCTGAGTTCAAATGTTTTCTGTTCTTGGGTGCTTTTAAACATTCCATTGAGGATTTTGATTTTTAAATCATTTATGGATGGATTTATGGATTTATGGATAAATGATGATAAATGATTTAAAAATCAAAATCCTCAATGGAATGTTTAAAAGCACCCAAGAACGGAAAACATTTGAACTCAGAATGATAAGACTCTTGCACTATATATATATGCCCATAGGGTATCTGTTATGTAAGTCCCTAATAAGTTCAGGGCAGTAACAGGTTAATATATGGGCCATTGACCCACCTTATGCGCCACTTGTAAGTGATGGAAGTAAGGTGGTGACTCATGGCCTGTGTAAGCCTATCAGGGATAGGTACAGTCCATGAGCCCGCCCCTTACAGAGATTTCAAGTGGGGGTATCAAACATAGTTAGTCTGGCTCTGAGGAGAGAGGAGAGAGAATGGGCTGTCAGTTTCTCCCATTGTGAGGATAAGCTGGCCCACCCAAGGCGTAGGCCTGGGGAACATCAAGACTCAGGGTCACCTACTATTGGGGTACGCACCCTCCAGAACTCAGAGACCTTACAGCACTGTAAGAGGAATTGCAGTGGCTGTCTATCAGGATGCACAATAAAGACCCTTGTTCATCTTTCACCTGCCTGAGTGTCAGTTCTTGGGCAGAGTGGAAAAAGTATGCAATGGTGGGAGCTTATCTCCGGAATACCCTGGGGCCCATTACAGCTGGAGGCGCACAGTACCAAGTAAGAAGAAGGAGATCAAAAGCCTGTCCTGGTCTCAATGAAATTCAGGTTGCTTCCAGTCTCCTGAACCAACAGGTAAAGCACCACACAGACCATGTAGCAGCATGTAGATCTCCCAGAGTTGGGGGGGGGGGGCAGGGCTCCATTTGGAGGTGCTGCTGAGATGCAGTACATGCTTTCAGTACTGCAGAAATGAAGAAGCGAATGCAGAAAGGAGCCAGGGCCCTGATGGGATGTTTCCAGGGACTCTTGGGCACCCATAGTTCACCACAGAGTGAGAGGGCCAGGGGTAAGCCTCACTATGTATTGGAGGGCCCCTGGGCACCAAGCACAGAGAATGTGCGGGGAAGGGGGAGTCCTCCCTGGGCCATGTGTGGGAGAGGGCCATTGGAGGGCCATTCCTGGGAGAGTGGCTACCCCAAATTGTAAACTGCCATCAAGGGAACCACCTGCTGCAGTGATTGCGGAGCCTGGGCACGGGGCAGCACTATGACCCTCAGAGAGGGTGGAACAGGGTGATACACGAAAATAGCACCTTGTACTGCGTGTAATCTGGGCTGTGGGGGAGTCGTTCTGAGCTGAGATCTCCGGGTAGCATGACCCTCACTGGGCTAATTCTATGTTCTATATTGGGGGCTACCAGTGGGAAAATTATCCTGGGAGCGTGTACCCCAATTGAAAATTGCCAATAAGGGACAACCTGTTACAGTGACTGTGAGGATTGGGTACCTGGCAGGCTCTGGACTTTTTATAATGGGGGTTGAAGGAGCAAAAAGGAACAGGCCCCTTTGGTATGTGGCAGGGATCCTGTGTACCATATGTTGTGTTCTACTTTTCTAAAATGGCCGCCCTGTTCTGCCATCCAAGATGGTGTTCCTGCCAAGAAAACGGACCGCATGGGCTGCAGTTCTATATTTGCAAAAGTTTGCAAACACAAAACGAAGGGTGCCGCCCCTTATGCTGATTGGCTCTGCTGAGTCATGTCAGCTTCACATAGCAAAGCCCTGCCTCTGATTCCATCCAGGGGAGGAACTATATATATGTCCAGCCACTCAGAGAGAGGCTAATGCTGGGAGGAGTTTAGTACTGCCTCCGAAGTGATCATTCATCTGCGGGTTGCCAAAGAGAGAGGAGCTGCTGTATTATTGTGCAATACACTTCAATATGGCTGCCTCTAATGATGCGCTCAACCTAGAAGTCTCTAACTACTCACTTCCAGGTGGCTACCTGATGGTGAGGATTGAAGGCTAAGTTCATCTATGATGCCTGTCTGCACACTGCCGCTTGCCTGGTGGCCCTGTCGGCCTAGAAGTGCGGTGCCTGCACTGTGGCACCTTCTATCTGTGGCCTGCCAGCCCAGTACCTGCAGAGGTGTGTGTGCCTACTTCGAGAGCCGTTACCCAGACTGATGCAGTCCCTTTTATATTTCCTGCTTCGGAGGCTGCGGGCCCGTGTGCCCTTATTAATGTGGCTGGAGGTGTGAGTGGTCCGGTGCCACTTACAACTACTACCTCAGCTGCTGCTGTGGACCCTGCTGTGGGCCCATGTGCCTTACAATGACAGGTCCAATCCCTGAAGATGGTACAGACGGTCCCAGGCTTGGGATCAGTACCTATCCAAGCCGATGAGGGTGAGTGGACTGCCCCAGGGGTGTCGCGAGTGGGTTCCCAGGTAACCACGGAGCATTGTAGCTGCATAAGCATGGTCGCCCGGGTGACTGACTTGCCCCGGCATCGCGTCGTGGTGGAGGTGACCACCCTAAGTGAAGAAGAGGATCTCCACCAGGCGCGACCTGCGGAGAAGATATCATCACCTACCTGCCCGTTCCTGTCGAGCACCAGTCCAGATGCGTCCTTCCAAGAGGCTGCTGAGGTTCCGGACTGTCCAGTGAGATCTGCCATCCCCGATGACGCTGATCCTGTTCCTGATGCACCTGCGGAGGGATCGAGGGACGTCTCCTACCTGTCTATGGGTGAGCCACCACATTCTTACTTCACAGCGGATCCGGTTGGGGCCTACCTGAGTGAGGCGCCGGGTGCGGCCTTGTCCGGTGCGCAGCTCGGTGATGAACTTCCGGTATCACAGGAAGTGAGCTGCTCCGGTAGTCTTGCAAGATTAGTGCAGTACAGTGACGTCACCAAGATGGCGCCCACGGAGCCGGTCGCACCACCACTGGTCTCAGAGGCGGTGAGTGTGGGCCTGCCTCCACCATAGGTCGCTTGTCAGGTGAAGGCTACGTATACCATGGAGGAGCAGTGTATCCCTGCACTAACACTGCCCCCATCAGGGCTGGGAAGGGGCCATTGCATTGCAGAGTCCAAATTAAAGTCCCCAGTTAAAGGCAAAGGGAAGCCCCTTTCCCGAGGACAGTTGATGGACTTGCTACAGCCCCAGTCACAGGCCATAGTGGTTAATGCCCCATCTTCCACTACCCCTGTAATGAACATTAAGGACTTTGCTCAGGCCCATTCTGCCCCATCTTCAACCTGTAGTTCACAGAGGGTAAAATATATGGACCCTACAGTTACGCCGTTTGTGTTAACACATCCCTGATGATGCAAATGTGGGAAATTGGGTGCGTGAGAGTTCTGATGAGTCTGAGGGAAACATTCCAGGGGCCAGGTGTGTCAAGAGGCCTGGAAGATGAGGGTCTTATCACTCCCTTAGGAGGTCCTCCAGATCTCAAAGACAAAAAAAAACAGCGCACAACGCATATAGTGAAGTAGGTACAAATATATTAAATATTTAAAACAGTGATAATTCTGCGTACATCAAGATATAGTATACAAGCATTTCATGTACTCAGACATGAGTTACCAGACGCCAGGGAGCAGTCGGAGTAGTCTCTCACTCTGCACACTCTGTTGATAACAGTCAGGAACTCCTGCGGCACGTGGTGATGTCTACAGGTTAGTGGCCCCTCCCAGGATAGTAATAGGATTCCTCGGTAAAGCCTTCTCGTATGGAAACACTTGCTTCGTTCATCAAGGGCTCCGGTGTAAGGAGAGTGTAGCTCACAGTCTTGCCCGCTATCTGGTGCATCCGCAGTCGTCAGCCAGCCACCAGATGGTGATAGGCAGGAGCCGGAGTTATTGCGTCCGTGTTCAAAAGCAAGTCTTGCCACAGCTAGGGAGCACTTAGTGAACTATGAGGTAGCCTTTGTTTCAATTTAGAAATCAGCTTAATCAGGCTTAATCCTACACGTTTCGTAGCAAGCTGCCACTTCTTCAAGGATTAAGTAATACTATGAATAACCGGAGAATTTATCCCCAGTAAACACAGTTGATTGGCTGCGTGGAAATTCACGTACATCCAATCACAGCCTCGACTGGCGCAACAATCCACCTTAGTGCATAATTATGCTTAAGAGGTCTCCGTGAAATGACTGTGTGAACTCTCTTTTACAGCCAGTCAAGTTAGCTATATACAAGCAGCACCTATCAGTATGTTGCACATATCAATACACAGACAATCATTTAATAGGACAATACAATAAAAATAAGTGTATATATATACACTCCTCAGAACTCACTCACCAAATTTCCCACATTTGCATCATCAGGGAACTGTGTTAACACAAATTATCACCTGTTTTAAATATTTAATATATTTGTACCTACTTCACTATATGCATTGTGCACTGTTTTTCTTGTCTTTTACTGTCCTATAGGGGTGCCGAATCACTCAAATATCAGCAGCAGCAGCAGACGCCTATCCTATGCCACATAAGTTTGTTTAACATTATATCACTGAGGTGGCTATCCTTAATATTGTGGGATTGAGACACAAAATTCACACATGTTTAATTATTAGTAACACACTTTATTTTGTTTTTCTGCCTCCTGATTTTAGTTTCAAGTGTCAGATGTGTCCATATCTTCCTCACCATCTGTTCCATCAAGCGCAATTTCGCCCGTGCATGCTAGACCTGCTAGTGCAGGATCTGAGTCCATTTCCCAGGAAATATGTAAATGGTGGGATACTATGTTCCAGGTTTATGCCCCTGAAATCAAATACACCAGTTTTATCCTAATTAATGGCCCCATAGTCGACCATTGGTGGGAAGAGACTATATTTTCTCCTGACGAATCAGCAGAAACTCTCCGTAAGAGAGAAGTAGAGATCAAGTTAGGGGTACGTATACCTAAGGGCTCTGATAGGTTACGAAAAGGGTGAACGCTAAGGATCTGGGATTTTTGTACTACCCAGCCAAGGAGCTGGTCAGAAGGTCCTTTAGTTAAGTAGAGCTGACCGTGCCATAAGAACCAGGTTCCAACAGTTTCATGGTTATCATTTTCCTTATGTCCCTGAACCAATTATGCAGGAGATAGGGGATCACCGACATGAGTGGCTCAAGTTAGCAGTAACAGACTCCAGCGTAAAACCAGTGATATGGAGTTCATAACTGACTCCCTTATTTGTTCCATCAGGAGGGAATGGTTTATCGGGACCCGTATCTATATGGGTATGGTGGAGGTCCGCCAGCAAACCGGTGCCCTCAAGGTCTATTCCGTGTGGGTGGACGATTTTGATGGACGGTCAGTTAAGAAGCAGGATCCTAGATACTATCACTAGGTTCACTCCATATAGTTTATGTTAAAATGTCATCCCTGAAATCAGTGGATGATATGGGTTATGTATATATTATCGACTAGTATATATGTTAATCATGTGTAAATTTGTGTAATTCTGTAGATCCCAGGATGATGGATGGTGCAACAAATTTGGACCCAAAGCGAGAGCGTTGGGATTTTCACCCAGGGGAGAGTGTAACAGGGTATGTCTCATAGTACCTCTCTTTCCCCCATAGTGCATCTGTTATGCAAGTCCCTAATAAGTTCAGGGCCATACCAGGTTAATATATGGGCCATTGACCCACCTTATGCTCCACTTTAGTGATGGAAGTAAGGTGGTGACTCATGGCCTGTGTAAACCTTTCAGTGATAGGTACAGTCCATGAGCCCGCCCCTTCCAGAGGCTTCCAAGTGGGAATATCAAATTTAGTTAGTCTGTGTAAGGAATCGGGGAACACGTCCTTTGTGACGTGTTACCTCCTTTCCTGTCTGTGCACGGACCTCTGCTCTGGCAGCATCGCGCACCCCCACTCTGTTTACAGAGCGCGCCCACGTGCGCAGCTTTTCTAGTGCCACCACGAAGCTTAGCTCAGCCCCCTCAGACACATCACACTTCTCTCGTGCACGGCGTGCTCATGTGACGCCGTGCACCGATCCCTAGCTGCGTGGCAAGATCTAATTCCTACTTGTCTCCTGCAGCCTATCCTAGCCTCCACAGAGGGTGCTCCTCTGCTCCGCCTCCTTGGCTATTGGTTTCTGTTCCTGTTATATACCCTGCTCTCACTTCTAATCTTCGCTGACCATAACTAGTTGTAGACTTGTGCTCCTGCGTCTGGAGTGCCTTGCTCCCGTCTAAGTCTCTCTTGCAGTTTTTGGATTCTACGTGTACCACCCTGGGTTACCCTCGACTCTGTGTACCTCACCAACCCAGACAATGGCTATACAGACTTCTATGATTCTGACATCTCTAACCGTATACCATGGGCCGTGGCAAGTATCTGGACTAACCCACTCTCTTCAACCCAGACCTCGCTACGTTGATAATCCGCCTGCCAGGCATGCTTCCGCTGCTGTGGGTGCGTGGTTCTATACTTCCCCACCTCAGTACTGGGGTCCTGTCTTGCTCGTGGGCAGCGCAAGCGTTACAGTATGCTCAGCCCAAAGAACATGGACCCCCCTGAGTTTGGCCAAGCCCTGTCTTCTATCTCTGAGCATTTCCAATACTTGGATAATCAGATTGCTTTCCTGACTCAAAGTCTGGCAACGGTTTCTCTAAACCAATCTCAATCCAGAATTGTTAGGCCTGCTACCCTGTCTGTTCCTTCCCCTGAAGCTTCTCTCTCTCTCGAGCCCCATCTCCCCACTCCCAATTGCTATGCGGGAGATCCTTATGGATGCCGAGGTTTTCTCAACTAATGTGACATACAGTTCGAGTTAACCCCTTCACGCTTCTCTTCTGATAGATCTAAAGTGGCGTATATTATCACTCTATTAACCGGAGACGCCTTGGCGTAGGCATCACCCATCTGGGAGCAGAGACCTGAGCTTATCCAAGACTTCAAGAAATAATTTAAGCAGGTCTTCGACACCCCTGACCGTAAGATTACTGCTGCTTTCTCATTGTTTCACATTTCACAGGGTCACAGATCGGTTGCAAGATACGCTCTTGAATTTCAGACCATTGCTACGGAAACAGGCTGGAATGATGAGGCTTTATCAGCAGCCTTCTGGCAGGATCTCACCAAGACATTGAAGAATGAATTGGCCGCTCAAGAAAAATCCACGGTGCTTGAGGATCTTATTGCCGTATGTATCAGGGTGGATCAACGCCTTCAGGAAAGGAGGCTTGAACGCCATCCCTCACGTTCTCTCACACCAGTTGCTCCTATCTCCAATATGTCTTCTCCAATTCTCCCAGCTCCTGAGGCTCCAGAACCTATGCAGTTAGGAAGTCACAGCTCTCCTCTTCAGAGAAACAACGTCGGAGGACTGGAGGATTATGTCTCTACTGCGGACTGTTGGGTCACCTGGGGCTTCACTGACCCACGAAGCTGGGAAACGCCAAAACCCAATGAAATAAACACCCAATGAAGTATGAGGGGATCTCATTGGGTACCATTTCTTCTTCCCCTCCAATTAAGAGAGGTCTGACAACCAGGGTTATGCTGTTAACTTTCGTTGAGGGTCCTGGCTTTCTAACTCCTGCCTCTGCCTTCATCGACTCCGGGTTTGTGGACCAAGATTTTGCTATCAAACATAAGATTCCACTGGTCAAGAAGTCGGTGGTGGTAGGTCTAGAGGCTATCGATGGATGTCCTCTCCAGCCAGCCTTCATTTTATTAGAAACTCCTGCTCTTACTCTCTCCTCTGTAGACAGTCAAAAGGAAGAAATTTCACTGGACGTTATCCACTCACCCTCCGTACAGGTAATTATGGGCCTCGTTTGGCTCAAACAACACAACCCACTTATAGACTGGACATACAAGAAACCTATACAGTAGGGTGTTGCCTCTGAAGTTACCCCTGTACAACTTATTGCTGGTGTACAGACCAGGACTCCTGCCAAACCTACGCTTCCTGAAGTATATGCAGATTTCATTGATGTCTTTGATAAGGTCCGTTCCGAGATCTTTCCTCCTCACTGTCCTTATGATTGTTCCATCGATGTTCTACCCGGTGCCATCCTTCCTAAAGGTAGATCTTACCCTTGTCTCTTCTTGAAACTAAGGCTATATCCGAGGATATTCAGGAGAACTTAAAGATAGGGTTCATTAGGGCTTCATCTTTCCCAGCTGGGGCTGGGTTCTTTTTTGTTAAGAAGAAAGATGAAAGATGTTTCACTGTGCCCATGCATAGACTATAGGGGTCTGAACAAAATAACCCTGAAGAACCGTTATCCTTTGCCGCTAATTTCGGAATTGTTTGATCGTCTACAAGGTTCTTCCATTTTTTCTAAACTCGATCTCCGTGGGGCCTACAATTTCATACGCATACAACAAGGGGACGAATGGAAGACGGCCTTCAAAATGCGAGATGGCCATTACGAATATTTGGTCATGCCTTTTGGGCTCTGTAATGCCCCCGCTGTCTTTTAAGAATTTGTGAATGATATTTTTCAGGATGTTCTCAACATTTTTGTAATTGTTTACCTCGATGATATTCTTATTTTTTCTAAATCTATATCCGAACATATCCAGCACACCAAACTAGTTCTCTCCCGTCTACGCGAGAATCATCTTGTAACGCTTGAGATCACCACGAACAAGGTGGGACCCCGGTACTGAGGTTGGAAAGTGTAACACTGCGCACCCACAGCAGCAGAGGCACGAATGGAAAGTGGATTTTCAGCGTAGCCGGATCTGGATTGGTGATATTGGGTTAGTCCAGATACTTACCGTGGTCGTGGGGTGGAGCTAGCAGCATAGTCGATGTCTGTTGTGCCATGGTCAGGGGTTGGAGCCGGTGGGGTAGTAGAGTGTCCAACAGCCGTGATCAGGGTTGGAGAAGTGTGGGTAGTCAGAGGCAAGCCGGGGTTGTTATCAGAGAGGGTCCAATAGTCAAGCTGGGTCGGTACATGTGAGATCAATTGGAAGCAAGAAAATAGCAAGGCACAAGGCAGGGCAAAAAAGAACGCAAGAACACAAGGCTACAACAGGTTATGCTCAGCAATAACTGATTGAGCATGCAGGGTTTAAGTAGCAAGGCTGGAGCAATTAGTGCGAGAGGCGGAGCGGAGGCACAGCCCCTGCGGGAGCTGTGATAGGACAGAGGATGCAGGAGACAGGTGAGCAGAGTTAGCAGTATCAGGAATCTTGCCACGCAGCTGGGGAGCGGTGCACGATCTTCGCATGAGTGCGCCGCGCATGAGTGACGTGTTATGAGGTGTGTGGAGCAAAAGGTAAGGAAGGAACACGTCGCAGGCTCGTGTTCCTCGATTCCTTACAGTAACCCCCCTTGAGGAGCGGCCACAGGACAACTCCAAAAAAGCTTGTGCGGATACCTGGCATTGAACCGCCTCAACAAGCTAGGAGCATGCACCTGGTGATGGGGTATCCAGGACCTCTCTTCTAATCCAAACCATTTCCAGTGAACCAGATACTGGACCTATCCTCTGGATCTTCTTGAAGCGATTATAGAGCGAATTTCGTACTCTTCTTGTCCTTGTACGATTACTGTTGAAGATTTAGGAGACACATCAGGGAATTGAGAGCTTTGAAACACCGGCTTCAAAAGAGAAACATGAAAAACAGATGGAATTTTCATCGAAGGAGGGAGCTGTAAGCGGTATGCAACTGGATTAACTCATTCCAGGATAGTAAATGGGCCCATGAATCTTGGGGCCAATTTGATGGTTGGTGTCTTCAATCTGATACTTTTAGACGAGAGCCACACCCTGTCTCCTGGTTTGAAGTTGGGTGCCCATACGGCGATGACGGTCCGCCTGTGACATTTGTCTAAGAACAGCCTCTTTTTCTAAGAATCTTGCAAAGAATTTACCCTTAAGTCTGCTGCTGGGACTCTGGAAGAAAAAGAAGAAAAGGGAAGACGTGCCCGGGTGAAACCCTTAATTAATAAAGAATGGTAACTCTTGGGTGGACTCATTTCTTAAAGAATTGTGGGCGAATTCTGCCCATGGAAATGAGCTCTACCCAGTCGTCTTGTGCGTCAGAGACGAAGCATCTGAGATACTGTTCTAGGGATTTTTTCGTCCTCTCGGTTTGTCCATTGGATTGGGGATGATACCCTGAAGAAAAATGGAGTGAAATATCCATCCTCTGAGCAAACGCACGCCAAAATTTAGAAATAAATTGCAATCCATGATCGGACACTATAGACAGCGGTACTCCATGAATCCAGAAGAAGGTACTCCATGAATCCGGAAGATTTCTTTAACAAAAATATCAGCCAAGGTGGCGGAGTTGGGAAGACCTTTGGGAGGTATAAAATGTGCCTGCTTAGAAAATCTTTCAACTACGACAAGAATAGTGTTCATTCCTCTGGAAAAAGGCAGTCCCACAATAAAGTCCATTGATAGATGACTCCATGGACAATCCGGTATGGGCAAAGGATGTAGGAGACCGAAAGGTTTGCTGCAGTTGGTTTTGTTTCTGGCACAAATGGAGCAAAATTTGATGAACTCTTCAATGTCTTTAAGCATATTAGGCAACCATAAAGTACGTCTGATCAGGTCCAAAGTTCTTCTGGTACTCAGGTGCCGACAGACCTAGACGAATGACCCCACTCTAGAATCTTCTTTCGGAACTGTGGTGCAGCATACAAACAACCCTCCGGCGCCTCTAGAACCCCAGGAATATGAGATTGAGTAGCCAGAATTTTGTCCAGAACATCGAATGAATTGGCAGAAATTATATACTTAGAAGGAAGAATAGTTTCAGAAATGTCTTCAGTCTTGTCTTCCATGACAAATTAACAGGATAATGCATCCGTTTTCACATTCTTTGATCTGGGAGTGTAAGAGATGCTATCATTAAATCTAGAAAAGAAAAGAGACCAACGAGCCTGGCGGGAACTGAGGCAACAAGCACTTTAGATATAAATTAGTTTTTTATGATCCGTGAGGATAGAGGTGGGATTCTCGGCACTCTCCAGAAGATGTGTGCACTCCTGAAGTGCAAGCTTAATGGCTAGGAGCTACCGGTTGCCGACATCATAGTTTTGCTCTGCAAAATAATTTTTTTTGGAGAAAAACCCACACAGATGTAATTTGTATTGAGGTGATGGCCTCTGAGAAAGGATAGCGCCAGCCCCAAAATAAGAAGCATCTACTTCCAGAGAGAAGGGAAGTTTAGGATCAGGATGGCGTAAGATGGGGTCAGAAACGAGGGCTTTCTTGAGTGAGACGAAGGCTTGGAGTGCCTCAGGAGGCCAGGAAGAAGTATTCGCATGCTTTTTAGTCAGAGCAGTAATAGGCGCGACAGTTGAAGAAAAATTACGAATGAATTTACAGTAATAGTTGGCAAACCCTAAGAAATGCTGAATTGCCTTGAGAGAGGTAGGTTGTGGCCATTTTAATACCGCCTTGAGTTTGTCAGGATCCATGGAAAAATAAGTGTCTGAGATAATATAGCCCAGGAATGATGCAGAGGTTTGATGAAACATACATTTCTCTATCTTAGCGTAGAGATGATTCTCACGAAGGCGAGACAAGATCAGCTTAGTATGATGGTTATGCTCAGAGAGGGACTTAGAAAAGATTTGATTATCGTCATGATAGACAATGACAAAACTATTGAGAACATCCCGAAAAATGTCGTTCACGAATTCTTGAAAAACAGCTTGAGCATTACATAATCCAAAGGGCATAACTAAATATTCGTAGTTACCGTCACGTGTATTGAAGGCCGTCTTCCATTCATCCCCTTGATGTATACATATTTGATTGTAAGCCCCTTGAAGATCAAGTTTAGTAAAAATAGTGGAACCTTGTAAACGATCATAAAATTCCGAAATAAGTGGTAATGGGTATCGGTTCTTCAGTGTGATCTTGTTACGTCCCCTGTAATCTATGCAGGGGCGAAGGGAACCATCTTTATTTTTAACAAAAAAGAAACCTGTCCCGGCTGGGGAGGAAGTATTTCTAATGAACCCCTTCTTTACGTTCTCTTGAATGTACTCAGACATTGCTTTAGTTTCAGGAAGAGATAAAGTGTAAGATCTAGCTTTGGGAAGAACAGCACCAGGTAAAAGATCAATGGGGCAATCAGAGGGACGATGAAGAGGAAGAACTTCAGAATGAACTTTGTCAAAGACATCTAAAAATTCATAGTAGACCTTGGGAAGGACAGGTTTGTCCGATTTAGGAACATCTAAGCCGCAAATGTGTTGTGCCGGCAGGACATCAGGATTGGTGCATGGGGAAGCCCATTGTATGGGGTTTATCAGTCCAATCTAGCTGTGGATTATGTCGTTGAAGCAAGGGAAGGCCCCAAATTACCTCCATGGAAGGTGAGTGGATCACATCCAAAGATTTCTCCTGCTTGTGCCATCTTTAGTGGAAAGGGAAAGCACACAGGTTTGCAGGGAGATGAAGGCTGGATGAAGGGGACGTCCATCTATGACCTCCAACCCGACAGGCACAGATTTTTGCACGAGAGGAATATTGTTCCTTATAGCAAAGTCCTGATCCACAAAATTTCCTCCAGACCCAGAGTCAATGAAGGCATACGCGGTGGCTTGGAAGCCAGGACCCTGAAGGACAATTGGAAGCATGATCCTGGTCGGAAGGGTTTCCTGAACCGAAGGAGAAGAAGAAATAATACCTAATGTGATCCCCTTGTTGGTATTTCTTGGCTTTGTAGGACAGCGAAGCACCTGGTGTCCGAGTAGACCACAATAAAGACAAAGGCCACTATCCCTCCGGCGTTGTTTCTCCGAGAAGGAGAGTTGGTGACTTCCCAACTGTATTGGTTCAGGAACATAAAGGGCTGGCGAAATGGTAGGAGAGAGACTGCGAGCAGGAACATAATTTGTGAAAGACCAGGAATAATTGTATTCAGCCTTCCTTTCCTGAAGGCGCTGGTCCACCCTTATACATACTGCAATAAGATCCTCCAACTCGGCAGGTCGTTCCTGTGCAGCCTGTTCACCCTTGAGTGATTTGGATAGCCCCTGCCAGAAGGCAGCCGACAACGCCTCGTTATTCCAGCCTGTCTATGCGGCGATGGTCTGGAACTCGAGAGCATCTCTTGCGACAGATTTATGATCCTGTGAAATGTAAAACAGTGAGGAAGCAGCAGTGACCTTACGGCCTGGAGTGTCAAAGACTTGCCTGAATTCCATTTTGAAGCATGCGAAATCCTGGGTAAGCTCTGGTTTTTGCTCCCAGATGGGAGATGCCCATGCCAGGGCGTCACCGGTCAGCAGGGCAATAACATATGCCATCTTGGATCCTTCAGAGGAGAAATGATTCCCACCCACTCCTCAGCTGGCCACCCTTTGCGTACTGCAGTGCGCTCTAAGATTCACAGGTACGCCTCAACGTCATCGTCCATTGTCATTTTCTGAATGAGGTGCGTTTTTACCTGGTGAGCGACCTGCGGAGCCACCCTAGGCTGGGCGGTAATTTTCTCTTCCAACACTCGGAGCTCCTGGTATAGGTGAAGTTGCACCTCGTTTTGCTCTTCTTTTAGCGTCTGATGTAGGGACAGCACCATCTGCTGTACTAACACCGCCGTACTTTCAGTTTGTGACTTTGTCTTCTGTTGTAAACTCTCATTATAGGATTTTGACATTGCCTCTTTGGTCTTTGCCAATTGCTGCAAACCCCGCATTAGAATAGCTGCATTTTCTGTTTGTTTGTACTGAAGCGAGGTCAGAAATTCCTCCATTTTCTACTTTCACTGCCTTGTTGACTGCCCGCATTAAACTCCACCAATTGTGATGTCTCAGTCCCAGCGTCGGATCTTTGTCCAGATCAAAGGCAGGAAACACTGTACTTTCTAAGCAGGGGTTTATTTACAAGGTACACAGCAGGTACAGGGTTAACTCATAACACAAAACAGAAACAAAAGAACTAACTCCTTCCAGGAGTACTGACTAATACTGCTTAGTCTCTAACTAATCTTGGGAGAACTAAACTCTTTCCCCACTTTACCCAGTGTACCTGCAGCAGTTCCCCTTTCAGTCTCTCAAATGGCTGTCTGTGTGTGCCTTCAGATCAGTATAGCAGCAGCATCTCTCACCCTCTCTGTGTCACTCTCAACAGTGTGTCTCTGGCAGCAAGGGGGGGAATCTCTGTATCACTTCCGGACTATACAGGCTAGGCTAATTAGTTTATTAACTCTCAGCTGAACAGACCTTTCCAGGAGGATTAACTCTATGAGAGCTGTAAAGTCCCACAACTGCCCCATTCTTGCCCTTAGAGGGCAGTGGCGGCATCACAATATATATATATATTTTTTTTACACACGGGGGGGGGGGCGCCACCGACTCAACGGACCCGGGACGCCAGTGCCCTCTGTCCCCTGTTGTTGGCGGGCCTGTCTGTGTTCACTAATTGAATTATCACCTGGCTTTTTATGACTGCTGCATTTAGCTTCCAATTTGACCCAGGTCTGTCTAGATTAATTTGAGCGCACCTCAGTTCAATGGTGCATGATCTGACCATGACATATCATGGATCCTAGTAGAGGATATCTTCTGGACCAATCTATACGATAAAAAAAAAGTAGTCTATTCGGTTGTAGCTATTATGAGGATGTGATAAAAATGTATAACCTTTCTCTCCTGAGTGTAACTCTCTCCAAATATCTATCAGCTGAAATTCCTTCAACTCCTTAACCAATGTGGCTGATCTCTCCATTCGAAAGTGTCTGGGTTGATCTATCTATCTCTGGATCCAGAACCCTATTAAAGTCTCCAGTCAGAATTGTGTGTCCCTTGGACAATTTACCTAGAATTTTAAAAAAAATCGGTAAAAAATTTCAGGTCATGTTCACAGGGGGCATAGAAATTAGTTATAGTTAAATGTTGACCCTGTATTGAGCCCACAAGGATTATACATCTGCTATCTTTATCCTTTTTAAACCGCCTCCCCTCTCTTCTTGACATTGGCAGAGGAAAGAAAATTGATTCTAAAATGTTTATCAAAATGTTTGGGAAAATTATTTCTACTAAAGTTTGTTTCCTGCAGAAAGACTACATCTGCCTCATTTTCTTATAATCTCCATGGCCAAGTGCCTCTTGTTAGGACTATTAAGGCCCTTCACATTATGTGAAATTATGTGCAAAGACAATTGATGTAAGACGGCCCACTGCTTACCTCCTCGGATCAAAGACTCGGACCACCCAGAAGATGCCCAAACCGTCCAGGACACAGACCACTGCCTGGAAACAAGAGGTACCTCTTGTCTACAATTCCGATCGCAGTCGCGGAGGAAGTGTGTCATCCACCCTTCCAGGGGAGCACATAGCCGGGAGCAGCAGAGGGGATGGACCATTGTGAGTTACGTGAACTCTATCCAGGGCTATGGCAATTGCAGCCGCTGGCCCCAAATGGAAGGCGGGTCTGCAAGCGGCTCTCACCCCGCTTCTCTATAAGGCTATTTTCCTGCTCCACACAATTTTTCATCAAGCTGGACAGCTGTGGGAGTCGTCCTAGAGGGGACAGACGGTTTCCTTTGGCACTGTCTGGAAAGCTTAGGACTTAGGAAGGACACAAACAGGGAGGGAGACTGAACATAGGAATGGGATGGGGGACGAAAACAAAAATGCAAACCAAGCCGCTTCTGCTCAAATTTGGCCATGGCTCCTCTGCCATTTGGTGTTGAACCTCCCTTGGACCTTGGCAGAAATAGGTCCAATCACCTGAGCCACTATAACACTCAGGAACCCAAGGGTTCTTTGTTGGGCACATGACATAAACCCCTGTCCCTCTGACTCCGGAGCATGGGAACTGCTAGGATATCCACACTCCTCTTTCATCCCCAGCATAACCATGTAAAATTAGCATAACAGTAAAGCAACCAACATTCCTCCTTTAATCTAACAACAGTATAACAACCTGATCTTTCACATTATGCCTATACATTAGCTGCCTTTCAGTAAAAGCATTTCCTTTGATGAACTAATGAACCCTAATCTTTTTATGGTTGTCTTGTTTTCTTCCCCTTCTTGTTTTCCTTCCCCTTCTGCCCTGCATCAACCTCTGTTTGTATGAGTATTTGAACCTACAAATTATCCCACCTGCTATGCGCTATCAACCTCATCAAGGTAGGGGAATTGTGTGTGCTGCAATACTACTATTTGGCCTAAAGATGGAGGGGCCACAGAGCCGCTATTATGGTGTCTTATATATCTTATATATCAATCTAAATGTAATCGCATCTAAAACAAGCCTTATTAGCCCACTATGCTTAGTACTACCACTTTAACCCATAACTAACCATGTGGGAGAATTTCACTTGTCTTTAACCTTTGCCTTGAACTATAACCCTATTATGGCTAACTTAAAACAATCTACATTTGATAACCTTATAAACCTATATTCAACAAGACACATATCTGTTTTCAGAGCTACGTTTGCACAATGTAGAACCTTTCCCAAGCCCTTGGAGGTCCAGTCACTCACCTCCATTCGCTTCCTACTGCGGCCCATTCTTTTCACTCCCCTCTTTCTTCGCCCCCTTATCCCTTCCACACTGTCACGATTGTGCTCGCCACAAACCGGGACCGGACCGCGGGGCTGAGGCTGGTTAATGAAATCACCGACCTTATACCGCGCAGACTGGTCCGGAGTGCGCAGTTCATAGTCAAACAGGCCGGGTTCAGGACTGGAGATAACAGCATAGTTGTTGGGCAAGCCAGAGTCGGGGTAGGAGATATCCGGGTAGTCGTAGTTCAAGCAGGGAGTCGGCAACAGGAAATCAAGCTGGTCCTTTTGCGTCAGCGCAATCGCTGCAGGTCGGGAACGAGGTTTACGCGAGTGGCGTCCACGACCCATGGCTCCGGTCTAGGAGAGGGAAGACTGACCGCAATAGGCACACCACCAGGCAGCACTAGTAACCCCGTGTTACAGCGCAAACGAAGCAGGTCTGTAAGAACCAGGAACTCAGGAACTCAGCGTAGCAGCAGCAGTCCTGGAGGAAACTGGACGAGTACAACGAACTGGAACAAAAACAGAGATACGTAACGAAAGAACAAGGCTTGTGGCAGAAACACAGGTAACATCCCATAAGGATCTATGCTTGGCAAGGAAGTGAAGCCAAAGCAGGATATTTAAAGCGACAGTGACCAATCCGGACGAGGGGCATGGTGGAGGCGTGTCGAGGAGCTGCTCGTGAGTGGCTGAGAGACCAGGAAGTAGTGGAGCACAGCTGAGAGTCTGTAACACCAGTGCCAGAATCCAAGATGGCGACGGCAGAGTTCAAGGTATGCACTGGGCGGCGGCATGGGCGGCGACAGGGGGCAGGGGCAGCAGCCGCTGCAGTACTGGTAGTGGGTAAGGAGGGGTCACACCACAAGGGACGTGGCCCCCGATTCCTTACACACACCAGACGATCCACTTCCCATATGGGCCGAGGCCTTCTCTTACCCCCCACCACTGTACACACTTTATTCCTGTCTGGTTTCCAGGTCGCAACTCCCTTCTCCTCTGGCAGCCCCCAGGCCTATGATTCTGCTGTGCAGTGTATCCCCACATCAGAGGAATGAGGGAGGCCGTCCAAATCACCAGGGAGTGCACGAGGCCACAATCCACTAGTCAGTGTAGTGGGCTACCAAGATCCGCCCCCTCCGCCCCCTCCACTCAACCCTACTGCCACCATAACCACACTTCACTTATTCATCCACTCCCCGGTTCTAATTCCGAAGCTGCGACTTCTTCCTGAGGATCAAAGCAAGAACCCCACTGCATCCGCACTTCCCTTCACTGTTGATCCAGTGTTAGCGTCTTCCACCCGGCCAGGTCTTCTCCTTGGAAGGGGGTAACTGTGTGATGCTCCGCAGGTCTCCTCCTTCTGATATCCGCTTGGCTCAGTTCAACCTGTTTCGGCTGACTCCCGTTTAGAACCAGAGACCAAGATTTAAGCCTTCACCACATAGTATCACATACTACGAAATATACTACCTACTATGAAACACGTAGGATTTTTTATTTAATCTATACATGCTTTGCCACTCTGTACTATCCACATCACTGACGTGCAGCATCAAATGGCTCCCTAACAACCTGGTATGGTCACTTATTGTGGTGCTGCATAGTGAAGTCACCAGCCACTGCATTATAGCGTCACTCCAGTGTTGTTGGGCTGGAGTTTTCTTGTGTATACCAGTTTTTATTACCTCTTTATGCCAGCTATGTAACATTGAAGATCTTTCACAGAGTCCACTTGATCACGCTTGCATGATAATATGTTGTGATGGCTTAAGGCTCCTGCTACTGTGTATGCTGTGTTAGGGGTTTTAAATGTAGAGATTCATTCCCTATGTGAATGGACATTGCCCGCTGACTGCCAGAATAAAGAGAAGCTTTGTTTCTACATTGGTGAAGACGTGATTGCAATGTCCTCCTGCTCAATGCTGGTTGCCCTCCTAATGCTGGTCGCCCTGCAGGTCAGCTGTGTCATCTGGTCGTCCTTTCTGGTGCAGTAAACCCATGTAAGAGTTACATGAAATGTGTAAAAGAACTACATTGATCTACGCATAATACTCGCCTGTTCATTGGTTGGCACATACAATATATTCTTACTTCACTATAAGCGTTGTGCGCTGTTTTTTTCCATCTTTTCTTACTTTCTTATGTGTCTCAGCTATTGGATATACTATTAGAAGTGGTTGTGAGACGCTTTGTTGTAATATCATTATTAATGCCCATATTTCCACTGCCAGTACTCATCTATAATTTATTAATAGGGGCGTGCCCCCCAGGGAGGCAGGAGAATTTCCAGGGGGATGCGGAAGCTACAGGTTCTGCGCTCTCCCCCAAGGCACATAAATTAAGTGCTGGGGGACCGCACAAGGCCTCTGTAGCTTCTCCTACATGATCTTTGGTGACGCGTCGCCTTGGTCCGGCGTAAAATAATGCCTTGGGGTCATGTGATATTACATTGCCATGGCAATGTGATGTCACATGACCCCACAATGCCATTTGATGTCGGAGCCAAACAGGAGGGGGGCACGAGCTTGGAGGTGAGTAGGCAGGAGGGTGCAGGATAAAAACTTTAAGCACCCCTGTTATAGAGGAACTGACATTTTCCCAGAATGATTAACTCCCTTTTCCTTGATAGCTGAACAGATAGCTTTGGATAACGAACCAATATGGTGGATGTTTGGTTCAACAGGCTCAGAAGGCACTTCTTGAGAGAGGAATGTGTAGGACAAGTATTCACAGTAGTGATGTGACTGCTTGCAGCCCGACTGGATCAGGTGCACTAGTCATTTTTTAAGAGGGTGGGGAGTGTGACATTGATGGTAGTGCTGGCTGTGCTAGTGAGTCTAGCAAGGAGTTGGTGATAAGTGTCGGTTACTTAAAAAGATGTCAAAGTGGTAGGCTTAGACTGGTATCGCTTCTTCCTCTCCTAACCTGCCAGCATTACATGCTCTACCAGAGGAACCAATATCATGGTTGGGGAATCTTTGTTGGTCTACTGAGTACTATGTGATCTAATAGTGTGAAGAGGCTGACGTAGGGGTTACCTGGGGATGACTACACTGCAACAACCTTTGCAGAGCCACCACATGATGTCTTGGACACAAAGCACTTTGCATCATTTTTTTCCTTCAGATATGAGAAGGACCATGACTTAGAAGAGGGAGCTCTCACTACGAGGGTCGCACCATTGACTCTAATGGCGGAGGTAAAAGCCGCAAGGTAAAAACCGCAAGGTAAAAACGGCTAAGTCAGAATGTGCAGAAATATGAAACCATTACTCCGGTTCTGTTTAGCCTAGAGGGCTGAGATTTGGTCACCATGTAGTCATAGTTCCGGCATGACTGCATGGCAAATACCAACCCTCTCAGAGCAACAGGACGGAGTCGGGGTAATGGGAAGTTTGGGTTTCTGCCATTGACTTGCATGGCAGAAAAAAGCCACTTTTGTAAATGTGCTTTTAAAACTGTATTTGTGTAACTCCGGTCTGGTGGGTCACAGTGAGCTGAAACTTGGCCACCATGGAGAGTCCCTTTCTGCATGAGGTTCTGGCAAGTTTCAGCCTGCTCGGCCAAACCGAACAGATTATTTGAATATGTTTATATATTAAGAAATGTACTGTATTTTGGGTCTGGTATTAAAGCCTGTGAAAGATACAGGCTCTGCTATATGTTAATGCTCATGGGGGCGACGAGTTGTCTACAACAGACCCACTGATCAAAGGCTTCACCACTCTGATTGTGTACACTAGGGCGGCGAAAAGCAGAGCTTGAGTGGTCTGTAAGTGTTGTAATTCACACTTACAGACAAAGGATTTCCTGACCAGATACACGTCTGGTAGACTGTAAGGCTTCTTTCCTTTAGTGTGGGGCTAGGGAAATGAGACCCCAAGTGAAGAATATGGCGTATTGCGTAGTGACGCGATAAGCTGCGGTCACTTGCTCGTAATCCTGACACTACCCAAAGTCTGGTTTGTAAAAATACCCCCTTTAAAGTGAGGTCTAAATTTTACCCTGCCCATTCGAAAGGGCATCATATTGACACATTTTTCAATATGGTCAATAATGATATTTCTAAATTGGTGAAAACATATAAATCGAGAGATATAAGGCACAATATTAGTATTAAAGAAAATCTTGCCCTTAAATTTCTTAAAGCCAATGAAAATCTCATTATTAGGCAGGCTGATAAAGGGGGCGGTGTGTCCTCCAGAACCATAAGGATTATGAGCAGGAGGCCGACCGCTTGCTTTATGACACTTCCTTTTATAGAGTGTTGACTAAAGACCCTACAGGTGAATTCATTATTCTTTTAAAATAACTATTGAATGAAGCATTAGCCAATACTGTTATCTCTAAGGCCGAATTCGATTTTTTGTTTTCCTCTTCACCCAGAATACCAATATTCTACCACTTGCCCAAGGTCCATAAATCGACCACTAATCCACCTGGACGTCCCATAATCTCGGGAATAGACTCTCTAACTGCGAATCTTTCGCAGTATGTGGATTTTTTCCTTCAAGATTATGTAAGTCTTTTGGCACCCTACCTGAAAGATACATCTTCTGTCCTGCAGACTTTTCAGGATTTTGAGTGGAAGAGCACGTACAGATGGATTACCTGTGACGTGCAGGCTCTATACACTCATATTCCGCACGAAAAAGGGCTTCAGGCAGTGAGATCCATTCTAGAGGCTGATGCTCTATTGCATCTGAATATCGAATTTATCCTGAAGTCAATTGACTTTATACTAACCCACAACTATTTTATGTTCCTATCAGAGTTCTTTATACAGGCTTGCGGAACTGCAATGGGCACACGCTTTGCCCCCAGTTTCGCAAACCTGAATATGGGACAATGGGAAGTGCAGAGCATTTGGAGTAACAACCCCTTCAGACAGTGCATTATTGTTTGGTGTCGCTTTATTGACGACATTCTTTGCGTCTGGGTGGGGGATGATTTGTCCATAAACTCCTTCCTGGTCTATCTTAACACCAATGATAGAAATTTGATCTTTACACTTGTCTCTGATCCAATTAGTATTAAATTTCTGGATTTAAAATTGACAGCATTGGAGAATGGTAGGGTTTCCACCAAAGTCTTTTTCAAGGAAGTTGATGCCAATAATCTGTTGATGGCCAATAGTAACCACAAAAGATCGTGGATTGCTAATATACCTAGAGGCCAATTCATTAGGATCAAGCGAAATTGTAGTGGGGAACAAGACTTTGAGGATCAGGCTCAACTCCTTCTAGGCAAGTTTCTTGAAAGAGGATATTCGAGTATTAGTCTGCATAAAGATCTCGACATAGTCAGAAATACGGATAGGCAGTCCATGTTAGTTCCCAAAGCAAGGGACAAAACAAGGGATCTGGGCAATTTGGTAGAGGTACCGTTCATTACCACCTTTAATTCGGTCAACAGGAAAATGTAAAAAATTGTTCAGAAACACTGGGGTATTTTATGTAACGATCCAGTCTTGTGTGATCGTATTCCGGGTGCTCCAAAATGTATCTACAGAAAGGCCAACAATTTCAAGAACACACTAGCTCCCAGTGATGTGGGTAATATTCAAATTAGACCCAACCCAAGTACTTGGATTAGTGATAGGCCCACTGGTATCTATCAGTGTGGGAGGTGTTCGATATGTAAACACCTACACACTGATAGGAAAACATTCAGTTCATTTGTGAGTGGTGAGAGCTTCACCATAGATTCGTTTATCAATTGTAATTCAACACATCTGGTCTATTTAGTTAACTGTGAGTGTGGCCTACAGTATGTAGGCCGCACCAAAAGATGTTTAAAGATCCGTATACAGGAGCACATTAGAAATATAAAAAATGGGTATGAAAAACACAGCTTATCGCGTCACTACGCAATACACCATAACAAAGATCCTTCTAAGTGATGTTCAAGTGCATCAAAGTTGTTCCTAAGGAAAGGAGAGGAGGGGATAGAATTAAGAGCCTCTCCTACCAAGAAACCCTTTGGAGCTATAAACTCGGTTCTCTAACTCTTAAGGGGTTAAATGAAGACATAGACATCTGGTCCCTTTATTGATCTTTATCTATCTTTATTGATGTGTGTTCTCTGATTCCTTTGTTTACTCATGTTATAGTATGTCATCATACTTGTATATCTCTAATTGTGGCTTTCACTTTTTTCAGAATTTAGTCACAAATTTATTATGTATTTCTATGTATTTTAAACATGTTTCTGTTTCTTTTATTCATTGTATTTTTATGCCATGTGGATAGCTGAGGGACAGTTGTGTGTAAATTTCACTGATTGGCGTGGTAATTTGATACCTGAGTCACCAATTGGGGGTTGCTGGGTTTATATATATATGCGTGTATCCTTCCAGCTGTCTTCATTCCCTGAAGAAGTAACCATGTGTTATGAAATGCGTTGGAAGTTATATGCTCCTTAATCTGACCCAAACCTTGGTTTTGTATTCAGTCAAGTTCTTATTTCCCTCCCTGTCCTCCATACTATTGCACGCCGCTTTTGCGCCTTACGCTGCCCTGCACTTTCTCTATATGCTCCGGAGCAGAGGAGAACCCAGTGACTTCATTGGTAGGCACATGATCACACTGAGCAGCGCACTGTGAGTGTTCCAAGCCGTAACTGTGGGACTAACGGACTCTCTGTACTCCGCTACGGGACATATTACCAGCTACACCACCTGGTTACCCGGAGACGAGCAGAGCATGATCTAGGACTTCATGGAGGTTCCTGTCCCTGCTGATGTCGGCTTCGTAACTGCTGCTGGAACCGTCTTCGTTGAAGAGCTGACATTGATGTACGCAGAACCTTTAACTTTTTAGTAAATTTATCATTTTTTACTTTACTTCACTTGTCTTTGTGTCTTTTCTCTACTAGCAGGGGTGTCGAGCTACCCCCCCAAGAAGGCTGCAGACGCAATATAGTGATTTTCTTCACCAAAGGTTTAATTATTCCATATACTGTATGTGCTATTTTGTTTAAACATTACCTTACACTGTGTTTAATGTTTAACACTTGATGTGGGAATATGTTCTAGCTGCGCACTGATCACTATTCCTGTATTTATAAAAAAGGTCAAGCCCACTTGGTTACCCCTGACCATGTTTTGGGGTCCTAGAGTGTCAGCTCTTGGGCCCGGGCATTGGGTATGCATTACTGTGAGTGTGTGCAAAATATGAGACAATTGACGTTTGTGTTTTACCGTTTCCAGAGGTGCTGGGATGCCCTGCTTCAGAACAGAGCAGGAAAAGGTAAAAATGGGACACAAGGGGTTAATGTATATCCCCACACTCCAGCCAGGTATAAGACAGAGGTTTGTTTGATTAAAATAGGGTTGAGGGGGGAAATCATATAATGTATGAAGTATGGTAACAATGTTTTTTAATAAGGGAAAAGAGAATGGGGGTTAACCATCCCCAAAGCTTGATATGTTGAAGGAAATGTCCTAATGTTCTAATTTTTTGTATGCAACGATTAAGAGAGAGACACGTACACTGTTATGATTTTATATATAGTACCATGTGTTTAAATGCATAAAGGGGCATGGCCCTTGTTTAGGTTACAGTTATGTGAGGTGGGGGGATTTACATGACAGGCAGGGGACAGGATACATTAACAGATTCACCCTGCTAGTTTATGACCCAGGCCCTCCAGGATGTATACAAAAAGTTAGAGCTTCAAAGGGTTTAAACAGCTGGCCAGCAAGAGGGTGGATTCTTTGACCAGATATTCTGTCACTGAGCAAAGGGGGTTTGGCCAGGTGGTATTATAAGCTGGTGCAGGCCATTGGGAAGTTGTTCTCTGCTGCAACATCAAGAAGGAGGGGCTGGGGGTGAAGAGGAGTTTTATCACCATCACAGATTTGAACCCTGCTCAAGATACATCAGTTCTAAGAGTTCCATCTAAGTTTTTCATGAGTCCATCAATTCCATCTTGTGTGATTCACCTGAGATTCAGTCCCATTTGAGAAGTTCCAGCTCTGAGTAAATTGTCAACATTTCTCAGAGGATAAGTGACCCGAATTCAACAGCAAGAGGCTACAGGAATGAGACGTAGCCTGGAATATTTTGCTGTGTGTTTGCAATTAGGAAAGATTAGTTTTGTTATCCCAGTTTCCAAAGTAAGTGAGTCTTTTTACTGTATTTTTGTGTAACATAGTTGTGTGCGTTCATTAGGTGATTAAACACAATTTATTTTTATCTCTCTGCTTGCTCAATCAATGATCCCGGTAATTAAAAGTCGTAATAAGCTGGGTCCATCGTGACACCCGTGAGGATGAGATTGCTTGGAAAGTGGGGAATTCAAACTGGCTCACAAAAACAAAGCCTGCGGGGCTCAGACCCGACAACTGATTCTATTAGCCAGTCCTCTACCTCCCGCTGGGTAGTTGCTTCAGAGTCTTTGGAATGCAATGGGCTTTATTCTGCTGAGAGCCCTATTCCCAGATCTGATCGGCTGGCATTACCACTTACCATAAGTCTTGGCATCTCAGCTGCCCTCCACATTTGTCCTGATCATATCATTTCTATGGAACAGCTCAGCTAAGTGAATTACTGAGTCTCCTTCCATAGAAATGATACTTACAGTCACATAACAAAATTTACACTTTACAGGGCTGACACCCAAATTGTATCACAGAACAATGCGGGTTCACTAAACTGGGGGAATTGCAACCACGGAGAATAAAGTGTTTTACTGATAATACATTTACATATAAGTGATTTTACATTCCCACCCCATAGATTAAATACATTTGGCTGAATTAAACATTACTGAAATAGTCAGTTTACACTGTTTTTAGGGGCAGCTAGCTGGGCTTCACCTTTAATTTGTGATGCCAGCTACCCCTACCGTCACAAACTTGATCTACCCCTAGAAAAGAAGCCAAAATATATTCATGTATCCTGCAATGTCAGAAGACTCCTGTGTGCCAGCCCTCTGAATGTCCCACGAGGGACACTCAGACAGTTAAATGGGCAATCCTGCCTAGCATTAAAGTATATTAAGGACAGATGTAGCAGGGTTTACTGTTTTCAGTGCCGTGACCGCGTCGATTGTAGTCTGGGATGGTTTAATGCTATTGGGGTTACATTGAAAGAAATGAACCCTCTGTGGTGCCTGCCACCTCCCTCAGCACCGTGTTTTCACCGAGTTTCGGTAGCGGCACCGAAAACAGTGAGAGCTGCTACATCTCTAGCTTGAATGTAACTGGATTGTTAAAATTATAAGTACTTTACATTTTTATTTTTTTTACTTTTAACATTTACATGGTAATTAAATAATCTTAAGAGTTTCAACATTATTTAACTAATGTCTTTTGGTGATAAGACTGTTTACCAGTACTCAAAACCAAGTTAAATTGTTATTGTTCTGTTCATACTTGCAACGTAATTGTGGTGGCATCATTAGTGAAACAGATAAACGTAAGTAGCTGAAAATCTAGTGTTCACAATGAAAACTGATACATATTATTTTTTAACAAGACAGTTACTTTCAGGTTGATTGAATCGTTCAAAAGATGTGAATTACACTAAGTTCTTAAAACAAATGACCTGTTAAATTGAACTGCCTTTTTAAATCCCTAAATCCCAAAAAGGAATTTAATTGAAAAGTCACAAATTTCAGTAATAATCCACTCAGAACAGGGTGTTACTGACCAATAATGCCATGGCTGGAAGAACTGAAAGCCAGAGTAACAGCCGAGGTAACTTAGTCAGGTCATTATTGACCAATAATACCCTGTTCTGAGTGGATTATGGCTATTATAGGCTAAAAATAGGCTTACACTGGCGACACACTTTATTCGAGCTTGGCTAGTCCCACGAATTCGGGTATACCCGGGTGTATTGAGGTTTGTGACTGTTTTCTGCCCGAGTGCATTGAGTTATTTTCCAAGCAGGGATTGAAGCATTTTATTCCCTCTGGCTGCAATACTGCACAGTATATATATATAAACTGCATTACAATTCATGAATTTATGCCATCTGGTAGACACGCGAAGCATTGCAGCCTATTAAATCCTAATCATTATCATTTAACAGATCAGCCGCCCATCAGCCAGGCATGAACCCAGGCTGGGAAGGCAAATGCAACGGGGCTTGTCAGAGGTCAGGAGTGGCGCATTCCAGGTATCTGCCAGGTACATACCGGGTATTTGCTCGAATAAAGTGTGTCGGTGCAGTACATAAATAATATACCTGCTTTTGTACAGTTATATTGATTTCTATAAAAAAATATTCTACATTGTCTTGAACTTTGTCTTCTTTTTTTAAACTCTTTTACAGTCTCTGTTGTACTTTTTCTGTGCCTGTTGATTAAAATAAAACTGAAAATACACTATAGCACATACACACACATACACACACACACACACACATACACACACACACACACAACGCTCTCCTCCAGCCACCCCCCACCCCTCCTGCTTTATATTTACACAGACAGTAACTGTACTTTCTCTGCAGTGTCTCCTGTGTGTAGTTCTCTGCAGGCAGGGAGAGGGAGAAGTTAGTACCTGACTGGGCCTGCTATCCTATCACTCCCCTGTGTGAGAGCTGCTCTCACTGACTGCATGACAAGGGAGAGCTGATAGGCTAGAAATGAAAACTTGGCAAGGTACCAAAAACTCTGGGCTGTTACTGAATGAATAATGCCCCGGAATTTTGACCATTCAGAAAGCTGGGATTTCAATAATGACTGGAATTTTTTTTAACACTTAAGCCTATAATGTTACATACAGTAATGCTGTGCATTACAATAATACAGGAGGACCTGGTCCTTTGTAAAACAAATTACCTGCGTTTTCTCTTCTATATAAATTATGACAAGGTTTTTTTTATCACTCGGCTGAAGAGTATTTACTATTTTCTATGAATACTATTTAATATTATTACAGGGAATCTATGTTTGATTATGCCACAGGATTTTGTATAATTATTCACTAATTCCTGAAATATTAACTAATTTATACAAATTATATTTTAAAAATATATATTTTAAATAGTTTGGTTATATGCCTCATCCTTTAAGCACTGATGCTTGGCAGTAGGTACAGATTTATAGTTGCAAGATTTAATAATGTATAATCTATGTTTATAAGTCATGATTTTATTAGATTTCTTTCTACTTTAAGTATTATGTAATTGTTTTCTTTGATAATTTTAGAGATGATTTAGATTGTGATTCAGGAGCACAAGCTATGCATTTGTTTCATTAGTCTAAGTGCCAATTAATCAAACCTCAAATGATTACAGAGATGCAGCCTTTATTTCTGTCTGCTTATTAACTTTCATTAAGTGCAATAGCTGAAGTGTAATTGTTAACAGGATGGATTATGCATTAAAGTATTTTTCTTATTACATTATTCCTTCACAACACTCTTATTAAAGTGTAGCCAAGTGATACATTATGTTAAGAATGTTTATAACATAAGGTGACAATGACCTTCCCTTTAATTAACTATAATAGAAACAAAGGTGAGAACAATGATGATGAAGCTTTGGTGGAAACCATAAATCATTAACTGTACTGCTAGACAGGACAGAGTTACAAAAATAACCTTGTAATTCATAGGTTAAATGAGTGTTCCACGGGGTGTCTTGCTTAGTTATTTATTTGGCACAGTGTCTGTAGTGTTATTTTACATTACTCTACACTTGGAAGCACTAATAAAAAAATTGCTTTTTTCTTATCGTGTTTATCAAATACAATTAAAATGCATTTGGTTTATTAATTGTTATGTTTAATGCTAAGTATTAACAAATCAAGGATAAAGTTTACAGATAATGTTAAAAAGGAAACAGAATATAATTATTTGTACAGTATGTTTAAAAACAGAATAGAAAATTGTACCAGTGGGTCACTGAAACTAACTATTTTCTTTAATGACAATAACATTGAAGCTGACAAATGTACAGTATATACTTTTCACAGAAACATTTACTTAATTCATTTATGGGCCATTCATTTCTATGAATCGCATTATTATAACTGAATCTCTTTGTAACATTTCAAGGTGTTTACTGATATTTCGGTGCTGGTAAAAACATGGTACTTACACAGAAATACTTAATCTTTATTACCATTTGCAATAAAAACAGATCATTGTAAAACAATTGTAATTTCCTTCATATCTATTACATTTCCTTTCATAAAATTCTAAAATGCTTAGGAAATTTGATGATACACACCTGGTTTTAAGTTAGGTCAACAATGTGCATTAAATTTTCTTAAGTACAATATTGGGTGGATTTGTCTGAGGAAGGGGCTGTGTCCCATAAATGTTTCTTTAGTTCTGCCTACTACTATGCAGTAAACCAAGGGTGTGCAAACAGGGGGGCGCAATACTTTTTTGGGGGTCGCGGCTCACTTACCCGGCTTCAGTCCATGCGTCTCCATGGCAACGCAGCGTCAAATGATGCAGCGGGATCATGTGACGTGGTATCACATGACCCTGCTGCGTCATTTATCACCGCATTTTAGGTAAGGGGGGCGCGATGCAGGGAAAGAGCAAGTAGGGGGCGCAGCAAGTTTGCGCACCCCTGCAGTAAACCATAGCAATATTGCCCAATTACTTGTGTGCCTCCATCTGTGTTACATATTGCCTCTATTTGGCAAGTCACTTTATCTCCCTGTGCCTCAGGCACCAAAAACATAGATTGTAAGCTCCACGGGGCAGGGACCTGTGCCTGCAAAATATTTCTATAAAGCGCTACGTATAACTACAGTAGAAGCGCTATACAAAAACATGCTATTATTATTATTATTATTATTGTGGAAACTTTTCTAAAGTGAGAGGAATCTTCACAATGGAAAGAACATTGTTATTCTATTCATGGTTCCTTTTCTAAAAATTGGCTTATTTTCTGTGAAGATGCTAACAAGTGGATCAAGTATCTTGATTGTGTTACAGGACTTGGCTAATCAGTTACATTACAATTGAATTGGGCAAAGATAAAATATCCACCTTCCGTGGGTTACCACTGACCTTATTGCACTTTGCCATTTTAGGAATGCTTTTTGGAAAGATATAAAGTAACTGGCTGTTACGCTTGTGCTCCCCACACAAGCGCAGAGAAAGGAAAGGGCCCGTTAGCGAGGTGGGGAGGCCACAGGGGATACGAAGGGAGTAAGTTGCCACGCAGCTGAGGATCGGCGCACGTAGTAATGTGACCGCGCCGCGTGCAGGATAATGCGCGATGCGTCCGGAGTTGCGATGCCTGGCTCAGAGACACGACTGATCCATCTGCATGTGCGCGCATGCTCTGACAGCAGAGCGGAGATGCACGTGTTCTCAGGCACCAATGCAGGGAAAACAAACGCTACAGCACAGGAGTCTGGAATAGGAACCAGGAACTAAGAAAATGAACTAGGAACATAGAACATGGATCATGGAACAGGAACATGAATATGGAACAGGAACATGGAACATGGATCATGGAACAGGAACATGAACATGGAACAGGAACATAGAAGGAGCCGGGGGGGGGGGGTAGAGTCCAGAGCACGAGGTAACATCCACAAGGGAATTGCTTCTGGGAGGACGTTCAGCCTCCTTAAAGGCATAGTGCCAGAAAAAGCAAGGTGCAGCGAAACTAAATATAACATAAGGGTTCTTAGTCTAATCCATTGGCCAAGGAATTATAAGCCTGCTACCACATCAAGGTGAACCCTACTAAGCAGGTACCTACACTACCCGACGGTAAAATAACCTCAGTAGTATATGAGTGACTGTCCCAGTCTTCTGGAATCCAAAGGAGATAAGTCATGGTCCCAAGGAGGTCCAGGAAGATACAGCATGTGATGCTAGTAATAGCAGGCACCAGGGCAGGCAGCAAATGACTAAATAGCAAAGAGAAAGTCAAAGAGAGGCTTACTTCCTGTCAGGAGGAAGAGGGCAGTATTTGCCAGGAAGCAAGATGGCGTTGCTTGCTTCAGAATCTTTAAAGACACAGAATCTTGACTAGCAGCTAGAGGGAGGCGATCAGAAGTAAACAGGTAAGGAAGGAACACGCCGCAGGGGGCGTGTTCCGCGCATCGTTACAGTTCGTTAATGATCGAACTCCGAGCGATCCAACAGACTAAGGGGCAGCGATGCATAGGAAGATAGGTTCGCAGCTAGAGAGCAGCGTCCGCCACACAGAGAATCAATAGGGAATCTTGACTCGCAGCTGTAGTGCGGCGCATGCCATACAGAGAGACATCAGAGAATCTTGACTCGCAGCTATACGCGGCGCACGCCATTCAGAGAGACAGGGAATCTTAACTCGCAACTGAAGGGCAGCGCACTCCATACAGGGAAACATCAGGGAAACTAGGCACACAGGTGACTCACAGCTGGAGGGCAGCGCACGCCGTCATGTGTACGTGCCACGCGTGAGAGAATGCGCGACACGACCGGGGGTCGCCGGGCTCCGTGGTACGAGTAGGGAACCGTGGGTGCGTGCTTGCTCTATAAGGTGAGCGGGAACTGAGATGCGGCAGGTAAGGAGGGAGCACGTCGCAGGGGGCGTGGTCCCTGATTCCTTACACTGGCACTACCAAGGATCTTAACAACTGCAAATGTGTGAGGAATACATGCACAAGGCAAACAAGACTAGCAATAGCTCAATATTACACAGACAATCTTCACCAAAATACATGAAATCCAGCTAACTTCTGGAAGGTGATCATATATTCCAGCCTTCTAGCCACTAACAACTATCTAATATCAAAAAGGATGATACTAGTCTGACAAATCACTGACATTGCAAACACATTCAATAAAAACTTTGTGGGGTGTGCTACTTCCCTATTATCAAAGTGCAATCCAAACTACAATCATGAACCTCCTCCACCTGTGAGTACCCTATAGCCCCACCATCTCCCAACAATGCTTCCAATTTTCAATGTGTCCCAGTATCTGAAGAGGAGAGTACACAAGCACTCCTAACATTAAAATTAAACAGTCAATGTAAACCTGACTTACTGCAATCAATGTTCTCATGTCTATGTGCCCAAGCCACTGCCAAACTGCTTGCCTCCCTAATCATCTCTATTGGTCAACAGGTCATATCCCTAAGACCTGGAAAACTGCCAGAGTTATCCCATTCTTCAAAAGTGGGGCCAAAAACATTCTCCAACTACTGACCAATGTCTTCTCTCCCAATTCTATCCAAATACATGGAAAAAAGTGTTCACTCCCAATTAAGCGATCACTATTGTATACCAAGAAAAATTTCCTTAGAAAACTCCAATATGGCTTTTGTCCAAAATTATCCTTTGTAACTAGCCTCTTAAAGCTTGCAATGAGATTCAGTGTGGAATGGAACTGAAGCAACTTACTGGCACAAAATTCCTAAATTTTGCAAAGGCTTTTGATACTGTTGATCATGTTATATTGTTAAACAAGCTTAAGTGGTCTTGAATGGGGAGCTTGCTTTAAACTGGTTTCACTCCTACCTATCAAACAGATCCCAATATATGTCTATCTCGGACTCTAATTCCAACCCCATGGATATCACCTGCTGGGTTCCACAAGGCTCTGTTCTGGGGCCCTCTACATTTTTAATTCTTCCTTAATGATCTACCTACAGCTTGTAAGGGAGCTTCACTGCACATTTATGTGGAAAACACAAACTTATATGCACACAGCACTAGTCTATCTCTTTGACCTTGGACGTACTTCAATCTGATTTTTCATGACTTGAAAAATGGATCTTCCAAAACAAACGGTTTTTAAACACTGACATAACTGTAACAATGGTATTTGGGACTAAGGCTACATTTCTAAAGTTACCAATGACAGATCTATCAATCAGAACCAACTCTAACACCATTCTAACCATGGTCACTAGTTTTAAAAATCTGGGTATATGTCTTGACTCCCATTTAACATTTGGGTAGCATATTAACACACTGACATAAAAAACCTATGCCAAACTAGGTGTACTTTATAGGAACAAATCTCCCTAAGTCTGCTGGTCAGAAAACCCATCACAGAGCAGATGCTAATGACAATTATAGACTATGGGGAGATAGTATAAGGTACAGCACCCCAAACTCAAATTCACAAACTAGACACCCTCTACAACTCAATATGCTGCTTTGTACTACAATGTAACTACAAATGTAGTAAGATTTACTTTTTTTCGGTGTCGCAATCGCACGCGCAATCGAAAACAGTAAGCCATCTGGGAGGATTAAGTCTGTGGGGGTCCATGCTACTGAATGGGACACCACAGTGTTAATCCTCATTGGCCATCAGCCAGTCTAAAAGAGCTACACAGAGGGACAGAAGCAGTTTATCTCCGACTCTTGCTACATCTGTACAACATACATCACTGTGAAATACTCCAAGAACAAGATTAGTTATCTTGATCTAGATTGGCTCTACCTTGAGTACAAATACAAGGTACATTTTTCCTGTCTTGCCATCAAATACTTTCTGGACCCACCTATGTGAACAAGCGCCTCACCCCTACCACATGCAGCTTTTATCACCTGAGATCTGACTCCAAAAAACTATTCACATTTCCAAGGTTCAACAACGAATCTGGCCTTTCCTCCTTCTCTTACAATGTACCTCACAACTGAAACAATCTAGCTGATACTCTCAATGCCGCCATCGGTCTAAATTCTTTCAAAATCTGCCTCACATTTTAATCTGGTCTTTAACTGTTACATATACCTATAACATATATTATTTTTAACTGTTCATTAACTGTCTTTAAATATAATTTATAACTTCTGTTCATTTAATGTAACCAAATATTGTCATCATAAATCTAGGACCAGGACATACTTGAAAACAAGAGGTAATTCTCAATGTATTACTTACTGGTAAAACATTTAAATAAATAAATAAATCCCCAGACTTTGTAATAAAGTCTTAAACTGGTCTTACAATACCACCACCATTTATATTGGAAATAAAACCCAATGAAAGCCGCTGTTTCCGGTATGTATAAAGCTTGAAGCTTGATATTCAAAAAAGAAGTTGGGGAAATACTAGTTAAACATAACTACACCAGATTTATAAAATTAAATATTCCCACTTATTCAATACAAATAGTAAATGAAATCATATATTTTAATTCCTAGATAAAATAACGATATTTGCAAAACCTACAGTATTCCTTTGCTGACAAAAAATGCCAAAATAAACTACAAACAATAATTATTCTATGGGAAAATACTTCCAAGCTTGAAGAGTCCAAAGTCCATTCAGAACATGTGAAAGTCAAAAAATAAAAAAAGTTTTCTGGCTTTTCAAAATATGTTTACTTAAGTTTATGGTTTCATTTTAATAGTCAGTTTCCATGCTGGGTGGTAATCAGGCATGACAAATTGTCTCACCTTTGAACACTCTGTGCACTAATAATGCCATAAAATAGCCCTACTTAATTGCTACCTCAGGCCAGATATACCATGCAAGCTAATAAAAAAAGAAAGTTTCAGTGACAGGTTTCACTCTGCTGGATTTATGAAGGTTTTCTTACCCATGCTTGGTCAGTGTGTGTTTACATTGCCATTTTAAAACTGACCTTTTGAACAAAGAAACAATATATTATGCTCTCCATCAACCTACACACAAAGGCCTAAGTTGACATCCTTTCAGCAGCATACTTATACTTAGGGAAAGTACAGAGAGCTTCTGATTTGTATATTGAAATACTGTCAGGTGTTTTGAGACTTAGCATTAATTTTTATCATCTGACTGACAGACACAATATTTCAAATATCATATATATTAAGGTGCATATTAAAGGAACTTCAAATGGCAAAATCAAAATAGTGTAGAAATGTAACATCATTTTCACAGCGTTATCTATGCTCCACAAACCCCACCCCTACAAATGATTGTTTCATTTACTGTATTGTTTCTTTTCAATTTGACCCTGCACTTATGGAGTGCTCATTTCAAGGTATCTTTCCTGATGGAAGATGTCTAAATAAATATACAGCCAATTACCTATTTCTTACAATGTCAAAATTCGTAAGTATGTTGAAATCTCTAGCACACCATTTATACTGAACCAAATTCAGAAATATTTGCACATCTTTAGAAAAGCGAGTCAAGGACCAGTAAGAGGATGGGGACATGGTCTTTGGCTAAGGGGGCCCCTCCCTGGGCAGGTTAGACAATGGGGACCTCTTCTCATTGTCTATCCAGTCCAGGGAGGGGCCTGTGGCTAGGGCTTTCATTGGGGTTTAGGGTTGGATGTGGACCTCTTTGCCTGAAGACTGAAACACTCCCTGCACATTTTCCTTTTGTTTATGTCTCTGGGGTTGTTTATGTTCTTTGTTGTGTTCTTACCGTGCACCAAAAAACTGGAACAATCTACCGGATACTTTCACAGCCACCACCAGTCTAAGCTCTTTCAAAACAAAAGCTCTCACATTTTAATCGGGTCTGTAACTGTTACATACGTTTATAACAAATATTTTCTCTTACTGTGCATGTTATATCTTGTATATAATGTATACCCGGTTCACTTATGTAACTGTATTTGTAACCATATTGTTTGTCATCTTAACTCTATGCCCAAGACATACTTGAAAATGAGTGGTAACGCTAAATGCATTACTTCCTGGTAAAACATTTTATAATTAAATTGTTGTTCAAAGTGTTCTAATGTTTGTTTGCAGCGTTTCATATTTAAAAACAAGATAAAATAAAGAAAAAGAACAGAAAATGATAAACAAATTGAAATGTATAAAGTAAAATAAACAGTTGAAAAAAAACAAAGAGGAGGAGTAGATGGGGTAAGTATTTTATTTATTAAATGGGTGGAGAATGTCAGTATAGAGAACAAAAGGTGATTTAAATATCATCACGACTCGGGAAATTGGTTGGTGGAGATTTTAGATATTGGCTCAGCTCAGTTCACAAATATGCTTGAAAAAGTTTTTAGAAACTTGTTCAAAGGGAAAAAGTTCTTATGAAGTTCTTTTTGAAATTTTCATAGAAGGACAAAACTTTTGTACCTAATCGAATATTTGCAGGATTAGGGAAATTTGACAAGTCGCGTAAAAGTCACCAAAGTTTATGAAAAAAAGTGTATTAAAAATGTAGTTCCTCAGTATGATACTGGCATTTGATTGTTTTTGATGCATATGAAGATTTTTGCTAATTTTCTGAAAGAATCAAATGCTTAAAAATGTGTGTAGTTTTCAAACATATAGTTTTCATTAATCTCCAGTGGAGATATAGTATTATACATAAACACAAAATATAATCCAGGGGGAAACAGTGGTGGAATACAGTGGCGACACAGTTAATTCTAACACGGCCGTCACCGCGGTTAAAAAAAACGCGGGCGGCGCGCGGCCATACCCCACCACGAACCGGGAAGGTTCGCGGCCGCTTTCCAGCGCCTCGGGCGCTTTCAATAGAAAGCGCCATAGCGCTTTTCTATTGAGCCGCGGGAAAGTCGGGGGAACGTGCAGGGAGCGCGCACGCAACTTTCGGTGACATGCCCGTCACGTGCCCGGCCAGCTCCCGTCTTTTGTTAAACTAAGCTGTGCCGGTGCAGTATATACATTTGAGTGTCAAAAGAAATTCAGAATTTATTGTTCACACATTAGATATTGAACCTGAAATGATATGAGGTGCTCATTCTGCTTAAATGGGAAAAAATATATACATTTACTATCAATAATGATAAGTTTAGATTGTTATTTAAAAAAAATGCAATATAATTTATATTTGGACAATTTTTTTCTTAATTAAAAATAACTTGAAATTTATCAACAAAAAAAGCTTTTGTTTTCAGTTGAAAAAACATTGCAGAAACCGGTATTTAGTGTTAAATAATGTCTGAATTGGAATAAAACTTTACTGGCATTCCCATCTTGTATTTTATTTTGAAGACCTGCAATTTTTTTTAACCAACATATTTTTTTTACTTCAAGTTAAAATTGCTAAATATTTCAAGTCCTAGACAGGAGTTGCTGTCAATGAACATATGCTTTCAGTAGTTAAAACAGAATCCTCTTTTGTCTTCTTGCTTTTTTTCCTGTTATTTCTTACACTTGAATTGCCCAAAAGGGCAATCCTTCTCCAGCAAATAAAAAGAAGCAGGAATAATGTCGGGCAAAATTGAATTAATTTTGTTAACCATTGTTGCAGCTGGAGAATGTGGCTTTCTCTTCACATTATTCTGTTGACATGTAGTGAATGTCCTGCATTTGCAGTGCCTGACCTTAACTAATTGTTAAGAATTGCTGCAGCTGTCACTAGCTTATTCAGAGGTGGTACACTAGGGCATGTAAAGAACTTTTAGCTGCCATCATAAAACTCCAATTTGAAGACTTGATCAATATGGACAAAAGATAACTTTTGCCCTTTAGTTCAGCTGATTGTCTTTAATGGCATATGCTGACCCACTC
Source organism: Ascaphus truei (assembly GCF_040206685.1). Lineage (NCBI taxonomy): Eukaryota > Metazoa > Chordata > Amphibia > Anura > Ascaphidae > Ascaphus > Ascaphus truei. The sequence goes on along the minus strand of NC_134484.1, from coordinate 249,215,348 downwards.
AAGCAAATAGCATTTCTCTATTTCTCAACAATGCTGAATGTGAGAATCACTTAGCTATTTGGCTGAACTCTTTTAATATTTCCAAATGTTTAATTATATAAAAATATATATTTGATACCTGAACTACTTCTTATTATTATTTTTATAATAGTTATTATTATTATTATTAATATTATTATTATTATTATTATTATTATTATTATTATTATTATTATTATTATTATTATTATTATTATGCAGACAAAGCTAAAACAAAGTGGTACCAAAATAGAACCAGTAAAGTTACTTTTCCTAATAAAAATATTGTGCATATTGATTGAAAACTACAAACCTGCTTTAAATGTATACATTTACATGAATCTACTGTAGTTTATATATTGTACACACAATATACTACTTTTTCTGTAGTTGAGCATTCATATCTATTATTTTTTTGTTAGTTCTT